>NC_064631.1:546493686-547703061 GCF_023864275.1 Schistocerca cancellata
CATCATTGGCCTTTTGTGACCTCACACTCAAGGGGTTCCTTGCGAGTAACACAACACAAGGTGTACTCTTAAGTTGTTTTGTGGAGGTATTGGCAGTACCAGGACTGAATGGGATAGGTCAGGAAATCTGCTTTTGGGATAGGCTCGTGGGATAATTACATACAGTGAAGACTATGGTGAGAATGTGGTGTATTACTGTAAAGAACCTGCATCTGAACAAATACGATGTTTGCCTCAAATTCCAAGGCTACACATGGCAGACAATATTTGACATGGTAAGGATGGCAATTGTCCAAATTGTTTTTTGTAAGTTTTATGTGGGAAGAAGTGTGTAGCTGACATTTGGTGAGGGTAAGGTCAACAGTAAGGATGGTGGTACGTGACCTGGTGTAGAACCATCTGAAATTCAATTGGGAGAATGTTTCTCGAGATTCCAAAAATTTCAACAGTTCAGCCTCACCATGAGTCTATATGGCAAAAATGTAATCAATGTATCTAAACCAAACAAGAGGCTGAAGGCTTATGGATCCTGGGAAAGCCCCCTCGAATTGTTAAGTAAAATATTTATTAAGGTAATCAGGAAGGGTGTTATAGGTTTGGAATCAGGTGGGCACTGGCTGAGGTAATATTCAGCAGCAGGTAGACCACGTAAATGGGTAATATTGGTATAGAGAGACGTGGCATCAATGGTTACGAGCTACGTGTGTTGTGAAAGCAGGACAGGCACAGATTTCACACACATTAGGGAATGTGTTTGCATCTTTAATATAGGCTGGCATCTTTCATATAGGAGGGGAGTCTTCATAATTTAAGTCTGCAGGTGTTGTCAACCAATGCAGACGCACATTCAGTGGGTACTTTGAAGCTAGCAACTATGGGAAGGTTGGGTTTGTGGACCTTATGAGGAAGATAAAAAACGGGAGTGCATGATTTGGGCCTAGCAATAAGTTCTATGGACTGAAGTGTTAGTCCTTGTGAAGAGGAGGGATTGTAGGTAAGTTTGTATGACAGGGATAGGATCTTTATGGCAGATGCCATATGTAGTAATGCCAGAAAGCTGGCATAGACCCTCACACACATACTCCCATCTGTTAAGTACAACAGTGATAGATTCCTCATCTGCCAGGAGGATAAGGGAGTCAGCAGTTTTTAGGGAAAAAAGTGCCTGGAATTCTGCAGATGATACATTAGGGTCATGTAAGCATGAACTGAGAAATGATGCTGGAGCAACACTGGAAACTAGTAATTCTTGAAAAATTTGTAAGGGGTTATTTTGAGGTGGTGGTGGTGGATAAAGTTTAAATTATGGTCTGAACTCTTCAGGACAGGGTTCAATATTAGGTTTGTTGTTGGACGCATTTTGAGATTGGGTTGCAACATGATACTTCCAGCTGACATTGTGTGTGAAGGAAAGTAGGACTTCAATGAAAGCAGCATCTTTAACGGAAGTTTGGGACTGAAAACACTGTAATGTTGTGGCTGGTTCTTGTGATCATGAGTCGCCATTGCTCTGGGAGATACTGATGAAGGTTGGCCAAACTCAATTTGTAGCAGAGGAATGGTGGTTGACAATGAGGCTGTTTAGGATGCTTTAGTGGGACAGGGATGGGAATATAACTGTTGAGATAGTTTAGGAGAAGACTTTTGAGGTGAAATCTGGCTGCTGTTGCAGTTTGAAGTTAGCTTGGAGCATGGTACCTCCAAGGAAACATAAGGGGCGCAGGTAACTGCAGGGTTTTATATAAGGAGTGTGCAAATTAAAAGGTATGAAACTTTGTAACAACCAAACCAGTTGAAATTTGCATATACCGTTTTGAGATAATGTAGTAAGACATCTAGGGACACAAATACAATGATATTATCTCCACTTAACAAATTCAAAGCTGTGCCCTGAGGTAGTAAAGTTAAAGCTTACTACCTTTTTTGATGTTCAAGGTGTGAAACTCACCTAATTCCTCTAGCACTTAAAAACCATCAACAGCGACGTATACCGTGAGACACACTGTAGCCTACACAAGTCAATTAAGGGTAAATGGCCAGGGTTGCCCATGGAGGGAGTGATTCCACTCCACGATAATGCGCATCCATGTCTCCAAGGTCACATAAAGCGTAATGGCAAAGTTCATATGTGAGCAGCTTGAGCATCCATCCTACAGCCCGGATGCATCACCCTGTGACCTTTATATGTTTGGTCTGCAGAGAGAACCCATCTCTAAGGGATTCAACTCTTGATGACGAACTAAAGGACACAATGGGGGGACTGGTTCCTGTCACAACCACAGGGATTATGTGAACAGGGAATCCTTTGGCTCATGATACAGTGAGATAGTTTTGCTCAGACCCCTGGTGATTACTTTTAATTAAAGACTGCAATTATATCCACACTTTTGTTTTTTACCTTTTCTTTTGAACACACCTCATCAAAGAGAAATTTGATGGAGAGGAAATTGGCACTCAAGGTTTATATGTCACAGATTAGTCAGGTAAGAGCCACATGTGAAATGACGCATACCCTGTACCAGCTGCTACATAAACACTATTTGGCTTTCTACATGTTATGATGTCCACTAATTTATCGGTAAGGACAGATAGGCAGAGTTAGAGGGTGATTTCTGGCAAGACACTATATCCTACTGCAGAGCACACTCTCCCACATGACAGTTGTGACCTCTGTGCCTGTTTCACCATACATTCTCCCTCCAGACACCAGTTTCTCAGAACTTCGCATGTGGGAAGTGGCTTTACAATATGTGCTTGGTTCTTGCCACCCACATGGCCTAAATTTACATTAATTTCTGTGCTCTCAGTATTTCTTTTCAGTAACTATTGGTTTTCTTCACTCCCATCTACTTTCTGACCTATTTTTCTCTGGTCACTAATCTTTCTAACGTGTATAATGCACTTAGCTTTGTGTCATCCTTCGTTCTTTCATAATGTGTTTTCATTGATCTCTGTCTTGTTTATTACTCTATTTTCCACATTTAAGTTGCCAGGTTTCCAAATTTTTTAAGTGCAGGTACCAACAATCAGTCTTTTTTTCTCATTCCATCCATCAAATCTCCCCTGACCCATGGTTCTGTGTACTCTTCCCATTTCCTAAACTTCATCAGTCATTTTCCTTCATCCCTCTTCCTTTCCTTTCGACCACTTCGGAAGAATGGGCCAATGACTCTGAAAGCTTTTGTGTTTTTTTCTTTAACACCACTTGATGAGTGAATTTTGTGTTTATCCATATTATATTTTCGAACCTTGAGTAGTTTTGTTGATGTAACTTTCTACGTGTACTTTCATCAAGACAAAATTTTCTGGATATTTAGATGCCTCGTGAGCCTTGCTGTAATGCTAATTTTATTTGTACCTGCATTTGTTAAATATCAGGTATTTAAAGATTTGTATTAACAAAAATTAGGTTTTCATTGCCAATTTATGATATTGGTCATCACCCCACATTCTGGCAAATTAGTATAAAATAACTCTCCCCCCCCCTCCCCCCATATATCAGTACATAATTTTAATGTAAAAAAGGTTAGTATCACAGGGCAGTAACTGCTGATGTGATAGAAGCAGAACTGTGTGTCAGTTTGGAAGACACTGGGGATCCAGTATCAAGAGTTTGAAAAAGTTGTTGAAGATAAAACATGGAAACTGGGATAGGAAAATAGCAGTCTATTTAGCATAGAGTATGGGTTGATAGTAAACTGAAGAAAGACAAAAGTAACTGATGAGTAGCACAAATAAGATTAGTAATAAGCTCAACAGCAGAGTTGGGAGCACCGTAGCAAAAGAGAGGAATTCTGCTACCCTGGTAGCAAAGTAAGACATGATGAACACAAGAAAAAGATTAGCACAAGCAGAGAGATCATTCCTCGCTAAATGGCATCTAGTATTCAAAATATCCTTAACTGAAAAATAAAATTCTGAGAATCTTCTGGAGCACACAGTTGTACAGAAGTGAATTATGAACTGGGAGAAAACTGAGAAAGAAGAGTATAGAAGCATTTGAAATGTGCTGTTCCAAAAGGACACAAAGTTATGTGGACTGATATCAGAAATGAGGTTCTCTGGCAAATCTGCAAGAAAGGAATATGTAGAAAACACTGCCTATGAAAAGGGACAGACTTCAGAGATAACTTCTGTGGAGCTAGGAGGAGACACAGAGAGCAAAAACTGCATAGGAAGACAGACTGGAATACATGAAACAAATAACGAAGAATATTAGGTTAAGTGCTACTCTGGTATGAATAGGTTGACACAGGAGAGACATTCATAAGGTCTACATATCAAACTACCAACAAACGGGTAGAACATTGGGAATTCCCAGTTGTCTGGTGACAAACCCCAAGACAATCATCCTACAGTTTGAAATCAGTAAATTAAGCAAAAATCTAACATTTTAATTGCTGTTAACAGCCTCTGCTGCCCATAAACAGAAACAATAATTGAAATAATAATTATGAGGAAAAAAAGAAAAAGGACAAAAGAAATTCAGAGAGCCACCAGTTCTGAACACAAACAGGTAGTGAACTGACCTCAGAGTGCAATTCGTCTCTTCAACTGAGGTAGGTGTAACATTACAGATGATGGCTGTCAGAGCATTTCCTCCCAGAGCTGGCTCCAGTATGCGTGTCAGCTTACTATCTCGAAAACTGATGTGTTTTTTCCCGTCGCTCAGCTGTGATATCACTTGACTTAAAGTGAATAATGAAAGATTGATATGGCAGCCTTCACGAAAGCGATCACTGCCAAATTTACTGCCTGTCTGGTCTGACCGTTCTGAGCCTGCGAGATCAACCATATTAAGATGTGAAACTTTTATAACGTCATCATCTTGATCTTCACTACAGTCCCCTTGGCCTCCCTTTGCTTCACGGCTCTCAACTACCTGAAATACACAAATGTCATTTAAAATTCAGAATTCAAATAAGTTCAAAGTGAAAGAAATGTATTATTAAAAAATAAATAAGGAATTAGTTTTGATGGTTAGTGGTGTGCACAGTTTTAAACTTCTATATATTCAAAATAATATATAAATGTGTCTGTCATGCAGAGTTTTTGTTGGATATTTATTTGTTACACTGTTAACATGAGTTCTAATTACTGCCAACTTTTGTGTGTTCAACTCCTTTGTAAGCTATTGCAAGCAATGGAGTTTGTTCAGGCACAAATTTTTTAGACCCTAAAACTGTCTGATACTGAGATTTTATTAAGTTTCAGCAATTTTAGCTGCCCTCCAATAGAAAATTAATATATTAACTATATGATTCTTCCACAAATTACCTACTTTATTATTTAAGTGGAGAATCTTAGTTTTATTGTGCCCAAGATAATTTGACAATTGCTTGTGCTTATAGCCAAATTGGTTTAAATAAAAATAATTTAGAGTAAATATCCATAATGTGAGCATCAGTACAAACACATGTAGATAAAATTTGGATTGAGTGAAGCAATGTACCTCATCCAAGAGCATTTTATGTTTTCTAAAACATATGATATTTCATGTTATTCACGACTACAGTTTTCATCTTCCTGAATGTTCTACTTCTACTGGACATTATTCCCAAAATTCAGGTACATAGTTTTGTGGCTCTAATTTTTCCGATTACAAAAACGCCCACTTGCACTGGCACAATAGTCTACTAATTGTTCTTTCCAGAAAATTCCTTACTTTAGGTGGGAATTGTGAATGCTCTAGGCAGCATACACAGTAAAGTCCATATACCTTAGTCAATTTTCTATTTATGCATTCCAAATTACTACTGCTTATAATTCCACATCCATTAATTTAGCCCTTCTCATGATAAATCAAAATATAATTACAGATCTGAATTATAATTTTGTAAAAACTTCTACAAACCGTTCTACATGACAATACACAAGTCAGTCACTACACAGTAATTAACACATGAGTGATCAATGTCAAAGTAGGCACCCAGCAAATAACTCGACAGCATCTAGGAGTAAATGATTTTGTAAACTACTTTGGAGCTGTTGAACAGTAGCTGTTATATTGTAATCATCAATTAATCCATCATTAGCTATCCACATTTGAACAATTTCATGTTGTCACCAACCAGTAAATCAACTACAGGCATAAAAAAAGTGAAATTTTCAATTTCAATTATTCTGTTAATGTTATTCAGCCTATTGGTAATGAAAAATTGAACTACTTTTATGTACAATGTGTATACAAATGGATCTATCAACATGTGTTTTCATCAGAACTGTACAGAAAAAGTGTGAAGGAAATATGTTACCTTTGTCAAGTCCTTTATGGAGGAATGTGATGAATATGCTATATAAACTATGATATTCATGTTGATCATCACAATACATGTTTCAAAAACTGTGGAACTAATGCATTGTTGCATTTTGCCAAATTACAGGAAGACACCAGACAGACACCAGAAAACAGAATAGCAGCTACCGAGACCCAGCAAACACAAGTTGGCCATTTTACACAAACTACTATGAACTAATATTTCGTCACTTTTTATCCAAATCCATGTCATGTGGTAGATCTACCACAAGCAGATTTGCATTCTAGTGTTTATAAGTAACAACACATGATACACACAGCTAGCACTACTGTCTGTGTACAATAGTTTCATTGTTAAGATACTGAGAAAGTCCAGTGAGTCTACTTTAGTCCAAAAGACCTAGGTGACCCATTATAGAAAACTGCTCAACTGTATGGGATCCATACCAAATACAAAGGAGGTCAGTACAAACATTTTGTTTGTCTTTGGTCCACAAGATTCATGGAAATGATAAAAATTCTCAGCTGGTAGATGCCCAAAGATAGGTACCAACTATCTTACGAAAGCCTATTTAGAAAGCTTCCAGAACCAGCATCAGTCGAGGCATATACTACAGTCCCCTACATGTCTTACTAATATCACCAAGGTTAAACTAATTACCACTTACGCAGAGATATTGAAGCAATCATTTGGTCCATGCTCAATACCTGAGTGTAATGGGAAGGAACCCTGAATACATGGTAAAATAGAGTAACCTGCCATGTACTTCTCAACAATTTGCAAAATATGGATACAAATGTATTGTGTTCGAGAAACTGCTTAAACAATGAGCAGTGCTTTTAAAAAGGCATTTCTAGAGGGGCCTTGTCACAGCTAATCACAGTTCAAATTTCAGGACGTACAGGGATTGTCACTGCTTGAAACACAAACCACCTTTATCCTCCACTGGCACGCGTCGTTGTGAGCAGTGACTCAGCGAGGTTTGTTTTATCATCATTGTACCATGCTAGTGATGAGCGAGCAACAAGGCTGCAGCATAAACATCCTGTAAGATAAGTTCGACAGTCCAATATTGCTTTGCGTGTGCTAACATTACTCTGGAACCCAAACCATTCTGACTCCTGTTGGCTTCTACCAGCCATTCCATCCTTATGTTGATGTTTCATGTTAGTATTTCACAACCAAGCCTTATTAAACTGGTGGTTCAGTAATACTTTAGTCAGTACTTGCCTTCCATTTGTGACTACTACATTCTTACCAAAATTTGAGGAGGTTTCATGTGTCTCCTATTGCCTGCATACCAGATGGAACAGTATTGCCATAGATGGTTCTGCCAAGCATCTTAATAAATTCAGGTGAATGTCTCCACTCCAGGTACCTGGTTTTCACAAGTCTTCCAGAGCTCTGTCAAATTCTTGCATTAGTGTTCCTCTCATCTTATTATCCCTCCTTCTCTTTCTGTAAGAACATTATCAAGTTTCTTTCCTTGATACAGCCCATATATATATATATATATATATATATATATATATATATATATATATATATATATATATATATATATATATATATATATATATATATATATATATAAAAAAACAAAGATGATGTGACTTACCAAATGAAAGTGCTGGCAGGTCGACAGACACACAAACGAACACAAACATACACACAAAATTCAAGCTTTCGCAACAAACTGTTGCCTCATCAGGAAAGAGGGAAGGAGAGGGAAAGACGAAAGGATGTGGGTTTTAAGGGAGAGGGTAAGGAGTCATTCCAGTCCCGGGAGCGGAAAGACTTACCTTAGGGGGAAAAAAGGACGGGTACACACTCGCACACACACACATATCCATCCACACATATACAGACACAAGCAGACATATTTAAAGACAATTTTGTAAACATCTTTTAGATATATTTTTCCTTCGTGGAATGCTTCCTTCTATTATATATATATATATATATATATATATATATATATATATATATATATATATATATATATATATATATATATTCCTTTGGCCTTTCAGCCTACCATCTTAGTTTACTGTAGGCTCACCAAACTCTGTTCTGTATGTTTCTACAGCTGATACCTTTTCTTGCAAGAGTTCTTCAAGTTTCCTAAGCATGGTATCCATCTTTCCCATGGATGTGTGCTTTAACAGTTTGTATTTGTCCTCCAGTTATTCTTGCTTTGCCATTCTGCAATTTGTCCATCTCATTTTATAGACATTTGTATTCCCGTATGTTTCATTTGTTGCTTGTCCTTTCATCAGATATATTTAAAATGTCATGCATTACTCAAGGACTTCTATGGATCTTGCAAGGACTTCTATGGATCTAGTTTATTAGCCTAATCGTTCCTCTTCTTCCTTCACCAAATCATCTCTCAAACTTAATAATTCATCTATAATATTTCCATAACCTACTGCAGTTGGGCAATGTGTGTCTCCGGTTGTTTGATCTCATCCAAGTCCCATCTCCTCAATTTTCAACTTCCTGCAAATTTCCTTCATTTCAGTCTACAACTATCCGACAAATCCAGTAGGTCAGGGTATTTATTTTGCTCATTTTTCATTAAAAACAAAATCTTGTATATATTGCTGTAGTATACTCCATGTGAAATTATACTGGACTGTTTCTTTATGCTGGTTGCAGCTACTTTGTGTATCTACAATGCAATTTTGTAAACATCTTTAGGACAATGTCGCTTTGTAACTATATAGATGTCTATTGTTTTCACCTACAGCTGTTTTCACTTTGCAGGTGAATACTGTCAAAAGCACTGTCAGGTGTCAAAGATTTCCTCAGATGACTCAACTGTAGTAGTGTCTTAGCAGTAAAGAATACATGTATCAAAATTTCATACATGATGCAACACTTTATCACACATCTCAGTGTTGATGACGTCATAGCTCCTGAACTATGATAGGCAGTTGTTTCTTACTTTCAAAGCAATGGTAGCCTGACAGTGAGGGATATGAATTCCAAGTTTGGTTGAAATTGGTCCAATGGTTTAACAGATGTGGAGCACGAACATGCATGAACACACAAACACTTTTATTATGTGTATGGATTCATAACTAGGGACTAAAAAATCATTTTATTTCACAGAAGACTTTGGCAATATTTTTACAGATTTTATTGTTATTTACTGCCAGTTTGCTTCTCTTTCTGGTTATTTATTTTCGTCCTAATTAGTCTTTTTCAGTCTTGCATTGAAATGAAACTATATGTGTCATTTACATTATATTTATTACACTATGCACACCACATTTATTTACATTACACTGGCTTGGAAAAAAGGGCGAAGCAACATTATTTTTTATACTTAAAGAAAAGTAACACCAATTCTTTACAGACAAATGGAAAACTAATAGTAGCTGATCTCGGGAAAGATCATTTTGGATTCAGTAGAAATGTTGGAACACGTGACGCAATACTGACCCTACGACTTATCTTAGAAGATAGATTAAGGAAAGGCAAACCTACATTTCTAGCATTTGTAGACTTAGAGAAGGCTTTTGACAATGTTGACTGGAGTACTCTCTTTCGAATTCTGAAGGTGCAGGTGTCAAATACAGGCAGCAAAAGGCTATTTGCAATTTGTACAGAAACCAGATGGCAGTTATAAGAGTCGACGAGTATGAAAGGGAAGCAGTGGTTGGGAAGGGAGTGAGACAGGGTTGTAGCCCATCTCCAATGTTGTTCAATCTTTAAATTGAGCAAGCAGTAAAGGAAACAAAAGAAACATTTGGAGTACAAATTAAAATCCAAGAAGGAGAAATAAAAACTTCGAGGTTTGCTGACGACACTAATTCTGTAAGAGACAGCAAAGGACCTGGAAGAGCAGTTTAATGGAATGGACAGTGTCTTGAAAGGAGGATATATGATGAATATCAAAAAAAGCAAAATGAGGATAACGGAATGTAGTCGAATTAAATCAGGTGATGCTGAGGGAATTAGATTAGGAAATGAGACACTTAAAGTAGTAAAGGAGTTTTGCTACTTGTGAAGCAAAATAAATGATGATGGCCGAAGTAGAGGAGTATAAACTGTAGACTGGCAATGACAAGGAAAGAATTTCTGAAGAAGAGAAATTTATGGACGATAAATAGTTTAGACAAGGAGAGAATCAAAGCTTTCGAAATGTGGTGCTACAGAAGAATGCTGAAGATTAGATGGGTAGATCACATAACTAATGAGCAGGTACTGAATAGAATTTGGGAGAAGAGAAATTTGTGGCACAACTTGACTAGAAGAAGGGCTCAGTTGGTAGGAAACATTCGGAGGCATCAAAGGATCATTAATTTAGTATTGGAGGGAAACACAGAGGGTAAAAATCAGAGGGAGACCAAGAAATGAATGCACTAAACAGATTCAGAAGGATATACGGTGCGGTAGTTACTCGAAGACGAAGAAGCTTGCACAGGATAGAGTAGCATGGAGAGCTACATCAAACCAGTCCCTGGACTGAAGACCACATCATCATCATCATCATCATCATCATCCATCATCATCCATCATCATCCATCATCATCCATCATCATCCATCATCATCATCAACACTTTAAGGCAAGTAAGTTTTCAGCCAAACACACTGGACAGGATTATCATGATTTTTAAGTTATATTCCAAGAGACAGTGCTGCCGATGTAACATTACACTTTAGCTAGAATTATCTCCTCGCTGAATGAATCCGAAAAGCCTTCAAGGTCATTACTGCAAATTGCTGACTATCAACTCCTGTTGCCTACAGGCATGTGAACTTTTCCTAATTGCATGGACATGCACTTTTCAGCAAAATTCTGAAGAGATTTATCCCCCTTCTGAGTATCTGCACTACTGAGACTAGACATTTCAGGTACATACTGCAAGATCCTTACCATGTCTAAGTTAATGAAGTTTAAGCTTACTGTCCTTAAGTTCAAGCATTAATCTCAGGCTTTGAAGACTGATTGATTTGTTTGGATCTGTGGCTATGAGAGTTGACAATCTTGTCTGAAGATATGACCCTAGTGCACTTCACTTCAAGCACTCTAACTTTTGCAAGAAATATTTGCCCTTATCTTTTTAAAAATATTTGTTTCCTGGAGTAAAAATTCCTTTGCCCACAATACTGAAATGTTCTTCAAGGTGTTTTAACTTTGAATTAAGTTCATTTGAAGAGAGAGATCTCAAAATCTTTAGCAAAGCAAGTCATTAATTAATATCACTGTCTTGTTCTTTAATGAATGTGGCCTCCACAACAATGCAGTTCATTTCATAACCCAGCAGCGATGTGACATACTTCAGCCTGCGTAGGCAGCTTCCGGATATTATCATTGCGGAAGAGTTCAATTATTTCCTCAAAATATTCTGCCATAAAAGTGGCTGTGGATAGCCACAAGTTCCAGCTTATTAACACTGGAAAAAGCCTTTGCATCTCTGTTTCCTTTCAGAGACTGCAAATACAAATGTTTGTTCTTCCTGTTTTCTTGAAAAACACTCTTTGAATTGATTATTGTGATGCTAAACCAATAGGGTTCTTTTGAGAAACATCAACAATCAGATTCAGTTTGTGTGTCCAGCACTGAATATGGTTACATTACCAGCTATGATTATTCTCAAGGAGATAAATTTTTTCATTTATCCAGCACTGTCACTCATTGTGTTGGAATAGTTCCTTTATATAGTGCTCTAAGCATGATTGATAGCTACAGTTCTGTACCTGCAACTTTTGTACCATTTTTGGTAACTCAGCACCTTTACTTTCCTTCTCGTTCAAAGTATGCCAAGGTACAGCTATGCTTCACACTGTTCTATTTGTATATTACTCTCTGACATTTACCATTCCTATTGTATTCATGCTGCAAAGTAGTTATTTTTCAAGAGTCCAAATTTGAACTTCAAAGTATTTTGTGTAAGTTCAATATGTGACATTTATTTGAGGTCACATCCTGTGCTGCAATTGGCTGACAAGCAAATCCAGCAGTCACAATATTGATTTAAGTGTTGGCGAAAGTAACATGCTGTACCTGGTGGTTTTATATTAACATTTTATATTAGCATATTACAAAATCTTCCTGTATACACTGTAATATCTAGTATATATTAACTGAAGTGTTACAATACATAATTTTGGTGGCAGATGGAATAATATTATCTCTGTAGATAAACAGTACATATCGAAGGTTGATCTTGTTTTGTCAAACTCTAGTGTCTTTACTTTTTTAGCATTGAAAAGAGTTTGGGCAGATAGGAATTGTTTCATTCGTTATCTAATAATAACCATTCAAGTAAAGAAATCAGTGTACAAAATTATTATTGCTCTACGGTACCTTTTACTGCAGACAAGGTGAAAGACTTTAGCAATTCTTCGAGGCTGTAAAAAGAGGTAAGTGAAAACTGATTAATCCCTGGCTGGCTTGGACTGTATCAAAATGTGTGCTTGTGCAGTAAGTAAATATCAAGGGAGTATAAATCTAAGCATTTTTCAAGAGCTTGCAATCTTTAAGTTTCTGATTTCATGATCAAAACACAAAAGGAATAATAGTTTTCTCCGAGTCAGCCCGTCAGAGAAGTCTTCTGCCTCCTGCGCATCAATCTACAGCGAGACAAGTATTTGTTTTCTTTTTTTTTCCCCCCAAGATCATGAAACTACCTATAATCCAGAAATACAGCACTACAAAATAATCCATTCATACATCTCTTGCTCCTGTAAATCCCTTTTGTGTGCTGTGACTAACAATTCCATCGAGAATCATCTTCAAATTGTGGGTGTATCTGATTTTCAGAATTATTAAATGATTTTTCTGTCACTAAGCAGTCAACAATTTTCCTATCCCCATCAGTAAACGTAAGTCACACAGTCACACGGAAGGAGATTTTACATAACATGATGCTTCATTCATTACTGCTTCCTCATTATTGTACTGAATTTCTTAAGAGCCCCAAAAATTGTACAAGCCCACAGCATTGAGTTAGCTGTGTTAAGAACACCTATACCTGCAACCAATAGTTTCTGCTTGTTCCATGCTTGAATAGTTCTCAATGACACAATGCAAACACAAGAAATCTTCTGTCAGCGGCCTCGTTGGGTGACAAAGACATTTTTCCCTGTTACCTGTTCCTTTACATAAGATTTTTGTCATTGTCATATTAAAGGCACAATAGTCTCCTTCATTGATTTTACACACGGGATGTTAGCAGAACCATGCTAAAGAAATATGTATTACTTTCTTAAATGTTAAGTTTTAATTTTTAATAGCATTAAGTTCAAACTATATTTTTACTGCTAAGAAAATGCTGCTCACTTTCAATGAAGTTATTCATCCAATGCCAAAAAAATCTTCATTTTCCTGTTTGTGGAGTGGAATGCTGGCTTTAAGAATGTTACCACAGTCTAGGCCAGGTATCACAGTCATTTTCCTTCTTTTTTGCTACTTCAAAGCTCCTACTAATATAAAGACTGTCACTTTACTGGCAAAGAGGACTGCTTCATTTTGCAGCCCTTATGCTTTCCACACTTAATGTGTTTCAAAGTAATATCTTTATACTTTGATAAAATTCTGCTATTGCAGTACTTTCAAACCACTGATTTATCAGGAGCATAAGGCCTTCAGTTTCACATTCCCATGACCTGTTGTCAGCAGTCACTGCAGGCATAAGCATTTTTTACAGTTGTGAATCGATTTAGCACATATTTGTCACCCAGTTTAGAATACAATGAAGACCACCACAATTTGTTCTCACTCAAGATTTTGCAAGAATTTCAGAGTAAACATAAATAGCGCTGCATTATTGCTTGTTATACGGTATGTCTGTGTAAACAGCTACATGGGAAAAAAAACATTCAGCGAGACGAAATGTGACTTGATAAACAGTTGTATAGATCTTTCTCTGAATGCTACAACTCTTTCAGTGACTTTTGGAAACAATTATTATGGTGGCATTAAATAATATTTTCAAAATTTAGTATGTACTATGAGCTGAGTTCCTACTCTGACAAATACAGAGCTTGTCATGCTTTTACCCACCTGACAAATGCTGAAATGTTTCGTCTCCTCAAAATTTAAATCATGTAAAATTCATTTACATGTTTAATAATGGTACATTTCTAACAAAAGTATGTATCTGCAGTAATGGAACACAGCACCTAACTGTGACTACCACACAGTCTGTGCACAACATTGTTTAATCACAAAGGTTAGCAGTGATTTGATACAAAACATTTCTGGTCTGATTTCTTAAGGCAGGAAATGAACTGTTCCTTTAAACTAGTTTAAAGGCCACAATCAGCCCTGATGAAGTCCATACTTAATTTCAAAATTAAATAGCTATCAGCTACCAATGACATCCTCACATTACAATTCGGGACCAAGGGAATTTGCCATTTTCTAACACCCCCATGAACCATGGACCTTGCCATTGGTGGGGAGGCTTGCATGCCTCAGCGATACAGATGGCCGTACCGTAGGTGCAACCACAATCGAGAGGCATCTGTTGAGAGGCCAGACAAACGTGTGGTTCCTGAAGAGGGGCAGCAGCCTTTTCAGTAGTTGCAGGGGCAACAGTCTGGATGATTGACTGATCTAGCCTTGTAACACTAACCAAAACGGCCTTGCTGTGCTGGTACTGCGAACAGCTGAAAGCAAGGGGAAACTACAGCCGTAATTTTTCCCGAGGGCATGCAGCTTTACTGTATGGGTAAATGATGGTGGTGTCCTCTAGGGTAAAATATTCCGGAGTTAAAATAGTCCCCCATTCGGATCTCCGGGCGGGGACTACTCAAGAGGACGTCATTATCAGGAGAAAGAAAACTGGTGTTCTACGGATCGGAGCGTGGAATGTCAGATCCCTTAAACGGGCAGGTAGGTTAGAAAATTTAAAAAGGGAAATGGATAGGTTAAAGTTAGATATAGTGGGAATTAGTGAAGTTCAGTGGCAGGAGGAACAAGACTTTTGGTCAGGTGAATACAGGGTTATAAATACAAAATCAAATAGGGGTAATGCAGGAGTAGGTTTAATAATGAATAAAAAAAATTGGATTGCGGGTAAGCTACTACCAACAGCATAGTGAACGCATTATTGTGGCCAAGATAGACATGAAGCCCATGCCTACTACAGTAGTACAAGTTTATATGCCTACTACAGTAGTACAAGTTTATATGCCAACTAGCTCTGCAGATGATGAAGACATTGATGAAATGTATGATGAGATAAAAGAAATTATTCAGGTAGTGAAGGGAGACGAAAATGTAATAGTCATGGGTGACTGGAATTCGAGAGTAGGAAAAGGGAGAGAAGGAAACATAGTAGGTGAATATGGATTGGGGGAGAGAAATGAAAGAGGAAGCCGTCTGCTAGAATTTTGCACAGAGGATAACTTAATCATAGCTAAGACTTGGTTCAAGAATCATAAAAGAAGGTCGTGTACATGGAAGAAGCCTGGAGATACAACAAGGTATCAGATGGTTTATATAATGGTAAGACAGAGATTTAGGAACCAGGTTTTAAATTGTAAGACATTTCCAGGGGGCAGATGTGGACTCTGACCACAATCTATTGGTTATGAACTGTAGATTAAAACTGAAGAAATTGCAAAAAGGTGGGAATTTAGGATGATGGGACCTGGATAAACTGACTAAACCAGAGGTTGTACAGAGTTTCAGGGAGAGCATAAGGGAACAATTGACAGGAATGGGGGAAAGAAATACAGTAGAAGAAGAATGGGTAGCTCTTAGGGATGAAGTAGTGAAGGCAGCAGAGGATAAAGTAGGTAAAAAGACGAGGGCTAGTAGAAATCCTTGGGTAACAGAAGAAATATTGAATTTAATTGATGAAAGGAGAAAATATAAAAACGCAGTAAATGAAGCAGGCAAAAAGGAATACAAACGTCTCAAAAATGAGATCGACAGGAAGTGCAAAATGGCTAAGCAGGGATGGCTAGAGGACAAATGTAAGGATGTAGAGGCGTATCTCACTAGGGGTAAGACAGATATCACCTACAGGAAATTTAGAGAGACCTTTGGAGAAAAGAGAACCACTTGTATGAATATCAAGAGCTCAGATGGAAAACCAGTTCTAAGCAAAGAAGGGAAAGCAGAAAGGAGGAAGGAGTATGTAGAGGACCTATACAAGGGCGATGTACTTGAGGACAATATTATGGAAATGGAAGAGGATGTAGATGAAGATGAAATGGGAGATGCGATACTGCGTGAAGACCTGAGTCTAAACAAGGCCCCGGGACTAAACAACATTCAATTGGAACTACTGACGGCCTTGGGAGAGCCAGTCCTGACAAAACTATACCATCTAGCGAGCAAGATGTATGAGACAGGCAAAATACCCTCAGACTTCAAGAAGAATATAATAATTCCAAACCCAAAGAAAGCAGGTGTTGACAGATGTGAAAATTACCGAACTATCAGTTTAATAAGTCACAGCTGCAAAATACTAATGCGTATTCTTCACAGACGAATGGAAAAACTGGTAGAAGCCGACCTCGGCGAAGATCAGTTTGGATTCCGCAGAAATGTTGGAACACGCGAGGCAATACTGACTCTACGACTTATCTTAGAAAATAGATTAAGGAAAGGCAAACCTACGTTTCTAGCATTTGTAGACTTAGAGAAAGCTTTTGACAATGTTGACTGGAATACTCTCTTACAAATTCTAAGGGTGGCAGGGGTAAAATACATGAACGAAAAGCTATTTACAATTTGTACAGAAACCAGATGGCATGAAAGGGAAGCAGTCGTTGGGAAGGGAGTGAGACATGGTTGTAGCCTATCCCCGATGTTATTCAATCTGTATATTCAGCAAGCAGTAAAGGAAACAAAAGAAAAATTTGGAGTAGGAATTAAAATCCACGGAGAAGAAATAAAAAGTTTGAGGTTCACCGATGACATTGTAATTCTGTCAGAGACAGCAAAGGACTTGGAAGAGCAGTTGAACGGAATGGACAGTGTCTTGAAAGGAGGATATAAGACGGACATAAACAAAAGCAAAATGAGGATAATGGAATGTAGTCAAATTAAGTCAGGTGATGCTCAGGGAATTAGATTAGGAACTGAGACACTTAAAGTAGTAAAGGAGTTTTGCTATTTGGGGAGCAAAATAACTGATGATGGTCGAAGTAGAGAGGATATAAAATGTAGACTGGCAATGGCAAGGAAAATGTTTCTGAAGAAGAGAAATTTGTTAACATCGAGTATAGATTTAAGTGTCAGGAAGTCGTTTCTGAAAGTATTTGTATGGAGTGTAGCCATGTATGGAAGTGAAACATGGACGATAAATAGTTTGGACACGAAGAGAATAGAAGCTTTCGAAATGTGGTGCTACAGAAGAATGCTGAAGATTAGATGGGTAGATCACCTAACTAATGAGGAGGTATTGAACAGAATTGGGGAGAAGAGGAGTTTGTGGCACAACTTACAAGAAGAAGGGACCGGTTGGTAGGACATGTTCTGAGGCATCAAGGGATCACAGATTTAGCATTGGAGGGCAGCGTGGAGGGTAAAAATTGTAGAGGGAGACCAAGAGATGAATACACTAAGCAGATTCAGTAGGATGTAGGTTGCAGTAAGTACTGGGAGATGATGAAGCTTGCACAGGATAGAATAGCATGGAGAGCTGCATCAAACCAGTCTCAGGACTGAAGACAACAACAAACAACAACAACAACAACAACCAACAACAACAACAACTATCACATTTCTTCAAAAATCACCAATTTCACATTTTTCACTGCGTTATTGTTTAAATGAAATTTTTCTGTCCCTATTCATAGCTAATAAGCTATTATCGGAGTCCACGTCTGCTCCTGGAAGTATCTTTGCAGTTTAGAACTTTGTTTACGAATCCGTCTTCCCATCAAATAATCTGCCTGAAATCGTCTGGTGGCATCAGGCCACTTCTCTATGTGCAGCCACCTTTCATGATTCTTACAGTGTTAGCAGATTTTCTGAAACTAGTAGCTTCATAATTACATTTCATTATTTTATGTTTGTTTATTTTTTTTTATTTTTGATGTTTCCAAAAAAAAAATTCTTTTCAACGATAATCCAGCACAAAAAACAACGGAGATGATCATGAAAACTATTAGCAAGTTATTAAATTGTGATCCAGGCACAATTTTATCAGACACCATCCACTTTCATTCCTTTACTATGGCCTCTGTTCCATTTTTCCTTCTCTCATGTTTCTACAGTGAAAATTCTAGCAATTCTTGATTTTTAGTTTCCTTTAACACATTGAATGATTTTTTGTATTTATCACACAATTTTTCCAATTTATTCCTCTACAGAGTTTATAACGTAGCAGACCAAGTTACACAAGATAATGAAGTGACTATTAATGCTTTTATGATCCACATTCTGTTTAGTTCTTTAATATGGAATCTTTTTTGTCTGATTATATATGCCAGTTACTTGTAAGGAGATCACAGTTGACCACCACCACCACCACCACCACCACCACCACCAGTAATAATAAATGATAATTAATTGAAATCCTCAGCTGCCGACAGGTGTTGTTGATATACCTCGATGGTGACAGCTGAAAATGTGTGCCCCGACTGGGACTCGAACCCGGGATCTCCTACTTACATGGCAGACACACTATGCATCTGAGCCACTGAGGACACACATGAATAGTGCTGAGGGTTTCAATTAATTGTCATTTATTCTATAGAAGCTGCATGGTCATCAATGGTATCTGTTCTTTCGAGAACAGTTACTATCTTCATATGTAGTTAAAGGCTACCCGGCCATTGACCTTTGTCTGTGCGAATGCACACAGGTTGCCCAAACTCTTATGGAAATCAACACCTTGGTGGGCGCGAGTGATGAGTGGATGGGCAAATATCCATTAGGTACATTATCTATGTAGAATGTGGACATTTGGGAAGTAGGTCTCACAGGAAGTGTGCAAGGGATAAGTCCCTGCAGTCGCGCTATTCATCTGTGTCCTTGGTGGCTCACAAGGATAGAGCGTCTGCCATGTAAGCAGGCGATCCCGGGTTCGAGTCCCGGTCAGGGCACACATTTTCAGCTGTCCACATCGAGGTATATCAACAACACCTGTCGGCAGCTGAGGGTTTCAATTAATTATCATTTACTCTAGAAAAGCTGCACGGTCATCAATGGTACCTGTTCTTTCGAGAACAGTTACTATCTTCACCAATAATAATAATAATAATAATAATAATAATAATAATAATAATATAGGAGCACACACTACAATGAGTATACACACTAGGCAGAGATCAGAACAAACCAACACACAGAAGAAGCCCACAAAACCAGCATGGCAACACAGGCTACAGATCAGAATAGAAAAACTGAGAAAAGACATTGGACAGCTAACACAATTTATAAGAAATGAAATATCAGACAAAAAACGAAAAAGGTTAGGTAAAATCTCACAACAAGAAGCAATAGAGCAATTAGATGAAAAGAAGCAGAAATTACAAGCATTGGCCAAACGACTTAGAAGATACAAAAAAAGTGGAAATAGAAGGAAACAAAACCAAACATTCAGCACAAACCAAAAGAGATTTTACCAAACAATAGATAACACACACATTAAAATAGACAATGCACCAAACATAACAGACATGGAACACTTCTGGAGCAACATATGGTCAAACCCGGTACAACATAAAAGGCATGCACAGTGGATACAAGCAGAAACAGACTCATACAAGATGATAACACAAATGACTGAAGTGATAATTTTGCAACATGACGTCACCCGAGCAATTAATTCTACACACAATTGGAAAGCCCCTGGAAAAGAAAAATAGCAAATTTCTGGTTAAAGAAATTCACCTCAACACATTCACATCTCACTAAATTATTTAACAGTTACATTGCAGACCCATACACATTCCCTGATACACTTGCACATGGAATAACCTATCTGAAACCTAAAGATCAAGCAGACACAGCAAACCCAGCTAAATATCGCCCCATAACATGCCTACCAACAATCTACAAAATATTAACTTCAGTCATTACACAGAAATTAATGACACATACAACACAGAACAAAATTATAAATGAAGAACAAAAAGGCTGCTGCACAGGAGCACGAGGATGTAAAGAGCAACTGATAATAGATACAGAGGTGACATATCAAGCTAAAACTAAACAAAGGACCCTACACTACGCATACATTGATTACCAAAAAGCCTTTGATAGTGTACCCCACTCATGGTTACTACAGATATTGGAAATATACAAAGTAGATCCTAAATTGATACAGTTTCTAAACATAGTAATGAAAAACTGGAAAACCACACTTAATATCCAAACAAATTCAGATAACATCACATCACAGCCAATACAGATTAAGCGTGGAATATACCAAGGAGACTCCTTTCTGGTTCTGTCTTGCTCTGAACCCACTATCCAACATGCTAAATAATACAAATTATGGATAAAATATTACTGGAACATACTCACACAAAATCACACATTTGCTATACATGGATGATCTAAAACTACTGGCAGCAACCAATCAACAACTCAACCAATTACTAAAGATAACAGAAGTATTCAGCAATGATATAAATATGGCTTTTGGAACAGACAAATGTAAGAAAAATAGCATAGTCAAGGGAAAACACACCAAACAAGAAGATTACATATTGGATAACAACAGCGACTGCATAGAAGCGATGGAAAAACAGATACCTATAAATATCTAGGATACAGACAAAAAATAGGAATAGATAATACAAATATTAAAGAAGAACTAAAAGAAAAATATAGACAAAGACTAACAAAAATACTGAAAACAGAATTGACAGCAAGAAACAAGACAAAAGCTATAAATACTTATGCTATACCAGTATTGACCTACTCATTTGGAGTAGTGAAATGGAGTGACACAGACCTAGAAGCACTCAATACACTTACACGATCACAATGCCACAAATATAGAATACATCACATACATTCAGCAACAGAAAGATTCACATTAAGCAGAAAGGAAGGTGGAAGGGGATTTATAGATATAAAAAAACCTACATTATGGACAGGTAGACAATTTAAGAAAATTCTTTCTAGAACGAGCAGGAACTAGCAAAATACACAAAGCAATCATTCATATAAATACATCAGCTACACCATTGCAATTTCATAACCACTTCTACAACCCTTTAGATCACATAACATCAACAGATACAAAGAAAGTAAATTGGAAAAAGAAAACACTACATGGCAAGCACCCGTATCATCTAACACAGCCACACATAGATCAAGACGCATCCAACACATGGCTAAGAAAAGGCAATATATACAGTGAGACGGAAGGATTCATGATTGCAATACAGGATCAAACAATAAACACCAGATATTACAGCAAGCATATTATTAAAGATTCCAATACCACAACAGATAAATGCAGACTTTGCAAACAACAAATAGAAACAGTAGATCACATCACAAGCGGATGTACAATACTAGCAAATACAGAATACCCCAGAAGACATGACAATGTAGCAAAAATAATACATCAACAACTTGCCATAAAACATAAACTAATAAAACAACACGTTCCCACATACAAGTACACACCACAAAATGTACTGGAGAATGATGAATACAAATTATACTGGAACAGAACGATTATAACAGATAAAACAACACCACATAACAAACCTGACATCATACTCACCAATAAAAAGAAGAAATTAACACAACTAATTGAAATATCCATACCCAACACAACAAATATACAGAAGAAAACAGGAGAAAAAATTGAAAAAGAAAAATACATCCAACTGGCTGAGGAAGTCAAGGACATGTGGCATCAGGATAAAGTTGACATTATACCAATTATACTATCAACTACAGGAGCCATACCTCACAATATCTACCAGTACATCAATGCAATACAGCTACATCCAAACATATATATACAACTACAAAAATCTGTAATTATTGATACATGTTCAATGACCCGAAAGTTCCTAAATGCAATATAACATATACCGTACAGTTAAAAGGAAGTCACGCTTGATCAAGGTCCGCGTCACGTTCCATTTTTAACCAGACTTAACAGTCTGAGAAATTAAAGAAAAAGAAATAATAATAATAATAATAATAATAATAATCTTTATTTGTCCATAGTAACCTTACTGTCTTTCACATCACTTTGGTACAATGATGTAAGGCCATACATACAGGGCACCCAAGAAGTCCCTAGCCATTCTTGGACAACGCTAATTTTTGTGTCTCTATTGCAGGTGATTTGAAAGATGTTTACCACATAACAACGAATCAGTGTTGTGTGTTCACAAAGTGCACTATTTCCTAAACACCAATTTCCAAAAGATGCATAAAGACCCCACACAATCCTGTAATGATAAAATTGAAGTGTTATCAAATTGTCTAAAAGTTTAATGTTAGATTCTGATGTCTACTTTCTCACCCATATGAATCTTATAGCTTATAGACTTTATGCCAATCCTGAACTCCACAAAGGTAATATCCCTATCTGTCCTGTGATGTCTTCATTCTTAGCTCCATGTTGCAAATTAGCCAGATCAAGAACAAAACCAACTTTAAACATAGTCACGGCATACTTAATTCAATTGACGTAGCGAAAAGTTAAAAAACATGCAAATCCCCTAGTGCCAAGCCACTTTCTTTTGATGTTAGCAAATTATTCACTAGTACAACTGTTCAGGAGAGCCTAAACATTCTCACAGACTTATTAAGCAGGAGTTAACCCAGTTGTCACAGATGATATAATGTTAGCTGTACAATCTTGTCCAAGACAAAATTATTTCATTTTCAAATGCAAGATATACAAAGAGTTGGATTTTCTTGCTATAGGATCCCCCCACTGCCTCAGTCCAGTCCTTGCTGAAATCTTCTTGGGCAATTTTGAGAAACACTTTTTGGAAAATAATCCACTCTCTTCCCAAGATTCGATACTTCAAATGGTTCAAATGGCTCTGAGCACTATGGGACTAAACATCTGTGGTCAGCAGTCCTCTAGAACTTAGAACTAGTTAAACCTAAGGACATCACACACATCCATGCCCGAGGCAGGATTCGAACCTGCGACCGTAGCAGTCGCGCGGTTCCGGACTGAGCGCCTAGAACCGCTAGACCACCGCGGCCGGCAAGATTCGATACTGGTTTAGGTAAGTTGATGATGTGTTGTGCTTATGGACAGGTACTATCAGACAACTTTGAAACTTCCTTAAACAGCTAAATTCTGAACACAAAAGTATAAAAGTCACTATGGTGCTTGGTGATCACTGCATAAATTTTTTAAATCTAACTGCAGACATCAGTGATCATATTCATACTTTCAAGATTTACAGGAATCTTACCACCACAGATATGGGAATACTTAACAATCCTCAGCAACCATAGACCCACAAACATCCTGTTTTTCATTGAAAGATACATCACCTACTATTCATCTGCATGAAAGACAACTTCAAAACAAAATTAAGTGCAGTCAAACAAATAGCATCAAACAATGGCTACCCTCCTACCTTGGTGGGCTGCATAAAGCACAAAAATCAAAACATGTGCACACTCTTCTTTACCCTATTCTCAGCACATCTCCCTCAAGAACACAAACGGGGCACAATTCCATATTTAGGAAAAGTCTCACTGAATGTAGGCAGAAAGCTTAAATCCAGGGAAAAAAAACCAACATCAACATCATTTTATGCACACAACACTGTTGGGCACTTTCTGTCCAATGTTAAGGACATTACTCCATCTTTGTAAAAGAGTTGAATATAGAAAATTACTTGTAACTGTGGCAAATTATATACAGATACGTCTGGCAAAGCAATTTGCACCCACTTAAACGGACATCAAAGAAGATGGAAACTTAAAAAATGAGACTATTTTTCCATACCACTTGCTCAAAGAAGGCTATAATTACAAGATGCAACATGAAGTACTACATCACATTCATAAAGGAAGGAAGATAAACTATCTTGAAACAATGGCAATTAATAAACATATGTCCATCTGGCTGAAGTTAGTACTGAATAACTGGAAACAGTTATCTTCCCTGCCACTTCTGACTACAGATACTACTGATAATCCTATCCAGGCCATGTTGTAAATTACCCCTCTTACTCACATGCTTCGTTTTCCTTTATCTGATTTACTATAATTTCTCTTGTGTTAAAAAATACTTTGTATAATCACAGGTGCTTCACTTACCTGCTCAATCTCACTAGTATATCTTATGTATTTGTAATTTAGGTCCTATTAAACACAAGCTTATTTTGTTCAGGCAAGCCTTTGGAACTTGTCACCAAAGTTGATTGCTTAATTTATTTTCTTTAGTTAATGTATAACATATTTTATCTTAATTAAATAGCTTTACATCATAATTCTTCTTGTTTTATTCGTAAATCAAACATTTACATTTTTCATCTCTGGGAATGAAGATACTCTGTATACACACTACTTTAAAATCTTTGATTCTGAAAAATTTCACTGCAACAAAAATTTATCTTTGTACCTGATGATGGTATAACAGCTGAAAACTGGTTTGGGAAATAAATAATAAATGTTTTAGGGTTGACACAACTCAACCAGGAGTCCACACCCCAAAGCCTACTCTGTGACAAACCTTGCACTTCGTACTGAAAGAAAGGACTTAGCACATCCAGGTGCTTCATCATCTTGAAGCTGAGGATGATGTAACATGCACAACCACATGTCATGACTTAAATGAGGCAATGATTAATGAAGATTTGTGGGCACATATCCTTTTCAGTGATACGGCTACCTTTCGTACCTGTGGCCTCATCATCTGCGACAACTTCAAGCTATGGGCTGATTACCAACCAAACATTGCTAAAATTGGAAATTTTTCCCTCAAAAGGTGTGGCTGGGCCACACCTGACAGTCACAGTTCATTCTTTTAAGCGGAAGCAACAATCACAACATCATACATGGATATACTTGAACAATTCCTGCACCCCTATTGTTTGCCGACAAAATTTTTATTCAGTGATGTTTCAACAAGATGGCAAGACATTGCATTCTGTGGACACTGTGCATAATTAACTCTATGATACTCTCCCAGGATGGTGGATTAGACAAGGCTCACCATGATTCTGGGCAGCATGCTCACCTGGTCTAACATTGAATGGGGTCACATCAAAGGAGAGGCACAAAAGGTGAAGATTAAGGATTTGCAACACATTTCGGCAGTGGTGTGTGCAAGTATCAGGTGCACTGAGTATAGCTGACACCTCTGCTTGGACATGGAGGGCAGTCACATCGAATGGCAGTGATTTAATGGAGATGGGGTGTCTTCTTACATACTGTATTCATACTCTTTCAAATTGTAACATTTTATTTGAGTTAAAGTGCTACTTCCCAGAAATGCTGAAGGACTTCTCAGGCACGCAGTATAATGATACACAAGCTGTTCAGTTTAACTGAAAACACTGAAAACAACACATCAGTTCCAAAAAAATTTATAGTTCAAATGGCATTCAAATGATTGTTCTCCCCATGCTCCATGCGGAAAAAATGGAACAGCAAGAAACCATAATAACTGGTACAATGGGACGTACCCTCAGCCATACACCTCATGGTGGTTTGCAGAGTATAGATGTAGATGACACCACACTCAACTCCCCCGCCCCCATGTTCAGCGGCAGGAAGGAGGGACAGGTGGGACATGGGAGGGGGAAATTTGAAATGTTAATTGGGAACATCCATTTTTATTGCAAATTCAGAAAAAAATGCCTAAGTTTTGTCTGCAATGCTGTTTTGTTAAACAACAGATGGCACTGTAATTAGAGAAATCAAGATGGATAGAAAAGCATACGTTTCAAAATGCTGTCCAATGACACTTTAACCCCAAACCTCCACGATGTGATGGTAGGACAGGAAATTATGAAGTAATTTTTAATGGGACTGCACTTCCTTTTACGACAAGTCTTAGTTCACTACACAGCCACAGTGGCACATCGAGCAGCCCCCTTTTTGTTTTGTAGGGAGCACATTGTGCTCATATGGGAGCGATCTAGATGCTTGTAAAACAATAAACTGGTAGCCAAGATCGCAGGAATTCTTTTCATTCCATAATTACCGGTTTCAGCGAAACTAGAGCCGCCATCATCGGATCTTAGGACACATACAGGTTACAACATCAAGGCAAACAATGGCGATATTAATAGTTGCCTATAACATGCATGCCTGTATGTGTCCTAAGATCCGATGTGGCGGCTTTAGTTTCGCTGAAACCGGTAATTATGGAATAAAAAGAATTCCTACGATCTTGGCTACCAGTTTATTGTTTTACCCCTTTTTGTTTTGTCAGAGGAATACAACATTGAGGATGGGGTTTCTCATTAAAAGTTATGAACTAGTTGCCTGGCCTACCCTTGTGGCTTGGAGGTAGTGGGTTAATTCATGTATCATTTAATAACATTTTAATGATATGAATATAATAGAGGGAAACATTCCACGTGGGAAAAATATATTTAAAAAGAAAGATGATGAGACTTACCAAACAAAAGCGCTGGCAGGTCGATAGACACACAAACAAACACAAACATACACACAAAATACAAGCTTTCGCAACAAACTGTTGCCTCATCAGGAAAGAGGGAAGGAGAGGGAAAGACAAAAGGATATGGGTTTTAAGGGAGAGGGTAAGGAGTCATTCCAATCCCGGGAGCGGAAAGACTTACCTTAGGGGGAAAAAAGGACAGGTATACACTCGCACACACACACACATATCCATCAGCATATACACAGACACAAGCAGACATTTGTAAAGGCAAAGAGTTTGGGCAGAGATGTCAGTCGGGACGGAAGTACAGAGGCAAAGATGATGTTGAAAGACAGGTGAGGTATGAGCGGCGGCAGATTGAAATTAGAAATTAGCGGAGATTGAGGCCTGGCGGATAGCGAGAAGAGAGGATATGCTGAAGGGCAAGTTCCCATCTCCGGAGTTCTGACAGGTTGGTGTTAGTGGGAAGTATCCAGATAACCCGGACGGTGTAACACTGTGCCAAGATGTGCTGGCCGTGCACCAAGGCATGTTTAGCCACAGGGTGATCCTCATTACCAACAAACACTGTCTGCCTGTGTCCATTCATGCGAATGGACAGTTTGTTGCTGGTCATTCCCACATAGAACGCTTCACAGTGTAGGCAGGTCAGTTGGTAAATCACGTGGGTGCTTTCACACGTGGCTCTGCCTTTGATCGTGTACACCTTCCGGGTTACAGGACTGGAATAGGTGGTGGTGGGAGGGTGCATGGGACAGGTTTTACACCGGGGGCGGTTACAGGGGTAGGAGCCAGAGGGTAGGGAAGGTGGTTTGGGGATTTCATAGGGATGAACTAAGAGGTTACGAAGGTTAGGTGGACGGCGGAAAGACACTCTTGGTGGAGTGGGGAGGATTTCATGAAGGATGGATCTCATTTCAGGGCAGGATTTGAGGAAGTCGTATCCCTGCTGGAGAGCCACATTCAGAATCTGATCCAGTCCCGGTAAGTATCCTGTCACAAGTGGGGCACTTTTGGGGTTCTTCTGTGGAAGGTTCCGGGTTTGAGGAGATGAGGAAGTGGCTCTGGTTATTTGCTTCTGTACCAGGTCGGGAGGGTAGTTACGGGATGCAAAAGCTGTTTTCAGGTTGTTGGTGTAATGGTTCAAGGATTCCGGACTAGAGCAGATTCGTTTGCCACGAAGACCTAGGCTGTAGGGAAGGGACCGTTTGATGTGGAATGGGTGGCAGCTGTCATAATGGAGGTACTGTTGCTTGTTGGTGGGTTTGATGTGGACGGACGTGTATTCCGCATCTCCTCAAACCCGGAACCTTCCACAGAAGAACCCAAAAAGTGCCCCACTTGTGACAGGATACTTACCGGGACTGGATCAGATTCTGAATGTGGCTCTCCAGCAGGGATACGACTTCCTCAAATCCTGCCCTGAAATGAGATCCATCCTTCATGAAATCCTCCCCACTCCACCAAGAGTGTCTTTCCGCCGTCCACCTAACCTTCGTAACCTCTTAGTTCATCCCTATGAAATCCCCAAACCACCTTCCCTACCCTCTGGCTCCTACCCCTGTAACCGCCCCCGGTGTAAAACCTGTCCCATGCACCCTCCCACCACCACCTATTCCAGTCCTGTAACCCGGAAGGTGTACACGATCAAAGGCAGAGCCACGTGTGAAAGCACCCACGTGATTTACCAACTGACCTGCCTACACTGTGAAGCGTTCTATGTGGGAATGACCAGCAACAAACTGTCCATTCGCATGAATGGACACAGGCAGACAGTGTTTGTTGGTAATGAGGATCACCCTGTGGCTAAACATGCCTTGGTGCACGGCCAGCACATCTTAATAACATTTTGAAACATACAATTTTCTACCCAGTTTGATTTTTGTGATTATTGCGTCACCTGTCATGAAACGAAAAAAATTTATTGCGTTATCTGTTGCGAAACGAAAAAAATGTTTCAGATAAAACTACAAAATTAATGTAATTTTGTCCACAGAATCTTAATCTGCAATTAATATTTCGAAGTTGCACTTCAGACACACACACACACACACACACACACACACACACACACACACACACACACACACACAAACACGTGCGCACTTGCTTGGTGGGGTAGGCTGTTTATTTTGGTACCATTGGCTGTTCCCCTCAGAGACAAACAATTTTAACTGTAAATTGTTTGGATATGATGTGAGATTTTGAGATGTTTCAATGTCTTCAAATAAACTGAACACCATGAATACAACAAGCAGCCCATTATATACTACTGTATAAACATTTACCACCATTAATATACTGCAGTCTACAAAAGTAGAACTGTCAGTAATGGAGCTCAGAAACCTGAGTATATACATATATCAATTAACAACTGTTTCAAACTGCCTTTAAAAACCATTTCCATAGAGTTGCTTTATATTATTTGTCAATCCATTACAGAATTTTCTTCCCAGTGCAAGTGGACTGTGACCTTAATACCCTATGATAATCTCATCTTGTTCATGTATTGTAATTATGAACATAGCTATTCATAAGCATAGTTCTTCTCTTCCACATACCAACAGTCTTAAGGAAATACAGGAAGTACACAATGAGTAAATTATAGTTTTTGAAGTATTCCCTGCAGGACTGGTATTTGTTACATTAGCAATTATCCTAAATGTTCTCTCTTGTAGCCTGAATATTCTATCCATGTAGACTGTGGGTGACCTACTGCAAGTTTAAATTCCATATTGGAAACGCAAGGTGGTTAATCCGTAGTACACTTGTTTAAGGACAGAAGGAGTTATTACATTTGAGAGATGTTTCAGTAAGTAAATACTGCAGCTAATATTTCTACAAATGCAGCTGTATGCTCTTTCCATTTAAGGTGTTTGTCATTCACAATGCGTAAAAATTTAAGATTATCAGATGTTTCAACTTGAGACCATGAGTGTGTATGGGATTCATTGTAATTCAACAAGAACTTAATTACAACAGTCTTGTCCTTATTCAATGTACGTTTATTCATTGTTAGATATTCAGTGACCAGTTCAGAGTTCTCTTTATTGTTTTGTAATGTTCAGTACAGCCCCAGGTAATAAAATATGTTTCATCGACATAGTTAACTTGTGTAGCTGACAACTGACTTTTTATCTTTGCGGAAACATTCTGTAGCTGCTGAACTACAGCTAAGGACAAAATCATAGTTCACTAGCTTTGAGGAATATGTTGTGTCATTAATATATACTAGAAACAAAACTGGCCCAAGAACACTCTCCTGGAGGACTCCACAGCTGAGAGTTTTGTACGCTGATTTTACTGTTAGAATCTTACTTTCATTCCCATAACATAGCTTAGTACACTGTGTTCTACCTCAAACACAACTTAAGGAATTTAGTGCCACTCCTATTATACCATAAGTTTCTAATTTGGATAACAGTACTGTATGATTCGCTGAGTAAGAGGCCTTAGACAAAGATAGCAAAGTTCCAATGACTTCGTTTCCTTTATCCAGTCCGTTTAGCATTTCATGGAAAAAGTTGCTACTGCCGCCATTGTGGACTGCCCTTTTTGGTGCACTTGCTGTGAGTTGTTTAATAGGCTGTATTTACAGAATAAAGATTCCATTTGCTCTAGAAGTATTCTTTGTTGCCAAGTATTGCAGTCAATGAAATTGGACTGTAATTATTTTTATCTGTGGTTGCTCGCTTTTCATACATTGCTTTTAACTCAGTAATTTTTAGAAGTTCAGGAAAAGCCCCCTGGCAAAGATCTGTATATTAAATGTTTTATTTGTTTCACTAATTCATTTTTGTGTTCCTTAAGTAATGTAGATGATTCCACCACAACCACTAGATTTTGATTATTGAGATTATTTTCATTAGCTCGTATTATGTTACACTCCTTAGGAAAAATTAATTAACTGAGTTTATTTGTAATGTTGGTTCAATTTCTTCTTTCCATGTCTCACTGAAATGTTTTACAAAGGCCTCATATGCTGTCTTTGGCTCACTCACCAACATCTATTTTCTTCTAGTGCTATATTATTGCATCTTGGATTCTTTTCATTTTCTTTGTTTATTACATTCCAAACATTTTTACTAACATTACTATATTCACTTATCTGTTCAGCATAATGGTTCGCTCTTACAGTCTTCAGGGAGTTCCTGTATGGTTTTCTAGTGTCCTGTCCTTTGTTAGGGTGTACTGCAATCTCATATCTCTGAAAATCGCCCTCTGACATGCACTTTATGGTGGTTTGCAGAGTATAGATGTAGATATAAAGATATTTCATATTTCCCTTTAATTCGTGGATTTATGTAAAGTTTTATTAAACACACAAAAAGTTAAGGTGAATGCAATGTAAACATACTAGTATTCTCTGTTCAAAGATAACGTGTGTTTTTGTCTTTTACATTACTCACGACTACTTTATGACTATGCCACACGAATAGTGATATTAGTCATCCACTAACTATGAAATAACATTTAGATAATGTTGTGGACATGAATATTTCTATTTTTTCAGAAATAAATATTATTTCTTTATTATGTGTAATTTAATAATGTATTTTGATTACTATCCACCAAATTGTGATGCAACTAATTTGAGGCAAAAACAATTAGAAATTGCAAACCCAACGATATTTGTGATGAACTGCGATTGTTAAAACATGTATCTACCGGAGTGCCTGATACCACACAAGTTAGTAAGTCTCTATCTCTGTCAGGGCAGTGCTAGATGGTTTGTTTTTGGAAACGTTCTGTTTCCGAAAGTTTATTACAAATTGAAGGTATATTCAAAATGTATGATTGGTTTTTACTTTGAGTGTCATGTCGCCACACACTAAAGAAGTGCAGGCAATTTTTCAATTAAAATCAATGTTCAGTTTGCTTAGATTATTTATGGACAAACGTTACATATAAATAGTTTCAGGTTTATGTTCGTCTGTCATTTAATTCCACACATTTAAAGCTTAACTCTGAAGCACAAGAAGAAACCACAAATTTCCTTATTTAAAACTAATGTCACAGTTGACTTCATAATGTAACTGGGAACATAAAAAAATCTACTCCCCAATTGGCAGCAGGAGAATACACATATAAAGGCATTAGAGTTTTCAAGCTTTTGGAGCCAGTGGCTGCTTCTTCTAGCAGAAATGCTTAAGGGGAAGGAAGAGGGGTGAAACAAAAGGACAGGTAAGGTTTAAGAAAAGGAGTAGAGATCGGAAAAGTTGAGCAAATCCCCAGATCAGACTTACTAAAGGGGATGAAAAGTCTTTCCTCCTCATTGGGTCCGTTAAGTCTCCGAAAGCTTGCAAACTTTATTACCCTTATATTTGTGTTCTCCAGCCACCACTTGATGCAGATTGTTTTTATCTAATCAATTACATTTATTTGCACTGATATAATATCACAGTCAGATTATTAAAAGGTTTGCACAGGATAGAGTGGTATGGGTAGCTGCATCAAACCAATCTTCGGACTGAAGATCACTACAACTAGTATGCATACGTTCACTTGAGTGGGAGTCATGACTTTTTGTCTATCTTGGACAGTGATAATCCTTTCAATATACTGTTCATAGGAAATCACCTGCATGAATTACATGGCAAATATCCTGGGGCAACCTAAAAAATTAAACTAAACATAAAACATTGTACATGTGACCTAGAGATGTGATCTAAGTCCCGAAACATGATACAGATTAAATATTTTGCATTTTGACTGAGCAGGTGTAATTATTATTAAAAACCTCATACTGTCAGATGTGTCCCACTATTCCATACTGGAGAAACTTCAGAAGGGCAACAATGAGGATGAGGATGGGGAAATGCTACCACCTTGCATATCTTTATACTGATCACAGGCACTAAAAATGTAAGCCAAGTGTATTTCATACTCACAAGGCGAAAAATAGTGTGTGACCTCGAACTTCGTTCATTCATATTTGTCTCGCCTATATGTCTAATCTTTTGTCCTCTTCTCATCAATAATAAAATCTGAAATAAAAATAAAATTATAATTGTCGAAGAGAGAACACACATTCTAGTGGAATAGGTAAAAAGTTACTAACACCTATACATATTTACTATTCACATATTACAATCTAGGATTAGCAGGTTATCAAAAATTAGTTCCTAATGCTGCAGGTGTATCACTATCTGCAACTGTAACTAATTGCATTATAACAAAAAAGGATGTTAGAGGCTACGGAACATGAACTGTATTCAAAAGGAACAACCTTTTCAGTGGTAGTAACAAGTTCCTCCTTCAGTCCTATAACAACTGCTTTTCCATCCTCTTCACGAATTTTCAAGTTGAATTTCTTATCAAGAAGATCATTTATCTTTTCATTATAAATTTCCATGTAGGAAGCCCTGCAAAATTAAGAGCCTTGTAGCAGTACTGTAAATGAAAAACATAACAAAGTACCCTGAAAAGAACTGTTCCAATGTTATTTCTTGTGGAAAATTCTGCAATAATGTCTCTACTATAATTTATTGCTATTGCTGATCTTGAAAAGAAGCCCAATTTGCTACATTTTAAGGACACTACAAAGCTGTCTCATGTATCATATACAAAAATCAGGTTCCTAACCATGGAGAAAGCAGGATGGAATAATGACATTATTATGAAAAGGGTAGGTAACTACTCACTGTGTAAAGGAACACAGTTGAGACAGGCACAAGAAGGAGGCTGCTATACTTTTCAGTCATAAGACCTTCTTTTAAAGTAGCCCCCCCCCCCCCCCCCCCCACACACACACACAAACACACACACAAACACACACACAAACACACACACAAACACACACACAAACACACACACAAACACAAATACAAACACACACACACACACACACACACACACACACACACACACACACACACACACACACACAAATACAAACACACACACAAATACAAACACACACACAAATACAAACACACACACAAATACAAACACACACACAAACACAAACACACACACACACACACACACACACACACACACAAACACACACACACACACAAACACACACACACAAACACACACACACAAACACACACACACAAACACACACACACAAACACACACACAAACACAAACAAACACACACACAAACACAAACACAAAAACACACACACAAACACAAACACAAAAACACACACAGAGAGAGAGAGAGAGAGAGAGAGAGAGAGAGTGAGAGAGAGAGAGAGAGAGAGAGAGAGAGAGAGAGAGAGAGAGAGAGGGGGGGGGGGTCTTTTTCTGGACTAAAGCGCAAATGTACAGCAGTCCTTTTATTGAGCATGTCTCCAATTTGTCTCCTCTATATGACAAGTAGCAATTTATCCTTTTCATAATATTGTCATTATTCCATCCTCGATTTTCCATTAATTTTTCCCCAGAGGCTTTCTCCCATCCCACAACCCAGTGATTTTTCCTATTCTCTAATGCATTACTTTAATCAGTGTCCGTCCTTTTCTTTCTCTCCTTTCCTGTGTTTTACCTGTCACCTTGTGAGGGAGCAAGCTGGGATATTTTTTATTTCCCACTCGTTTTGCCATCTGCCTCCTTAAATTCGTTTTTTTTCCACTTTTAATAATTTACCTTTAACACAAGTGAATATAATCCATATTTTCATAAAAGAGTAAGGTTGACCATTTTTAAATAATATAGCACCAGATCTAATTTTGTGATTAGTTTTATGTATGTAATTGATTTTCTAATTTATTTTGACTATTCCTAGTTAGTATTTTTTGTTGTAGGGTGAAACCAGTAATTGTTTTGTAATGTAAATTGTATTGTTGACATATAAACAAATACAAATTCTGTAATAATTGTAAATATTTGGAAGACAAAATACTAGTAATCTTAAAGTATCTATTTGGCTCTATTCGAAAACATGTTAACAGACCCAGCCCTTAATTAATTACAAAGTAATTAACAGTTTTGTCCAAAGTATTGTTTGCATACTTATATTTGTTAATTTCATGATTTAAACAAATCATTTGGCCTAACACTTGCAGTAGAAGAAACTTAAAAAGATGCAATTTTTCAGTGTATTCAGTTAATTTAATGAGTTAAGTTTTAATTGTAATTTCTGTAAATTTAACTACGAACAATGTATAGTTTCAGTCCCTATTATTGTGATCACACATAAGGGCCCGATCTTTTGTCATGAGACAGTCAGTCCACGGTCAAGTTTCAGACGATAAACCTGTACTGATTAGAGCTACAACAATGCTTCAACTTAACCGTGGAATAAGTGTTAAACAATTAGGCCATATGTAAAAACAATGACAGTGTCTGCTCCATTCATACCTGATTATTCAAGAACTGAGAGATTTGTGGTTAGGTTTTACTACTCGTAGATGTTCAACAGGAAACTATTGTAGCAGTATTGAAAGTTAAACAATAGTGCACTGGCCATATAACTGTGTATATTAAGTATTTGTGAAAAGTGAAATTAAAATACTGTGAAATGCAGCTGTGCATCTGTCTGTCGGCTACATTATTTACAATAGTCAGTGTCAGAATCCACAACCCATTTTCAGTCAGCGTAGCAGCGCAGTAAATCAACACCGAGGGCAACAAACAATAAATATTGCAGGCGGGACCGCTACAATCTTCCAACCCGCACACAATCTGACTGGGTCGCATTGTATCAACTGTCTCATCCGCACACAGCACAGTGCTGTGTGACTGCACTGGTGGTTTTTGCAGCCTCTGATGTCCCAAATTATTCCTACCAATATAATTAATCCTGTACCTTCAAATTGATCACTCTTCCTGCCTCACTCTCACTTGAAACTTCCTGGCAGATTAAAACTGTGTGCCGGACCGAGACTCGAACTCTGAACCTTTGCCTTTTGCGGGCAAGTGCTCTACCAACTGAGCTACCCAAGCACGACTCCCGCCCCGTCCTCACAGCTTTACTTCCGCCAGTACATTGTCTCCTACCTTCCAAACTTAACAGAAGCTCTCCTTTCTTTCAGGAGTGCTAGTTCTGCAAGGTTCACAGGAGAGCTATAGAACATAGACATTCATAAATTTTGCCTAGAACAGCATATGGAAGCATGTGCAACATAAGTAGAATTTAATAAAAAAAATCTTTCATAATATGAACTGTATATCGAGCACCTGCAAGTAACTTTAATCTGTTCATAAACCACCTTGAAGCTGTACTGGCCCATTTAACAACCAAAAGCAAAGAAATCGTGGTTGCTGGTGACTTCAATGTAGATTTCCTTAAAGACTCTCCCAATAAAAAGTTATTTGGGGTAGTAACACTATCATTCAACTTAATTCCCACTGTAAAGTTCCCAACTAGGGTAGGCAATTGCTCACAAACAGCCATTGATAATATCTGTACAGAAAAGTCCAATGAACAAAATTATATTACAAAACCAATAGTCAATGGCCTTTCAGACCATGACATGCAGTTCCTTCTGTTAAATGTTATTACTGAACATGATATAAAATCTGAAAATGTGAACTCAACAGGGTAATCAATAAGCCAAAAAAAAAATTTTTTTTTTTAGTACACTCCCCAGAGACATTCACTGGAGTGATGTGTACAGTGCTCATGGCATGGATGAAAAATATAACACTTTTGCTAATAAAGTGCTTACCTTATTTGAACACTGTTTTCCCCTAAAACTAGCCAAGGTTAGAGCAGAGTCTACAAAGAAGCCATGGACTTGAGGAATAGAGGTATCTTGTAAAATAAAAATAAAACTGTATCTGTCAATCCGAAACAGTTTGGATGCTGATGCTATAGCACATTACAAGAAATACTGCAAACTATTAAAGACTGTAATATGGACATAAAAGCAAATATATTACAAAGAAAAGATAGTCATATCAGATCACAAAATAAAGACAATATGGGATATAGTGAAGGAGGAGACTGGCAGAACCAGACATGAAGAGGGGCAAATAGCATTAAGAGTAAATAATACAGCGGTGATAGATGTGTGTAGTATTGCAGAACTTTTTAATAAACATTTTATAACTGTTACTGAAAAGATGGGGTTGTCAGGTTCTGTAGATGCTAACATGGGTTACCTCAGACCAGACATTTTCAAGTAACTTCCATAATATGAATTTGACCCTCACTACCCCAGCAGAAGTAATGCCCATCATAAAATCTTTAAAATCAAAAACATCTAGTGGGTATGATGAAATATCAACAAAGCTATTTAAAGAATGTGATTCTGATTTAAGTAACATATTAAGCTATCTGTGTAACTGGTCATTTATCAGTGGAATATTTCCTGAATGGTTGAAATATGCTGAAATTAAGCCACTGTGTAAGAAGGGAGATAAAGAAATAGCATCAAATTTCCATCCAATTTCACTTTTGGTAGCATTCTCAAAAATTTTAGAAAAGGTAATGTACAACTGGCCTTATAATCATCTTATCACAAATAACATACTGTCAAAGTCACAGTTCGGATTTCTAAAGGGTTCTGATATTGAGAAGGCTACCTATACTTACAGTGAAAATGTACTTAATTCATTACAGAAAAAATGTCAGGCATCTGGTACATTTTGTGATCTGTCAAAGGCATTTGACTGTGTAAATAACAATATCCTTCTAAGTAGATTAGAATATTATGGTGTAACAGGAAACGCTGCAAAATGGTTCAAATCTTGTATCTCTGGTAGGAAACAAAGGGTGTTATTAGGAAAAAGACATGTATTAAACCATCAGGCATCATCCAGTTGGGAACTAATTACATGTGGGGTCCCACAAGGTTCCATCTTAGGGCCCTCACTTTTTCTTGTGTATATCAATGACCTCTCATCAGTAACATTACCAGATGTCAAGTTTGTTTTGTTTGCCAATGCTACAAACATTACAATAAATAGCAAATCAAGTGTAATCTTAGAAAGATCAGCTAGTAAAATATTTGTGGACATTAATCACTGGTTCCTAGCCAATTCTTTGTCACTAAACTTTGAAAAAACACATTACATGCAGTTCAGAACTTGTAAGGGGTGTCCCACGAGTATATGCCTAATGTATGATGACAAGCAGATAGAAAAAGTGGACAGTGTTAAATTCTTGGGATTACAGATTGATAATAAATTCAACTGGGAGGAGGACACCATAGACCAGCTGAAGCGTCTAAACAAATCTCTATTTGCAATGCAAATTCTGTCAGACATGGGGGACATAAAAATGAAAAAGTTGGCATACTCTGCTTACTTTCACTCCATAATGTCATTTGGGATTTTTTTTGGGGGGTAATTCATCAAGCCAAGCTAAAGTTCTCCGAGCACAAAAATGGGCAGTAAGAGTTGTGCGGTGAACTCAAGAACATCCTGCAGAGGCCTGTTTAGGGAACTAGGGATACTAACTACTGCTTCCCAATATATTTATTCCTTTATGAAATTTCTCATTAAAATATATCACTTTTTCAAACCAACAGCTCAGTTGATGGAATCAATATTAGAAATAAGAATAATCTTCACAAGGTTTTAAAGTCATTTACTCTTGTACAAAAATGTGAGTACGATTCAGGAAAACACATTTTCAATAACTTGACAGCAGCCATAAAAAACTTAACAACCAATGAAATTCAGTTTAAGATAATCCCAAAGGATTTATTGGTGGCCAACTCCTACTCCATTGATGAATTTCTCAGTAGAACCAACTGATTTGTTTGTGTGTGAGCGTCACCTTATAAATAAAACTTAAAAAAACATTTTTGTTTTCCCTTATAGTATTCATTAAAAAAAGATGATCATTCCACTTGGGACCTGTGAAAGGTACATTAGCTTATTTGTTTTAGTTTTAAATATTTCATATGTACGAGGCCTGTCTAAAAAGTATCCGACCTTTGTCCAGAAAAAATGTTTCGAATACCTGATGAGGTTGGGACCCTAATTCCCTTCAAACTAGGCACCTTGTGCTTGCACACACTTAGTCCACCGATCCTTCCACCACTGGTAACACCTCTGGAAGTCTTCTTTTGGAATGATGTTCAGCTCCGTTGTCGTGTTCTGGATTATCTCTTCTCTACTCTCAAAATGAGGTCCTTTCAGTGGCGTCTTCAATTTTGGAAACAACCAGAAGTTGCAAGGAGCCATGTCTGGAGAGTAGGGAGGTTGGCGAACGGCTGTAATTCCACGTGTGGCCAAGAAATTTTGGATCAAGCGGGATGCATGTGCAGCGGCGTTGTTGAGATGCCGTTGCCAGTTTTTCGCCGTCCACATGGGCTCGGGATGCTTCCATTGCCACAACTGTCTTTCTGTTTCTGGGTCATACCCGTACACCCATGACTTATCTCCAGTTATCGCAGTGTTCAGAAACCCAGAATCAGTGTTGGTGGTGTCCAGAACGTCCTGTGCAACATCAAAATGGAGGTCTTTTCGTTCTGGCGACAACTACTTGGGCACGAATTTTGCAGCCACTCGGTGCATGTTCAAATCATCATGCAAAGTTGCATGTGCAGAATCTTTACTCATTTCAACCTCTAGGGCAATCTCTCGCATGGTCAAACGACGATCTTCCATCACCAACCAAATTTTGCACACTCTCAACAACAGCTGCACTCTGAGCAGTTTGGAGGTTTGGAGCCTGCCAGAACGCTGGTCATTCTCCGCTACTGTGCGGCCATTTTTGAATCAGTTGAACCACTCCTTAATTTGTGTTACACCCATCACATCTTCTCCAAACGCCTGCTGAATCTTACAAATTGTTTCGCCTCGAAAATCACCAAGGTTTTGACAAAATTTAATGCAGTATCTTTGTTCAACACGTTCAGTCATCTTGAGAGAATCGGTAATCCGATGAACACATTGTGTAGCACCTCGCTCAGTGACCGACAGGCAGCGACTGACGTGCTGGAAGGCGGGGACCAAATTCACGCATGCGCACATAGGTCTCTTCCTTTCCTATGTACAGTGGCGCTGCACTATCATCTCTATTTTGCGTGGGAAAATCAAAGGTCGGATACTTTTTAGACAGACCTCGTATTATTGTTTTTCTGACATGTTCTACATCCTGGAGGACCTCCTCACTACGGATCAATTGGAATGAAAGTAAATCTAATCTAATCTCCAGCAGGTGCCATAGGCTTTCTGCAAATCAAAAAACATGGCCACAGTCTGTGCTTTCTGCAGAAAACCATTCACAATATGGGTGGACAAAGTGATGAGATGGTCAACTGCAGAATGGTGTGCTCAAAATCCACACTTTTCAGTGGTTAGTAAATTTCAAGGTTCGAGCCACCATACCAGCTGGGCATGAATCGTACGTTCCATCACCTTGTAAACACAGCTGTTGAGAGAAATGGGACAGTAGCAAAAAGGAAGGCGTTTGTTATTACCAGGCTAAGGTATGGGTATGACAGTGGCTTCATGGCAACATCTGAGAAACATGCCCTCTGCCCAGATGCAGTTGGTTGGTTTGGGGGGGATTAAAGGGACCAGACTGCGACGGTCATCGGTCCCTTTTTCCAAAAAAAAGTAAAACCACCCAAAGAGAATAAAAAACGAACAACAGGAAAGACGTCAGACGACACAGGACAAGAAATACTCCTACAGAGAGCAGACGAAACGAATTAAAATCACACAGAGTGTGACAGTGGTTGGCCGACCATAGAGATAAAAAGGAAAAGCCAACCACCGAGAACACATTAAAAACTCAGCGTAAAATCGTAGGCCAATGGCCAGAATCAACACAAAATAACAGAACAAACACTCAGAGTAAATAATAAAAACCCCCTGCCCGAATAAAACGGAAAACTAAGTCAGCCTTACCAGGGTCATCACATAAGAGGGCAGGGAGCGTATCAGGCAGCGCAAATGTCTGCCTGACCACAGCTAAAAGGGGGCAGGCCAACAAAATGTGGGCCACTGTCAAAGCCGCCCCGCAGCGACATACAGGAGGGTCCTCCCGGCGCAGTAAATAACTGTGTGTCAGGTGGGAGTGGCCAATGCGGAGCCGACAAAGGACGACAGAGTCCCTGCGGTTGGCTCGCAGGGATGACCGCCACACAGTCGTCGTCTCCTTGATGGCACGGAGTTTATTGGGCATGATCCGATTGCGCCATTCAGCGTCCCAAAGCGCAAAAACGTTTCGGCGGAGGACTGCCCGCAAATCAGTCTCTGGGAGGCCAACGTCCAGAGACTGTTTACTCGTGGCCTCTTTCGCCAGGCAGTCAACATGTTCATTGCCCGGGATACCGACATGACCGGCGGTCCACACAAAGACCACAGAGCGGCCGCAACGTGCAAGAGTATGCAGGGACTCATGGATAGCCATCACCAGACGAGAACGAGGAAAACACTGGTCGAGAGCTCGTAAACCGCTCAGGGAATCGCTACAGATAACGAAGGACTCACCTGAGCAGGAGCGGATATACTCTAGGGCACGGAAGATGGCGACTAGCTCAGCAGTGTAAACGCTGCAGCCAGCCGCCAAGGACCGTTGTTCAGAATGGTCCCCTAGAGTTAGCGCATACCCGACACGACCAGCAACCATCGAACCGTCGGTGTAAACAATTCCAGAGCCCTGATACGTGGCCAGGATGGAATAAAAGCGGCGGCGGAAGGCCTCTGGAGGGACCGAGTCCTTCGAGCCCTGTGCCAAGTCGAGCCGAAGGCAAGGGCGAGGAACACACCACGGGGGTGTACGCAGAGGCGCCCGGAAAGGAGGTGGAACTGGGAAAAACCCAAGCCCGCAGAGAAGCTCCTTGATGCGTACGGCGATCGGACAACCCGACCGGGGCCGACGGTCGGGCAGATGGACGACTGACTGCGGGAACAGGACACGATAATTTGGATGCCCGGGCAAGCTAAAAACATGGGCAGCATAAGCGGCCAGCAAACATTGGCGTCGGAACCGCAGTGGAGGTACACCTGCCTCCACTAGGACGCTGTCCACAGGGCTGGTGCGGAAAGCACCAGTGGCAAGGCGTATCCCGCTGTGGAGAATTGGGTCCAGCACCCGCAACGCAGATGGGGATGCTGAGCCATAAGCTAGGCACCCATAATCCAGGCGAGACTGGATTAACGCCTGGTAGAGCCGCAACAGGGTAGATCGGTCGGCGCCCCAGCGGGTGTGGCTCAAACAACGCAGGGCGTTGAGATGCCGCCAACACGCTTGTTTAAGCTGCCGGATATGAGGCAGCCAAGTCAACCGGGCATCAAAAAGGACACCCAAAAACCTGTGGGTCTCCACCACAGCAAGAAGTTCGTCGGCAAGATAAAGCCGCGGCTCAGGATGGACCGTTCGGCGCCGGCAGAAATGCATAACGCGGGTCTTGGCAGCCGAAAACTGAAAACCACGCGCTACAGCCCAAGACTGCGCCTTGCGGATTGCGCCCTGTAGCTGACGTTCAGCTGCTGCAATGCTAATAGAACTATAGTAAAGACAGAAGTCGTCAGCATACAGGGAAGCGGAGACAGAATTTCCTACTGCCGCAGCGAGACCGTTTATTGCAATTAAAAACAGGCAGACACTGAGGACAGAGCCCTGGGGTACCCCGTTCTCCTGGACGAGGGAGGAACTATACGAGGCCGCGACTTGCACGCGGAAGGTACGATACGACAGAAAATTTCTGATAAAGATCGGCAGAGGGCCCCGAAGACCCCATCCATGAAGCGTAGAAAGGATGTGATGACGCCATGTCGTATCGTACGCCTTCCGCATGTCGAAAAAGACAGCGACCAGGTGCTGACGGCGGGCAAAGGCTGTACGGATGGCCGACTCAAGGCTCACCAGATTGTCGGTGGCGGAGTGGCCTTTACGGAACCCACCCTGAGACGGAGCCAGAAGGCCCCGAGACTCCAGCATCCAATTTAAGCGCCAGCTCACCATCCGTTCAAGCAACTTGCAAAGAACGTTGGTGAGACTAATGGGACGGTAGCTGTCCACCTCCAGAGGGTTCGTTCCAGGTTTCAAAATGGGGATGACAATACTTTCCCGCCATTGCGACGGAAACTCACCCTCGACCCAGAGACGGTTGTAAAGGTCGAGGAGGCGTCGCTTGCAGTCCACTGAAAGGTGTTTCAGCATCTGACAGTGGATGCGATCTGGCCCGGGAGCGGTATCAGGGCAAGCGGCAAGGGCACTCTGAAATTCCCACTCACTGAATGGAGCGTTGTAGGGTTCAGAAGCGTTGGTGCGAAAAGAAAGGCTCCGACGTTCCATCCGCTCTTTAATGGAGCGGAAGGCCTGGGGGTAATTCGCAGAAGCGGAACTCATAGCAAAATGCTCTGCTAAGCGGTTTGCAATGACGTCGGAGTCAGTACAAACTGCTCCATTCAGTGAGAGCGCAGGGACGCTGGCAGGGGTCCGATAGCCGAAGACCCGTCGAATCTTGGCCCAGACCTGCGATGGAGTGACATGGAGTCCAATGGTGGACACATACCGCTCCCAGCACTCCTTCTTGCCTTGGCGGATAAGGAGGCAGGCCCGCGCACGCAGCCGTTTGAAGGCGATAAGGTGGTCCATGGAGGGATGTCGCTTGTGACGCTGGAGCGCCCGCCGGCGATCTTTAATCGCTTCAGCGATCGCAGGCGACCACCAAGGCACAGCCCTCCGCCGAGGGGACCCAGAAGAACGGGGAATGGCAGACTCGGCGGCAGTGACGATGCCGGCGGTGACCGATGTAACCACCGCATCAATGGCATCAGTTGAGAGAGGCTCAATAGCGGCAGTGGAGGAGAACAAGTCCCAGTCAGCCTTATTCATAGCCCATCTGCTAGGGCGCCCAGAAGAGTGACGCTGTGGTAGTGACAGAAAAATCGGAAAGTGGTCACTACCACACAGGTCGTCATGCACACTCCAGTGGACAGATGGTAAGAGGCTAGGGCTACAGATTGAAAGGTCAATGGCGGAGTAGGTGCCATGCGCCACACTGAAGTGTGTGGAGGCACCATCATTCAAAATCGAGAGATCGAGCTGCGACAATAAATGCTCAACAGTGGCGCCTCGACCTGTTGCCACTGACCCACCCCACAGAGGGTTATGGGCGTTAAAGTCGCCCAGTAATAAGAAAGGTGGCGGCAATTGGGCTATCAGCGCAGCCAGGACATGCTGCGCGACATCACCCTCCGGTGGAAGGTAAAGACTGCAGACGGTAAGAGCCTGCGGCGTCCACACCCTAACAGCGACAGCCTCTAAAGCTGTTTGTAGAGGGACAGACTCGCTGTGAAGAGAGTTAAGGACATAGATGCAGACGCCACCAGACACCCTTTCATAAGCTGCTCGGTTCTTATAATAACCCCGATAGCCACGGAGGGCGGGGGTGCGCATTGCTGGAAACCAAGTTTCCTGCAGAGCAATGCAGAGGAAAGGGTGAAGGCTGATAAGTTGGCGGAGCTCAGCTAGATGGTGGAAGAAACCGCTGCAGTTCCACTGGAGGATGGTTTTGTCCATGGCTGAGAAAGGCGTGCCGGGACTGGGATGGCAGATTACGCCGCTGGGTCACCTGCTGCCTCCGATTGAGCACCCGTACTAGTGCTATTGCTATTCACGGCGTCTGAGGGACCGGCGAAATCGAGGTCCTCAGCGGACGCCAGAATCTCCACCTCGTCCTCAGACGCAAAGCTAGAAGGTAGCGATGGGGTGGCTACCACCGCGCGTTCCTTGGGCTTAGAGCTGCTCTTCTTTGATTTCTCACGCTGCTCCTTGGGTTTAACTGGCTGGGAGGGCTTCACCGAGTCAGTCTCCGGGACTGAGGAGGATCGGGAAGGCCTTCGACCTGCAGATTGTGGGCACTTACGCCACTGTCTATCGTCAGCCTTCCCGCCGGTGGAAACCTGGGAAGGGAGGGACCCAAGGGACCCCTTGCGAGCGTGAGAAGCCGAAGAAGTTGGACACTTCTCCGGCTTAGAAGCGGGGACCGACGTCCCCGATGGGGGGGATGGTGTTGCTCCTGAGGTAGGTGGCACAGGAGCAACCCGGTGGGTAGAGCCCCCCACTGGCAAGGGGGCAGGAGGAGTTGTACCACTCGTCGATCCGGCCGGAAGGCGCGAAACTGATGGGGCTAGCACAGGTGTTGTAGCAGCGGCGTAGGAAGTTGTCATTCGCACTGGATGTAATCGGTCATATTTCCGTTTGGCCTCAGTATAAGTCAGTCGGTCCAGGGTCTTATATTCCATGATTTTGCGCTCTTTCTGGAATATTCTGCAGTCTGGCGAGCAAGGTGAATGGTGCTCCCCGCAGTTGACGCAGATGGGAGGCGGGGCACATGGAGTATCGGGATGAGATGGGCGTCCGCAATCTCGACATGTGAGGCTGGAAGTGCAGCGGGAAGACATATGGCCGAACTTCCAGCACTTGAAGCACCGCATCGGGGGAGGGATATAGGGCTTGACGTCACATCGGTAGACCATCACCTTGACCTTTTCCGGTAAAGTATCACCCTCGAAGGCCAAGATGAAGGCACCGGTAGCAACCTGATTGTCCCTCGGACCCCGATGAACGCGCCGGACGAAATGAACACCTCTACGTTCTAAGTTGGCGCGCAGCTCGTCATCAGACTGCAAAAGGAGGTCCCTATGGAAAATAACACCCTGGACCATATTTAAACTCTTATGTGGAGTAATAGTAACGTTAACATCCCCCAACTTGTCACAAGCAAGTAACCTGTGTGACTGGGCGGAGGATGCCGTTTGTATCAGTACTGAGCCAGAGCGCATTTTAGACAAGCCCTCCACCTCCCCAAACTTGTCCTCTAAATGCTCGACGAAGAACTGAGGCTTTGTGGAGAGAAAAGACTCCCCATCAGCTCTCGTGCAAACTAAGAATCGGGGCGAATAACTGTTACCTCCATCCTGGGACTTACGCTCTTCCCACGGCGTGGCCAGGGAGGGGGAACGTTTTCGGATCGTACTTCTGAGCATTAAATTGAGCCCGAGAACGCTTAGAGACTGCTGGCGGCTGGCCGCCAGCGAGAGATGATGTACCACGCTTCATTGCGGGTCATCCGCCCTGATGCCACCTACTCCGACCAAGGGCCCTCCCCACGGGCGCCACCCAGCCACAGCAAAGGCCACCTGGCAGGATGGCCGTTGCCGGGAGTCCTGATACCCCAGGAGGATAGGCATCTACTCCTTGGCATACGTGGGGAGTTAACGGCGCAGGCATCAGTAGAGCGATCCCTGTGTTGTCAGGGGGCTACAACCAAGAGGGTACATGGCGGCCCCACCACAACGGACTGGCTACCGTGCTGGATCTTAGGTGCAAAACTGTCCAAGGTCGTCGTCGCAGTTAAAAGAAACACTGCAGAGGGCAGCGTGGTAATCGCACCCAGGGACGTATCCCCGCCCTAAAGATCGAAAACGAGCGGGACACCATTGCAACGACGTGAAAGCCGGCTAAAGGTCTAATTGCACGACGGATACAGTGCACCATGTAAGGCGCCCTTCCCCAATTGGCTCGCTCTTCGGAATAATTTAGAAAGATGGAGGTCAAACCCGAGAGGGGACCATCACATAATGCCAAAACATGTGAGACTCCTTTTAGTCGCCTCTTACGACAGGCAGGAATACCGCGGGCCTATTCTAACCCCCGAACCCGCAGGGGGGCCAGATGCAGTTGTACAGGTCAAGAAGAAAGCGCTGGCCTGCAAACGAAAGGTGCTGCAACATTGTCCGGCCTTGGGGGCAAACAATCAGGAGGGGTGAGAGCATGATCTAGCTCCCTCACAGTAAAGGTGGCATTGGAGTGTTCACGATTCTGAGAGGAGAAGTGTCTCACCCAAGTGTCCTCCACTCGTTTCTGATGGAGGACGGCAGGGTGATGGTGGGTGGAATTTGAAATATCCACAAAATAGAGGCCCAAGACGTTGGTGATTACAATAGGGTCCACAATGACATATTACTGCGGCAGTCAGGGCGAAACTGGAGAATGGATCTTGGTCCCAGAGAGCCATCAGAGGTTAGCCCACACGACGGAAGAGGAAATGGAACTGTTAAAACAACTAGTATATTAAATCCAGCTAACATTTTTGCTATTCTGAAGAATGCAACAACACTGCACACGCAACTGTTTACAACAGATGCGGTTTGCCATCGTAGAATGACATTTAAAAAAGTGGGGTCGCCAAGGAGGAACAAAGCCTCCAGTCAGCCTTAGAAAGCTGCCAATTGGGTTTACATGTAGGTGGGGTAGCAGCCAGCAAACGGCTAGCACATGGGAAACTGTCACTTCAAGTACATGTCAGATATAATGGGCCACTAGAGGCGACGGGCAGTGCAGAAGGATAGGTCCAGAATGGAATAGGTGTGCGTAGAGTCTGGAAGATATGTGGGTGCTCCAGTGTTAAGGCAGACGAGGTTGAGCTGACTGAGAAGATCAAACAAGGGGGCACCTCTCTGATGCGTTCTGAGAGAGCCCAAAAGGGGATGGTGCACTTTAAAGCAAGAGAGCAACAAACAGGGGTGAGGGAGTTTACCAATAAGCTGGAGAAAATCTGCCCTGGTGACACCAAGTGACAGAGGAATGTAGACGGTAAAAGGGGAAAAACTGAAGTGAGGAAGGAAAATGCAGACTGCAACAGCTTGCAGCCGGGTGTTCAGTGAGATGGTCTGACTATCAAAGTCATCCTGAATGAGCAACATGACTCTCCCAGGAGATAGAATGCCGCCCTCTGGGGAATGGGGGCAGGAAAATGGAGGAGAGGGGGGTGGGAGAGAGGGGGGAGGGAGGTCAAAGCGGATCAGAAATAAATGCGAGACATCAAAGCAGTCGCAGGGACGCAATTTTGTTTCCTGGAGGCAGGAAACATGCAAACACTGAGATTTCAAGGACAGCTGTGATTCCTCCTCGGTGGAACTAAGGCTGTGAATGTTCCAGTGGCGAAGTCGTGACGGGGAAAGAAGAGGAGGGACAAAATGAAGTGTTATCACCTCGGCAGCTGCTGAATGCCAGCCTTTGAAAACTCGCTGCAACAGGGTGCAGAGGCTGGAGGAGCCTGCTCCATGCCATCTACAGAGGCGTCTGCATTCTCCCTCGGATGGTCTGTGAATTCCAGGGCAGAAAAACGGTTGGCAATGCACACAGGCAGAACGGAGGTTAGCCGCATGAGGGTACCACCCAACGACACCTTTGAAGACGATATCTGAGCCAGCGTAGGAAAAGACCGTTTGCCTTTGCTTGATTTCTTGGAGCCTTTGCGGTTGGCAGATGAAGACTCAAACGTCTGTTGGTTATAGAGACATAAAAAGTCTTCATGTTAGTATTCCTTCTATCCTTTCTGGCCTGCCAGTTGTGTAGCAAGTGATTTTTGCCACCTGAGGTGAAAATATGGTGGCTCGTTTCACAGATGGAGGAGGAGGAGACGAGTATGCTACCATGAAACTGAGCAATTTTACAACTGCAGTGCTGAATTTGAGGTCTCAAGTCTGCATGGCCATGTCCATTGTGGAACAAGGTGTAGCAAGAACAGTACTGTAAGTGCCACACGGTGAAACGCAGGGCTTTCGACTAGCCAACAGCTTGCAAGCGACAGGGTAAGTCACTTTTTCCTCCACCCAGATCACCTGGATGGCCCATTCATCAAGATACATGGGAAATTCTCAGGATGAGGCTGCCTGGTTGCCACTGCAATTAATACAGCAGGGATAACGAGGTGGACAATTGCCCTCATGAGCATCCCAACCACAAGTAACACATTTGGCTACGTTTTGGCAGGACACGCTCACCTGGCTTAGGTGATCGTTCACACCTCCCACACTCCTGACAGAGCAACCAACTGGCAATTTGGGAAAGTAGCAGCTCAGGAAATCGCCTTTCTCTGGGCTTGGAATGTACCAGAGGTACCTCATCTGTCAACCTGGGGCTGGAAATTATGCATTACACAATCATCTTTTACACGCCAGACACATGGGTCAGCCTTTAGGAGAACGCAGGGAGGAACAAGAAACAAAGAGGAACCTCAAATGTCAATGCGAAGGAAGGATAGGAGGAAACAAAGAAAGAAAGAATTATTTTTCTTTTTTTTTTGTCTAGGCCTTGTTGGTCAAAAGCTCACTTTCCGACAGTGTTTTTGTTGAAACTTCCTGGCAGATTAATACTGTGTGCCCAACCAAGACTCAAACTCAGTCCGGCACACAGTTTTAATCTGCCAGGAAGTTTCATATCACTGCACACTCCGCTGCTGAGTGAAAATTTCATTCTGGAGTCTTTTTGTTGTGCCTATCAGCAATTCAGCATCTCCATTATATGGTAAGTAGCAACTATCCTTTTCATAATGTTGTTACATTCAATCCTGGATTTTCCATTGTTTTTATATAAAAGTTGAAATATAATTAACATTTTTGAAAGATAGCTTTTGAAATAATGTTAAATTTTGCAATACCCCACCATCATCATCATTTTTTTAGAATTAATGATTTTGAAAAATAAAAACTTTTGTTGTAACACAAAGAAACTTTCAAGCCACATACATCTATGTGTAATAAAGCTGGTTTCTGAAATACCATTTTTTGGAAGTAAGCTGTACACATTGTACTGTGCGAGTATTTTCAGTATGCCCAGTTAAAAATCTATATATGTTCACTATTATTCTAGTTATTTTTGTTTTATGTTTTAAATTATTGTTTTGTGTTTTAAATTATTGTTTTGTGTTTTAAATTATTGTTTTGTGTTTTAAATTATTGTTTTGTGTTTTAAATTATTGTTTTGTGTTTTAAATTATTGTTTTGTGTTTTAAATTATTGTTTTGTGTTTTAAATTATTGTTTTGTGTTTTAAATTATTGTTTTGTGTTTTAAATTATTGTTTTGTGTTTTAAATTATTGTTTTGTGTTTTAAATTATTGTTTTGTGTTTTAAATTATTGTTTTGTGTTTTAAATTCATTTTTTGTTTTTATTTTACCAATTCACCTATGGGCATTTTATTAATTGAAAATAATAACGAACTCATGATACAAAATCTTTATAATAATGGTAATCCATAAAGGAGTGATTGAACATAACCTTTTTTACACACAACACACACAGAAGGAATGAGATTTCTTCACATAATACATATGACGGACAATACAAAACAAAATTCAGCAGGCTTCTCAAATCGTGGCAGGCGATCCCATAAATATCCTGATTTCTATCAGACGTATATGAGTACCTTGGCAAAGTGAATTGATTAGGTACTAGTGACTGCAACTTGATTATATTCTTTCCCGAGTGGAGATTGACATTGCAATCATACAGCAGCTCTAGATCCAAGAAATCTCCCCACAAAGTTCTTCCAACGTCGAATGCCATACATGCCCAATGGATATGCCTGTCTCGTTGAGCCTTTCCATATCACCAGATTAACAACTTTCTTGTTCTTGGGTACAACGCTCAAATCTATTCTTCCACATTGGTCACCCCAAGAAGCTATCAATAATACGCATTTTTACCTCACACTTCTTTCATGATGTTTCAACCTAGTTACTGTTAGTTTATTAGATTCTGAAGCTGTCAAAAGAACATTTGGGGCTTCAGAAAGAGATTCTCAAATTCTTGGACCAAACACTCTATTAGTTTATTTTGAAGGTGTGCAAGAGGGGGGCGGCAGCGTGAAGTGCGAAAAAACTGTATCTGAGGACAAGAAACTTATTTGCTGAGCCAGAAGGCTCTATGACACAGGTACAGCTGTGGGGCATATGGCTTACAATGTTGGAAGAATATAGTCCAAAGATTTTCAGATTTAGTTCTGCTGAATTATTGTGATATCAATCTGCAATTGAGAAACAATACAATCAAACTGCCAGCACTATAATGTAATCAATCCTCTTCACCAACATTTTCTAGTGCATTGAAATATGTCTTGTACAAATCGAGATATTTAGAGGACCACCTTCCGCGATTTGAGAATCCTGCTGAATTTTGTTTTATGTTGTGTTGTCTGTAATGTATATTACTTGTAGAAATTTCATTTATTTTATGTGCATGGTGTAAAAGAAGTTATTTTTAATACATTTCTTTACAGATTATCATTACTGTAATGATTTTGTATCACAGTAACAGTTTAAAATATAAAACAAAAATACGTAAAATAAATAATTGAATTACTGAGTTGGGAAGGGGATCAGTCCCCTTTTCTCTTCAAATTACATTTACTGATGATATCTAATAACTATATCTGTATGCATTGTTTGGTATAACGGGGGATCATGTCTCATCAACAGACATTTAGATGGGTTTCGAGCTAGAGCGGAGACCACGTCCTGAGACCTGTTCCAATAAAAAAAAACATGAAACTAGATCTGTGTGCTCGAAACACGCTTTCATTGCTACAATAAATATGAATAATATAAACTTGCATAACAACTATTCCACTGCAAACGGAACACTAGTTGCCTCATCAACATCACATTACCAAAAAAAGTCATCTCCAGTACACTCAAACTGGATTACTCTCCACAATTTGTGGCTAGAATATGTTTTAAGACATATAGTGTTTCATCCTGTGGTCAACTGCTACATAAATTTCCACTACACCATGCTAAACCCATTGTTTAGTAACATGGTTTGTCCCTCCTGAAAAATTTCGTTTCTGGGACACGAGCCTGTTTCCAACTCCACAATTTATTTACAATAATAATGAACATTAAGCTATTTCAATTCGGTATAACTCTACCATCTGGTGAGCAAGATGTACGAGACAGACTTCAAGAAGAAAATAATAATTCCAATCCCAAAGAAAGCAGGTGTTGACAGATGTGAAATTTACGGAAGTATCAGTTTAATAAGTCACAGCTGCAAAATACTTACAGGAATTATTTACAGATGAATGGAAAAACTGGTAGAAGCTGACCTCAGGGAAGATCAGTTTGGATTCCATAGAAATGTTGGAACACCTGAGGCAATACTGACCTTACGACTTATCTTAGAAGAAAGATTAAGGAAAGGCAAACCTATGTTTCTAGCATTTGTAGACTTAGAGAAAGCTTTTGACAATGTTGACTGGAATACTCTCCTTCAAATTCTGAAGGTGGCAGGGGTAAAATACAGGGAGCAAAAGGCTATTTACAATTTGAACAGAAACCAGATGGCAGCTATAAAGAGTCGAGAGGCATGAAAGGGAAGCAGTGGTTGGGAAGGGAGTGAGACAGGGTTGTAGCCTCTCCCCGATGTTATTCAATCTGTATATTGAGCAAGCAGTAAAGGAAACAAAAGAAAAATTTGGAGTAGGTATTAAAATCCAGGGAGAAGAAATAAAAACTTTGAGGTTCGCCGATGACATTGCAATTCTGTCAGAGACAGCAAAGGACTTGGAAGAGCAGTTGAATGGAAAGGATAGTGTCTTGAAAGGAGGGTATAAGATGAACATTAACAAAAGCAAAACGAGCATAATGGAATGTAGTCGAATTAAATCAGGTGATGCTCAGGGAATTAGATTAGGAAATGAGACACAAAGTAGTAAAGGAGTTTTGCTATTTGGGGAGCAAAATAACTGATGATGGTCGAAGTAGAGAGGATATAAAATGTAGACTGGCAATGGCAAGGAAAGCGTTTCTGAAGAAGAGAAATTTGTTAACATCGAGTATAGATACAAGTGTCAGGAAGTCGTTTCTGAAATTATTTGTATGGAGTGTAGCCATGTATGGAAGTGAAACATGGACAATAAATAGTTTGGACAAGAAGAGAATAGAAGCTTTCGAAATGGAGTGCTACAGAAGAATGTTTAAGATTAGTTGGGTAGATCATGTAACTAATGAGGAGGTACTGAATAGGATTGGGGAGAAGAGAAGTTTGTGGCACAACTTGACAAGAAGAAGGGACCGGTTGGTAGGACATGTCCTGAGGCATCAAGGGATCACAAATTTAGCACTGGAGGGCAGCGTGGAGGGTAAAAATCATAGAGGGAGGCCACAGCAGTAGGTACTGGGAGATGAAGGAGCTTGCACAGGATAGATTAGCATGGAGAGCTGCATCAAACCAGTCTCACAACTGAAGACAACAACAACAACAACAACAACAACAACAACAACAACAACATGTTGAAAATATGCCGACAGCCCACTATGTACAGCTTATTTTCCAAAAATGGTATTTGAGGAACCAGTTTTATTAGACATCTATGTATATGGTGCGAAAGCTGCTTTAATTTATGCTGTAACAAAATTTTTAATCTTTTAAAATTTATTAATGGTGGTGGAGTATTTTGGAAAATCTCAAATTATTACAAAAGTTGATTACCGTATTTACTCGAATCTAAGCCGCACCTGAAAAATGAGACTCGAAATAAAGGAAAAAAAAATTTCCCGAATCTAAGCCGCACCTGAAATTTGAGACTCGAAATTCAAGGGGAGAGAAAAGTTTTAGGCCGCACCTCCAAATCGAAACAAAGTTGGTCCATTGTAATATGAGACACAATTTAGGTCGAATGAATGACGATACAGCTACAGTAGTTTGGTTCGAGTCGTAAGCTTAGCAGTTAAGCTTAACCAGGTAGCCATTGCTATGCGTCAGGCGCTCCGTCCGTATTTATACGGATACCCTTCCTTTTTCATGTGCTTCGTCTGTTTTGAATTGATTGCATATTTTGCTTTGATCTGATAAATGCCGTTTTCTTTGTTATAGGTGTTTGCGTCACTCTTAAGCTGAAAATGCATTACTGCACTGTGTCATGCATTGTTTGTCGCATTCTGATAGTGCGTGTTTACGGCCTGTCGCGGATCGCGGCATGGCTTGCTTTTGTGCGCGCTACCGCCGCGTACAAATTTAAAAAAAAAAAAAAAAAAGGAGAGAGAGAGAGAGAGAGAGAGAGAGAGAGAGAGAGAGAGAGAGAGAGGAATCATCTCATTAGCGAAACAATTTCAAGAGACTGCTATTTGTTGTTACTTACACTGCTGTTTTCTTTGATAATGATCAACAAGAACCAAATAATAGACTGCGCATGATAGAACATGTTCTGAACGAGAGTTAGGCGAAAATTTGTCTCCGTTTGAAAATCTTTGCGGCCGCTTCTTTAGTACATCAAATTCTGCACAGAAATTAGAGTCATCTTAGATTTAAAAATCTAGTCACTTGCCGGGCTTCATTTCTGACAGTATCACTATTAGGCATAAGAATAATATGAATATAAACATGACACGATACGTATATTCTTCCGCGTTTGCTGTTGTCTCACTCCAGTTTCGTAGTTTATTAGGCAGACAGGATTTAAATGAGATAGCAGCAAACACGAAAGAATACATGGCAAAATGTTTATATTCGTATTATTCTTATGGTGAAGAGAATACTGTATGTGATTCAAATTTCATCAGGTTCCTATTAGCAACCATCTCTTCTCACAGATAGGAAAAAATTCAGAACGTAGAGTTGGCCATATTGACAAACATTCCAAACAGTCTTGCCAGTCAGATTTTCGTAGTACACTGAAATTGTGCTACATTCGAAGATGAACAATACGGAATTTGTATTTACTTCGTTGGATAATGTATGAAAATGCAGTGGTCGAAACTCGCGGTGGAGAAAAAAAGCTCGTCTTCCACTTTTTTAAAAAAAATTTATTTACTGACGCAGAGGTTTTGGCGCCAGTATTTATCTTTGTGCCTACAAAGCATGCCTGCGTATCGCTACATATATTCGACGGCAGAAGTTAGTTGTGGCGGCACGTACGAACATTTTTCATAACTTCTGCTGGCTTTGGACTCTATTCTAAGCCGCAGGCAGTTTTTTGAATTACGAAAACCGGAAAAAAAAAAGTGTGGCTTAGATTCGAGTAAATACGGTATACAGTTCCCAAGACTGTTAATTAGATTTCAACTTCTTATATGGAACATTTTATATATCATTTTTCGAAGACATTCTCTTGAAACCTAATATGCCAGTTACCTTTCAGGGTATGTTTTACCTCTTAAAAGTCCAGCCGAGGAAAAACAAAAAATACATATTGTGTTATTTTGACCCTCTACATACCCACCAAGGTTCATCATGATTGCTTATTTACACCTGGAAATGTTCCCTTGTTAGTGACAATGAAAGGGGCATTCATAGAGAATGGTCAACACAAGTATTTAACTGTTGAAGGGTTACAGGTTAACATACTCCTCCCCCACCCCTCCCTCCTGTAATTTCCAGTTTAAAACTATGTCCGATTCTTTTATTTTGCTGTCTTCATCAGTTACTCTTGTAAGTAAAAAATACTGCGATTTCTCTAATCTTCACTAAAATATTGAATGAGTGCAACAATTAAGCCAGCAATCGATAAGACAGTCTCTCCCTACAATATGTATGCTTCTGTGAAGCAGTTTCACCAGTTAATGCTAGAATATAAAGTTCAGTAACTCAGCAGAGTCAAATATCACTATTTTTTAGCTTACCTTACAAGAAATTCACGTCCGCTTGATCGCTGCATTGCATCAAACATCGCAGAAACTGTCAGAGGTATTATACCAGGTTCTTTTTTGTCTCCTAACATTGTGTATGTTTTTCCTGATAAAGGAACATATGAATTACTAAGGGACAATACGTAACACTTATGATAAATGAATACCAACAAGTAAAACTAATATGCCTAAGAATTAGCACCCAACCTTGCTGACATGAAAATCAACAGTATACAAGCAGTCCCAAGAAGAAAGAAATCAATATTAATTCTTTACAAAACACCAACATGTGTGTGTGTGTGTGTGTGTGTGTGTGTGTGTGTGTGTGTGTGTGTGTGTGAGAGAGAGAGAGAGAGAGAGAGAGAGAGAGAGAGAGAGAGAGAGAGAGAGACCAAATTCACAGGTCCATCTAGCCATTAGTATTTGTTTTGCTGCCCACGCACTAACCAGGAAAGCAGTGCTTTCTTTTGACATGGGCTGTGGTGTCCCGCAACGTCCATGGCATATACCACTACCAAATTTCTCAGAAAAGCAATGACCTGCCACTTACATCGAGTTTATGCAGCTGGGGAAGTTCTACTAATCTCACAGGTGAACTGTAACAAAGTTTCAGTATGTTCCTTTAAGACCACAGTGTTTAACTAATTTGTAGCTTTTCTGCCTTTTAGCAATGTTTATTATCTATGTGACTGAAAGATCACTACCATATGGAATTGACTGTATCTGATAGATGATCATTTATAAACCTACATTTCTATTCTGTAAACCGCTATAAAGAGCATGGTCGAAGTAAATACCCATTGTACCACATATGAGGTGGGGAGGGAAGCTCTTTCCATTCCATTTGCCTACGAAGCATAGAAAGAGTGACAGCTTAAATGCCTCAGTGCCTGCTGTAATTCATCTAATCGTGTTTTTGCAAGCCTTATGACACACACACACACACACACACACACACACACACACACACACGAGCCTAAAGTACATAACAAGATTCCTTGCTTAACAGTGGTTCTTGAATCTTTATAAGTGGGCTTTTGTGAGACAGTTGGCATATCATGAATCATATGACAGTTCAACTTTTTCAGCATTCAGTATGGGTCCCACCTATTTTGGCAATATTCTAGGATGGGTCACAAGAGCATTTTGTCAGTAATATTCTTTGTACTGCGACTGCATTTCTCCAGTAGCCTACCAATGAATTTCATACCCCTACAGATATTCGTACAAGCTGACTGATTCAAATGGTGAGTAACTGACATGGAAGTCAGTTTTCAGCAATTTGTAAAGTGCAGACTTTTACTTTTCTGAACACTGACAAGTTATTAATCATTGCATCACTGAAATTTATGCAGTTTTTTTTCCATTTTTATTACTGATATTCATCAGCTATGAAGCTGTCCAAGTTTACTATTAATATTGCCTGACAGGTTGCCAACATAAAATATGGACAACAAGTGATCAAATACACTTCTCTGGCACATACCTGTAGTTGCTTTTACATCTGTCAACTCTCCATCCATGGTCACATGCTGTATCGTCCCTAACAAGAAATCCTCAATCCAGTCAAAAATTTTGTTTGAAACCCCATATTATCATACTTTTCTTAATAAGTCCTAGTATGATAGTGTGTCAAATGATTTTTGGGAGTCAAGCAGTACTGCATCTTGTAGTGTTACAAATAGTGGCAATAACTCTCACATAATGCTATTATTCCAGACACAAAATCAGCATGTGCATGTGGGGTGGACATGCTGCAGCCATCATCTACAATGTTCAAGCTGGCAGAGCAGACTTCTGGAGCAGGGACCACATCTATTGCTACTGTAGATATCAAGACCACACATGACAAATCAGAAACACAATGAGTCATTTTCAAAGTGGCATTGTGAAAATGAATGGGATCATAATACATATTGAAATGAAATGAACTGTTTTTAAACTGGAGCAGCAGAATAGGAAAAAAAGAAGATAATAACAGTATTAACCATAATCACTGTTCACTAGATAAAAGTAACTAGAACTATCAAAAATAGTGGTGGAAATAAGACAAATATTTGACAAATTAAAAATGTGCTTAAAAAGAATTAATGGTAACAAGAAATTAAAACTGAAAACTAAGAATTAAGAAATTAAATTGGAACCTTATCTTGTCAAATGCAAAGTGTAGATTAGAGCTTAATTGAACAGACAGAAGGGCTTAAGTGTCCAATTCATCCACATTTGTGAATCATGGTGAAAATGTTCAGTTATATAGAGATATCAAACAAATAACCCTAGATTCAACTAAATTAAAAGTTATAATTTGTTAAGACCTTAGTACTAATAATCATGAAACAATCAGAAAACACATCAATGATGACTTTAATATTGCTAGCAGAGAAAGTATCGGTTCTGTTGAAGTCAAGTCAGACATAAATAAAAAAACGAGAATACTTTTGAGCTTTGGAAGATGAAAGAAAGAATAATTGAGAGAGGCTGAATAACTCAAACCACTGGTTGAGGCACAGAGTGAAGTAAATTGAGATTTTTTTAAAGACTACATTAGAAAGTGTACAAAGACAAGAAATGACCCAGCTGAGTACAAACAGTATGTGGAATTCCAACTCTGAAATGACAGACTCGTGAGGGGAATTTTTTTAAAAAAGTAGTAGACTTTCGGCTAGTAATTCTTCAGCATTTAAGACTAGAGATATTGTTCACCAGGCAACATTTGGAAGGAAGTTCTCAGATGCACTGCCTGACTATTATGAACATAGACACACTTTCTTATTAGTCACACACAGAGAGAAATAACTGGATGGAGTTTAACTCAAATATTGTAGAAACCAAAGCAGAGGCAGCTATTTCAGTAGATATACAGATTTTATAAAATATGTGAAGCATGTATATTTTTGCCAATTGTTTGCAGTAGCTATTTTGAAATAGGTAGGGAGATACTAAATGAATCCTTGTCCTGAGGTCTGAAATGTTATCTCTGAATTATACTGGTGATTTGTAGCTGATGCCTACAAGGTCCTCAGTCATCCATTGCATTTCTTCTTATTTTGTTTTCTGTAGAATCTAACATATACTGAATTTGCAGTCGAGTTAGCCCCTCTTCTAACTATAAACTAGGGCAGATCACTAACGAAAACAGTGCCCAATATTTGGAAGAAAGCACAGGTCACACCAATTTACAATAAGGGTGGTAGAAGTGATCCACAAAACTACCACCCAATAATCCTTGACATTGCTTCGTTGTAGCATCTTAGTATATATTCTGAGCACCACTTAACAAATGGTGATCGCTAAAAAGACAGTGTCTGATGTGCAACCTAGCTAAAATGACCTCCTCACAGTGAGAGGGATGAGAGGAGGTTGTCCAAGCTGCTGGGAGAGGTTTAATAACACGGAGCTTGTTCCCATGAAGGGAGGACCAGTGGTGATGCCAAAGTGACACCACCCACTGACAGACAGCAACACACAGGCTATTGGAGGTGATCTAAGAAATAAGCAGGCTGAGGAACAAGAACTGCAGCCTTGGCAGCAGCGTCAGTGGCCTCATTTACTGTCAGACCAACGTGACCAGGGACCCACATAAAAAAATCACGGCAGCTCCATCAACCAATGAGCAAGTGACAGCTGGACCCATTGCACATTCTGGGAACATCCCCCAAGCTGTGGCTAAGCCATGTCTGCGCAATATCCTTTCTTTCAGGAGCGCTAGTTCTGCAAGGTTCGCAGAAGAGCTTCTGTAAAGTTTGGAAGGTAGGAGACGAGGTACTGGCAGAAGTAAAGCTGTGAGGACGGGGCACGAGTCGTGCTTGCGTAGCTCAGTTGGTAGAGCACTTGCCCGCAAAAGGCAAAGGTCTCGAGTTCGAGTCTCGGCCCGGCACACAGTTTTGATCTGCCAGGAAGTTTCATACCAGCGCACACTCCGCTGCAGAGTGAAAATCTCATTCTGGAAGACTCAGATGTTTGTTAGCTGGAGGGATGTAGGAAGTCTTCATGGGATTATTCCTTCTGTTCTTTCTGGCCTGCCAGTTGTGTAGCAGGTGACTTTGCCCCGGGAGGCGAATGTATGGTGACCTTTTGCACAACTGGACGAGGAGACAGCGATGCCACCATGACGCTGGGCAATTTCACAACCGCAGTGCTGAATTTGAGGTCGCATGTCTGCATCGCCATGTCCTTCATGGAACGAGATGTAGCAAAAGAAGTACTGTAAGTGCCAGATGGTAGAACACACAGTTTGCAACTAGCCAAGGCACTTTTTCCTTAACCCCTATCTCCTGGGCAGCCTGCTCATCGAGATACATGGGACAATCTCAAGAGGAGGTGGCATGGTCACCATTGCAGTTGATACAGTGGGGAGAAAGGGGCGAACAATCACCCTCTTGCTCATCCCTACCACAGGTTACACATTTTGCTGGATGTCGACAAGACATTCGAGTGTGGTTGAAATGATGACACTGGTAGCAGTGCATCGGGATTGGAATACACTGTTGGACTGTGTAAAAATTTCATTGAAACAAAGTTATATAAGTGTACCATTATTTCAAGTGAATATTTGCTTCCACTTACAAAATAATTTTAATATTTTGTTATACTTTAATATGTTTGAATATTGATATTAATATGTTTTAATATTTTGTTATATATATACTTCATTTACCAAGTACATAAATATTTCTTTCCCATCTTAACAATAACTTTTGTGTACTATTATATAATAAGGAGTTGTTAGTTTTTCCAGACACTAACAGACATGAAAAATAAGTAGGAAGCAGATAAACAGTCTTGGTGACAATAAGAATAATTTAATCTTAAATGGTTCCTACTGCCAAGATTGGGAAAGAAAAAGAAGTCATTAAATTTTTGTGGGCGATAAAATTTTGCCTTCTGATTGATTAGCTTCACGTTTTTTCTCAGTGTTTTTGTTTATTGGCACTTTAAAGGTTAAAAACAAACTAGTTCAATAAGAAGAACCATCTCAACAGGAATGGTTCCTACAAAGAACCAATTTGCCCATCTCTATTACTCAAGCAAACCAACACTGCAGTAGCTGCCTTAAGTGTCAATAAGCAGCACTACATGTGAAGACTTCATTCAGGCCCACCATCAGATAAATATTGGTAGATGAACCTAACTTTTGGAATATGCCTTGTATCTTGTAGACAGTTCTTCAGAGTGCCTATGCACAAATATTTAAACAGCCAGCATGTGATCACAGAGGCAATTTATTTAAATTTTGACTGTTAAAAATAGGGAAGTTTCACATACTGTATTATTGCTTGTACACTCCTTGGATCAAATAAACTATTTAACAGCTTTACATACAATGGCACTGTCATTTCACCTGTCCCTGAATTGTGCAATTCTGACACAGCTATGTTTTCAGACAACAATCACAGTTCATCTTAGTTCCCTGAACTCATACCTTTTAATATAATATTGTATATTGCAAAGTGGGCAAACTATGAGAGAAGCAGCAACTGCCATTCTGTAACAGAGATCTGGAGATTCATGACAACATTTAGGGAGTTATTGTATTAGTGGACTATATCAGCTATTTCCAGAATTAAGAATGACTTCTACCTCAAAAGCACACAAGTTGGAAATTCAGTTTCATGTACCAATAACAATATGTGGTTTCTGGAGGTAGTCATCAAAACTATCTGACATCTGATGCTGTTTACCCTGTTCTAATGCTTACACTGAACACTGAGAATGACACCCACATTGGTAGCAGAATATGTTTTCACATACATTCCATTTTACCTAATTTCACATATGAATTGCATGTGGCATTGGCAGAAACATATCCATTAAGAAGTGAGCTGTGTAAGTTTGCATAAAATGTGTAACGCAAGTAAAATAGATAACTGCTTATTACAAATTCCAATATGTTATTACAGCCTCCTCCGCACCCTGCATAATATCCTCTCTTTCCTTTATCTGATATGTGGAACACTTACCTGAAGAAGTCTGGCCGTAAGCAAATATTGTGGTGTTAAACCCATCGACTGTAGGATGCACAAGAGGTTTAACAACTTTATCAAATATTTCAGCATTTGAAACATCCATGCCAAACACATGATCTGAAAACAATAGTTTATCAGCTTTAGTTTAAATATGTTCTTTTAAACGGACATGAAAAAAGGTCATCTGAAATCTTTAATAATAAAGAAAATGAAGATAAATAATCAGTGCTTAAAACTGCTCAAACATTTTAATTATATGTATCCCGAACACACCAACAGCTGCTAATAATTAAATACAAGTTGGTAACTTCATTAAGATACAACTAAGATGTTCAGTAGAGAAGGAACTAAGATGTTACAGAAAAAAAAGAATGAATCATGGACGGTTAATTCTGCTGAATATGTAATATACTAAAGTTCCAGTCTAACAATGGTGGAATCCATAACATTCACCAACTTTTAAAAGCAATACTGCACTTGTGATATTGATAGTTAAAGATCAAGCTCCCCTTAAACTTACAGCTGTCCCATAACAGGTGCCCCTTTATAACCTAAGGTTGTTTTTCACTCCAGCCTTGGTATGAAACTGCCAATATTTAGCACAATTTTTTAAAAAACAGTTCACCACACAAACCTCAAGAGTAGTAGTAGTAGTAGTAGTAGTAGTAGTAGCAGCAGTAGCAACAGCAGCAGCAGCATTCAGCCATGGATCACTTTTATAATATTTGGCATGTGTGATATTACAGTAAAATTTTTTTATATATATACAGCTATTTTTACAGACTTTTAAGTCTACTTTGCCAAGGATGGGACACATTGTTGGCTACCCCAGCATGTGCCTGAAATAATTTATGGAAATCATGGAAAACAAAAAATCAGGATGATTAGATTGAGATTGAAGGCTACATCATTTTGAATACAAGATTAGTCTATTTGAAACTGTACAACCTCTTTTGGTTAACCTCTAGTGTATGATACTGTTTTGTTTCAAGCAAAAGTTACTTAATAATGAAAACAGCTAGTGCTACACTTTTCATTCACTTCTCAATACCAATCACTTTGTAAACTACAAGCACTATACACATTATTTCACAACGTAATAATGCACACAATATCAGCTGCTATTAGGGATCATGGGGCAATGACTGATTTTCATTTTGTGTATCACAACCCCTTTGTGAAAATCAGTCATTGCCCCATGATCCTAATAGCAGCTGATATTGTGCGCATTATTACGTTGTGAAATAATGTGTATAGTGCTTGTAGTTTAGTCATTTTGTGTATCACAACCCCCTTTGTCCCCCCCCCCCCCCCCCCCCCCAATGAACCATGGACCTTGCCGTTGGTGGGGAGGCTTGCGTGCCTCAGCGATACAGATAGCCGTACCGTAGGTACAACCACAACGGAGGGGTATCTGTTGAGAGGCCAGACAAACGTGTGGTTCCTGAAGTGGGGCAGCAGCCTTTTCAGTATTTGCAAGGGCAACAGTCTGGATGATTGACTGATCTGGCCTTGTAACAATAACCAAAACGGCCTTGCTGTCCTGGTACTGCGAACAGCTGAAAGCAAGGGGAAAGTACGGCCGTAATTTTTCCCGAGGGCATGCAGCTTTACTGTATGATTAAATGATGATGGCGTCCTCTTGGGTAAAATATTCCGGAGGTAAAATAGTCCCCCATTCGGATCTCCGGGTGGGGACTGCTCAAGAGGATGTCGTTATCAGGAGAAAGAAAACTGGCGTTCTACGGATCGGAGCGTGGAATGTCAGATCCCTTAATCGGGCAGGTAGGTTAGAAAATTTAAAAAGGGAAATGGATAGGTTAAAGTTAGATATAGTGGGAATTAGTGAAGTTCGGTGGCAGGAGGAACAAGACTTCTGGTCAGGTGACTACAGGGTTATAAACACAAAGTCAAATAGGGGTAATGCAGGAGTAGGTTTAATAATGAATAGGAAAATAAGAATGCGGGTAAGCTACTACAAACAGCATAGTGAACGCATTATTGTGGCCAAGATAGATACGAAGCCCACACCTACTACAGTATTACAAGTTTATATGCCCACTAGCTCTGCAGATGATGAAGAAATTGAAGAAATGTATGATGAAATAAAAGAAATTATTCACTAACACTTGGTTTAAGAATCATGATAGAAGGTTGTATACATGGAAGAACCCTGGAGATACTAAAAGGTATCAGATAGATTATATAATGGTAAGACAGAGATTTAGGAACCAGGTTTTAAATTGTAAGACATTTCCAGGGGCAGATGTGGACTCTGACCACAATCTATTGGTTATGACCTGTAGATTAAAACTGAAGAAACTGCAAAAAGGTGGGAATTTAGGATGATGGGACCTGGATAAACTGACTAAACCAGAGGTTGTACAGAGTTTCAGGGAGAGCATAAGGGAACAATTGACAGGAATGGGGGAAAGAAATACAGTAGAAGAAGAATGGGTAGCTTTGAGGGATGAAGTAGTGAAGGCAGCAGGGGATCAAGTAGGTAAAAAGACAAGGGCTAGTAGAAATCCTTGGGTAACAGAAGAAATATTGAATTTAATTGATGAAAGGAGAAAATATAAAAATGCAGTAAATGAAGCAGGCAAAAAGGAATACAAACGTCTCAAAAATGAGATCGACAGGAAGTGCAAAATGGCTAAGCAGAGATGGCTAGAGGACAAATGTAAGGATGTAGAGGATTATCTCACTAGGGGTAAGATAGATACTGCCAACAGGAAAATTAATGAGACCTTTGGAGATAAGAGAACCACTTATATGAACATCAAGAGCTCAGATGGAAACCCAGTTCTAAGCAAAGAAGGGAAAGCAGAAAGGTGGAAGGAGTATATAGAGGGTCTATACAAGGGTGATGCACTTGAGGACAATATTATGGAAATGGAAGAGGATGTAGATGAAGATGGAATGGGAGATACAATACTGCGTGAAGAGTTTGACAGAGCACTGAAAGACCTGAGTCGAAGCAAGGCCCCCGGAGTAGACAACATTCCATTGGAACTACTGACGGCCTTGGGAGAGCCAGTCCTGACAAAACTCTACCATCTGGTCAGCAAGATGTATGAAACAGGCGAAATACCCTCAGACTTCAAGAAGAATATAATAATTCCAATCCCAAAGAAAGCAGGTGTTGACAGATGTGAAAATTACCGAACAATCAGTTTAATAAGCCACAGCTGCAAAGTACTAACATGAATTCTTTACAGACGAATGGAAAAACTAGTACAAGCCGACCTCGGGGAAGATCAGTTTGGATTCCGTAGAAATACTGGAACACGTGAGGCAATACTGACCTTACGACTTATCTTAGAAGAAAGATTAAGGAAAGGCAAACCTACGTTTCTAGCATTTGTAGACTTAGAGAAAGCTTTTGACAATGTTGACTGGAATACTCTCTTTCAAATACTGAAGGTGGCAGGGGTAAAATACAGGGAGCGAAAGGCTATTTACAATTTGTACAGAAAGCAGATGGCAGTTATAAGAGTCGAGGGACATGAAAGGGAAGCAGTGGTTGGGAAGGGAGTAAGACAGGGTTGTAGCCTCTCCCCGATGTTACTCAGTCTGTATATTGAGCAAGCAGTAAAGGAAACAAAAGAAAAATTTGGAGTAGGTATTAAAATCCACGGAGAAGAAATAAAAACTTTGAGGTTCGCCGATGACATTGTAATTCTGTCAGAGACAGCAAAGGACTTGGAAGAGCAGTTGAACGGAATGGATGGTGTCTTGAAGGGAGGATATAAGATGAACATCAACAAAAGCAAAACGAGGATAATGGAATGTAGTCGAATTAAGTCGGGTGATGCTGAGGGAATTAGATTAGGAAATGAGACACTTAAAGTAGTAAAGGAGTTTTGCTATTTGGGGAGCAAAATAACTGATGATGGTCGAAGTAGAGAGGATATAAAATGTAGACTGGCAATGGAAAGGAAAGCGTTTCTGAAGAAGAGAAATTTGTTAACATCGAGTATAGATTTAAGTGTCAGGAAGTCATTTCTGAAAGTATTTGTATGGAGTGTAGCCATGTATGGAAGTGAAACATGGACGGTAAATAGTTTAGACAAGAAGAGAATAGAAGCTTTTGAAATGTGGTGCTACAGAAGAATGCTGGAGATTAGATGGGTAGATCACATAACTAATGAGGAGGTGTTGAATAGAATTGGGAAGAAGAGAAGCTTGTGGTACAACTTGACTAGAAGAAGGGATCGGTTGGCAGGAGATGTTCTGAGACATCGAGGGATCACCAGTTTAGTATTGGAGGGCAGCGTGGAGGGTAAAAATCGTAGAGGGAGACCAAGAGATGAATGCACTAAGCAGATTCAGAAGGATGTAGGCTGCAGTAGGTACTGGGGGATGAAGAAGCTTGCACAGGATAGAGTAGCATGGAGAGCTGCATCAAACCAGTCTCAGGACTGAAGACCACAACAACAACAACAACCCCTTTGTTGCTTGCTTCAACAACTGAGTCAACTCCCCTCCATAACAACAGAGATGTTGGCACCAGACAGAGCATAACACATTAGTGTTATCCATTGTGGAGTAATGTTTTCTGGAGGAAAAAGAGTGAAAGTATGGTGCTAAATCAGTATTACTGTTATTACTGTTACTATTGGAATTTTAGGTGCAAATTTTGGATGAAAAAGAGAAGGAAAAAGGTATTAAAATAAGGTAAAAAAAGGCGGGACAAGAAATTGCTGATTTACTTAACTAATTCAACAAATTCTCTTTCCCCTATTCTAGTTTATTGAACTATAAACAAGTACATTAATCTCCCATCAGAAGGAGAAAGCATGAAGGTGATGTATACCAAGGCATTAAGCATCTTTATATTTTTCAAAGTGTATGTTTCTATTAGGAGACAAAAGTCTATAGATGCTAAAGATGATGATCTAAGTATTCACTAGCTGCAGTCAGGCACTTGTAACATGAAATAGTTCTGGATGAAGTAGTTCAGCCATCTAGTTTCTAAACTTATTTTATTTTGCTACCAGTTTCAGTGATTTATTACGCCATCTTCAGGCCACTCACCAACGTGTAGGAAGATTCCCCCTCGGTTCTGATCAAAACAGGGGTCAGCAATACTGTTATTAGTAGATTTCCGGTTACTCTAGCGATCACTTCAACCATCATCTACCGACTTGGCTGAGTGATCACTAGAGGAAGCAGAAATCTACTAATACCAATATTGCTGGCCCGTTTTGATCAGGGCCAAAGTGGAATCTTCCTACACGTTGGTCAGGGGCCTGAAGATGGCATAATAAATTGCCGAAAATCGTACACAAATAAAATAAGTTTGGAAACTAGACGGCTGAAAGGTGTTTCATTTGACATCCTGTACTAAACAGCAAACTCTTGCAACCATTTCTGAAAAGGTGGACATACAGAGACTTGAAACAGTTCTGTCTGCAAAATATGTATTTTCTATGGTAGCAGAAGTTGATGAGGCTTTGAAACTGCATCTGTGCCAGTTGGATCCAAAGAAATACAAACTCTTTAGCCTTGCCAAAATTCTCACACAATATGGCAGCACTCTAAATCCTCTCCAGAGAGTAATGACGGAAATTTGGAAGGGACAGGCCAATGATTTCTCTGTAGGCAACAACACAACTGTTTTTACAATAGAATCTTTTTAGGGCAGATATGAATTTATTTGCAATATCATATTCAATCCTTATTGATTCACAAATCCTGTAAAAAGTAGAGACAAAGCGTGCCACATGCTTCAACGTAGGTAATGAAGGTTTCAACTGACCAACAGCTGAAACCATGTATGGAGCCTGGTCTGTAGACTGCACAAGAACTTTTTCAACTTGATAGCTCTAGGCATAATCTTTAGTATGTGACATTTAAACTTGATATGTCTACGCATTCTTGAGAAAAAGTGATCTAAACAGACAGACGGAAAAGAAAGGGATCCTTCAAGGGTTCTGTTTTTACTGACTGAGGTCTGAAACCCTAAAAATGAGATTATGGGCATGGTTGGAGGAAAAAAGGAATTAAGGTCCCAAAAACGGGAAAAGGAGCAAGAATAAAACTGACCTTTTGCAACTACAGCTGAAATTTGGCACTGTGGTATCTTTCAGAAGAGCTTTGATTTACCCCAAGAAAAAAAAAAAGGCACGGATCTAAGTCCTAACATCATCATCATCTTGAGATACATTTTTTTACCAAACCACCTAATCCAAGCAATCCCATGACTGTACCGCTTAACAGGTACTTCTTAATTTCCTTTTTAAGTAGGTCATTTTTTAGTAATATCTTTAATCTCTCTGGGTAATTTATCAGACAATTTTGTTCCTTGTATAATGTACCTATATTGTATAATTAAAATCACCAATGTTTAGAACAATGTTTAACAATGAGATGAGTACTATTTCTGATTATTATTTGTATGGCCCTTCTCTGCAGTTCAAAAACTGTTCACATTTGGTGCATTTGCTTCCCAGCAAAGAATTTTAAGATAATTCAGTGTACAGATGACTAGTATGTACTTGAAAGACACTGGTTGTTGCACTAATGATTGGACCAAGGGCATAACATGCTGACGACATTTTGTTCACAAGTATCTGAGTGTTCCACCACTTCAACTGAGAATCAGTATTCATTCCTAGAAATGTGTTGTATGTTACAAAGTCTATAAAGACAGTATCTACATTTAATTAACAGTATTACTTTACTGAAGTTCATGATATATGTTTTCTTTATCTTCACTGAAACTGTATTACATATTGGCCAATTGTAAACTTCCAGGAAGGCTTCGTTTGCTTATCAGACAATTTTGTCCTTTGTATAATGTAACTATAGGCCTATTGCATAATTAAAATCAACGAATTCCGATTTTCTAAGCAACTATAAATTGCTGACATCAGCAAGAAATTTTTTCCCCCATAACTAACACCGTAAGAAAAGTCAATGTACAGGGTCTGGCAAAAAGACCTCATGCATTTCAGAAGGTACTTACAAACAAACAATGAAAAGGTAGAGAAAATACTTTTATTCATGAACAACTAACACTATGCTATTTTACGTCAGTTGCCAAATCGACAAAGCCTTTCCCGGAAGTTATTCGTAGTTCTTTGTATCATTTCTATGGAGTGGCAGCCATGTCCTGGCTGATAGCCTCCGTAAGTTTTTGCAGAGTTGTGTGGCAATGTTTGTATACTTTAGCCTTTAACTGAACCAAAAGAAGAAAATCACAAGTGGATAAATCAGGTGACACTGCAGTGCAGGTGACATCTCCTTGCAAAGACAAAAGACATCCAGGAAACAATTTTTTTTTTTTTTTAATTTCTCAAGCATGCCAAGAAGTGTGAGCTGTGGTTCTATCTTATTTGATCCAGACTTCTCCCTCTTCATAGACTGGTTTAACATAGTTTGGAGAAAGGTCTCTGTCCTGTGACAGTAGTGATTTGAATTAACCGTTAACATAATACCATCGTCTTAGAAAAATACTGACCCCACAGATCAAATACAGCAATGGCACACCAAACTGTCACTCTATGGCTGTGAAGTGGTTGTTGGTAAATGCCTGACAACTTTCTACAACTCAGTACCAGAAATTTTGTTTATTTTCAGTCCTCTGACAAGGGGTCAGAAGAAGTCAAAATGGCGCCAGGGGGGGAATGTTTGGAAGAATTTTCTCATGCACAGCTCAGAGTTTCAAAATCTACCTCTCCCTCTCCCTCTCCCTCCCCTTTTCCTGAGTAGCCATTTTGTATGGGGGCATGTGGAGACGAACACGACATGACACGACCAAGGGAGGTTATGGGACTCCACAGAGAGATAATCAGTCCCACGATTCACAGATTACTTGTGTACGATAGAAGTGTCCACTAAAAGGGGGCAGATCCACTCAGAGGGTTTTGTCAAACTATAAAGTGAGGAAGTTAAAAACACACACAACAGAAGGCATAAAAGAGTAGGCCAATCTAAAAAGTGGAAAACAGAGGTATAAAAGAGTAGTCTTTACAAGGGGGTGTGGTCATGGGTCCCAGAACCAGAAAACGCGAAGAGTGGCTTCAACCACAACCACCCTGCCCTGCTCCAGGAGACTTCCTAAGATGCACACAATGCTATACCCCCATAATACCACAAGCATTATGGGATTTAATGACCATGGACTTCTATGGTCTACTGTCTCTAGGGTGGGGAGGAATGGTGTACATCTTTGTCATTTTGGAATACTGACCTAATATTAGTCAAATTATATCTGTTCAAGAAGGCTACAACAAATAGAATTATTTTTAAACTGAGGGGTAATTATTTTAAGTATGTGGGAATACCTAAGAATTTATCTGATAATGGAACCCAGTTTACAGCCAAACATTTGAAAGAGTTTCCAGCTTGGGAAAAAGTAAATCACATCCTAATTTCTAAGTATCATCAATAAGCCAACCTAGCTGAAAGGACCCTGCATGAATTGGATAGAATACACTGGATATATTGTGCAAATAAAAATTTGAAATGGCGTGCTAGCTGAGGGGCAGCAGATGAAGCCAATATTATTGAGGAAGCAACTTGAAGTAGATAGCATGCCAATGGCAAGAATTTAACCCCAGAGGCAGGGTCTCGAAAGAAATTTAGTTGAATGTTAGTATGAAGAAGAATATAGTAAATGGTTGTTCAGTGGAAGTGTGTATGGTAGTACACAGCTGATGCTATCTGGAGAGTGATTCTCTTACTGAATATAGTAAGCTGACTTGCTATGTGTGACGAGTACAGGGTTGCTTCTCACAGTGGAAATTTCCTCGATTCCTAGCTAGAGCTGTGCTGAGGAAGAAATGTAATTATTTTTGCTTGTGACTCTACCAGTGCCCATAAGGTTTGCCATATTACATTGAACATCCACTATGAGAGTCACGGCTGTACCTGAAGTGTCAATCTCCTAACAGAATTTTGCATATTATGACAAAATAGTAACAATAATGAGTAGATGAAAAGCTAGAACCATTATCTATTTTAGTATTAAGTTATTTTTTATAGGTTGAAGAAATTCTGCATTTTTGAAGAAATCTGGCTCCTAGGTTTGGTTTTACCCAAATTTTTTCTAGGGAAAGGTAGGTAGAAGTAGAATACTTGGTTACATCTGTTGTTACAAATTTCACTAACTGTATAAACTCTCCACAGTGGTGTGCTAGAACCAATCCTTTCAGCACTTGTGTGGGTGAACCTGGCGGGATAATTTCTGTATAATCTAAGGTCATCTCTGTTCTCCACTCACTAGAGAAGTACCCCTTCCCCTCCCCCAGGGTGGCAGTCTCGGAGGGGAAGCGTATCTGTCTCTTGAACTGTCATCTTTTTTTGTCCTACCAATCCTAATCTTCATTCCCTACATTACTTCCTCTAGGACAGATTCAGATCTACCTTTCCCTCTGCCCACTATTCAATAGCGAGAGCCCCTCTTTTTCTCTGTTTATTTTAACCCATTATCATGAGACTGTCCCAGGTAGTGCTGACCCAATGAGCTTCCCATAGTATTAGTGTAGTGTATAGAATTTATATGATAATGAATGGTTGGAACTAGTTTACAACTGCCCATTGTTGTTCTTTACCATTCATAATTAAGAGGGAGAGAGAAAGAATCAACCTCTTCATTAATCGAAGACCACTGCATATTTATCTGTGCTGAAACATAATCCTGGAAGAATCTATGAGTAGACAAGAGACCCATCTAAACGTTACATTTCATTTAATATCTATTCTGATATCATCCACAGTAATTTATAAAACTGCGATTGACAAGACTGAACACCAAAAGCTGTAACCACTAGTATTGTTGTTGTTGTGGTCTTCAGTCCTGAGACTGGTTTGATGCAGCTCTCCATGCTACTCTATCCTGTGCAAGTTGCTTCATCTCCCAGTAACTACTGCAACATACATCCTTCTGAATCTGCTTAGTGTATTCATCTCTAGGTCTCCCTCTTCGATTTTTACCCTCCACACTGCCCTCCAATACTAAATTGGTGATCCCTTGATGCCTCAGAACATGTCCTACCAACCGATCCCTTCTTCTAGTCAAGTTGTGCCACAAACTTCTCTTCTCCCCAATCCTATTCAGTACCTCATCATTAGTTATGTGATCTACCCATCTAATCTTCAGCATTCTTCTGTAGCACCACTTCTCAAAAGCTTCTATTCTCTTCTTGTCCAAACTGACACTTAAATCTATACTCGATGTTAACAAATTTCTCTTTTTCAGAAATGCTTTCCTTGCCATTGCCAGTCTACATTTTATGTCCTCTCTACTTCGACCATCATCAGTTATTTTGCTCCCCAAATAGCAAAACTCCTTTACTACTTTAAGTATCCCAGTTCCTAATCTGATTCCCTGAGCATCATCCGACTTAATTCGAATACATTCCATTATGCTCGTTTTGCTTTTGTTGATGTTCATCTTATATGCTCCTTTCAAGACACTATCCATTCCGTTCAACTGCACTTCCAAGTCCGTTGCTGTCTCTGACAGAATTACAATGTCATCGGCAAACCTCAAAGGTTTTATTACTTCTCCATGGATTTTAATACCTACTCCGAATTTTTCTTTTGTTTCCTTTACTGCTTGTTCAATATACAGATTGAACAACATTGGGGATAGGCTACACCCCTGTCTCACTCCTTTCCCAACCACTGCTTCCCTTTCATGCCCCTTGACTCTTATAACTGCCATCTGCTTTCTGTACGAATTGTAAATAGCCTTTCACTCCCTGTATTTTACACGTGCCAACTTCAGAATTTGAAGGAGAGTATTCCAGTCAACATTGTCAAAAGCTTTCGCTAAGCCTACAAATGCTAGAAATGTGGGTTTACCTTTCCTTAATCTAGCTTCTAAGGTAAGTCCTAGGGTCAGTATTGCCTCACGTGTTCCAACATTTCTACGGAATCCAAACTGATCTTCCCCGAGGTTGGTCTCTACTAGTTTTTCCATTCATCTGTAAAGAATTCGCGTTAGTATTTTGCAGCCGCGACTTATTAAACTGATAGTTCGATAATTTTCGCATCTGTCAACACCTGCTTTCTTTGGGATTGGAATTATTATATCCTTCTTGAAGTCTGAGGGTATTTCACCTGTCTCACATATCTTGCTCACCAGATGGTAGAGTTTTGTCAGGACTGGCTCTCCCAAGGCCGTCAGTAGTTCTAATGGAATGTTGTTTACTCCCGGGGCCTTGTTTCGACTCTGGTCTTTCAGTGCTCTGTCAAACTCTTCACGCAGTATCCAATCTCCCATTTCATCTTCATCTACATCCTCTTCCATTTCCATAATATTGTCCTCAAGTACATCGCCCTTGTATAGACCCTCTATATACTCCTTCCATCTTTCTACTTTCCCTTCTTTGCTTAGAACTGGGTTTCCACCTGAGCTCTTGATATTCATACAAGTGGATCTCTTTTCTCCAAAAGGTCTCTCTAATTTTCCTGTAGACAGTATCTATCTTACCCCTAGTGAGATAAGCCTCTACATCCTTACATTTGTCCTCTAGCCATCCCTGCTTAGCCATTTTGCACTTCCTGTCGATCTCATTTTTGAGACATTTGTATTCCTTTTTGCCTGCTTCATTTACTGCATTTTTTTATTTTCTCCTTTTATCAATTAAGTTCAACATTTCTTCTGTTACCCAAGGATTTCTAGTAGCCCTCGTCTTTTTACCTACTTTATCCTCTGCTGCCTTCACTACTTCATCCCTAAGAGCTACCCATTCTTCTTCTACTGTATTTCTTTCCCCCATTCCTGTCAATTGTTCCCTTGTGCTCTCCCTGAAACTCTGTACAACCTCTGGTTCTTTCACTTTATCCAGGTCCCATCATCTTAAATTTCCACCTTTTTGCAGTTTCTTCAGTTTTAATCTACAGTTCATAACCAATAGATTGTCGTCAGAGTCCACATCTGCCCCTGGAAATGTCTTACAATTTAAAACCTGGTTCCTAAATCTCTGTCAGTATCTCCAGGCTTCTTCCATGTATACAACCTTCTTTTATGATTCTTCAACCAAGTGTTAGCTATGATTAAGTTGTGCTCTGTGCAAAATTCTACCACGCGGCTTCGTCTTTCATTTTTTCCCCCCAATCCATATTCACCTACAACGTTTCCTTCTCTCTCCTTTCCTACTACCGAATTCCAGTCATCCATGACTATTAAATTTTAGTCTCCCTTCACTATCTGAATAATTTCTTTTATCTCATGATACATTTCTTCAATTTCTTCGTCATCTGCAGAGCTAGTTGGCATATAAACTTGTACTACTGTAGTAGGCGAGGGCTTCGTGTCTATCTTGGCCACAATAATGCGTTCACTATGCTGTTTGTAGTAGCTTACCCGCATTCCTACTTTTTGATTCATTATTAAACCTACTCCTGCATTACCTCTATTTGATTTTGTATTTATAACCCTGTATTCGCCTGACCAAAAGTCTTGTTCCTCCTGCCACCAAACTTCACTAATTCCCACTATAGCTTTAACATATCCATTTCCTTTTTAAAATTTTGTAACCTACCTGCCCGATTAAGGGATCTGACATTCCACACTCCGATCCGTAGAACGCCAGTTTTCTTTCTCCTGATAACGACGTCCTCTCGAATAGTCCCCGCCCTGAGATCCGAATGGGGGACTATTTTACCTCCGGAATATTTTACCCAAGAGGATGCCATCATCATTTAACCATACGGTAAAGCTGCATTGTTAAATGAATCAGCAATCATGATCAGTTCAAATTAGGATTCACCAAAAATGAAGCTAGTGTTTGTTAATTAACAGTAGTATGATTCTGGATTCAGTTGGTCATATTTTTTACATTCGAAGTACTCCTGGGGCATTGTGCAGCAATGCAAGGTCTCCATTTGACACAGTTGCATCATCACCAGTATGGTATTTCCTTTAAGTCTGCAATGTCATGAACCACGCCATGGAGTTCCTCCGAATGGAGTTCTGTGATGTATGCCCCAAGAAGTGACAGCCTACACAGAAAGTCCATTCAAAGCTACCAGGTTGTGAAATCCAATGTAATATAATGGTAATGAGTTATGCGGATAATAAATAGAGTCAATGTTTCGCATTTAGGCTTTCAGTGTGCAGTTAGAGTTTTATTCTACAAAGATTTTCTGGTATTTGCAGAGGTCTTGTCCAACTCACACCAGGGTCAAACTTCAATAAATTTCACGCAAGATGGGACCCTTCGCAAACTATTGTTGGAACCTAACATCAGTATTGTTGGTGCATGTACCAAACTTTAAGGTGATCCAAGATGGGACCCTTCGCAAACTATTGTTGGAACCTAACATCAGTATTGTTGGTGCATGTACCAAACTTTAAGGTTGTGTCTGATCCGGAAGCTCTAAATGTAACTGATGTGGTCCACATTTAAAATAAAAGTTGCACTTAACTTACGTTTTGTTGCCTGAAAACTTTTACCTCAAAATGAATACAGCAAGAACGCTTTCTGCAGAACAGGTCCTTTCAATAACGTTTCCCCCGTTTGCACAGACTTTACTTTTCAAACTGTAGGAATTTGGACTTTTTTTTCCATCTTGAAAAATTTATTTTCAAAATTAAACACTACCACAGCAGCAGTTCTGTTACTGCTTAAAAATCAGAATCTGGAACACAAAATGGAAGTAGTTGTAATAAAAGAATATTTGACAGTAATAATGCTACATCCACAGATACATGGATAACGTGCATGTCAAAGTTCCAGAAGAAATTGAAAAACTGATCAAGCCTCCTGGCAGGAGAGCTGCCTACAGAAGAGTAACCCAAATTAATGGTAGGCAAATGAAATGCGACAGACAGACTGCAGATGAGATAACAGACCAGGACAAAGACAAACAATGTAGATGACAATAAGGCACTATGTAAAGCTGTTGCCATGATGATGACAAGAAGGCCAAGAGCACTAGAGACACAAACCCAAGACGTGACTACAGAGGAACCAGGTGACAAGGGAGGTAGTTATCACGTTTTCCTGTTACAGCGAATTATTTAACAGTTAAATATTTACATTGGTTTGTTCCAACACTACCCGATCAAATATAGACTCATAGTTTATGTTCCAAGTAAATCACCTGCAAAATAAAACGATCTTATTTTTGCAAAAGTAAAATAATAATAGTTGTTATCTAAGCTACTGGATAGCAACACTATTACTGTGACAAGAAAATCACTGCTGTTTTTAACACCAGCAGCGTTTATGTAGAGAAGGAACCGAGATCTCCGCTAACACAGTACAAACAAATTCTACCACCTTCTTTCCTCAGTAGAACTGATTTGGTTTTAAGAGAACAAATGTCATAAATGAGTTTGGATATGGCAACGAGTACAACTGCCTCAACTGCCTCACTTGCAGGGTGCAAGCAGAGCTCATGATCTGCAGTATTGTACCCAGAATTGATTGGGGTGCTTTGGTTTGGTTTAAGACCAAGTGGTGGTGGTGGGGGGGAGTCTCAACCAGAGGCTCCATCTATTCTATAACTCTCTTGGCTACAGATGTCTAGATGTTTAGACTTGCGTTATGGGACAGAGAATTGTAGGGTTCTCCTTGTTAGATCAGATGTGGACTACACACAGGAAGCAGCTACTTGCATGCCACTGTACTTGTGGAGTGAAGATATTTTCTTTTGGGGTACACGATATTTTAAGGTCCTCTGATGAATGCCTGACAATTGATACACAGAGAACAAAATCTGATTGCATACAAAGTAAAGGTACTTTGGCTGTCAATATTTCAACAGTAAACTGCCCCAGTTCCTGAACTTACTGCCCTCCACAAAAGTTGTAGGATTCAAATTATTCATAGAACTGAGAGCTGAGTGAAACTCTAAACAGAAAGCTCTGAAATTTTTAACAAGGTATGGAATGAATATTGGAAAGACAGAGTGGACACCATAAGAGGGGAAGTGTTGATCACAGTCAACAAAATTGATGTCACCTTTCAAGTTGAATTCAAGTCTGACTTAAGTAATCTGGACACAGGAACTCAAGTTAACCATCAGATGTTTTTACCGGCCGTCTGAATGCGTCATGACAGTTGCAGAATCATTCAAAGAAAGTATGTGCTCAGTGGTGCGGAAATAATATGATCGTGCAATATTAGTTGGTGGCAACTAACCTACTAAGTCTAGACTGGGACATCTATCAATTAACTGCAGGTGGTACGAACAGACAGTCTCGAATTAGGGCTGTTGATAAAATATCAATATATCGATAATTTTTTCCCAACACTATCAATACACAGTGTGGTCCATTGATCGTGACTGGGCCAAATATCTCGCGAAATAAGCGTCAAATCAAAAAACTACAAAGAATGAAACTTGTCTAGCTTGAAGGGGGAAACCAGATGACACTATGGTTGGCCCGCTAAATGGCGCTGCCATAAGTCATACGAATATCAAATGCATTTTTTAAAAATAGGAATCCCCATATTTATTACATATTCATGTAGTATGTAAAGAAATATGAATGTTTTAGTTGGACCACTTTTTTCACTTTGTGATAGATGGTGCTGTAATAGTCACAAACATATGGCTAACAATTTTAGACGAACAGTTGGTAACAGGTAGGTTTTTTAAAATAAAATACAGAACATAGGTATGTTTGAACATTTTATTTTGGTTGTTCCAATGCGATACATGTACCTTCGTGAACTTATCATTTCTGAGAACGCATGCTATTACAGCGTGATTACCTGTAAATACCACATTAATGCAATAAATGCTCAAAATGATATCCATCAACCTCAATGCATTTGGCAATACGTGTAATGACATTCCTCTCAACAGCGAGTAGTTCGCCTTCCGTAATGTTCACACATGCATTAACAATGCGCTGACTCATGATGTCAGGCGTTGTCGGTGGATCACGATAGCAAATATCCTTCATCTTTCGCCACAGAAAGAAATCTTGGGCCATGGTATGGTGCTTCGACGACCAATCCACCTGTAATGAAATATGCTATTCAATACTGCTTCAACCGCACGCGAGCTATGTGCCGGACATCCATCATGTTGGAAGTACATTGCCATTATGTCATGCAGTGAAACACCTTGTAGTAACATCGGTAGAACATTACGTAGGAAATCAGCATACATTGCACCATTTAGACTGCCATCCATAAAATGGGGGCCAATTATCCTTCCTCCCATAACACTGCACCATACATTCACCCACCAAGGTCACTGATGTTCGACTTGTCGCAGCCATCGTGGATTTTCCGTTGCCCAATAGTGCATATTATGGCAGAATGACACTTCGTCGCAAAATAGAATACGTGCAAAAAATCTGTCATCATCCCGTAATTTCTCTTGTGCCAAGTGGCAGAACTGTACACGACATTCAAAGTTGTCGCCACACAATTCCTGATGCATAGAAATATGGTACAGGTGCAATCGATGTTGATGGAGCATTCTCAACACCGACATTTTTGAGATTCCCGGTTCTCGTGCAATTTGTCTGCTACTGATGTGGGGATTAGCCGCGACAGCAGCTAAAACACCTACTTGGGCATCATTATTTGCTGCAGGTCATGGTTGACGTTTCACATGTGGCTGAACACTGCCTGTTTCCTTAAATAATGTAACTATCCGGCGAACGGTCCGGACACTTGGATGTCGTCGTCGTCCAGGATACCGAGCAGCATACATAGCAAACGCCCGTTGGGCATTTTGATCATAATAGCCATACATCAACACGATATCGACCTTTTCCGCAATTGGTAAACAGTCCATTTTAACACGGTAATGTATCACGAAGCAAATACCATCCGCACTGGCAGAATGTTACGTATACCACATACTTATACGTTTGTGACTATTACAGCACCATCTATCACAAAGCGAGAAAAGTGGTCCAACTAAAACATTCATATTTCTTTACGTACTACACGAATAGGTAGTTAAAAATGGGGGTTCCTATTTTAAAAAATGCAGTTGATATTCGTTTGACTTATGGCAGCACCATCTATCGGGCCAATCATAGTGACATCTGGTTTCCCCCTTCAAGCTAGACAAGTTTCGTTCTTTTTAGTTTTTTCATTTGATGCTTATTTCGTGACATATTTGGCCCGGTCACTATCAATGGACCACCCTGTATATATCAACAATATTTTTCCCCAATATATCAATATATTGATATCAAAATGGCAATTTTTTTATTTTAATATTTTTTTCACAATTTTTGTTAAATATTTGAAGCTATGCTTCTGAAATTTTAGTAGAACTTAATTTTACTTTCACTACTTTTTGAGCTTTCATTACAGCCAGTCTTTCTGTTTGACTGAGTGAACCAAGTATAAGTGGTACAAAAGAAGAAGTCCTGTTGCACTGAGGGATGGCAGTGTGAATGGAATAACAAAATTTTCAATGTGAAACATAGCACACCAGTTGCGTTAAAAACTAATTTTTAGCGCAACTAGTGTGATATTTCTTCAAATTCGCATTATTCAGTAACAATTGCTGAAAATAATGAACAAAAATCTAAATGAGAAGATTGGTCTTTGCAATGGACAGAAACTTGCGGGGTGAAATACTAACGTAATCGGCAGTCGGCACCACTAACAGGAACTGCAATGTTTAGCTTCACCATGCAATTTTGACACTGAAACTGCTACATCACTGGCATTGGAAGAAATGAAGAAACAGGGAAGTTGATATGAAGTGTTCCGGACAAATCCGATATGTGGCAACACTGAACAAAGGACCCATCGGTTACATTTTATTGTACGAGTTACATGCAGTTACAAATGTTAGACTGGTTATCGCCAAGTGAGAACGTGTGTATTGTTTTCCTTTCAATTCTTGCTCTAAGGAGGATAGGCAAGCTGCTAGCTTGTTGATGTACAGAATATCTAATAATAAATCAATACTTAAATATACAACTTTAAAACCAGCAGTTTTTCTACCTCGATACGCTGATACTTTTTTCCGTCAATATATTGAGAGTTGATAATTATAGCTTTTAAAATATCAATATATCGGATCACTGATTTTTTAAAAATATCAGCAGTCCTATCTCAAAGTACTTTCAAAAACATTTTCTGAGAAATGTCTTGAGCATCTAGTTCAGCAACGCAGACGAAAAAAAAAAATTTTAGATCCTTTAGCTACAAACAGACCTGGCCTTATCGACAGTGCCAGTAAACTCAAGGATTAGTGATCATGATCATCACAGCAATGAGAAGTCAACAAAGCCATCAAGGCTAGGAAAGAGCTGATAGCTGTGTATCAGCAGCCTATTTGGACAGCGAAAGTGTAACATATAGCTCCAATATGATGGACACAGGGGAATTACAGGCAATATTTAAAACGATCATAAATCGCACTTAGGAGAAGTATGTGGTAAGTGGGTGAAGGATATAAAAGACCCACTGTGGTTTATTAACAAAATTTGGAAATTGTTGAGGAAGCGGAGATTGTTGCACTCTCGGGTCAAAATAGAAGGTGGAAAGACATACAGGTAAAAGTAAGTAGACATTCAAACATCTGTAAGGACATTGGGGTCAACAGAAACATCCGATCTCACGCGTCGGCTTTGACCCGTGATGTAAGGGTGTTGTGGTGTGTGACGTCATTACGGCGCGGAGTTTGGCTTGTGAGTGTGGCGTGTTTGTAGATGTTGCCTCGTTGACGTTACCTTAGTAGGAGTTTTAGGGCCTGTAATATATAGTTTACCTTTTTACTGTACTTTTTGTTTTAACGTCATCTATGAGGCTTTTATCAGTTTGCCATTAGATTGTTCAATCTTTATGGTCTATATGTTTTGTCGCTACTCGTTATGTCTAATGAATCAATATTGTTTTTTTCTTTTTTTTTATTTGTTTCTTTTTTTTATCTTTTGATTGACCTACACATTGATCTGTAGCGTAGCCCTGAATACGAGGTTAGGTTGGGAGTCTATTTTTGGCGGGGGGGGGGAGGGGGGGGGGTCAGGGGGGCGCGCAGCCCCCCCCCTGCCTGGCCTTGAGTACCACTTGTTTATTATTATCTTTGTTTGCTATCAATGTTAGCAGATTGTTCTTGTGAAACCTTTGTGTGTGTTGTTTTTCTATGTGTTTTTGTCTTTGTGATACGTATGCAACGTTTTTATATCCGCCATATTGGAATTGTCGTTTATGGTCGTTTCCGCCATATTTGTGACGTCATGGGTCAAAGCCGACGGGTTAGATCGGACGCTTCCGTATTTCCGGACATTGCGTAATAACATACACGGTACAACACAGACATTGCAAAATAAACATTTCATGCCTAGAAAGGCTAAAATGACTGTAACAACATTGTCTCTCCCTATTGTGGTAATTACATAATGTATGAGCAGTATGGGATATGGACAATGTTGCACATGGAGGTTTTGATCAGTCCAGGGAGCGTGCACATATAGCTGAACTGATTAAGGCGGCTGCTCACAATACGTGGGAAATCCGGGTTTGAGTCCTGTCCAGCACAAATATTCATGTTGTTGTTGTCGTCGTCGCGGTCTTCAGTCCTGAGACTGGTTTGATGCAGCTCTCCATGCTACTCTACCCTGTGCAAGCTTCTTCATCTCCCAGTACTTACTGCAACCTACATCCTTCTGAATCTGCTTAGTGTATTCACCCCTTGGTCTCCCTCTAAGATTTTTACCCTCCACGCTGTCCTCCAATGCTAAATTTGTGGTCTCTTGATGCCACAGAACATGTCCTACCAACCGATCCCTTCTTCTAGTCAAGTTGTGCCACAAACTCCTCTTCTCCCCAATTCTATTCAATACCTCCTCGTTAGTTAGGTGATCTATCCAACTAATCTTCAGCATTCTTCTGCAGCACCACATTTCGAAATCTTCTATTCTCTACTTGTCCAAACTATTTATCGTCCATGATTCACTTCCATACATGGCTACACTCCATACAAATACTTTCCTAAATGACTTCCTGACACTTAAATCTATACTCGATGTTAACAAATTTCTCTTCTTCAGAAATGCTTTCCTTGCCATTACCAGTCTACTTTTATATCCTCTCTACTTCGACCATCATCAGTTATTTTCCTCCCCAAATAGCAAAACTCCTTTACTACTTTAAGTGTCTCAGTTCCTAATCCAATTCCCTGAGCATCACCTGAATTAATTTGACTACATTCCATTATCCTCATTTTGCTTTTGTTTATGTTCGTCTTATATCCTCCTTTCAAGACACTGTCCATTCCATTCAACTGCTCTTCCAGGTCCTTTGCTGTCTCTGACAGAATTACAATGTCATCGGTGAACCTCAAATTTTTTATTTCTTCTCCATGGATTTTAATTCCTGCTCCAAATTTTTCTTTTGTTTCCTTTACTGTTTGCTGAATATACAGATTGAATAACATCGGGGATAGGCTACAATCATGTCTCACTCCTTTCCCAACGACTGCTTCCCTTTCATGCCATCTGGTTTCTGTACAAATTGTAAATAGCTTTTCGTTCCCTGTATTTTACCCCTGCCACCCTTAGAATTTGTAAGAGAGTATTCCAGTCAACATTGTCAAAAGCTTTCTCTAAGTCTACAAATGCTAGAAACGTAGGTTTGCCTTTCCTTAATCTTTCTTCTAAGATAAGTCGTAAGGTCAGTATTGCCTCACATGTTCCAATATTTCTACGGAATCCAAACTGATCTTCCCCGAGATCGGCTTCTATCAGTTTTACCATTCGTCTGTAAAGAATTCGTGTAAGTATTTTGCCGCTGTGACTTATTAAACTGATAGTTCGGTAATTTTCACATCTGTCAACACTTGCTTTCTTTGGGATTGGAATTATTCTATCCTTCTTGAAGTCTGAGGGTATTTCACCTGTCTCATATATCTTGCTCACCAGATGGTAGAGTTTTGTCAGGACTGGCTCTCCCAAGGCCGTCAGTAGTTCTAATGGAATGTTGTTTACTCCCGGGGCCTTGTTTCGACTTAGGTCTTTCAGTGCTCTGTCAAACTCTTCACTCAGTATCATATCTCCCATTTCATCTTCATCTACATCCTCTTCCATTCCTATAATATTGTCCTCAAGAACATCGCCCTTGTATAGACCCACTATATAGTGCTTCCACCTTTCTGCTTTCCCTTCTTTGCTTAGAACTGGTTTTCCATCTGAGCTCTTGATATTCATGCAAGTGATTCTCTTTTCTCCAAAGGTCTCTTAATTTTCCTGTAGGCAGCATCTATCTTACCCCCAGTGAGATAAGCCTCTACATCCTTACATTTGTCCTCTAGCCATCACTGCTTAGCCATTTTGCAGTTCCTGTCGATCTCATTTTAGAGACGTTTGTATTCCTTTTTGCCTACTTCACTTACTGCAGTTTTGTATTTTCTCCTTTCATCAATTAAATTCAATATATCTTCTGTCACTCAAGGATTTCTACTAGCCCTCGTCTTTTTACCTACTTTATCCTCTGCTGCCTTCACTACTTCATCCCTCAGACCCATCCATTCTTCCTCTACTGTATTTCATTCCCACATTCCTGACAATTGTTCCCTTATGCTCTCCCTGAATTTAAACAACACAAGACATTTTCCAAAACACAATCTAAAATGTAAAAACTTGTGTGACAAAAAAGGGACTCTAGCTCAGATAATCACTCCAAGTATGTGAAAGAAAATGGATAAATGTGTACACGTAATCTTTTTTGAGTCATCAGTCTTCTGACTGGTCTGATGCAGCCCGCCACAAATTCCTCTCCTGTGCCAACCTCTTCATCTTTGAGTAGCACTTGCAACCTAAATCCTTAACAATTTTCAGGATGTTTTCCACCCTCTGTCTTCCTCTACAGTTTTTATCCTCTACAGCTCCCTCTAGTACCATGTAAGCCAATCCCTGATGTCTTAACAGATGTCCTATCATTCTCTCCCTTCTGCTTGTCAGTGTTTTCGACATATTCCCTTCCTCTCTGATTCTGCACAGGACCTCCTCACTTCTTAACTTATCGGTCCACCTAATTTTCAACATTCGCCTGTAGCACCATTTCTCAGATGATTTGATTCTCTTTTGTTCCAGTTTCCCCCTAGTCCATGTTTCACTACCATACAATGCTGTGCTCCAAACACACATTCTCAGAAATTTCTTCCTCAGATTAAGGCCTATGTTTGATACTATTAGACTTCTCTCAGCCAGATATGCCCTTTTCGTCGGGAGTAGTCTGCTTTTGATGTCCTCCTTGCTCCGCCCATCACTGGTTATTTTGCTGCCTGGATAACAGAATAAACTAACTTCACCTACTTTGTGACAATCAATTCTGATGTTCAGTTTTCTGTTTTTCTCATTTCTGCTACTTCTCATTTCTTTCACCCTTCTTCGATTTGCTCTCAATCCATATTCTGTATTCATAAGACTGTTCACTTTACTCAGCAGATCACGTAATTTCCACATTCTCTCAGGATGGCAATGTCATCAGTAAATCTTATCACTGATATCCTTTCACCTTGAGTTTCTTTTATTTCCATCATTGCTTCTTCGTTGTACAGATTCAACAGGAGTGACAAATGACTACATGTCTCTGTCTTACATCCTTTTTAATCCGAGCACTTTGTTCTTGGTTGTCCACTCTTATTATTCCCTCTTGGCTCTTGTACATATTGTACATCATTTGTCTCACCATATATCTTACCTCTATTTTTCTCAGAATTTCGAATGTCTTGCACCATTTTACAATTGCTGAACGCTTTTTCCAGGTTGATAAATACAATGAACGTGTCTTGATTGTTCTTTAGTCTTGCTTCCACTATCAACTGCTATGTCAAAATTGCTTTTCTGATGCCTTCATGCCTTCACCTTTTCTAAAGCCAAACTAATCATAATCTAACACATCATCAATTTTCTTTTCCATTCTTCTGTGTACCTTTCTTGTAAGCAACTTGGATGCATGAGCTGTTAAACTGATTGTGTGATAATTCTCATGCTCATCAGTCTCTGCAGTCTTCGGAAATGTGCGGATGATATTTTTCCAAAAGTCAGATGGTACGTCAACAGACTCATACATTCTACACACTAAACAACATAGTCATTTTGTTACCACTTCCCCCAATGATTTCAGGAATTCTGATAGAATGTTATCTATCCCTTCTGCCTTATTTGATCTTAAGTACTCCAAAGCTCTCTTAAATTCTGATTCTAATACTGGATCCCCTACCTCGTCTAAATCGACTCCTGTTACTTCTTCTGTCACATCAGACAAATCTTCCCACTCAAAGAAAACTTCAATGTAATCTTTCCACCTATCCACTCTGTCCTCTGTATTTAACAGTGGCATTCCTGTTGCACTCTTAATGTTGCCACCATTACTTTTAATTTTAATGAAGATTGTTTTTACTTTCCTGTATACTGAGTCAGTCCTTCCGACAATCATTTCTTTTTCGATTTCCTCATATTTTTCATGCAGCCATTTCCTCTTAGCTTCCCTGCACTTCCTATTTATTTAATTCCTCAGTGACTATTTTTGTTTCCTGAATTTCCATGAACACTTTTGTACTTACTTCTTTCATCAATCAAGTAAAGAATTTCTTCTGCTACCCATTTTCTTCGCAGTTAACTTCCTCATACTTACGTTTTTCTGTCCAGCTTCTATGACTGCCCTTTTTACAGATGTCCATTCCTCTTCAACTGTACTGCCTACTGAACTATTCCTTATTGCTTTATCTACAGCCTTAGCTTCAAGCTTATCTCATCATTCCTTAGTACTTCTGTGTTCCACTTCTTGGCATACTGATTCTTCCTGGCTAATCTCAAACTTCAGCCTACTCATCATCACTACTACATTGTGATCTGAGTCTATATCTGCTCCTGGGTACGTCTTATAATCCTGTATCTGATTTCAGAATCTCTATCTAACCATGATGTAACGTAACTGAAATCTTCAGGTATTGCCCGGGCTTTTCCAAGTATACCTCCTCCTCTAGTGATTCTTGAAAAGAGTATTTGCTGTTATTAACTGAAATTTATTACAGAACTTAGTCTTTCTTCTCTCTCATTTCTTTTCCCAAGCCCATATTCGTCTGTAAACTTTTCTTCTACTCCTTCCCCTGCAAATGCATTTCTCCCCCTTTCAGTAGCCTTATACACTTTTTCTATCCCTTCATCATCAGCTTGCGACGTCAGCATGTATACCTAAGCCATCGTTTCAACTTTGGTTAGCAGCCAATTCTGGTAAGAGCAACCCCATTGCTCAACTGTTCACAGTAACACACTCTCTGCCCTACCTTCCCATTCGTAACAAATTCTACTCTCATTATACCATTTTCTGCTGCTTTTGATATTGCCCTATAGTCATTTGACCAGAAATCCTTGTCTTCATTTCATTTCACCTCACTGACACCTACTATATCTAGATTGAGGCTTTGCACTTTCCTTTTAAGGTTTTATGGCTTCCCTACCATGTTCAAGCTTCTGACATTCCAAGCCCCAACTTGTAGAACATTATCCTTTCATTGATTTTTCAATCTTTTTCTCACAGTCCCCACCTGGAGATCCGAATTGGGGGACTATTCCAGAATCTCTTGCCAATGGAGAGATGATCATGACACTTTTTCAATTACAGGCCACATGTCCTGTGGATACATGTCTTTAATGCAGTGGTTTCCTTTGCCTTCTGCATCCTCATCCCATTGATCATTGCTGATTCTTCCACCAGTAGAGACAGTTTACCACCCCAAAGACAACAGTGTTCTGAATCTCTGTCCGCTCCTTATGTGGTACAAACAACTTCCCTGAAGCTGCAGAACAGTCTCAACTGTGCCAATATTTTCATAGATATTTGAGGCACTGCAACACATACAAATAACTATTTACTTTGAGAAACACAATCTCCTATGTAACAATTAGTTTGGTTTTGGCAAGGGAGGAAACAACAGCAGCCGTTTTGGAAACTACATATCAAACAAACAGCTCTTGAAGACAAAAACATCGACTTCTGCTATTAGGTGACTAAGCAAAGCATTCGACTGCATTCTTGGGTCGACCGAAGCGCCTGATCCCACTCGTCTGCTTTGACCCGTGACGTAAGGCAGCTGTTGTGTGTGACGTCATGACGGCGTGGAATTTAGTTTGTGAGAGTGGCGTGTTTGTAGGTGTCGTTTTGATGTGATCGGTGGTGGTCTCTGGTGGTGTGTGAGGTGATGTTTTTGGTTTAGTTTGCGAGTGTGGCGTTGTGTGTGAATTTTGGTAAATTGCTTTGTTTATGTCTTTTGTAGGTATGGATATGACTGACAGGGTCAACAGTTTACGGTTGTCTTTAATAAAATTTCTTCAACTATTCGGATTTTTAGATGAAGTCGTGAAGCATTCAGTATGTCGTGAAGAAATGAGGCTTACTTAATGTTCCAGCGTCTAGGACCACGGACGGCTGTATGTGGAGATGTCTTAAGGATAACAGGTCAAGGGAAGTGTTCGATCCCAATGTGTGGCTGAGAATGTTGGTATTGGAATCGGGAGATGTTTTTGAGCTATATAGGTCAAGGGAAGTGTTAGGTCCTAATTTCTGGGATCGGGAGCTACTGTTGAGCTATATAGGTCAAGGGAACTGTTCTATCCCAATTTATGGGATCGGGAGCTGCTGTTAAGCTATAAAGGTCAAGGGAAGGTCCGATTCCAGATAATATTGTGTTTAGTGGTATTTGCGGAGTTTTGTGATGTCAGTTTTTTTCGTGGTTTTGTATGGAGGTGGGTGTCTAAATTTGTTTATATTTTGTTTGTCCCCACCCAAAAACCCCCTATTTCCCGCGCTTGTCCCGTTAGTGTCATTAGGCTTTTGTGGAATGTGTGTGTGTTTGTTTTTCGATGTATTTTTGTCCTCATAATGCATATGTAACGACTTTATATGCACCATACTGGAATCGTGGTTTATGGTCGTTTCCGCCATATTTGTGACGTCATGGGTCAAAGCAGAAGGGCGGGATCGGACGCTTCCATATTTCCACATTCTTGTTGACATATTAGTAAGGCAGCTGGAGATTTATGGGGTGCATGGGAGCACATTAGCCACGATGCATTCTTATTTAAGCAGCAGAAAACAGTTTTTGTCTCAGTCAGAAAAATGAATTCCTCCTTCATGGAGATCTGCACAGGTGTTCCACAAGCATCTATTCTTGGACCTTTCTTCTTCATTGCAGCAATCAATTATTTGCCTAATAACGTCTCATCCAGTCATATGTTACACAGATGATACAGCACTACTTACTGCACTTTGGAGAACCTCAGATCTGAATAGGATTTAACAAAAGAAATTCTTGATACAGCCTTGGACTGATTTGTAGCTAATAAACTCCTCCATAATCCCAATAAAACACAACTCCTAATTGGAATATCTAATGAAATAGAGAATAGGTCAATAAAACTTACAGGCATTTACATCAACCCCAAACCACACTGGGAGGAACATATCAATCAGGTATATGCAAAAGGCTAATTTAGATACACCAAGGCACAGGTTAGCAAGAACTGGAAATTCTCACAATGTGAACCCACTCAACATTTTCAACAATTACCAATCTATATTTGGTCTACAGATCCAATTTTTTTTAATTAAATAGTACAGGGGCTATTAGATCATTCGTTTTACCATATTCAAAAATTCTTTGTGATGACCTACTGTATCACTATGTAACTTTGTATGTTTATGTTTAGTATAACGATGCTTCTATGTTTTGTATAATTATGACCTGTATACTCAGTCCAATTATTATTGCAGTGTTTGTACAATGCTACATACTTGTGGATACTAGCTCTTAGAAATTCTTCTGTCAGAAAATTTGACTTCTTTCCACACAAAAAAAACACCAAACCAATCTGACCTAACAAAAATGCCGAACACAAATAAAAAAAACCCTTAATAACTTACTGAAAACACTTCAACGTTGTGGGTCAATCCACTCATCTGCTTTGACCCATGACGTAATGGTGTTTTGGTGTGGGAGGTCACAATGTCACGGAGTTTTTGAGGTGGTTGTTTTTGTAGATGACACGTTGTATCTGATGGTGCCCTCTGGTAACGGATGTGGACTTGGTGAGATTAACATGTTGTCTTGACCTCATTTGAGTTTTAGCTGTCATCATGCTAATGTGGTTTTCAGTTTAGGTTCTTGGTGCAGCAGTGTGGCTTGTGGAAGTTTTTTTTGGTGAGCTATTAAGATTTATTTGTTTGGCATTTCTGTTAGGTATGATTGGTTTGGTATTTTTTGTGTAGAAAGAAGTCTAATTTTTTTATTGCTTTTTTGTTAGGTATGGATATGATAGCGAAGTTCAGAGTATCATTACGTCCTGAGATGGTTGTAGGTGCTGATATTTGGTACTGGTAGCTGCAGTTGAGCTATACAGATCATAGAAGTGTCAGATTCCTGTGGTTTTGTTGGTTGTGGAACGCTGCAAATTAATTTTTTTATATTTGTTTTGGAACGGTGCGGTGGTGTTTTACTGTTGTATGTTTCGCTTGTCCCCGCCCAAACATCCGCCGCCCCCCAATTTTCCGCGGCTGCCCCGTTGGTTTCATTTTATTTTTGGACTGAGACGTTATGGTGTCGTTTTAATTTTTGTTTGTGTTTGTTAGCGTGTGTGTAGTGACTTTATTGTCATTTTGTATACGCTGAAAGTAGCCGATTCCGCCATATTGATGACGATATGGGTCACAGCAGACTGGTGGAATCGGATGCTTCTGTAATGCCCTAATAATTAAAATTACTAAAAATTCACCGCAGACAATTTCCAGGTTGTGTGTCTACTATTGAGGCCCACCGCTTTTAAGGTGTGCTTCTAACTGTGGAACTTCGTTGAGTATGCAGCAGCACTTAATCACTTGGGGGGGGGGGGGGGAGGAACGCAAACTACTACTACTACTACTACTACGGATATCTGCAGCGTGCCTTAGTAATCAGTGAAACGGGAATTGTATGTGTAAAGGTTCTTAGTGTGGCAGAAGATCCTATTGAGTTGCGCTATTGAGTTCAACAACGTATAAATGCTAGCGAAGAGGCAAGAAGGAGTGAAATATGTACACACAGCTATAAAACTCTGAAAACATACGCCTTTAAGCAATCGTTCATATCAGTCAGTAAGATCCTAAACAAACAGCAGAACTACCATAAAATTCCATTTGCAACTGAACATTAAGCAAATAAAACAAATAGTACCACTGTTTGAATGTGAAATTTTCCATTCATAACCGTTTGCAGCCATTCATTCTACTGTCTTTTAACTCTAGTTAATGAAACAACATTAACATAAGTTCTCACCATGAATCAATAGGTAGGCCTAAGACTGATTTCCACAGTGACAGGGCTTGCTATTAAACGAGCACAACATGTGCAAGGCTTAGAAAATGACTAATTTTGCACCTATAAATTCAGTGGGTCGAAGTCAGTCTTTGCCTGTTTATATTACACTTACCAAAGGTGTATCCGTCACGCAACACAGTTCCAGAAGAAGGGTCAATTTGAGCGATGTTATTGCCCGTGACTTTCCAACACACATTTTCACCGGCCTTCTTTTCGCGATCTATTAAAGGCCGCACTTTAACAGCAACTTTTATATTAGCCATTCGTCATGCACGTAAACGCTTCACGAATGATACAAGTCACAAGATCGAGTGATGTTTCAAATTCAAAACATTCGCGGTCATCAAAGACCATTGGCTGCGAAGAGAACACATATCTGTTGATTTTTTTTTTTTTCTATAGACAAGAAGTAACGAATTTCATTCTATTTCGATTTCATTTCTTTTTGTCATGAACTATGATTTGTGAACAAATTGAGAGCAATTCCCACTGACCGTCAGGTCAAGGTGTATTTTGCCAGTCACGTGTCATTTCGCTTATCCCAATACGGAACTGTGAAAGTGAGGTTATGAGTTATCATACGTGATACAAAAAGTCGTAGTTTCGTGCCGAAATTGATGAACTAACAACGAAAAATTTTATTATGGCATTAGCAAACTTCATAGCGTATATTGTTGATCATTTCTGTGGTAACATTTCAAAAAATCGATATTCATTTGGTAAAGAAAATATATTCATATAAATACATCAAACAGTACTTATAGGGGAATAAGTAGAGCTTGTTTACCTTCTCCATTACCTTTTTTGCATAACTAGTCTTAAACAAATATATTTATCTCCTTCATTGGAGCTGACTTATTCACTTAACAATATTATTTAATGAAACTCGTTTCATCAACTTATGTTCTTGTTTATACACAGAATAGGTATGAGTCCTGTTCTGTTATTGTAGAACCTTAAGGATTTTTTACTTTCAGTTACTTGACCTCGCTTATGGAAGACTGCTGAATTGAAAAAATTTCCAAGACGTTGTCGCAAATCTTGCTGTTCAAAAAATGGTTCAAATGGCTCTGATCACTGTGGGACTTAACATCTGAGGTCATCAGTCCCTTAGAACTTAGAACTAATTAAACCAAACTAACCTAAGGACATCACACACATCCATGCCCGAGGCAGGATTCGAAACTGCGACCGTAGCAGTCGCGCGGTTCCGGACTGAAGCGCCTAGAACCGCTTTTTTTTTTTAATTTCATTTTGTTCTATATTGTTCGTTGAATTTGTTCAGGGCGGACGTCTGATGACACCCGTTCAGTTTGTTCGTTGATCCGTTCACTCAGTTTTTTTATTACAAAGGGTAGCTAACCCTCTGACTGAACAGGCTGAGCTACCGTGCCGGCTTTTGACCACAAAGGCCGGCAGTCTTGCTGTGTGCGAGACTTATGGCTTAATTCCATATTCTGCCTTCAGGCGGCTCCTACGTTCAGTCCTCTTTATTTCTGTAGTTAGGTTGCTTCCACATTACAGGACCCACAAGAAAACACGAAAATACAATAAACATAAACTGGAGGAAACAATTTGTTAGCAGACGCTAAGATTAGAATCTTTGAAAGTAGTCAACAACGAAATATCTAAAAAATATCACTCGAAAACAGCGTAACGTTCACGCCCTGCGGCAGGGAGTAATTACATGTCAGTGCTCCTAGCAAGCGATCATCTAATCGCGCGATGACAGCTGCGCGATGTCCTGTCGCCACACAGCTCCCCCCCCCCTCCCCCCCCCCCCCCCACAGGTAAGCGGAGCATCTTCGTTAGTTGCTTCAGATGCTGTCCCTGAATCCTGACAGGAAGTGCATCCGGCGTCCAGACCGCGTCTGATGTTGTACCTGCGTCTCTAGGGTCGCAGGAGGTGGTTATCTGTTGGCACGTCAAGGTAGCTTTTTGAGGGACTGGTGCCACTGCTCGAATATGCCATTGCTGTCTGGATGATAAATGGTTGTTGCATGATTTGACACATCTCAAAACTTGCTAAGTTGTGCAAACAAACCGGACTCGAATTGGCATCCTCTGTTTGTTGTCCTATACAGTGGACATCCAAAGCGAGCGACCCAGTTGAACATAAATGCAGCAGCTAGCGTCTCGGGGGAGATATTATCAGTAGGAACAGCTTCCCTCCAGCGCGTGAACATATCAACAATGGTTAGCAAACATTTTTGAGTTTCTGATGGTGGAACGGATCTCAACATCAATGTGTATCTGGGCGAACCTCTCTGTTGTGTCTGGTAATATGCCTACTGGTACACGAACATGACATGAAACTTCGCTGCGTTGACAATTCACGCACGCATGAGACCATTGACGGAAATCCTTTTTGTATCCCAGGCCATATGAAACGATTAGACATGAGCTTTGTCGTCGCCGTTACTCCAGGATGACATAAATTGTGGAAGCTACGAAATATTTGTTCATGCAGCTCTGTCAGAACGAATGGGCGAGTTTTTCCGTTGGAAGTGTTGCTAGACACCTTAGTGTTTGCCTCTGGTACGTCAGTGAGCATGAGCTGCAGGCCTGCTGTAGTATTGTTCAGGCAATCTGGGAATTTTTGGTTGGAATACTGTGCTTGAGCCAGACGATCAACTGTCTCCATGATTACGCTGACGAGCGACAAACAGTCTGTCATTACATTGTTCAGTCCTGAGATATATTTCATGCTGGGGAAAAATTGAGCACTAAATTCCAGCCCACTGAACTGCCTTTGACTGAACTGTCTCAGACAGCATTTGTCGTTGTTCTGGCGGAAGACGAAGGAGAGAGGTCCATGTAGATTGTGAATCCCTTGCCTCCAGCTGTGGACAAAAATATTTCACAAATGTGTAGATTGCCAACAATTCCCGGCCATAAGCGCTCCATTGTTGCTGAGCTGGAGACAATCTCCGAGAGAAAAAAGTGAGGGGCTGCCAGGCCTCATACTGTTGCAATGCTATGCCAATGGCTACCTTGCTAGTGTCAGCCACTAGCGTGAGGGATGCATGCAGAGCGGGATGAGCGAGAAGCATGACTCTTCTTGGCGCCCTCAAAGGCGTCTATCATTGCCCACGATCACTGCACAGGCCCCTGCCGTTTATTTTCGGACCGGCCAGAGATGCTGTAAGTGATTCTTGAAGTTCTGCTACATGTAGCAGATGGCAATGGTAGAAACTGAGCACTCCAAGGAATCTGCAGAATTCTTTGGCTGTTTCTGGGCGACGAATATTCAAAATGGCATTCTTTCTTTGGCAGGGGAAGTGATTCCGCTGACGAAATAAGGTGGCCAAAAACGTTATCTTCAGTTGTCCAAACACGTGCTTAGAGACATTCAAAACAGTGATGTATGCATCAGAGCGCTCTAAACCACCAATGAAATGCCGCTCATGTTCCTCTAGAGTTGCTGAGAAAACGGATATGTCATCAAGGTCGGTGAAACAATATAATAATCCTTGCAACACTGAATCAATGAATCATTGCCTTATTTGCACAGCATTTCTCAGGCCAAAAATCTTTAATGAGCTTTTGAAAAAAACCAAAAGGTGTTATAATGGCCGTCAGAAGTCGCCACATAGCTGCCATGCACTGTTCCTTTTTGGAACTAAGTGCAAATGTGATGACCAAGGCTCTTTAAACAGGTGGCTGGTGAACTTGGTTAACACAGTGTCAAACTCTGACTTAGAGATTCTACCAGTCGAGAGCAAATTATGTGGGCCCACATGAAATTGGAGGGCCTGCAGTCGTATTAATTTAGTGCATAGTATCATAACATAATGTGCATGTTGCAGAAGCCCTGGAGGCGTCGTGAGAGCAAGGAACTGGTTGAGCAGTTTGGCTTACCCGTTTCCTGTAGCCTGGGTCACCTTAGCATCGTATGCAGCAGTGTGATGGCAGACCCCAGTGATTGGCAGCCCAGTGACGATTCCAGTAGCCAAGTGCTAATTATGTCATGAATCGGGTAGTAATGCTCCAAGAGGTATGCGCTGATGAGAGGCTCTGTCATATCTGCAATTACGAATTTCCATACCAAAGCAGACTTCTGTCCCAATTCCAATTCCAGTTCCAAGTGCTGTGTGCCATATGTGGAGACAGCAGAGCTGTTAGAGGCCGACAGTCGAAATGTGGTGGCCAGACAGTACTTGTGTAGCTTGCCCATGGCAGAATACTGAGATCAGGCCCCATATACGTATATCAAAAACTTTCACCCCAACTTGCAATCCATTGTGAATAGACATATAGAGGGACAGCCTGGTGCATCTACCTATGTATGACGTTTATGGCTTCAGTGCTTGCATGACAGATTACATTTGTGTGCCTGATTTCCAGATCGCTGGTGATACCAACGTGTACTCGCTGACTATGAGTCGTCAGAGAAGAGAAACTCTGCAACCTTTGTTGGGACTGTTCTCTAACGTTCTGACTGACTAGCAGCTCACTCATCTGTTTACTGAAGGTGCCGATCTTGATCAAGAGCCTGTCATTCATCTTTTTGTTCAATGCCTCAGTTTCATTCAGTAGACTGTCATACTTGGCTCTGGTCCCCATCGAAGTACTGTTACACGTCGTTGCCTGGTGAGAGCAGGAGGTATGCACAGATGTGTCTTGTATACAGTCGGACAGATCGGCTGAAGTGTCGAGCAGCATATCCATTTGTGACAATTTTCACCTGAGCCAAGCAATCTAAGGCAACACAAGGTATAAATTAGTGTGTCTAGAACTGTGCATGCGTCGACTTGACTCCTCAAGTGACAGAGGTACTGTGACAGTCTCTTGTCTCCGATATCTTCTTGTGTTAGTATTTGTCACACTCTCTCTTCTTGTGACGCCAATACTTGCCACATTAACTCTGTCTTGAGGTGCAGTCTTGTGCCGGGTGATGAATTTGTAATGTCTTGCACTTAAGCAGCATATCAATGATCAAGTTGACAAATACTAAAGCAAACTTAATGGAATAAAGCGTCACACCAGCACAAAGGAAGCTCACTTCAATCTGCCCGAACAGCAACACGCTGTTACGATGCTAGAACAGTGGTAGCCGTACTGTCAGTCTTGAGATTTCGGGTGTATTTGTCTCTGACATATTTCTGTTATTGAATGCGATGCTCTTGAGCCTTGTAAATCGTGTTCTTGACAACAAATCGCGTCGGGGTCACCCCTGTCGAAAGTCTTGCTGTGTGAGAGGCTTGTGGCTTATTTCCATGTTCTGTGAAATAATTGTGTTCAGCCATCTCCTACATTCAATGCACTCTATTTCTGTAGAGTGCTTCCACATTAACGGAATTACAAGAAAACATGAAAATACAATTAATTTAAGCTGGAGGAAAAAATTCGTTTACAGACACTAAGAGCAAGAATCTGCTAAAGTTGTGAACAAAGGAATAGTCTAAAAATTACCACTCGAAAACCATAGAACGTCTGCGCGCTGTGGCAAGGAGTAACCAACCACATGTCAGCACTTCTCACAGACAGCAAACGGACTCAGTTGACACATAGTAAGCGATCAACTAATGGTGCGATGACAGCTGCACGACTGCCTGTTGCTACATCGTCATGAAACATTTACTGTTTGCCTTTAGAAAAAAGCAAAATCATAAAATAAAGATTAAGAAGATACAAACCAGGGAAGTCACTACCACAAAAGACTGAGCATAGTGAAAATAGGTGAACTTCAGAGGTTGGCAGATGAAATGACCTGGTGGATGACATCGGAAGTTCACTGAGGCTTTTTGCAGATGATGCTGTGGTGTGCCGAGAGGTTGTAACAATGGAAAATTGTACTGAAATGCAGGAGGATCTGCAGCGAATTGACGCATGGTGCAGGGAATGGCAATTGAATCTCAATGTAGACAAGTGTAATGTGCTGCGAATATACAGAAAGATAGATCCTTTATCATTTAGCTACAAAATAGCAGGTCAGCAACTGGAAGCAGTTAATACCATAAATTATCTGGGAGTACGCATTAGGAGTGATTTAAAATGGAATGATCATATAATGTTGATCGTCGGTAAAGCAGATGCCAGACTGAGATTCATTGGAAGAATCCTAAGGAAATGCAATCCGAAAACAAAGGAAGTAGGTTACAGTACGCTTGTTCGCCCACTGCTTGAATACTGCTCAGCAGTGTGGGATCCGTACCAGATAGGGTTGATAGAAGAGATAGAGAAGATCCAACGGAGAGCAGCGCGCTTCGTTACAGGATCATTTAGTAATCGCGAAAGCGTTACGGAGATGATAGATAAACTCCAGTGGAAGACTCTGCAGGAGAGACGCTCAGTAGCTCGGTACGGGCTTTTATTGAAGTTTCGAGAACATACCTTCACCGAAGAGTCAAGCAGTATATTGCTCCCTCCTACGTATATCTCGCGAAGAGATCATGAGGATAAAATCAGAGAGATTAGAGCCCACACAGAGGCATACCGACAATCCTTCTTTCCACGAACAATACGAGACTGGAATAGAAGGGAGAACCGATAGAGGTACTGAAGGTACCCTCCGCCACACACCGTCAGGTGGCTTGCGGAGTATGGATGTAGATGTAGATGTAGAAGAGACCATCAAAACTTTCTGCCCAAGAAACCCCGACGTTGGTGTGGCATGATGTAACGTTCCGTTGATAGCATATGGGAATGTCGCCATTTGATATGCATTGTGGAATGTTTTGACAAGATGTTACATTATGGCTATTGTGAACAGGACTTTACCAAAAGGAATGATTCAAAGGTTGCCATCCCACACCGTCATGATTTTGGTAACAAATCATATATTAATGCTGGGATAAAATGCACAATCAGACAGTCTCCTATATTCTGTAATGCTTTAAAAATATGAAATGGATATGTAAATGAAGTGCTTATTCTTATGAGTGCAACAAAGGCAATTACTCTGTGATGTTAGCCAATGTTGATACTCAAGTTGTGAGTCTGATAGCGAAATAGACTCCAAACAGCCACTCATATCTTATCAACAACAGCTAAGTTATGTAATATAAAAGCCAGTTCACACTAGACTGTCTCATCACATCACATTAACTTCAGATTGTATTCACACTGGATATCACATCAGGTCACATCAGTTTGCTTAGCCCAGAACCAAATGATGAAAGTGGGGTTACTATTATTATTATTATTATTATTATTGATCATCCATTTTATTATATACAATGACATGGGATTTATCATGTGTTGATACAGAAAAAATATAAATGCATCTTCTGTAATAGTGTCTGCGAACATATCTTAAAATCGAACAAATTAAACAGTACATGTTGTAACTTTCTTCTACAAAATGAAAGAGAAAACTTTATGATTATGTTGAATGAATGTTTGAACTGTGGAATGAGTACTGAACTCGAATTGTAGTGTTGCTTGTTGTAAGTGCAAATGGTGTGCTTACTCTGTGTTATTGTTAGCAAAACTTCACGAATCAATTGAGCAGTGCAACTCCCAATACCAATAAAGAAATACAGTCACTGCGAAATAGATTCAGCCCTGTAGAAACTGAATCATCTGACTCTGTTCAAAACTGACAACTTTGGTCCCTGTGCACATAACAAATAAATTGAATTGTCTCACCTCTAAAGCAGCAATGGAGTAACGTGATATATTCGTGTCTCTCACAAAAATATGAATGGCTCAGCAATGTGCAATGCTGGCCATAATACTTGAAATGCATGTGAAATTCATTTGGCTGGTAAACGAGAACATTTAAGAAAATTCAACTTCTTTAAAAAATATATGGGAGGTGTTACTGATTATGGTGAATTACTAACTCTCAGTTTTCGTTTTAGAAAAAATATATTCCAAGTTAAGTTTGGCTTTTCAAAAACATCTGACAATTGAAGTTACATTACTCACAAATGATTCACAAACAGTGAGATTTAAACAGCAAGTATTATCTAACTTCATTAATCCAACAGAAATGCAAATCACCGAATTACACATAGCTCTGTTACAAATCTTAAAAGCATTACAAAAATGGAATATCTAACTAATCATTTTCTCAAAATCGTTTTCATACACTCTGGGGTTACTCAACAATTATAAATTATCTGCCAACTCATCTATACCAACGTGCTGGCAAAAACGGAAATCATAATTATTTAAATCTACACCTTATTAGCATGAAGACTTCCACTTCGATATTCAACAATATTGACATACCTAAATTAATCTAACTCTTGGTGGCGTCACACAGCATACCACAAAAACTGCCGACTCCATCATCTTTCCCTCACAGACAGCTTCCTATATGACTGAGAGCCCAGCGCTCTCTTACTCCAACACTAGCTGTACAGTATCTTTGGCTCCACGATCACGCATAGCTAGCGATCCACATTATTGAGCCTATCAGAGACATTCATCGTTTATAGTATCCCAGTTTCATTTTAATTTATTAATATTCTTATCTTATTCTGGTGACACACGCAAGTGTGCCTCAGTATACTCCTTTCATAACCTGACAGTGGGTTTTAACAAATTTGGCACATATTTGGAAGTACCTTGTACAAGAAATGTGTGGTAAATTTATCTAATTCTATAACATCATTAAACTTGAAAGAATTGATAGTGCTCACGTGCACTAGTACAAACCATGATCTGGTTACAATATTAGTAAATTATCTCGTAAACAAGGTTTCTGACAAATAAATCATATAAATCAGAATCAGTATACCATCTTAATCGTCAAAATAATGATATAGGATTCGGTAAGGGAAAGGAAGAGTCATGGCTGATGCCTAGGAGTATTTTGAAGTGACTGCATCATATAGTACATGGGTTTTGTGCAGGTTCAACAACTAATAGTGACCCATGTGGATTGTATTTAGTGTACCAAGACATCTGAACTCCGTACTACTTTCCTCAGTGATATGCAGAGACACAAGAGGTACTCAGCAACAGATTGCTGACAACCATAGTTGGCAACTACCATAATATCAATAACATGATGACCATCATCATCACTGCTCTTCATAGTAGAGATTCTTCTGAGATCCAAGCAACATTATAGCCACTTATATTGAAGTATGAATACCAGTAGTAAATTGTTCCAATACCATGAACAGAGGTAGGACACTGGCTAATGGAAGGTACAAAAAAGGAGCAAAGGTAAGGTTGTGGAACATGACCATTTCTACCTATGTCAACATCGAGTAATCTATCTGATCAGAATAAGTACAGTATCCTAATGAAATTACAGACGGGATGAAGCAACAATGCTTCAGATCAGAGTGAATAGGCAAAACTAAATGTGAGCTTTGAATTAGACAAAATCAACAGGTGTGACATCAGGTTGCCAATTAGACACAGAATAACCAAACATTACACAGAATATCACTGGTTCATAACATTACACTATGGCTCTCAGTGGCCTTGTATATGCAATACTGTGCAATAATTACGTAAGAAATGTAACAGGACAATCAAGAATCGAATGGCTCCAGGTGGCCTTGTACTTAGAATAAATAACAATCTTAATAATTAAAACAATTGAATAGAAAAAAGTCAATCAGAGGCGCCAAGAGGCCTTTCTACATATATACAAGGGGCGTTTGAAAAGTCCATACAAAAATAAAACTACTTACATGTCTAGGATAAACCTTTTTTATTTTTCGACATAGTCTCCTTCTAGAATTATACACTTCACCCAACGCTGTTCTAATTTGTTGATCCCTTCTGAATAACAGGAATTGTCCCAATCTGCAAAGTAGCTATTAGTTGCTGCAATCACCTCCTCGTTTGAATAAAATCTTTGTCCCACCAGCCATTTCTTCAAATTGGGGAACAAATAGTAGTCAGAGGGAGCCAAGTCTGGAGAACAGGAAGGATGTGAAACGAATTGGAATCCTATTTCCATTAATTTTTCTACCACAATGCTGAGTTGTGTGCTGGTGCATTGTCGTGATGGGAAAGGACTTCTTTACAGTCCAATAGCCGACGTTTTTCTTGTAGCTCGGTTTTAAAACGGTCCAATAACGATGAATAATATGCACCTGTAATTGTTTTACTATTTTCCAGATAGTCGATGAGGATTGTTCCTAGCGAATCCCAAAAGACAGTCGCCATAGCCTTTCCGGCCGAAGGAATGGTCTTCGCTTTTTTTGGTGCAGATTCTCCCTTGGTAACCCATTGTTTAGATTGTTGTTTGGTCTCAGGATTATAGTAATGTATCCATGTTTCATCTACAGTGACGCAACGACGCTTTAAGCCCTGCTGATTCTTCCTGAACAGCTGCAAACCAACCTTGCAACATTTCACACGATTCCGCTTTTGGTCAAGCGTGAGCAATCGCGGAACCCATCTTGCAGATAGCTTCCTCATGTCCAAATGTTTATGCAAAATATTATGTACCCGTTCATTTGAGATGCCCACAGTACTAGAAATCTCACACACCTTAACTCTTCTGTCATCCATCACCATATCATGGATTTTATCCATGATTTCTGGAGTTGTAAGTCCACAGGGCGTCCAGAACGTTCAGCATTACTTGTGCCAATATGGCCACTCCGAAAATTTTGAAACTGCTTATAAACTGTTCTAATCGAAGTTTATCAAGCTTCTCTTTAGTCTCCTGAGTCGTTTTGCCTTTCATAAAGTAATGTTTAATCACCACACGAAATTCTTTTTCATCCAGTTTTTGACAATCACTCGACTTCCTTGACTCACACGAATGCCAAACACAAAGAAATCGACCAATGTGGCTGAAACTTGGTGTGTGTTTTTTACGTGGATGCTACTAACTAAACATGACCTCATTACGCGCCGGCGGTGCCATCTCTGGGACTTTGCACCAAGTTTCAAACACCTATGTAAATGCTGACCTTAGTAGCTATAAAATGTTACAGACATCATAATTTTGGTTAAAAGTAGCCAAGTTTTACAAAGAAATAATTGCTGACCTTAATAACTAAAAAGTGAGAAAATGTTCTTTGAGGCTCACAGTGGCCTGGTTTTACGTGAAATAAATGCTGACTTTAATTGCTAATCTGACATGAAACATCTTTCTGGCTCAAGGTGGCCTAGTTTTACATAGCGTAAACATCAAAGCTAACTCGGCATGGATTTCTACAAGAAGAAAGTGCATAAATAGCAGTATTATATGAAAGTACGGCTCTGTATGGCCTGTATGAATAACCATTAGATAAATAGAATCATAGAATCAAAGTGTGGTACCATGTGAGAAAAGACACAATATTTACAGGTTGTGTAGCGCCCTCAGGGCTTCATAAAACTATCTATTAAATGACCTATATCTCTAACCATAAGCATATTTACAGGGAAGGATATGGGAACGCTTGATAAGGGCAGTGAACGTTATCTATAAGAAAAATGATTAAGTCAATTGTCATTCATCTTTAGTCAAGAACTGCTATGGCCAAAGCAAAGGGAAAATGTGATTATAGTATATGCAAGCATAAAGATAGGAGTACTAAGACTGATATACCTTATTGTCTAGATAAATGTAACATATTCTAAGAAATCAAGAGATAAATGTACAAAGATGAGGGTGAAAGGCAGAAATAGTGGAATCTGTAAATGTGATTATTAATGTGGAAAAAAAGGCAGTCGTGCATGCTAAGATAAAAAGGCAGTATCATAAGCAATCTTAGAGGAATGGTGAAAAAAAAGTTTTTAGGTGTAAAGCTTCTGTGACAGTCTCCCACAAACACCTCCAGTTATGTGACACAAGGCTAGACAGATTTTCCTAGAAAGGACACAATATACACAAGATATATATTTTATCATAATAAAATGTCATTAAGAAAAATCATCAATATATCAATATAATCCTCATTAATGTAGTGCAGCTCATTGCATGAAGACTTATTAAACATCAATATTCCATCATTATTCCATAAAATTGGTGCAGGTTAGGGCATGAACACTCATCGAACAATACTCTTATATCTGACACAAAATGCAAAGAAGAAATATCCTTACTCCTAAATCTTTATTGGCATTCTGTCTAATTTACCTAGTACACTAAGAGGAAAATATTTATAAAGGCCTGCCAGGAAACAGTGTGAAAAGTGTCAATGCTTTTTAATTCCCTATAAGCTGCTTATGCCATACTTTCTATGTACCGCATTTCCTGCACTTTCATGTGCTTCTATTTATGTCTTGTTTGGATTCAGAGACTTTGATACATTGATTCTGCAGAATATACAAAATGGACGAGTACATGTTATCGACATGAGTACAGGGTACATTGATTTCTTAAATCTACGTACGTGAAAGAAAGTAAATTATTGACATCATCAAGTGCAAGATATACATAGCAAAATTACAGCAAAAGGCTGAGCATAAATGAAACATGGCAACATTATAAAGTACAAAGAGTGACTAACCTAAGAAAATGTAATGATCATTCATCAGATAATAGCATAAATTTCAGGATAATACCATAAAAATAGCGCAGTACATGGTATTAGTGAAGACAAAATAGCATCAGAAATAAATGAACATAAGATACATAGCGGCTGTATTCCAAAAGGACACAAATTCTTATTATATAAAAAAAATGTTTGAGTTGCACTTTTCAGCGGTCAGACCACCCAAGGGATGTGATCTGCTGGATACATGTCAAAATAAATGTTGTCTCTTTCAGTTGTTGTTTTCGTGTACACCTATATGAAAACAGAAAAATGTGCAAGGCCTTAGCTTATGGTAAGAGAACCGACCTGCAAGATTCTCCCTACTGGGCACATCACCACCTAATAAAATGCTGAATAACAGATGAATCGTGAAAACAAGATACAAATAGAGTTTGTATAAGTATGGTATATGCTTCAGGTAAAAAGATCTGTGTTGTGTCATATCATTATGTACATTCATGTGGAAATCAGAATAAGCATATATGAAAGCTGGCAATATAAATATGCACATCTGTAAAAAATTTGGCAATTAGCATAGTCCTGAAAAATAGCAAAAAAATAATGACGACAAAAATAAAGAGTTGTGGTATGTGAACATCAACAACTCTATCCATCTACGTGAAATAAACCGAAGTAAAATTTATTCTATGAAGTGCTTGACTTTGCTGACGTGATGATTGCCTCTTGATTATCTCTTTCGTAAAGTTTCATTGTGAACCACATTGGGATGAGGAATATTATGTATCCTAAAAGGCCCAGAATATAAAAGTTCATATTTACTGCAATGACGTTTTCTTCTGTTGGATAGTGAGTGCGTACCAACACTTTTTGTACTATGAGACATTCCTGGAGGTTACTCACCTGTTTTGTTGACGTTTGCGGCGCTGTGCTGCACGCTTTATATTGTTAAGGGCGATGTCTATAATTTCATGGCAACGTAAACTTCTTGAAAAAGGAAAAGAAACAAGTTCACGGATTTTGTTAGGTGGACCTATATTTTTCAATACAAGATGCGGCGAAAGCATGGTGGAGTCTTTTGGTATTGAACTGACGACGTCCTGAAAATCTGAAATGTGCTTGTTCCAATCAATATGTTTTTTGTGACAGTAGATGTGACAAAGTTTTCCAATCTCTTTCACGATGCGCACTGATGGGTTGGAAGAAGCATGGTATCTGGAAATAAAAATGGGTGTAATATTTCTAGCTTGCACTGTGCGTCTCCATATTACTGATCGAAATTGCAGTCCATTGTCGGAGATTACCTTCTGAACATGTCCAACATGAGGCAAAAAATGTATAGTAAAAGTGTTAGAAACAGTTGTAGCAGTGGTTTTTCGTAACGGAGTGAATGACACAAACTTAGATGTTAGTTCTACAGCAATGAAAATAAAACAGAAACCTTCATTAGTTCGTGGAATGGGTCCAAATAGATCAACAGCTGCCATATGCCTTGTTTCATGGGTATAATGGGGTACAAAGCGGCAATGTGAGATATTGTAGAAGATTTAGCTTTTTGAGAAATTTTACAAGTCGCCAAGACTCGTCGAGTACGATTTTCAATGTTTGTGAAATAACAGTTCTGTCACAGTATCAAAGAGCATTTGTGAGCATCATAATGGGCGTAACTCAAGTGTGTATACCAGATTAATTTATTGACAAGTTCTTCAGTTATGCAGAGAGTCCAATTAAGGCTGTCAGGGTGAGCGCAGCGAAACAAACTATGATTGTGTACGGTGTAGTAATTTCTGATTGTTGTTCGGCTCGTGTCACGCCACAGAAATTTGAACTCTTTCCAGAAGTCGTCTTTGCTCTGCTCTCTGGGAATGTCTTTCAACAATGCTGAAATAAAATTTTCAAAAGCTGCCTGTTTAATATAGAAAAGGCCGATATCAGTTTGACAAAAACTGGCGGTGATTTCTTGCTGGTTTCTGCACAGTGAGCGAGAAAGCGCGTCTGCTATAGTATCCTGGGTTCCTGGGATGTGGACAATCGTAAAATCAAATTCCTGCAAATAAAGTTTCCAATGACTCACTCACTCACTTAAAGCACGTACTGAACCTCGAGTCCGACGGGGCAGAAGTCTAAGCAGCAAAGCTGCTGTTCCTCCATGGTAGGCAATGGTGGTAACGATGGCCTCTGGTACGGATGGTCCTCAGGCTACTTTCGAAGATTTTCGAAGTAGGCGATGGCGGCTGCGTCCTCTGGGGCAGATTGTCTTCTGCCACTTCTCGACGACCTGGTAGACGTGCTCCCAGTCGTCGGGGGTGAAGATGCGAAGGGTGTTGATCGCTCGTAGCTCCTTCCGAGACACCATCTCTTGCAACAGGCCACGAATGTGGCGGAGGTCGCATGGGCGGTGGGGAGGGGGGGCTTGGGTACATCAGGCGGCGTAAATGGATATGGGGTGTCCATGTGAGGGTATGACCCATTCTTGATTGATGCCGCGATCTTCTTAAGGAAGGGCTGCACACTGCACTCATCTGGGAGCGGCAGGTATAGGGGCAGCTCTTCCTCCCCCAAATATCCCTTCTTCGACGTGGGAGGTAACTGGCGGCGCCTTTTCCCTGGCTCATGGGGCCGCCGCCACAGCGGGAGGCAGTCCAGGTGAGTCAACTTCCATCGCCACACGCATTTCTGAAGGTGGCAAGGTGATGAATGCCGGACATAGGCCACGCCGGACATTTGCCACGTCGGACATTTGCCACACTTGCCCCTTCGCCAGGTAGCGATCCCTCAGGTAAGGGACGCCCTTCCTCGTACTTCTTCTGTCCGCTTTCAGACTGCCGTCTCCACATCTTACTTGATACAACCAGTACGTAAGGGACCTTCTTCTTCGACATCTTGGCGAAATACAGAGCTTCTTTTCTGAAATCAAAATGTTTATATCTTTTGGGAAACGAAAGCAATTCCGACGATTATGTCAGTATGTAATTAGTTCTGCCAAGTATAAACGTAGATCCCTCTGTCTGTACAGTAGCTTCCTTTCATGCTTACTGATTGCGATAGAAACAGTTCATCACCATGGGAGCAACAAGAAAGGAATGCTGTAAAGAGAATGCAAATGGACGCTAATCATTTCTTTTTGATCGCTGCATTTGTGCCTACTTTAATTACTACAACTACATGCCCAAAAGACAATAAGGAAAGAAGATATGGGTATGTGAATGTTGGAAAAGAAGAACGACATACTCCATATTAATTTACTCTCTAAAATCCGATATCCCTTCCGCAGAACCATTAGTTAATAAAGTGTAGCGGGACAATGTTCAAAACATGATTGAAAGTACGTTCATAAACAGAGATAAGAATATCTATGATTGACATGTCATCTAAAGTCGATGTACAATTTTAAAATGTTAGAAATAAGGAAATGAAGTAATACAGAATGCTATGCTTGTAATGTACGTTGTTATTCTACATTGTTTAGCTCTGGTATTAACAGGGTCACAGAGAAAGCATCCTAGGTTTTGGAGGGAAAAGCCGTAATTGTAATGATCTCCGCTACAACAGAAACAAGAAGCACAACTTAAGGAAAAATAATGTAATGTGTGTTCCAGCTCACAAGCGACATTGAAGCAGGTAGTTCCTGTGACAGTATGGACAAAGGTTATATTCGACAACCAGAATAAATTAATAACTTGCTCCTTTTACCGACCTCAGATGAAACAGTTGCTGAACATTTCAAAGAAAACTCGAGTCTCATCGCAAATAGGTACTCTACTCATACAATTACAGTTGGCTGTGACTTTATTCTACCTTCCGTATGTTGACAAAAATACATTTTCAGACCCTACTGTAGATAGAAAACAACTTCCATAATTGTTCTAAATACCTTTTATAAAATTATTTTGAACAGTTAGTTCACGAGGCCATTCAAATTGTAAATGGTTACGAAAACACACTTGACCTCCTAGCCACAAATAATCCTGAGCATCACAACGGGTACAGGAATTAGTGAACACACAGCTGTAGCGAGGCTTAATTACGTAACAAAGAAATTCACCAAAACTAAACGCGAAATATATAAATTTATAAAAGCAACTAAAAATTTGGTTGACGTCTTTCTAAGAGACAGTCTCCAATCCTTACAAACTATGTAAGTGAAGACCATATGTGGCTTAAGTTCAAAGAAATAGTGTCAACAGCACTCGAGAGATTCATACCAAATAAATTAATATCAGACGGAACTGATCCCCCATGGTACAAAGAACACGACAGAAAGCTGCTGCATGAGCACCGAAAAAGGCACGTATAATTTAGACGAGTGCAAAATCTCCAAGATTGGCGAAGTTTTACTGTGGCTCGAAATTTGGTGCGGATTTCAGTGCGAGATGCATTTTATAGTTTCCACAACGAAACTCTCTCTAGAAATGTGGCGAAAAATCCATAGAGATTCTGGTCTTATGTTAAGTAAACCAGCAGAAAGGCTCAGTAAGCGATGAGGAGGAGGAGAAAGAGGGGGAGACAAGGGACCGAACCCTTCGGAGCAGGTAAAATCGTGGCAAATGTCCGGCATGGCAAATGTGCGGACACCGAATCGACGTCCATCGCCACCCGCATTTCTGAAGGTGGCGAGGTGATGGGCGTCTGCGTCTGCGTGGCGGCGTCCACCCCCACCGGGCGCACCTCAGGGGAGGAGGGCGGGGGAGCGGGCACCTTCTTCTTGAGAACTCCCAGCTCCTCAACGCAGCTGCTGGAGCTGACGATGGACAGCTACGAGCTCTTCCTTAAGCGCGGCCCGTTCGGCCGCAAAGGCTGCTTGGAAGCCGGCCATGGCGTCGTCAGTGGCGGCTTGAGATAGCCGCAGCTACGCCAGTTGGCGGCGCGCATCTGCTGGCCACCCCTCGCTGCTTGATGCAACTGCAGAGTGTCGTGTGCTGCCGCGCACATCAAGCACGCGACGGCGTTCTTGCAAACACTCGCAGTGTGCCCCAGTTGCTGGCACCTGTAGCATTGCACGACCTTGTGTTTCCGCTGAGTGCGCTTCGGCTGTCGTCGGCGGCCGCTGTTGCTCCCCATCGCGTAGATGAGAAGCGTAAGTGCGGCTGCGAGCTGCTTTCCCTGGCGTCCAACCATGGCGTTTGGGCTAGTGGCGTTGGCGTGCGCGAGCGACGGTAAAGCCGTCGGCACACAGACCGTGCATCCGAACGTTGAGCGTTGAGCGTGCCGAGTTTCTGACGTCATAGCGTGGAATAGCACGTTCAGTAATCTTTCCGAACGTGCAGAGCGACATCTGGCAGGTCAGATATTCTGAGCGTACGCCGGCACGGTAGCTCAGCGTGTTCGGTCAGAGGGTTAGCAGCCCTCTGTAATAAAAAAAACTGAGTTAATCGGTCAACAACGAACTTAAACGGGTGTTTTACGACTTCCACCCCGAGCAGATGGAATGAACGAAAGTGAACAAAATGAGATTAAAAAAAAAAAAATTAGCGTAATGAGTAGCGTCACTGTCTTGTATTGATTTGTTAGTTGGGGTGGAGGTTCGCGTCGTCACACTTCTAAATTTTATTTCCTAACATTCGCGTTTTTATTAGGCTCTGATACTTTATTATTTTAATATAAGCTTTTATTTTAATATAAGTATATACTATAATATTTGATGTTATGTAAATATAAGTTCACCTTTTTTTGAGGGGTGGCTTTGTTTGATTGGCTTAATCTACAGGACAGCTTGCGCTACTTGTATAAAGATATTTTGCTCCTTTTTCTTTTATGCTTCGTAATTCACATGTTGCAAAGATTCTGCTACTGGGTAGGAACAGTGATTAAGTAAGACTGACCGTGGGGTTTTACTAAAATGTGGGAATGATGAAATAATGTTTATCTTATGCGGAGAAGTATTCTAAATTTGTGCCGCACTGTTTGTAATCGATCTTTTATATGTCTCTGTCCTTATTGATTGGACATGGTACTTTCCTTTTCGTGGACGATGGAGGAAATGTGCGTTTTAATAGAGCTAACGTGGGAATTTTACGCGCGCCCGTTGAGTAAACAGTGTGATTTACGAACTAGAAACATCCCTCAACTGCCGCTGGAGTGCGTTGCGATCGCGTATACCACGTTGGGGCCCATGTCGTTTCGTTCCTGAGCGTTCAGCAGCACGTTGAACTTGGCACGCTCAACGTTAACGTTCGACAGCACGATCCGTGTGCTGACGGCTTAACGAAGTGAGCCGCAGCGAGTCGAGCAGCGGAGTTCCCAACGGCTAAGTCTGTCATGTTGAATTTAGCTGATAAAAGAAATCGAATAGCTCTGTGATCAGTATATACTGTTGTGTGTCTGCCGTATAGAAAGTGACAAAATTTAGTGAAAGCCCAAACAACACATAATGTTTCGAGTTCAGTGATAGAATAATTTATTTCAGCCGATGTGAGGATCAGTGTGTATACGACCCGGGACAACCGGGAGATCCGGGAAAAACCCGGGAATTTTTTCATCCGGGAGAAAACCGCCATTTTTTTTTAATTCCGGGAATTTTTCGCTGTTTTAGTTTTCACTTAAATTTTTGTAATTTTGACTGGTAAGAACCGATACTCTAACGAAGGATACTACTGTATCCCGCTACTGCAGAATAATACAGCAGCATTCAAACATGAACGAGAGAAATAAACGAAAATAAAACTTAATTAAATTGCAAAAGAAATGCGCCATGTAAAATAACACAGTGCACGTACAAGCGTCTCCCAACAGCAAAATGTGCCAAAGGCTTTAGGAAGACTATGCAATGCTTCATAACAACAAATTGCATCCGATGAGCGTGACGTCACATTAGATTCATTTAAGCAGTTACGAGCGGGATCTTGCACACACCCAGTTGAGTCTCCCACTTCTGGCTACAGAAATGTGACTGTTGGCTGTGTAAGCAGCAGTAGCAGCAACCAGCCACTTGGGGTACCCGGAAAAATTGGGCAGCGGGTAAATTCATATTCTTGAGGGAAAAAACCTTGTTTCACAAAGCACCTAGCATCCAGCGCAGGTCGGTCTATCGATTATTCATATGATTTTGAAACGCACCACTGCTGGTTTTTGGACATCTTTAAACACATTCTAAGTTGATTCCTGAATGAATTATAAGTTGATTTTTGAATGCGTGCATAGTGTACGTGATGTCTCTGCCAGGGGAATTCTCGTCGCATATAGAAATGAACTTCCCTGCAGACAAAATGGGACGGGGCTATACGAGCTGAGCGGAATAAAGCCGAACCGGTGAATGCCAACTGCTGCTTGTTTATGTGGTTGATTCGGTTTGCAAATGTTCAGCGTTGGCATAATTACTAGCGAAATCCATATATTCGGGCTACCAGAGTGGAAATAAACGACTAACAGGAAAGAAAGATTATGTATTACCTTCTCAGTGTATCCAAGAAACCGCAATTCTGACAGAAAGTTTTTGGCCAGATCGCTACACTAGACAGGGCCAGTCGTAGTCCGTGGTTAGCAGCCGCAAGTTCCATTCTGAGAGTAGCGCGGAAAACGCATTGTACGAACACGTAATAACTCCTAACCGGAGAATAATCGCTGGATAACTAAAGTGGTGACTGTGGCAGGGTCAGTAAAGATAACTGGAGAATGAGTTTTGACAATGGTCGGAATAGTTACAGAATTAGTGATGACAAGATTGTTTGTTAGAACGAGGAAGGAGAAGAAACGGGGACATCACACAAATTATAGAAGAATATGACTATTCGAAAATTATAAAAAGAATGTCGTTCTACCACTTTTCGGTCTCGTGCATGAGAAACTGGAGCGTTTGAATGAAATGTGAAACTATTTCCTAACATAAAGCTTTTTGATTGTAGTAGGCCAAATAGGTATTTGTATTGGTAATTCGTGAATTATATTGTCTTACTATAAAAATGATTATTATTGCCAAAACAGTCTCGCTTATTTGGTGTATATTACATCTGCTGCAATATTAGAAAGACCTATTTTGTTACCGAGCGGGGTGGCGCAGTGGTTAGACACTGGACTCGCATTCGGGAGGACGACGGTTCAATCCCGCGTCCGGCCATCCTGATTTGGGTTTTCCGTGATTTCCCTAAATCACTCCAGGCAAATGCCGGGATGGTTCCTCTGAAAGGGCATGGCCGACTTCCTTCCCAATCCTTCCCTAATCAGATGAGACCGATGACCACGCTGTCTGGTCTCCTTCAACCAACCAACCAACCTATTTTGTTTTATCCAGCACACAGTGACAAAATAGACGTAATCAGATCGAGAAACCACACCAGTACTGTTTGTATTGACAGCTTTTTCAGTATTAGACGACGACATTTCGATTTTTCATGTAGCAAAACGTTTGACGAGCTTTCATGAGATAATAGTTCTTTCGCAGAAAGGAAAGCACGCCATGTAAAGCTGTAGCAAGATTAGAGAGAAAAATTGCTAGGACCTAAGGACTGAAGAAACGTGTACTGTCTTGCCTGTCTCTTGTCTTTACTGGGTTTAGGTATCCTATATTTAATATTACGTCACACAGAAAGCAGGTTATTAGCTAATAGACAATAAAGAGTCCAGATTTTCTGAAGAGTTCTTGTTATCCCGGTTGCAAATAATCCCATCCAGTATTAATTGTGATTTTTTATTTTTATTTTTAAGTGGGGCAGGATGTCAAACCGGCCAACTGGGAGTAGAAGAGGCACTACATGACACATTAATTTCCACTGTCCTGAAATAGTTTGATGGCATCCATTACGAAATATAAATGTTTGAGTTCCACAGTGCGAAATACAGAATGTTGTTTGAAGAGGCGTGGCACTGCACTTCCGCACACTTGTTGTTGTTGTTGTTGTGGTCTTCAGTCCTGAGACTGGTTTGATGCAGCTCTCCATGCTACTCTATCCTGTGAAAAGATTCTTCATCTCCCAGTACCTACTGCAACCTACATCCTTCTGAATCTGCTTAGCGTATTCATCTCTTGGTCTCCCCCTACGATTTTTACCCTCCACGCTGCCCTCCAATACTAAATTGGTGATCCCTTGATGCCTCAGAACATGTCCTACCAACCGATCCCTTCTTCTGGTCAAGTTGTGCCACAAACTTCTCTTCTCCCCAATCCTATTCAATACTTCCTCATTAGTTATGTGATCTACCCATCTAATCTTCAGCATTCTTCTGTAGCACCACATTTCGAAAGCTTCTATTCTCTTCTTGTCCAAATTATTTACCGTCCATGTTTCACTTCCATACATGGCTACACTGCATGGGGGCTCAATTATAATAAATATGAATGCAAATATTTTTAGTAGCTGTATGTCCGATTACGCAAGTCTCGTAAACGGCTGACCCTGACTAGTATTAGTACGCTATCTGACTGCATAGAACAACCACAAAGAATGTAAGAAAATTTTCGTTAACACAGTTAATTAATCAAGTCCCCAGCAACTATAAAACCTACGAAACAACAAACTCAAGTGTAGCTGTTCTGTATGTGGAAGTATGACTCAACGCACATCTGGCACGGTTCTTCTTCAACAAGACAAGAATTTTTAAATACCAATTATACTGACGTGATAAAAGAAAATTAGAAATACTATAATTGTTCAAGAAAACCAAAATTACACTCTAATACAAGAACACACGCCAGATGCTTTGTTGACTGAACCTGTAATGACACACTTTTCAGGTCACTGAAAGAATAAAAGAATAAAAGAAAATACCTCCATATATATTGACGAAATGCACTCTGACCATTACAATATCTCCATTAGAACATCATCATCTCTCCCATCAAACCACTGCATAAAACATGGAACAACACTCTCCACTACCGCATCTCACTCTGACTTCAGCTACAAGCAGTGTCCACCACAACTTCTCGGCAAGAACTGCCTGTCGCTGCGTCTCAATAATCACTGCCAGTGGAGGCGGCGGAACAGTACTCTCTGGCGCGATTTCTGGCGCTGTGGATCAGTGTAGCCACCTTTCAACACTCCATACAAATACTTTCAGAAATGACTTCCTGACACTTAAATCTATACTCGATGTTAACAAATTTCTCTTCTTCAGAAACGCTTTCCTTGCCATTGCCAGTCTACATTTTATATCCTCTCTACTTCGACCATCATCAGTTATTTTGCTCCCCAAATAGCAAAACTCCTTTACTACTGTAAGTGACTCATTTCCTAATCTAATACCCTCAACATCACCCGACTTATTTCGACTACATTCCATTATCCTCGTTTTGTTTTTGTTGATGTTCATCTTATATCCTCCCTTCAAAACACCATCCATTCCGTTCAACTGCTCTTCCAAGTCCTTTGCTGTCCCTGACAGAATCACAATGTCATCGGCGAACCTCAAAGTTTTTATTTCTTCTCCATGGATTTTAATACCTACTCCGAATTTTTCTTTTGTTTCCTTTACTGCTTGCTCAATATACAGATTGAATAACATCGGGGAGAGGCTACAACCCTGTCTTACTCCCTTCCCAACCACTGCTTCCCTTTCATGCCCCTCCACTCTTATAACTGCCATCTGGTTTCTGTACAAATTGTAAATAGCCTTTCGCTCCCTGTATTTTACCCCTGCCACCTTTAGAATTTGAAAGAGAGTATTCCAGTCAACATTGTCAAAAGCTTTCTCTAAGTCTACAAATGCTAGAAACGTAGGTTTGCCTTTCCTTAATCTTTCTTCTAAGATAAGTCGTAAGGTCAGTATTGCCTCACGTGTTCCAGTATTTCTACGGAATCCAAACTGATCCTCCCCGAGGTCGGCTTCTACTAGTTTTTCCATTCGTCTGTAAAGAATTCGTGTTAGTATTTTGCAGCTGTGGCTTATTAAACTGATTGTTCGGTAATTTTCACATCTGTCAACACCTGCTTTCTTTGGGATTGGAATTATTATATTCTTCTTGAAGTCTGAGGGTCTTTCGCCCGTTTCATGCATCTTGCTCACCAGATGGTAGAGTTTTGTCAGGACTGGCTCTCCCAAGACCGTCAGTAGTTCCAATGGAATGTTGTCTACTCCAGGGGCCTTGTTTCGACTCAGGTCTTTCAGTGCTCTGTCAAACTCTTCACGCAGTATCGTATCTCCCATTTCATCTTCATCTACATCCTCTTACATTATGCTGGGATAAAATGCACAATCAGACAGTCTCCTATATTCTGTAATGCTTTAAAAATATGAAATGGATATGTAAATGAAGTGCTTATTCTTATGAGTGCAACAAAGGCAATTACTCTGTGATGTTAGCCAATGTTGATACTCAAGTTGTGAGTCTGATAGCGAAATAGACTCCAAACAGCCACTCATATCTTATCAACAACAGCTAAGTTATGTAATATAAAAGCCAGTTCACACTAGACTGTCTCATCACATCACATTAACTTCAGATTGTATTCACACTGGATATCACATCAGGTCACATCAGTTTGCTTAGCCCAGAACCAAATGATGAAAGTGGGGTTACTATTATTATTATTATTATTATTATTGATCATCCATTTTATTATATACAATGACATGGGATTTATCATGTGTTGATACAGAAAAAATATAAATGCATCTTCTGTAATAGTGTCTGTGAACATATCTTAAAATCAAACAAATTAAAGAGTACATGTTGTAACTTTCTTTTACAAAATGAAAGAGAAAACTTTATGATTATGTTGAATGAATGTTTGAACTGTGGAATGAGTACTGAACTCGAATTGTAGTGTTGCTTGTTGTAAGTGCAAATGGTGTGCTTACTCTGTGTTATTGTTAGCAAAACTTCACGAATCAATCGAGCAGTGCAACTCCCAATACCAATAAAGAAATACAGTCACTGCGAAATAGATTCAGCCCTGTAGAAACTGAATCATCTGACTCTGTTCAAAACTGACAACTTTGGTACCTGTGCACATAACAAATAAATTGAATTGTCATACCTCTAAAGCAGCAATGGAGTAATGGGATATATTCGTGTCTCTCACAAAAATATGAATGGCTCAGCAATGTGCAATGCTGGCCATAATACTTGAAATGCACGTGAAATTCATTTGGCTGGTAAACGAGAACATTTAAGAAAATTCAACTTCTTTAAAAAATATATGATCTGGACTGGGAGGTGTTACCGATTATGGTGAATTACTAATTCTCAGTTTTTGTTTTAGAAAAAATATATTCCAAGTTAAGTTTGGCTTCTCAAAAACATCTGACAATTGAAGTTACATTACTCACAAATGATTCACAAACAGTGAGATTTAAACAGCAAGTATTATCTAACTTCATTAATCCAACAGAAATGCAAATCACCGAATTACACATAGCTCTGTTAACAAATCTTAAAAGCATTACAAAAATGGAATATCTAACTAATCATTTTCTCAAAATCGTTTTCATACACTCTGGGGTTACTCAACAATTATAAATTATCTGCCAACTCATCTATACTAACGTGCTGGCAAAAACGGAAATCATAATTATTTAAATCTACACCTTATTAGCATGAAGACTTCCACTTCGATATTCAACAATATTGACATACCTAAATTAATCTAAAGACTTCCACTTCGATATTCAACAATATTGACATACCTAAATTAATCTAACTCTTGGTGGCGTCACAGAGCATACCACAAAAACTGCAGACTCCATCATCTTTCCCTCACAGACAGCTTCCTATATGACTGAGAGCCCAGAGCTCTCTTACTCCAACACTAGCTGTACAGTATCTTTGGCTCCACGATCACGCATAGCTAGTGATCCACATTATTGAGCCTATCAGAGACATTCATCGTTTATAGTATCCTAGTTTCATTTTAATTTATTAATATTCTTATCTTATTCTGGTGTCACATGCAAGTGTGCCTCAGTATACTCCTTTCATAACCTGACAGTGGGTTTTAACAAATTTGGCACATATTTGGAAGTACCTTGTACAAGAAATGTGTGGTAAATTTACCTAATTCTATAACATCATTAAACTTGAAAGAATTGATAGTGCTCACATGCACTAGTACAAACCATGATCTGGTTACAATATTAGTAAATTATCTCGTAAACAAGGTTTCTGACAAATAAATCATATAAAGCAGAATCAGTATACCATCTTAATCATCAAAATAATGATATAGGATTCGGTAAGAGAAAGGAAGAGTCATGGCTGATGCCTAGGAGCATTTTGAAGTGACTGCATCATATAGTACATATCTTTTGGTTTTGTGCAGGTTCAACAACTAATAGTGACCCATGTGGATTGTATTCAGTGTACCAAGACATCTGAACTCTGTACTACTTTCCTCAGTGATATGCAGAGACACAAGAGGTACTCAGCAACAGATTGCTGACAACCATAGTTGGCAATTACCATAATATCAATAACATGATGACCATCATCATCACTGCTCTTCATAGTAGAGATTCTTCTGAGATCCAAGCAACATTATAGCCACTTATATTGAAGTATGAATACCAGCAGTAAATTGTTCCAATACCATGAACAGAGGTAGGACACTGGCTAATGGAAGGTACAAAAAAGGAGCAAAGGTAAGGTTGTGGAACATGACCATTTCTACCTATGTCAACATCGAGTAATCTATCTGATCAGAATAAGTACAGTATCCTAATGAAATTACAGACGGGATGAAGCAACAATGCTTCAGATCAGAGTGAATAGGCAAAACTAAATGTGAGCTTTGAATTAGACAAAATCAACAGGTGTGACATCAGGTTGCCAATTAGACACAGAATAACCAAACATTACACAGAATATCACTGGTTCATAACATTACACTATGGCTCTCAGTGGCCTTGTATATGCAATACTGTGCAATAATTACATAAGAAATGTAACAGGGCAATCAAGAATCGAATGGCTCCAGGTGGCCTTGTACTTAGAATAAATGACAATCATAATAATTAAAACAATTGAATAGAAAAAAGTCAATCAGAGGCGCCAAGAGGCCTTTCTACATATATAGAAGGTGCGTTTGAAAAGTCCATACAAAAATAAAACTACTTACATGTTTGGGATAAACCTTTTTTTATTTTTCGACGTAGTCTCCTTCTAGAATTATACACTTCGCCCAACGCGTTTCTAATTTGTTGATCCCTTCTGAATAACAGGAATTGTCCCAATCTGCAAAGTAGCTATTAGTTGCTGCAATCACCTCCTCGTTTGAATAAAATCTTTGTCCCACCAGCCATTTCTTCAAATTGGGGAACAAATAGTAGTCAGAGGGAGCCAAGTCTGGAGAACAGGAAGGATGTGAAACGAATTGGAATCCTATTTCCATTAATTTTTCTACCACAATGCTGAGTTGTGTGCTGGTGCATTGTCGTGATGGGAAAGGACTTCTTTACAGTCCAATAGCCGACGTTTTTCTTGTAGCTCGGTTTTAAAACGGTCCAATAACGATGAATAATATGCACCTGTAATTGTTTTACTATTTTCCAGATAGTCGATGAGGATTGTTCCTAGCGAATCCCAAAAGACAGTCGCCATAGCCTTTCCGGCCGAAGGAATGGTCTTCGCTTTTTTTGGTGCAGATTCTCCCTTGGTAACCCATTGTTTAGATTGTTGTTTGGTCTCAGGATTATAGTAATGTATCCATGTTTCATCCACAGTGACGAAACGACGCTTTAAGCCCTGCTGATTCTTCCTGAACAGCTGCAAACCAACTTTGCAACATTTCACACGATTCCGCTTTTGGTCAAGCGTGAGCAATCGCGGAACCCATCTTGCAGATAGCTTCCTCATGTCCAAATGTTTATGCAAAATATTATGTACCCGTTCATTCGAGATGCCCACAGTACTAGAAATCTCACACACCTTAACTCTTCCGTCATCCATCACCATATCATGGATTTTATCCATGATTTCTGGAGTTGTAAGTCCACAGGGCGTCCAGAACGTTCAGCATCACTTGTACCAATATGGCCACTCCGAAAATTTTGAAACCGCTTATAAACTGTTCTAATCGAAGTTTATCAAGCTTCTCTTTAGTCTCCTGAGTCGTTTTGCCTTTCATAAAGTAATGTTTAATCACCACATAAAATTCTTTTTCATCCAGTTTTTGACAATCACTCGACTTCCTTGACTCACACGAATGCCAAACACAAAGAAATAGACCAATGTGGCTGAAACTTGGTGTGTGTTTTTTCCATGGATGCTACTAACTAAAAATGACCTCGTTACACGCCGGCGGTGCTATCTCTGGGACTTTGCACCAAGTTTTCAAACACCCACGTAAATGCTGACCTTAGTAGCTATAAAATGTTACAGACATCATAATTTTGGTTAAAAGTAGCCAAGTTTTACAAAGAAATAATTGCTGACCTTAATAACTAAAAAGTGAGAAAATGTTCTTTGAGGCTCACAGTGGCCTGGTTTTACGTGAAATAAATGCTGACTTTAATTGCTAATCTGACATGAAACATCTTTCTGGCTCAAGGTGGCCTAGTTTTACATAGCGTAAACATCAAAGCTAACTCGGCATGGATTTCTACAAGAAGAAAGTGCATAAATAGCAGTATTATATGAAAGTACGGCTCTGTATGGCCTGTATGAATAACCATTAGATAAATAGAATCATAGAATCAAAGTGTGGTACCATGTGAGAAAAGACACAATATTTACAGGTTGTGTAGCACCCTCAGGGCTTCATAAAACTATCTATTAAATGACCTATATCTCTAGCCATGAGCATATTTACAGGGAAGGATATGGGAAAGCTTGATAAGGGCAGTGAACGTTTTCTATAAGAAAAATGATTAAGTCAATTGTCATTCATCTTGAGTCAAGAACTGCTATGGCCAAAGCAAAGGGGAAATGTGATTATAGTATATGCAAACATAAAGATAGGAGTACTAAGACTGATATACCTTATTGTCTAGATAAATGTAACATATTCTAAGAAATCAAGAGATAAATGTACAAAGATGAGGTTGAAAGGCAGAAATAGTGGAACCTGTAAATGTGATTATTAATGTGGAAAAAAAGGCAGTCGTGCATGCTAAGATAAAAAGGCAGTATCAGAAGCAATCTTAGAGGAATGGTGAAAAAAAAGTTTTTAGGTGTAAAGCTTCTGTGACAGTCTCCCACAAACACCTCCAGTTATGTGACACAAGGCTAGACAGATTTTCCTAGAAAGGACACAATATACACAAGATATATATTTTATCATAATAAAATGTCATTAAGAAAAATCATCAATATATCAATATAATCCTCATTAATGGAGTGCAGCTCATTGCATGAAGACTTATTAAACAACAATATTCCATCATGCCAATAAAATTGGTGCAGGTCAGGGCATGAACACTCATCGAACAATACTCTTATATCTGACACAAAATGCAAAGAAGAAATATCCTTACTCCTAAATCTTTATTGGCATTCTGTCTAATTTACCTAGTACACTAAGAGGAAAATATTTATAAAGGCCTGCCAGGAAACAGTGTGAAAAGTGTCAATGCTTTTTAATTCCCCATAAGCTGCTTATGCCATACTTTCTATGTACTGCATTTCCTGCACTTTTATGTGCTTCTATTTATGTCTTGTTTGGATTCAGAGACTTTGATACATTGATTCTGCAAAATATACAAAATGGACGAGTACATGTTATCGACATGAGTACAGGGTACATTGATTTCTTAAATCTACGTACGTGAAAGAAAGTAAATTATTGACATTATCAAGTGCAAGATATACATAGCAAAATTACAGCAAAAGGCTGAGCATAAATGAAACATGGCAACATTATAAAGTACAAAGAGTGACTAACCTAAGAAAATGTAATGATCATTCATCAGATAATAGCATAAATTTCAGGATAATACCATAAAAATAGCGCAGTACATGGTATTAGTGAAGACAAAATACCATCAGAAATAAATGAACATAAGATACATAGCGGCTGTATTCCAAAAGGACACAAATTCTTATTATATAAAAAAATGTTTGAGTTGCACTTTTCAGCGGTCAGACCACCCAAGGGATGTGATCTGCTGGATACATGTCAAAATAAATGTTGTCTCTTTCAGTTGTTGTTTTCGTGTACACCTATATGAAAACAGAAAAATATGCAAGGCCTTAGCTTATGGTAAGAGAACCGACCTGCAAGATTCTCCCTACTGGGCACATCACCACCTAATAAAATGCTGAATAACAGATGAATCGTGAAAACAAGATACAAATAGAATTTGTATAAGTATGGTATATGCTTCAGGTAAAAAGATCTGTGTTGTGTCATATCATTATGTACATTCATGTGGAAATCAGAATAAGCATATATGAAAGCTGGCAATATAAATATGCACATCTGTAAAAAATTTGGCAATTAGCATAGTCCTGAAAAATAGCAAAAAAATAATGACGACAAAAATAAAGAGTTGTGGTACGTGAACATCAACAACTCTATCCATCTACGTGAAATAAACCGAAGTAAAATTTATTCTATAAAGTGCTTGACTTTGCTGACGTGATGATTGCCTCTTGATTATCTCTTTCGTAAAGTTTCATTGTGAACCACATTGGGATGAGGAATATTATGTATCCTAAAAGGCCCAGAATATAAAAGTTCATATTTACTGCAATGACGTTTTCTTCTGTTGGATAGGTAGTGAGTGCATACCAACACTTTTTGTACTATGAGACATTCCTGGAGGTTACTCACCTGTTTTGTTGACGTTTGCGGCGCTGTGCTGCACGCTTTGTTAAGGGCGATGTCTATAATTTCATGGCGACGTAATCTTCTTGAAAAAGGAAAAGAAACAAGTTCACGGATTTTGTTAAGTGGACCTATATTTTTCAATACAAGATGCGGCGAAAGCATGGTGGAGTCGTTTGGTATTGAACTGACGACGTCCTGAAAATCTGAAATGTGCTTGTTCCAATCAATATGTTTTTTGTGACAGTAGATGTGACAAAGTTTTCCAATCTCTTTCACGATGCGCACTGATGGGTTGGAAGAAGCATGGTATCTGGAAATAAAAATGGGTGTAATATTTCTAGCTTGCACTGTGCGTCTCCATATTACTGATCGAAATTGCAGTCCATTGTCGGAGATTACCTTCTGAACATGTCCAACATGAGGCAAAAAATGTATAGTAAAAGTGTTAGAAACAGTTGTAGCAGTGGTTTTTCGTAACGGAGTGAATGACACAAACTTAGATGTTAGTTCTACAGCAATGAAAATAAAACAGAAACCTTCATTAGTTCGTGGAATGGGTCCAAATAGATCAACAGCTGCCATATGCCTTGTTTCATGGGTATAATGGGGTACAAAGCGGCAATGTGAGATATTGTAGAAGATTTAGCTTTTTGAGAAATTTTACAAGTCGCCAAGACTCGTCGAGTACGATTTTCAATGTTTGTGAAATAACAGTTCTGTCACAGTATCAAAGAGCATTTGTGAGCATCATAATGGGCGTAACTCAAGTGTGTATACCAGATTAATTTATTGACAAGTTCTTCAGTTATGCAGAGAGTCCAATTAAGGCTGTCAGGGTGAGCGCGGCGAAACAAAATGATTGTGTACGGTGTAGTAATTTCTGATTGTTGTTCGGCTCGTGTCACGCCACAGAAATTTGAACTCTTTCCAGAAGTCGTCTTTGCTCTGCTCTCTGGGAATGTCTTTCAACGATGCTGAAATAAAATTTTCAAAAGCTACCTGTTTAATATAGAAAAGGCCGATATCAGTTTGACAAAAACTGGCGGCGATTTCTTGCTGGTTTCTGCACAGTGAGCGAGAAAGCGCGTCTGCTACAGTATTCTGGGTTCCTGGGATGTGGACAATCGTAAAATCAAATTCCTGCAAATAAAGTTTCCAATGACTCACTCACTCACTTAAAGCACGTACTGAACCTCGAGTCCGACGGGGCAGAAGTCTAAGCAGCAAAGCTGCTGTTCCTCCATGGTAGGCAATGGTGGTAACGATGGCCTCTGGTACGGATGGTCCTCAGGCTACTTTCGAAGATTTTCGAAGTAGGCGATGGCGGCTGCGTCCTCTGGGGCAGATTGTCTTCTGCCACTTCTCGACGACCTGGTAGACGTGCTTCCAGTCGTCGGGGGTGAAGATGCGAAGGGTGTTGATTGCTCGTAGCTCCTTCCGAGACACCATCTCTTGCAACAGGCCACGAATGTGGCGGAGGTCGCATGGGCGGTGGGGAGGGGGGGCTTGGGTACATCAGGCGGCGTAAATGGATATGGGGTGTCCATGTGAGGGTATGACCCATTCTTGATTGATGCCACGATCTTCTTAAGGAAGGGCTGCACACTGCACTCATCTGGGAGCGGCAGGTATAGGGGCAGCTCTTCCTCCCCCAAATATCCCTTCTTCGACATGGGAGGTAACTGGCGGCGCCTTTTCCCTGGCTCATGGGGCCGCCGCCACAGCGGGAGGCAGTCCAGGTGAGTCAACTTCCATCGCCACACGCATTTCTGAAGGTGGCAAGGTGATGAATGCCGGACATAGGCCACGCCGGACATTTGCCACGTCGGACATTTGCTACACTTGCCCCTTCGCCAGGTAGCGATCCCTCAGGTAAGGGACGCCCTTCCTCGTACTTCTTCTGTCCGCTTTCAGACTGCCGTCCCCACATCTTACTTGATACAACCAGTACGTAAGGGACCTTCTTCTTCGACATCTTGGCGAAATACAGAGCTTCTTTTCTGAAATCGAAATGTTTATATCTTTTGGGAAACGAAAGCAATTCCAACGATTATGTCAGTATGTAATTAGTTCTGCCAAGTATAAACATAGATCCCTATGTCTGTACAGTAGCTTCCTTTCATGCTTACTGATTGCGATAGAAACAGTTCATCACCATGGGAGCAACAAGAAATGAATGCTGTAAAGAGAATGCAAATGTACGCTAATCATTTCTTTTTGATCGCTGCATTTGTGCCTACTTTAATTACTACAACTACATGCCCAAAAGACAATAAGGAAAGAAGATATGGGTATGTGAATGTTGGAAAAGAAGAACGACATACTCCATATTAATTTACTCTCTAAAATCCGATATCCCTTCCGCAGAACCATTAGTTAATAAAGTGTAGCGGGACAATGTTCAAAACTTGATTGAAAGTACGTTCATAAACAGAGATAAGAATATCTATGATTGAAATGTCATCTAAAGTCGATGTACAATTTTAAAATGTTAGAAATAAGGAAATGAAGTAATACAGAATGCTATGCTTGTAATGTACGTTGTTATTCTACATTGTTTAGCTCTGGTATTAACAGGGTCACAGAGAAAGCATCCTAGGTTTTGGAGGGAAAAGCCATAATTGTAATGATCTCCGCTACAACAGAAACAAGAAGCACAACTTAAGGAAAAATAATGTAATGTGTGTTCCAGCTCACAAGCGACATTGAAGCAGATAGTTCCTGTGACAGTATGGACAGAGGTTATATTCGACAACCAGAATAAATTAATAACTTGCTCCTTTTACCGACTTCAGATGAAACAGTTGCTGAACATTTCAAAGAAAACTCGAGTCTCATCGCAAATAGGTACTCTACTCATACAATTACAGTTGGCTGTGACTTTATTCTACCTTCCGTATGTTGACAAAAATACATTTTCAGACCCTACTGTAGATAGAAAACAACTTCCATAATTGTTCTAAATACCTTTTATAAAATTATTTTGAACAGTTAGTTCACGAGGCCATTCAAATTGTAAATGGTTACGAAAACACACTTGACCTCTCAGCCACAAATAATCCTGAGCATCACAACGGGTACAGGAATTAGTGAACACACAGCTGTAGCGAGGCTTAATTACGTAACAAAGAAATTCACCAAAACTAAACGCGAAATATATAAATTTATAAAAGCAACTAAAAATTTGGTTGACGTCTTTCTAAGAGACAGTCTCCAATCCTTACAAACTATGTAAGTGAAGACCATATGTGGCTTAAGTTCAAAGAAATAGTATCAACAGCACTCGAGAGATTCATACCAAATAAATTAATATCAGACGGAACTGATCCCCCATGGTACAAAGAACACGACAGAAAGCTGCTGCATGAGCACCGAAAAAGGCACGTATAATTTAGACGAGTGCAAAATCTCCAAGATTGGCGAAGTTTTACTGTGGCTCGAAATTTGGTGCGGATTTCAGTGCGAGATGCATTTTATAGTTTCCACAACGAAACTCTCTCTAGAAATGTGGCGAAAAATCCATAGAGATTCTGGTCTTATGTTAAGTAAACCAGCGGAAAGGCTCAGTAAGCGATGAGGAGGAGGAGAAAGAGGGGGAGACAAGGGACCGAACCCTTCGGAGCAGGTAAAATCGTGGCAAATGTCCGGCATGGCAAATGTGCGGACACCGAATCGACGTCCATCGCCACCCGCATTTCTGAAGGAGGCGAGGTGATGGGCGTCTGCGTCTGCGTGGCGGCGTCCACCCCCACCGGGCGCACCTCAGGGGAGGAGGGCGGGGGAGCGGGCACCTTCTCGAGAACTCGCAGCTCCTCAACGCAGCTGCTGGAGCTGGCGATGGACAGCTACGAGCTCTTCCTTAAGCGCGGCCCGTTCGGCCGCAAAGGCTGCTCGGAAGCCGGCCATGGCGTCGTCAGTGGCGGCTTGAGATAGCCGCAGCTACACCAGTTGGCGGCGCGCATCTGCTGGCCACCCCTCGCTGCTTGATGCAACTGCAGAGTGTCGTGTGATGCCGCGCACATCAAGCACGCGACGGCGTTCTTGCAAACACTCGCAGTGTGCCCCAGTTGCTGGCACCTGTAGCATTGCATGACCTTGTGTTTCCGCTGAGTGCGCTTCGGCTGTCGTCGGCGGCCGCTGTTGCTCCCCATCGCGTGGATGAGAAGCGTAAGTGCGGCTGCGAGCTGCTTTCCCTGGCGTCCAACCATGGCGTTTGGGCTAGTGGCGTTGGCGTGCGCGAGCGACGGTAAAGCCGTCGGCACACAGACCGTGCATCCGAACGTTGAGCGTTGAGCGTGCCGAGTTTCTGACGTCATAGCGTGGAATAGCACGTTCAGTAATCTTTCCGAACGTGCAGAGCAACATCTGGCAGGTCAGATATTCTGAGCGTACGCCGGCACGGTAGCTCAGCGTGTTCGGTCAGAACGTTAGCAGCCCTCTGTAATAAAAAAAAACTGAGTTAATCGGTCAACAACGAACTTAAACGGGTGTTTTACGACGTCCACCCCGAGCAGATGGAACGAACGAAAGTGAACAAAATGAGATTAAAAAAAAAGAAAGGAGCGTAATGAGTAGCGTCACTGTCTTGTATTGATTTGTTAGTTGGGGTGGAGGTTCGCGTCGTCACACTTCTAAATTTTATTTCCTAACATTCGCGTTTTTATTAGGCTCTGGTACTTTATTATTTTAATATAAGCTATTATTTTAATATAAGTATATACTATAATATTTGATGTTATGTAAATATAAGTTCACCTTTTTTTGAGGGGTGGCTTTGTTCGATTGGCTTAATCTACAGGACAGCTTGCGCTACTTGTATAAAGATATTTTGCTCCTTTTTCTTTTATGCTTCGTAATTCACATGTTGCAAAGATTCTGCTACTGGGTAGGAACAGTGATTAAGTAAGACTGACCGTGGGGTTTTACTAAAATGTGGGAATGATGAAATAATGTTTATCTTATGCGGAGAAGTATTCTAAATTTGTGCCGCACTGTTTGTAATCGATCTTTTATATGTCTCTGTCCTTATTGATTGGACATGGTACTTTCCTTTTCGTGGACGATGGAGGAAATGTGCGTTTTAATAGAGCTAACGTGGGAATTTTACGCGCGCCCGTTGAGTAAACAGTGTGATTTACGAACTAGAAACATCCCTCAACTGCCGCTGGAGTGCGTTGCGATCGCGTATACCACGTTGGGACCCATGTCGTTTCGTTCCTGAGCGTTCAGCAGCACGTTGAACTTGGCACGCTCAACGTTAACGTTCAACAGCACGATACGTGTGCCGACGGCTTAACGAAGTGAGCCGCAGCGAGTCGAGCAGCGGAGTTCCCAACGACTAAGTCTGTCATGTTGAATTTAGCTGATAAAAGAAATCTAATAGCTCTGTGATCAGTGTATACTGTTGTGTGTCTGCCGTATAGAAAGTGACAAAATTTAGTGAAAGCCCAAACAACACATACTGTTTCGAGTTCAGTGATAGAATAATTTCTTTCAGCCGATGTGAGGATTAGTGTGTATACGACCCGGGACAACCAGGAGATCCGGGAAAAACCCGGGAATTTTTTCATCCGGGAGAAAACCGTCATTTTTTTTAATTCCGGGAATTTTTCGCTGTTTTAGTTTTCACTTAAATTTTTGTAATTTTGACTGGTAAGAACCGATACTCTAACGAAGGATACTACTGTATCCCGCTACTACAGAATAATACAGCAGCATTCAAACATGAACGAGAGAAATAAACGAAAATAAAACTTAATTAAATTGCAAAAGAAATGCGCCATGCAAAATAACACAGTGCACGTACAAGCGTCTGCCAACAGCAAAATGTGCCAAAGGCTTTAGGAAGACTATGCAATGCTTCATAACAACAAATTGCATCCGATGAGCGTGACGACACATTAGATTCATTTAAGCAGTTACGAGCGGGATCTTGCACACACCCAGTTGAGTCTCCCACTGCTGGCTACAGAAATGTGACTGTTGGCTGTGTAAGCAGCAGTAGCAGCAACCAGCCACTTGGGGTACCCGGAAAAATTGGGCAGCGGGTAAATTCATATTCTTGAGGGAAAAAACCTTGTTTCACAAAGCACCTAGCATCCAGCGCAGGTCGGTCTATCGATTATTCATATGATTTTGAAACGCGCCACTGCTGGTTTTTGGACATCTTTAAACACATTCTAAGTTGATTCCTGAATGAATTATAAGTTGATTTTTGAATGCGTGCATAGTGTACGTGACTCTGCCAGGGAAATCCTCGTCGCATATAGAAATGAACTTCCGTGCAGACAAAATGGGACGGGGCTATACGAGCTGAGCGGAATAAAGCCGAACCGGTGAATGCCAACTGCTGCTTGTTTATGTGGTTGATTCGGTTTGCAAATGTTCAGCGTTGGCATAATTACTAGCGAAATCCATAGATTCAGGCTACCAGAGTGGAAATAAACGACTAACAGGAAAGAAAGATTATATATTACCTTCTCAGTGTATCCAAGAAACCGCAATTCTGACAGAAAGTTTTTGGCCAGATCGCTACACTAGACAGGGCCAGTCGTAGTCCCTGGTTAGCAGGCGCAAGTTCCATTCTGAGAGTAGCGCGGAAACGCATTGTACGAACACGTAATAACGCCTAACCGGAGAATAATCGCTGGATAACTAAAGTGGTGACTGTGGCAGGGTCAGTAAAGATAACTGGAGAATGAGTTTTGACAATGGTCGGAATAGTTACAGAATTAGTGATGACAAGATTGTTTGTTAGAACGAGGAAGGAGAAGAAACGGGGACATCACACAAATTATAGAAGAATATGACTATTCGAAAATTATAAAAAGAATGTCGTTCTACCACTTTTCGGTCTCGTGCATGAGAAACTGGAGCGTTTGAATGAAATGTGAAACTATTTCCTAACATAAAGCTTTTTGATTGTAGTAGGCCAAATAGGTATTTGTATTGGTAATTCGTGAATTATATTGTCTTACTATAAAAATGATTATTATTGCCAAAACAGTCTCGCTTATTTGGTGTATATTACATCTGCTGCAATATTAGAAAGACCTATTTTGTTACCGAGCGGGGTGGCGCAGTGGTTAGACACTGGACTCGCATTCGGGAGGACGACGGTTCAATCCCGCGTCCGGCCATCCTGATTTGGGTTTTCCGTGATTTCCCTAAATCACTCCAGGCAAATGCCGGGATGGTTCCTCTGAAAGGGCACGGCCGACTTCCTTCCCAATCCTTCCCTAATCCGATGAGACCGATGACCACGCTGTCTGGTCTCCTTCCCCAAACCAACCAACCTATTTTGTTTTATCCAGCACACAGTGACAAAATAGACGTAATCAGATCGAGAAACCACACCAGTACTGTTTGTATTGACAGCTTTTTCAGTATTAGACGACGACATTTCGATTTTTCATGTAGCAAAACGTTTGACGAGCTTTCATGAGGTAATAGTTCTTTCGCAGAAAGGAAAGCACGCCATGTAAAGCTGTAGCAAGATTAGAGAGAAAAATTGCTAGGACCTAAGGACGGAAGGAACGTGTACTGTCTTGCCTGTCTCTTGTCTTTACTGGTTTTAGGTATCCTATATTTAATATTATGTCACACAGAAAGCAGGTTATTAGCTAATAGACAATAAAGAGTCCAGATTTTCTGAAGAGTTCTTGTTATCCCGGTTGCAAATAATCCCATCCAGTATTAATTGTGATTTTTTATTTTTATTTTAAAGTGGGGCAGGATGTCAAACCGGCCGACTGGGAGTAGAAGAGGCACTACATGACACATTAATTTCCACTGTCCTGAAATAGTTTGATGGCATCCATTACGAAATATAAATGTTTGAGTTCCACAGTGCGAAATACAGAATGTTGTTTGAAGAAGCGTGGTGGCACTGCACTTCCGCACACTTAAGACCAAATAACATGTCTTACTTTTCCGGGAAGATATAGGTTTTATGTATCAGACTCTTCAGAAAGATGAGCGCTACAAAATGAACTTATTTTTGAACAGTCTTTTTTTTTAATTTTTGATGTTCTGATGCGCAGAGCAGTCTGAGTTATCTGAGTTATAGGAGGAAGGGGGGGGGGGGGGGGGGTAGTCTCCACGTGACCCGTGTTTACTAGTGAGTTTGCTGTTTCGTCTTCATTTAATGCTCTCACGTCAAACGAAAACAAGACAGATTTCTGTGGCTTGGAGCTATCAAGTGAATTAAAATACATTCACACAATTACGTAAGGCTAAAATACGTTACTAGTTTCAGATTTTATTTTATTTCCACCTTTCTGACAGTCAAGCATTAATCGCCTTGCAGAACAATGAAGTTATTTTTGTCAGTTTGCTAAAGAAATTTGGCTCTTATTAAGCTTTCCTGCTGAGGCAGTTAATTTATTTGAAACGAAGTGTTTAATTCCACACTATTGGCTAGTTCCAACTGCTCGCTGCATTTCAAGTGCACGTTTTCATCTTCTAGCACGTATGGCATTATGCCATAATAAAGAACTAAACATGAGATAATACGGTACTGGTAGGTACTCCAAGAAAATTTCCGTCCCGGGAATCTGGACATACGAATGTGCGCTTTAAGACGAACTATGCATTTTAGTGTGGTTCACGAAATTCCGACCCTCTTGGAGTATCCTCTGATGTCTCGTTTCTTTTATGACATAATGTAAGATCTTTTAATGTTTTACACGTACGAACATACGGGCTTCCTACGTCACCGTATGTGCGCAAGCGCGGCGACGCCTCTTACCTGGCTCTCTTGGCAACTGCGGAAACGAATCTATTTATAACAGGTCGCGGGAAAATATTGCGAATTGTGGTTCGAAAAGCGTTGTTTTCAAAGTAAAGTGGTAAAGAACAGATACCATCTTAGTGTATACATATAGTTAAGGCTCACCGGCCACTTGACCATCTTCTTCTTCTGTGCGAATGCACAAACAGTGCCCGAACTCTTACGGGAATCGGCAACGCGCCGCGAGTAATGAGTATAATGGGCGGGGGCACTACGAATGTAGTGCGGGACAATACGTTGAGAAAGTGGGTTTCGTGGGAGGCGTGCCAGAGATAAATCCCTGCAGTCGCACTATCCTCTGTGTCCTCGGTGGCGCAGATGGATAGAGCGTCTTCCATGTAAGCAGGAGATCCAGGGTTCGAGTCCCGTTCGGGGCACACATTTTCATCTGTCCCCGTTGACGTATGTCAACTCCTGTAAGCAGCTACGGGTGGTCATTTCATTGTAATTTCATTCTAACGAGCTGCATGGTCACCGATGATATCTGTTCTTTCGGACAGATAAAGAACAGATATCATCTTAGTATTTATAATGTACGACGAATTGCTTAAACCACAGAGCGTTTGCTCTCATTTAAAAATCAACTCTTTGATGACGACCCATTTAGAATCATTTCGAGCCCAGAAGATCAGAGATTTATGTCGGTATTAAAAATTGTACTGGCGTATTTGTGTGATGTATCTTGAAGTGTAACATGCGCTGAACAAATCAACATTATATGTGAAAGCTTAGCTTCTCTTGTAGCGTATTAATCTTCGAGACAAATATTATATGCAAAAGGCTTTTCTTTTCTTGTAGCAACACTATGTATAGTAACTTAAACCATTAACTTTTCGTGTTGGTGGATCATCATCATCATCATCATCATCATTTAAGACTGATTATGCCTTTCAGCGTTCAGTCTGGAGCGTAGCCCCCCTTATACAGTTCCTCCATGATCCCCTATTCAGTGCTAACATTGATGCCTCTTCTGATGTTAAACCTATTACTTCAAAATCATTCTTAACCGAATCCAGGTACCTTCTCCTCGGTCTGCCCCGACTCTTCATACCCTCTACCGCTGAATCCATGAGTCTCTTGGGTAACCTTGCTTCTCCCATGCGTGTAACATGACCCCACCATCTAAGCCTGTTCGCCCTGACTGCTACATCTATAGAGTTCATTCCCAGTTTTTCTTTGATTTCCTTATTGTGGACACCCTCCTGCCACTGTTCCCATCTACTAGTACCTGCAATCATCCTAGCTACTTTCATATCCGTAACCTCAACCTTGTTGATAAGGTAACCTGAATCCACCCAGCTTTCGCTCCCATACAACAAAGTTGGTCGAAAGATTGAACGGTGCACAGATAACTTAGTCTTGGTACTGACTTCCTTCTTGCAGAAGAGAGTAGATCGTAGCTGAGCGCTCACTACATTAGCTTTGCTACACCTCGCTTCCAGTTCTTTCACTATGTTGCCATCCTGTGAGAATATGCATCCTAAGTACTTGAAACCGTCCACCTGTTCTAACTTTGTTCCTCCTATTTGGCACTCAATCCGTTTATATTTCTTTCCCACTGACATTACTTTCGTTTTGGAGATGCTAATCTTCATACCATAGTCCTTACATTTCTGATCTAGCTCTGAAATATTACTTTGCAAACTTTCAATCGAATCTGCCATCACAACTAAGTCATCCGCATATGCCAGACTGCTTATTTTGTGTTCACATATCTTAATCTCACCCAGCCAGTCTATTGTTTTCAACATATGATCCATGAATAATATGAACAACAGTGGAGACAGGTTGCAGCCTTGTCTTACCCCTGAAACTACTCTGAACCATGAACTCAATTTACCGTCAACTCTAACTGCTGCCTGACTATCCATGTAAAGACATTTAATTGCTTGCAAAAGTTTGCCTCGTATTCCATAATCTTGTAGAACAGACAATAACTTCCTCCTAGGAACCCGGTCATATGCCTTTTCTAGATCTATAAAGCATAGATACAATTCCCTGTTCCACTCATAACACTTCTCCATTATTTGCCGTAAGCTAAAGGTCTGGTCCTGACAACCTCTAAGAGGCCTAAACCCACACTGATTTTCATCCAATTGGTCCTCAACTAATACTCGCACTTTCCTTTCAACAATACCTGAGAAGATTTTACCCACAACGCTGATTAAAGAGATATCTCTGTAGTTGTTACAATCTTTTCTGTTTCCATGTTTAAAGATTGGTGTGATTACTGCTTTTGTCCAGTCTGATGGAACCTGTTCCGACTCCCAGGCCATTTCAATTATCCTGTGTAGCCATTTAAGACCTGACATTCCACTGTATTTGATGAGTTCCGACTTAATTTCATCCACCCCAGCCGCTTTATTGCACTGCAATCTATTGACCATTTTTTCCACTTCCTCAAATGTGATCCTATTTCCATCATCATTCCTATCCCATTCTACCTCGAAATCTGAAACATTACTGATCGCATTTTCACCTACATTGAGTAACTCTTCAAAATATTCCCTCCATCTTCCCAAGGCATCCACAGGATTCACCAGCAGTTTTCCTGACCTGTCCAAAATACTTGTCATTTCCTTCTTACCTCCCTTTCGAAGACTGCTAATTACACTCCAGAATGGTTTTCCGGCAGCTTGACCCATAGTCTCCAACCTGTTTCCAAAGTCTTCCCACGATTTCTTCTTGGATGCTGCAATTATCTGTTTGGCTTTGTTTCTTTCTTCAACATAACTTTCTCTGTCTACCTGGGTTCTGGTATGTAGCCATTTTTGATACGCCTTCTTTTTCCTTTTACAGGCTGCCTTGACTGTATCATTCCACCAAGCTGTTTGCTTCATCCTACTTTTACACACTAGTGTTCCAAGACATTCTTTAGCCACTTCTAGTACTGTGTCCCTGTACCTTGTCCATTCCTTTTCCAATGACTGTAATTGACTACATTCAACTAACTGGTACCTTTCTGAGATCGCTGTTATGTACTTGTGCCTGATTTCCTTATCCTGAAGTTTCTCCACTCTTATCCTCCTACATATGGACCTGACCTCCTGCACTTTCGGCCTCACAATCCCAATTTCACTGCAGATTAAATAATTATCAGTGTCATCAAAGAATCCCCTGAATACACGTGTGTCCCTCACAGCCTTCCTGAATTCCTGATCTGTTATTATATAGTCAATGACAGATCTGGTTCCCCTGCCTTCCCAAGTATACCGGTGAATGTTCTTATGTTTGAAAAAGGCGTTTGTGATTACTAAGCCCATACTGGCACAGAAATCCAAGAGTTGTTTCCCGTTCCTGTTGGCGTCCATATCCTCTCCAAATTTACCCATAACCTTTTCATACCCTTCTGTTCGATTTCCAATCCTGGCGTTAAAATCACCCATGAGCAGAACTCTGTCCTTGTCCTTTACTCTAACAACTACATCACTGAGTGCCTCATAAAAACTATCCATCTTATCTTGATCTGTCCCTTCACAATGCGAATATACTGACACAATCCTAATTTCCTTGCTAGACACTGTCAAATCTATCCACATCAGTCGTTCGTTTACATACCTTATTGCAACTACGCTGGGTTCCATTTCTTTCCTTATGTAAAGCCCTACACCCCATTGTGCTATTCCTGCTTTGACTCCTGACAGGTAGACCTTGTATTCTCCCACTTCCTCTTCTTTCTCACCCCTTACTCGAATGTCACTAACAGCTAAAACGTCCAGCCCCATCTTACTTGCAGCCTCTGCCAGCTCTACCTTCTTCCCAGAGTAGCCCCCATTGATATTAATAGCTCCCCATCTCATTACCATTTGTTTGCCAAGTCGTATCTTAGGAGTCACTGGTTTGTCAGTTAGAGGTGGGACTCCGTCACCTCCAAAGGTCCGAGGCATTTTGCTCTGATTGTTGCCAGCATCATATTTAAAGTACCAGGGAAGCAGGTTGCTAGCCTTACTTGCCCCGAGTCCCATTGGGTTTTACCCCTAACGGCTGAGGGACTAACCGGTGGATTTGGTAGTCTTTGCCGTATGAGCACAAAGGTGAACACGACTCAGAATATGTCCGAGATGCCCAGCCTTATTCCAAAGTAATTGGTATCCCGACTGTCGGGACCACTTACTTGTCCACTCATACGTTGCCCGTGGTTCATGAACTAGGACATGACTACAGGAACCCACACCATGAACCATAATAAATACTGCCTGCAAAAATCGAAGAGTAACTAAAAGCCCGTTTCTTGGTGGTATAGTTTGGCGCATTTTTGTGTCCTATTTTCGAGTATTTGATTGTACAATAGATGTTCGACACTAGCATATGACATTCCTAGAAAATTTTAAATCTCGGCTTAGTCCTCACATTTTATTTCATTCAATAGTGTGTGGATACTTCACTCTAGCAGGATACAACTGAACAACGAAATAGTATCGATACAGATGATGTATAATCTTCAGTGTTAAAGCAGTCTGGCCTGGGATTGCCTTGTGATTAGATGCTGATGTGTGTTTTGTTTCGTTTAATAGCAATACAATAGTATTCACACTGTATACCGAGTTGCAGCTTCATTCCACATGAGTCTGCTATGGATTACCTACATTGCTGACACCGTTTCTGTGCAGCAATTCGTTCATCCATTATGGATTTGTGTGACACTCAAGTGCTCATTCTACAATCGATTCACTACATTAACATTGATTTTTCCAATGACTGCTGCAGAATAGTGCGACCGCGAATGCTCCACCGAGATTTCTCGTGCCTGTTGACCTTAATCAGATGGAACTAAAACATGAAAATGGTGTCATGATGCAGTGTACAGACAATGTTACTAACGGCGGTCATGCACGCGAACAATACAGGTATCAGCAACCTTCGCCCAGTAAACGCCAGTTCGTTCCTGTTGGTGCTACAGACCATTGGAGTATTATTTCGATTACATATTTTGATCCATATGATGGCCTTGTAAATGTACTGTTCTGTTCTCCCAAGACAGTGAGCAGATGAATCTGTTCATGTCACAAAGCTGTGCTGTACCGGTTGAGCCGTGTGTCGTGTACCCTGGTCTTGCTTCCACAGCGTGCTGCTACATCGAGTTGTCTTCTGCAGTTCTTGGACATACTTTTCATGCTCTTTATGGTCAAGGCTTTGGAGAAGTGATGTTTCATTCACGTCCTATGATTAAATCGCCTACTTTTCAACCAGACCGCCTGGAGGCTTGGTTTCGAATGGCCAGACTCACTTAGCAGTGTTATGGTATTGTGGTTGATACAAAGAAATTTGTACCCCTACTGTAAAACCTCTCCAGTTAAGTTCACATCGTTAGTGACATTTTACAAGCACCTCCAGCAAAGACTCTAGAACAATAATGCATATTTGAAGAAAGGATTGGTAACAACACACCATCACAATTTTGGAGACTATTACGAGGACCCATCCCGTGGTATGTTATGCCCGACAGCATGTTGTGGGCAATTTGATGCTTAAATTTCCAGCAGTCTTTCAGTCTGCATCAATCATGAGAGAAAATGGGCTACAAAGAACAGGTTGTGCTCGGCTGAAAGGTTATACATAACTCTGCAGCAGCGCCAGAGAGCAGCAGTCACCTCCCACAATGCACAGTACTTGCTACCCATGGACATGAACGAGGCACAGCAGTTCCATATGGGCTCTGCCAACTGAACAGTACAGTATGGAAATGGGCATCTTGTGGGAATCATTTGGGGACAACCAGTATGCTAATAAGGGAGCTGTCTGCTGAATGCATAAAATCTCTTCTGAATTCATTTTGAGCCACGTGTCTGACTCCGTACAAAAGTCTAAAACATGTATGTATAAGGTGATGAGCCAACTCAATTTAGTTACCAGTAATGTTGCAATATCTGTCAACTGGAAATGTTTTATTGTCTCTGCAGGAATTCGAATTTATACTTTCGTAGTACGAAAATAAACAACGTACATGTTGCTACACATCAAAGATCTTTCCACAACGTGTTTTTTACCCTGAGTTTCGTTTTCTAAAGTACCGGGAAATTCTACGCTGCTGTATAAAACCATATCCATTCAAAGGATTGATAAGTTTTACAGTTCCGACGGAAAGTGTACTGTCACTTACTAAGGAAAAAGTGTATTTTTAATCGGGAGATCCGGGAAAAATCCGGGAATTTGTTTTCCTTGTCCGTGTATGCGAGGGGGGACCCAAAAGAAATCGGACTCCTAGGGCGTTGCTACTCGTGGACGTAGTGCAGGGTTCTCACGCTAGATGGTGTCAGTAGGGACCTTCATGAAACAGCTGTGCAGACGGCGGCAATGTAGAGCTGAACGTGCAAGTGTGGTATTATGTTTCTCTGACTGTTGGCGGGTTACCTCTGCGAAGTCGTTATGGCAACTTTAAAAGAACAAAGAGTGTGTGTGAAATTTTGTTTCCTGCTTAAAATAAAACTGCAACGGAGACACACCAAATGCTTCAGGAAGCTTTCCAGGAGGACGCTATGAGCCGCACACAGGTTTTCGAGTGGTTTGGGCGCTTTAAACGTGGTGAAATGTATGTTGAAGACCAAGCTCGTTCTGGACGCCCTTTAACATCGCAAAATGAGGAGAACATTGAAAAGGTCCACCAAAAGATCAACGAGGGTCGTCGCCAAACGATCAACCAAATTTCAGCAGAGACAGGAATCAGTTGGAGCACGTGCCAGCGGATTTTGAGTCAGGATTTGCACATGAAACGTGTTGCTGCTAAATTTGTTCCGCGCCTTCTCACACAGGAGCAAAAAACCATCCGCATGAACGTGTGTCAGGACTTGAAAACAGAGATTGCACGTGATCCAAACTTCTTGAACAAAGTCATTACAGGGGATGAGAGTTGGTGTTACGGGTATGACCCAGAAACCAAGCAAGCGTCAAGCCAGTGGAGGACTCCCAACTCTGCCAGACCAAAAACAGCAAGGCAAGTGAGGTCAAATGTGAAGACGATGATCATTGTCTTTTTTCAAGTTCGTGGAATTGTGCATCGTAATTCGTACCCCCTGGCCAGACTGTTAACCAGCACTTTTACTTGGATGTTTTAAGGCGTCTGCGAGAGGATGTGAGGAGGAAACGCCCGGAACTTTGGCGATCAGGTGACTGGTTTCTGCATCACGACAACGCTCCAGCGCACACGGCCTTACGAGTGACCCACTATTTGGCATCTCAGAGGTGGGCTGTCGTTCCCCACGCACCGTATACGCCGGACATAGCCCCTTGCGACTTTTTCCTATTTCCACGAATGAAAAAAAACGCTAAAAAGGCAGCGGTATGACGATGTGGAGGCGGTAAAAACAGCTTCGCAAAGGGCACTGGATAATATCAAACTTGAAGAGTTCCAAATATGCTTCCAACAGTGGGAAAAAAGACTTGACAAGTGCATCGCATGTAATGGAGAGTATTTTGAAGGTGACTGAAGTAATTTTGTAAAAAGGTTCATCAATAAATTTGTATGACAACAAACCAGTTTCTTTTGGGTCCCCCCTCTTACACCCTGAGGATGCGACTAGCAAATGCGATGTTCTTCATAACAGTTGTACCATTTTCTTCTATTTCCTGAAATACGTGGACAGCAAGAGCAGTTTTGGAGCTGTCTGTAGCAATCAAAAAGTTCTTTATCGGGTCAGGATGTGACAGAAGTGGAGCGTTAAGTAAAGCATTTTTTAAATTGAGAAACTCGGACTGTGCTTGGTCGTCCCACGATCAGATAGTTTTTGATGTGACTTCTGAAATTTTCCCGGCGTATTTCTTCTTCGACGGGATCCGGCTGCATACCCGGAAATTATTAGAAGAAAAAAACAGATAGTTTTTACCGGTAAGCTGACACAATTTAGGGGTACCTAGTGCAGAGTGGTGCAAGAAACGGCGAAAAAAATTGATCAAACCGACAAGCTATGAAGTTGCTTTCTGGCAGACGGGATTGTAATGTCACGGGTGTCTTGTAGTTTGTCGGGATCGGGCGTAATGCGGTCAGCCGAAATTACGTGACCTAGAAATTTAATGGAAGTCTTGCCAAAATGAGATTTACTGAGGTTCACGGTAACACCTTCTGTAAGAAAAGTTTGCAATAGCATACGAAGAACAGAATTATGTTCCGACCAAGAAGGTTCTGTAATTAGAATGTCGTCACTGTATGTGGTGATTCTGTCTTTTAATTCCTTTGGAAGAACAGCATTCGTCGCACGGATGAAAGCAGTGGAGCTAATTGTTGAACCAAAAGGCAGTTAACAAAATTGGTAGCAGTAACCGAAACAAAGGAAAGCAGCGTATTTTCTGCAATTAGAATGCAGCTGAATTTGCCAGAATCCATATTTTAAGTCCAGGGTAGAATAGATTGATGTTCCGTGAAATTTTTGCAAGAGCTCTTCCAGCGGTTTTGGACGATCGGTTTCAGTAATGATGAGAAACTGACGTGAATCTAACACAAGGCGAAGTGAGCCATCTTTCTTGTTAATAATGTGAAGAGGGTTAATATATTGACTAGCGACTGGTTCAAAGATACCTTGGTCTAACATAGCCGGAAGTTCTTTCTTGACTTGATCTCAACATAGCCGGAAGTTCTTGCTTGACTTGATCTCGATAGATGAACGGAATTGAATAATGTTTTGCCTTGAATGTATCGTGCTGTTTTACATGAAATTCCTAAACAAAACTGAACATGGTTCCTGGTACGAGGATAATCCCAAAAGTAAGGGCTCCTATTTTTTTATAAGTACATAGACCTGTTTATTTCTACAATGGTTTTCATCAGTTTACAGCGTGAACATTTAGCTATTTTTCGACGTAATCACCATTTCTGTCGATGCATTTTTGTAGACGCTGTGGCAGTTTTTGTATGCCAATGTCATACCAGCTCGCCGCCACGCTGTTCGGAAAGTTATGAATCTCTTCTTTCACCTCGTCGTCGGAGCTGAATCGCTTTCCGGCCAAATGTTCTTTTAACCTAGGGAACTGAGCGAAAAGTCAGGACTATAGGGTGGGTGGGTGATTATTTTCTACTGAAACTGTTGCTGCCGAGCGATGTGTGGGCGAGCGTTGTCATGGAGAATGTGTACGCTCTTGCTCAACATTCATCTTCTCCGGTTCTGAATTGCCCGTTTGAGTTTTTTCAGAGTCTCACAGTACCTGTCAGCGTTAATTGTTGTCCCACCGATTCAGGGGACCTTACTTTTGGGCCGCCCGCGGTGGTCTAGCATGCTGAACTGCCACCAGTTGACGGTGACAGTGAAGGTGCTAAATTGTGCTACTGCTAAAGACTCATTTTTTGAATGCTGAAATTTATGACTGCAATTATCTGTCACCTCATTTATGTCATTTCATTGTAGCCATTTTTGTTACTGTTTTTGGTGAATAATAAAAAAAAAAAGCGGTTCAGGCGCTCAGTCCGGAACCGCGCGACTGCTACGGTCGCAGGTTCGAATCCTGCCTCGGGCATGGATGTGTGTGACGTCCTTAGGTTAGTTAGGTTTAAGTAGTACTAAGTTCTAGGGGACTGATGACCACAGATGTTAAGTCCCATAGTGCTCAGAACCATTTGAACCATTTTTTTTTTTTTTTTTTTTTTTTACTTTTGGGATTACCCTCGTACATTCTCAAATACTTCAAGAGTGCTGTAAAAGCATATCCTGCAACTGTTGGCGCTCTTCGCAGGTCAAAGCTTTTCGTTCATTCACCTTACTGTTGATCGTCTGCATAATGTCTTAACCTACTTCCTCAAGGATATTGTTACTACGGAAATACATGTCTGTAAAGAATGTTGTATGCCAATAAGTATTCTTAGATGCTGCAATGACCTCTACTCTGTTAATGTCTTGCTCCTCAGCTGACAAAGAATTCTGAAAAGTGACAGACAGTTGTTGCATATCGGATTTCAATATAAGCAATGACTTCTTAAAGTTGATAACAGCGTCATGTTAGACAAGGAAATCCCGATTGTTAAGAGAGGAACGATCCAGAAATTAGCATGAAATATATGATCAGCAAGTATAAAAGATTTTGCAGTTTCACATCTACTCCCTTGTCATAGATTGCACCTCTAACTTTCGTCTTAATAAGTGGAAAAGTAGGACAGGTATTGTCAGCGTTACATTTTTGCAATGCTGTTTCATTTATCACTGTTACTGGTGAACCATAGTCGATCAGTGCAGAAAATTAATACAAACCAATTTTAATTTCAGCAATGGGATGACAAATATTCTTTTGAGTTTGGTGTCTCTGTTGTAATAATCTGTCCCTAATGTCGTCGAAGGTGATGGCGTTTTGCTGAACGGTATTATGAATAGAAGAATTGCACTGCACGTTTTCCGATTGTTGTTGATGTGGTCTTCAGTCCTGAGACTGGTTTGATGCAGCTCTCCATGCTACTCTATCCTGTGCAAGCTTCTTCATCTCCCAGTATCTACTGAAACCTACATCCTTCTGAATCTGCTTAGTGTATTCACCTCGTGGTCTCCCTCTTCTATTTTTACCCTCCACGCTGCCCTCCAATACTAAATTTGTGATCCTCGATGTCTCAGAACATGTCCTACCAACCGATCTCTTCTTCTGGTCAAGTTGTGCCACAAGCTCCTCTTCTCCCCAATTCTATTCAGTACCTCCTCATTAGTTATGTGATCTACCCATCTAATCTTCAGCATTCTTCTGTAGCACCACATTTCGAAAGCTTCTATTCTCTTCTTTTCTAAACTATTTATCGTCCATGTTTCACTTCCATGTTTCCGATTGAACAACGTCGACAGTTTCTAGTCATGCGTTACTAGTGGGCTGATTGGTGGCAGAAGATTGCTGTGATGGTTCAATTATATGTACTGTACGGTTGTTTCGATCTGCGGAATGCCGCGGTGGATGAAAACGAACATTAGGCTCATTAAGAATGAACTTAGACTGCTGGGGCTGATTGTGATGAAAACTGCTGTTGCCAAAATTACGCTTAAATTGTTGATTATTCCCTTCATGCTTGAGGTGAAAATTTCTTTGCTGTTGATCGTTTCGATGTGACTGTGACCACCGGTTTTTGTGGCAGAAGTTATTCCCTTGCGGTTGAGTAAAATTACTGGACTGGGTTGTACTGGCAAAGCTTGGCGGTGGCACATTGACCTTCGGTTGTGCTTGTCGACCATATTGTTCTTGGATATTTCCGGACTGCTGCGGCTGCGGCAAGAATTGTGACTGCAAACTGTGTTTGCTGGCGTCGAAATTTTGATATAGTTGCTGCTGCTGAATACACTACCAGAATGTTGTCTCTTGTTACAATGTCCATGAAAATCGTTATCGGAACCAAATCTTTTATTTCTCTTGCTATGGAATGGGCGGAATTGTTCGTTGTAAACGAGTGAGTTGTTATCTTGATTGCCGTTATCAAAGTTCTTATTGACAAAAGAGTAGTCCGATTGTAGAAGTCCTAATAAATGTAATAAGTCCCTGAAAGCTGAAATACTTTCCTTCTGCTGTCCGTTGAGAAGGGACACTCATAATGAGCGCGCAGGTTTTGAGGTGCATAATTGTGTGAGCGCAGATTGGCTATACGGTTCGGTCATGCACTGGTTTTGTTGAACCATATATTCAAAAAACTGGGTGATAGTTGGAAAACTAGAGTGTTCAAAATTGGGTAAACTAATTTAGTTGGTGCCGGCCGCGGTGGTCTAACGGTTCTGGCGCTGCAGTCCGGAACCGCGGGACTGCTACGGTCGCAGGTTCGAATCCTGCCTCGGGCATGGGTGTGTGATGTCCTTAGGTTAGTTAGGTTTAAGTAGTTCTAAGTTCTAGGGGACTTATGACCTAAGATGTTGAGTCCCATAGTGCTCAGAGCCATTTGAACCATTTTTAATTTAGTTGGTCTTTAATGCCTCGCTGGGTCGTTTCCGTCCAATACGCAGATAGGTGACTGTTACGGTTGCACGTTAATTTGAAAGTGATTACGTGGAGAAAATTTTCTGATATTGTCCACTTCCTGATGTAAACTATTAACTTTCCTAAGTAGCGAACTGTTATGTGCACCAAGCTGGTTTAATGTGTGCTGCATGTACTGATATTCCTGAGATTCAGTGAAAAGAATGGGAGCTGTGTCTTCTGATATATTTTCAGTTTGATTTTCAAGTGTTTCTAATCTTGCCGATAGATCACCACATCTTTCTGTGAGCGTAAGAATGTGTGTGGAATTGTTTTAGTCTAAAGCGTCGACTTGTTTCTGAAGTTTACGTGTTTTTGGATTCGTGTGTCAACATTTGTTTTCAAATCAGTTACATCTGGTATTTGGTTTTGTGATTGTTTTACTCTATTAACCTCGTCTGTGACGGAATTTATACTAGCAGCAACATGGGTTGTAACACTAGTGAGCAACTGCTGTTCTATTTCCTATCTTTGCACTGCTAATGACTGTAACAACTGATTGGTTCCCTCTGTGTGTTTACACAGTCTTTGGATTACTTTTCTGAGGTCTTAGTGCGAACATTAAGACGTGCTTCTAATCGAGTGTCTTGTTGAACTATTCTTTCATTAGCTGATTGGATTTCATCTGTAAGCTTTTTATAGGTTTCACTGCATTGATATCTCAATGCATTAATGTCATCTCTCAAAGGTGTCTGCGCACTGCCTGGCTATCCCTTCAATTTTATCGCAAAGGCGTTTTTCACTGGCAGAAAATTTTTATAATTTTTATTAAACCGTTCATTGAACTGAGTATTCTGTTTGCATGATATTTTGAAGCATCGCTTCCATATTACTTTGAATAGATGTGTCGGATGTCACCTGTGTTGTGTTTTGTGGTGTGGAGACATCATCTACAGTCATGGACGTCTCGTTTGGTGCATTATCTGCACGATTACTGTTAAAAAAATCTGACGGTTTTTGAGGACAGACTGAGCACTTTGCACTATTTTTTCCTCTGACATACTATCGGCAATCAGACCAATTGTGTGAAAAGTAGGGAAATCACTGACCTCACTCGGTAAACAATCAAGTTTTGAATTATGCACATCAGCCATGTGCATATCAGAGGCGTCCGCAATACCGAAATTTACCGTCTGATTGCTAGTCAAAATAGTGGGTAAAATTAACAGTATCGGGAAACAGTATGTCATTTTTGGAAACGGAACTCATGTTTTCTGTAATGCTTTGCAACTGTTGCACCGCAGAGTGGTCACTATCATCCTCAACAGTGCTGACAATAATCGGACAGTCGTCCATTTCGGTATGTAAGATTACGCGCCGGAACCTGAACAGTTTTGCGCGGCATCGTAAATCACATACAGGGTACAGAAACAAAGACAAAAAAATATTGAACAATGAAATCAATGGAAAACAAGGCGGAGCATAAGAATGCGGATGAACTGTGGAAGAAATTTTGTACAAGTTAATAAATTGCTTTGCGCTAAAAAGTCTAACTATTATCGCTACAGAGTGGTTGAGAGAACAGAATCTATTTATCTGACTATTTCAATATGAAAGTTTTCACAAAGCGAACGACTGGGAGATCTGTCAAGTGTAACTTTCTTTTAGAAAATGAAAGAGAAAACTTTACAATTACGTTGAATGAATGTCTGATCTGTGGAATGAGTACTGAACTCGTATTGTCGTATTGCGTGTTGTAAGTGCAAGTGGTGTGCTTACTGTTATTTTTAGCAAAACTTTACGAATCGATTGAGCAATGCAACTCCCAATACCAGTAAAGAAATACAGTCACTGCAAAATACATTCAGCCCTGTAGGCACTGAATCATCTGGCCCTGTTCAAAACTGGTAAGTTTGGTCCTTGTGCACATAACAAATAAACTGAATTGCCTTACACCTAAAACACCAACGGAGTAACGCGATATATTCTGGTCTCTCACAAAAACATGAATGCTAGCTATAGGCTCAGCAGGTATGCACGTTTTAATCGATCGATGGAGATATACTTTATCTGAACTTTCACTTTAAGTCTAAAAATTTTTGGGGTCTTTTCAGTTTCTTCATATGGGCCTTCCTCACTTGCTCAACCCTTACAAACAAATGTTGAGTCGTTGAGGTCCTTATGTGTGAATGATGTTTACTTTGCTATGTGGGGATATTATACAGATTTCAGGTAATTCCTAACCTCTTCCAGTTGTGAAACAAACTGAGGTAAGTCTGCATCACTTTTTTAAAAAAATTACCTGTCATCCTGACGGGTGAAATATAAACCATTTCAGCAATTGTAATGTTAGTGTTTTCTGTAATTGAGCAACGAAGATGGAAATGGACTGCAGGTATTATTTAAATCTGTTTAGTTGCGGCATGCGCATGGATGACTGCTTCAAGTGCCTAATGAAATCTTTCAATTTTTTCATTTGATTGAGGATGATCTACATCTACATACATAATCCGCAGTCCACCATACGGTGCGTGGCGGAGGGTACATCGTACCACAACTAGCATCTTCTCTCCCTGCTCCACTCCCAAACAGAACGAGGGAAAAATGACTGCCTATATGCTTCTGTACGAGCCCTAATCTCTCTTATCTTATCTTTGTGGTCTTTCCGCGAAATGTAAGTTGGCGGCAGTAAAATTGTACTGCAGTCAGCCTCAAATGCTGGTTTTCTAAATTTCCTCAGTAGCGATTCACGAAAAGAACGCCTCCTTTCCTCTAGAGACTCCCACCCGAGTTCCTGAAGCATTTCCGTAACACTCGCGTGATGATCAAACCTACCATTAACAAATCTAGCAGCCCGTCTTTGAACTGCTTCTATGTACTCCCTCAATCCGACCTAATAGGGATCCCAAACGCTCGAGCAGTACTCAAGAATAGGTCGTATTAGTGTTTTATAAGCAGTCTCCTGTACATATGAACCACATCTTCCCAAAATTCTACTAATGAACCGAAGACGACTATCCGCCTTCCCCACAACTGCCATTACATGCTTGTCCCACTTCATATCGTTCAGCAATGTTACGCCCAAATATTTAATCGACGTGACTGTGTCAAGCGCTACACTACTAATGGAGTATTTAAACATTACAGGATTCTTTTTCCTATTCATCTGCATTAATTTACATTTATCTATATTTAGAGTTAGCTGCCATTCTTTACATCAATCACAAATCCTGTCCAAGTCATCTTGTATCCTCCTACAGTCACTCAACGACGACACCTTCCCGTACACCACAGCATCATCAGCAAACAGCCGCACATTGCTATCCACCCTATCCAAATGATCATTTATGTAGATAGAAAACAACAGCGGACCTACCACATTTCCCTGGGGCACTCCAGATGATACCCTCACCTCCGATGAACACTCACCATCGGGGAGAGGAAAACGTACTGGGTTCTATTACTTAAGAAGTCTTCGAGTCACTCACATACTTGGGAACCAATCCCATATGCTCGTACCTTAGTTAGGAGTCTGCAGTGGGGCGCCGAGTCAAACGCTTTCCGGAAGCAAGGAATATGTCATCCGTCTGATACCCTTCATCCATGGTTCGCAAGATATCATGTGAAAAAAGGGCGAGTTGCGTTTCACAGGAGCGATGCTTTCTAAAGCCGTGCTGATGCATGGACAGCGACTTCTCTGTCTCAAGGAAATTCATTATATTCGAACTGAGAATATGTTCGAGAATCCTACAACAAACCGATGTTAATGATATTGGTCTGTAATTTTGAGGATCCGTCCTTCTACCCTTCTTATATACAGGTCTCACCTGCGCTTTTTTTCCACTGTTGTTTGGATTATTTAGAAACCAAAATGTTTTATTTGCTTAGAATAGCTCAAAGCTTAACTGCATTCCACAGTTGGTCACTATTTGGTACAGGGATTTTCAATTCTAGTGCTCCAACAATTGAAAAATGCTCTTCCCACTGCTTCTGCTCGTATGTTCTGAAGAGGTACTAGCTCTGAACAGTTTGTAACTCTATCGATGCATGTTAAACAATAAATATATTTATCACAATGAGGCAATGATCCTATCAAGTCAAGGTTAATTATTTTGAAGCATTCACCATTACTAGAGAAGTGTTCTAATGGTGTCTGAACATGTAGAGAGTGTTAGTTTTTCTGATGAGTCGTACATATTTTCGCTCAGTTTCGACCTTCCATTTTTATAGTTGATCCACTGTAACCTAGAGGAGATCATGTTTATAGTTTTCTTAATGCCTGCATGAGTTAAATTATGATAGCGTTGGAAAAATTAAGAATGTACGGTATATAAATGGTTCAGAAATATAAGGGTGAATAATTTGTATTGACAGATAACACCACCATTGTGTTCCTCCATGCGCCAAATAATATTTTACTTTAAGTGATGTATGATGTCTGAACTATAGTTAAGGACCAACTACAATTATGCAATGAAAACTGCATTAAACCTGTTGATTCGAGTTATGAAGTGGATGGTCCATTCCGTAAAGAATACGCCAAGTTCTGCATCTGCTGTATCTGTTTCACCGGAATCCGTTCCAGTTTCGTCTGCTGTGTCAGTTTCCGTAGCACTGTCGTCGTCATGTGCTGCATAATTCATCTCAGTTTTCCAGACCAACATTGATTATTATATTTTATATTGCTTCCTCCATTAAGCCATTTCTGTGCCAATATTCATTTTCAAATCCTTTCGCATGTCCGAAAGCCTTTGAGCAGTCATATTGGATAATGTTGCATAAAGGTTCCGTGGTTATTTCTTTTAGGGCAGTTAAATTAATGGAAGAAGCTTTTCCTGTTTTTTTTCTTTTTAATTGTATTGGAGATTGCCTCAGTAAAGTTCAGATCACAGTGGTACGGTGGGAATTCAGAAGAGGATTTCGCTTAAGATTTAAAATGGTGTCTTCTTAAAAAGAGGGTTTGGTTTATAGTAATGAAAAATTTATAAAAGGTCAGTTCAGAATTGATTTTTTCTAAAAGAGCAATTCAGTTACATGTATGTCCTTTCTGCGTGTTGCAGTAGTGAGGGGCTTTATTGCTCTGAACAGTATGATACAGTACGTTTTCAAGAACAACAGTACTACCAGTTGGGATGTTAGGAATCAGTTTTCCTTCTAATCATTTGCGATAGTTAATCACCCTGTATACTCGTGATACTCTTGGGATTTAGATTCTAAATCGTGGATTGACTTTGCTTTCCCAGTGAAACCCACTGCTCCTCCAGAGTGGTGTGTTATATATACAGGTTGGTCCATTGGTAGTGATCGGGTCAAATATCTCACGATATAAGCGTCAAACGAAAAAACCACAAAGAACGAAACTCGTCTAGCTTGAAGAGGGTAACCAAATGGCGCTATGGTTGGCCCTCTAGATGGCGCTGCCATAGGTCAAACGGATATCAACTGCGTTTTTTAAAATAGGGACCCACATTTTTATTACATATTCATGTAGTGCATAGTGAAATATGAATGTTTTGGTTGGACTACTTTTTTCGCTTTGTGATAGATGGTGCTGTAATAGTCACGAACGTATAAGTACGTGGTATCACGTAACATTCCGCCAGTGCGGACGGTATTTGCTTCGTGATACTTTACCTGTGTTAAAATGGACCGTTTACCAATTGCGGAAGAGGTCGATATCGTGTTGATGTATGGCTATTGTGATCAAAATGCCCAACGGGCGAGTGCTGTGTATGCTGCTCGGTATCCTGGACGACATCATCCAAGTGTCCGGACCGTTCGCCGAATAGTTACGTTATTTAAGGAAACAGGAAGTGTTCAGCCACATGTGAAACGTCAACTACGACCTGCAACAAATGATGATGCCCAAGTAGGTGTTTCAGCTGCTGTCGCGGCTAATCCGCACATCAGTAGCAGACAAATTGCGGGAGAATCGGGAATCTCAAAAACGTCGGTGTTGAGAATACTACATCAACATCGATTGCAACCGTACCGTATTTCTATGTACCAGGAATTACATGGCGACGACTTTGAACGTCGTATACGGTTCTGCCACTGGGCACAAGAGAAATTACGGGACGGTGACAGTTTTTTTGCTCGCGTTCTATTTACCGACGAAGCGTCATTCACCAACAGAGGTAACGTAAACCGGCATAATATGCACTGTTGGGCAACGGAAAATCCACGAGTTCTGCGACAAGTGGAACATCAGCGACGTTGGCGGGTTAATGTATGGTGCGGTATTTTGGGAGGGACGATAATTGGCCCCCATTTTATCGATGGCAATCTAAATGGTGCAATGTGTGCTGATTTCCTACATAATGTTCTACCGATTTTACTACAAGATGTTTCACTGCATGACAGAATGGTGATGTACTTCCAACATGATGGATGTTCGGCACATAGCTCGCGTGCGGTTGAAGCGGTATTGAATAGCGTATTTCATTACAGGTGGATTGGTCGTTGTTGATGATGATTATTAGTGTTTTAGGGCGCACAACAGCGAGGTTATCAGCGCCCGTTCCCAAAAGTTCAATTCAGAGCCGAATTGTGAGAGAATTGGTATTGTTCAAATTGCAAGATTGGACACAGCATATCAAAACAGGGAGATAAAACTAAAAATAAAATAGCAGTACAAACAGGTAAAAATAATTAACGGTGGCTGAGTGACCACTCGAAGCACCATACCAGGGACCGCACGCTCACCGGATCTGACGTCCTCGGATATCTGTCTGTGGAGAAGGTTGAAGGATATTTGTTATCGTGATCCACCGACAATGCCTGACAATATACGTCAACGCATTGTCAATGTATGTGCGAACATTACGGAAGGCGAACTACTCGCTTTTGAGAGGAATGTCGTTACACGTATTGCCAAATGCATTGAGGTTGATGGACATCATTTTGAGCATTTATTGCATTAATGTGGTATTTACAGGTAATCACGCTGTAACAGCATGCATTCTCAGAAATGATAAGTTCACGAAGGTACATGTATCACATTGGAACAACCAAAATAAAATGTTCAAAAATACCTATGTTCTGTATTTTAATTTAAAAAAACCTACCTGTTACCAACTGTTCGTCTAAAATTGTGAGCCATATGTTTGTGACTATTACAGTGCCATCTATCACAAAGCGAAGAAAGTGGTCCAACTAAAACATTCATATTTCTTTGCGTACTACACGAATATGTAATAAAAATTGGCGGTTTCTATTTAAAAAAACGCAGTCGATATTCGTTGGACCTATGGCAGTGCCATCTAGCAGTCCAACCATAGCACCATCTGATTTCCTCCTTCAAGCTAGACAAGTTTCGTTCTTTGTAGTTTTTTCGTTTGACGCTTATTTCGTACGACCCGGTCACGATCAATGGACCACCTTGTACACATACAAAAGCTATTAATGTTTGTGTTGTTGAATTAAACGTGATTGTGGAGTTTTATTATTTAATTTAATTTATATTTTATTCTTATTTTTTATTTGAGTTTTGTTTCACTGTTAAGATATGCAAAATCACAGATGGTTCTTGGATTTTACTGACACAAAAATGAAGCGTGGGATCATTTATAATTATTGAAGTTACTTAAGCGAACCCGTGCTCAAAAACAATTAATCATTATAGGCTATATGCACACACATAAAAGTATTTCACCATTTTCAATACGTAAGGACATACGTGTGATTTAATTACGTCTTAGTGCAGGCCAAGTCTGTATCCTATTGTGCGTAACATAAATCGTCTGAATAAGTCTTTAAGTACTCTGAAAATGTCAGTTTCCTATAGATCACGAATGAAAGAAATAATATCGCCGATCTCCAGCGTCGCCTGTGGATAGAACGGGATAATAATTAAGATAATTTGAAATTCCCGCTTAGTGGCGGCCAATTGTCGCCGTCCAGCGATGTTGAGCTAGTTTCCGGCGCCGCGTCTGAAATTCTTTTAAAAATGATGGGACAAGCAAACGGAATATGTGGTGCAGGTTACAGTTAAAATTAACAACAGCAATACTTTAGACATATATTGGAGCTCACTGCTCAAATAATAAAACATGTACACACCTTATTATGTAGACTGTGCACAACGGCGTCCTACCCGGACAAGACAAAGTAAGAGAGAGTCGGTGCCTTTTGTTTCACGCCGATAGTAAAAAGACGATAATAATAATACTTACGTTACAGATAATCGTTTTTCTTTATAATCGCATTATTCCTTGATTCTGAGTAGAGTTTCTTTTACATATGACAAATATAATTGCTTAATATCGTGGAAAAATATTTAATAATTTATATTTCTCTTGTCCGCAGCTCGTGGTCTTGAGGTAGCATTCTCGCTTCTCGCGCACGGGGCCCCGGGTTCGATTCCCGGCGGGGTCAGGGATTTTCCCTGCCTTGAGATGACTGGGTGTTGTGTAGTCTTCATCATCATCATTCATCCCCATTACGGTCGGAGGAAGGCAATGGCAAACTACCTCCGCTAGGACCTTGCCTAGTAGGGCGGTGCGGGTTTCACGCATCGTCCCCAACGCTCCTCGGAGTATGGGACGTCATCATAATCATATAGTTCTCCTAATAGGGGCCATGGGTCATCATAGGGCTCCCTGGAGTGCCATGGGCACATGTTCTAATGTCCGAGCGTGGCTTTCCACATTACGTCACATGAAGCATTTTCACTAACGTTTGGAGTTCGCATCACAATATTTAACATAATTCCAGTCATAGATTTCTATGATTGTCTGATATTTTGAGTTCACATCAATACACTTTAATTCGTTCAACAAGGTTACAAAATTTCAACATCATTGGTGCATATATTTAAAAAATATATTTTATTTTACCAAGGATAGTCTGTTATTATGACTTATCTTAGAAGCTAGATTAAGGAAAGGCAAACCTACGTTTCTAGCATTTGTAGACTTAGAGAAGCTTTTGACAATATTGACTGGAATACACTCTTTCAAATTCTGAAGGTGGCAGGGGTAAAATACAGGGAGCGAAAGGCTATTTACAATTTGTACAGAAACCAGATGGCAGTTATAACAGTCGAGGGACATGAAAGGGAAGCAGTGGTTGGGAAGGGAGTGAGACAGGGTTGTAGCCTATCCCCGATGTTATTCAATCTGTATATTGAGCAAGCAGTGAAGGAAACAAAAGAAAAATTCGTAGTAGGTATTAATATCCATAGAGAAGAAATAAAAACTTTGAGGTTCGCCGATGACATTGTAATTCTGTCAGAGACAGCAAAGGACTTGGAAGAGCATTTGAACGGAATGGACAGTATTTTGAAAGGAGGATATAAGATGAACATCAACAAAAGCAAAACGAGGATAATGGAATGTAGTCGAATTAAATCGGGTGATGCTGAGGGAATTAGATTAGGACATGAGACACTTAAAGTAGTAAAGGTGTCTTGCTATTTGGGGAGCAAAATAACTGATGATGGTCGAAGTAGAGAGGATATAAAATGTAGACTGGCAATGGCAAGGAAAGCATTTCTGAAGGAGAGAAATTTGTTAACATCGAGTATAGATTTAAGTGTCAGGAAGTCGTTTCTGAAAGTATTTGTATGGAGCGTAGCCATGTATTGAAGTGAAACATGGACGATAAATAGTTTGGACAAGAAGATTATAGAAGCTTTCGAAATGTGGTGCTACAGAAGAATGCTGAAGATTAGACGGGTATATCATATAACTAAAAAGGAGGTGTTGAATAGGATTGGGGAGAAGAGAAGTTTGTGGCACAACTTGGCTAGAAGAAAGGATCGGTTGGTAGGACATGTTCTGAGGCATCAAGGGATTACGAATTTAGTATTGGAGGGCAGCGTGGAGGGTAGAAATCGTAGAGAGAGACCAAGGGGTGAATACACTAAGCAGATTCAGAAGGATGTAGGCTGCAGTACGTATTGGGAGGTGATAAAGCTTGCACAGGATAGAGTAGCATGGAGAGCTGTATCAAACCAGTCTCAGGACTGAAGACCACAACAACAACAACAACAACAGTATGTTATTAACTGAAACTGCGGACATTTACTTTTTATCGCTCTCCATTCGGACGAGGGCTCTAAGGGGAACAGCAGAAAACCTGGGTGGAGCGAAACAGACTATTCTTCATCTCTATCTGTTATTAACGTTTCAAATATTATCAAGTATTGCATTCTTGATTTGCCAAGTTTGCATTTGATCGATTACATACTTAATTTGACAGACGTATGGCGATGCCGTTGGTTGATGGTGTCACCAGCTAGAAGCCGCCGTCATCGGCCGTCGGGTGTTCGTGGGACGTTGCAGGTGCGGCGTCGAGTAGTCGATGGTGCGTCATCATGGATACGCCCAGCGGGAACGTACGTAACGTCGGCGTGGAGGCAGGCACCGCCCCACGCGTTGACGTTTAACAACGCTACTGTCCGTCAAAGCTGCACCGGCGTCGCCTCCAGCCTTGTCGTCTCCCCAAACCTCTCGTAACGCCAAGGAGTGACCATGAAACAAGTCCGATTAGGAAGTATTATTTGTTTAACAAAAAGATGGTAATTCGCAATGGGAAAAATGCACACGTTATTAGTCACTGCTATTGTATAGTTCAGGGCCAGCACCATAACTGTTTATTACACCCCATGTGCGTAGTTTCAGTAATCACATAGTCCTGCTAACACGGTTGCTTTTTCACTTTTTATTATATTCTTAATGTTTCGCACTATATAAGCGTCCTGACGCTGTCACACACTCTACACTTCACCGTGTCTTAGAACGATGACTGTTCACTGTTTACAGGGTGTTGTGTACATAGTTCCGCGTAGTCAGCGCGTACGCAACTTTCCCAATAGAGCCCCCCCCCCCCCCCCCCACAAAGCACAACAGCGCAGGCGCAGTGCTCCTTCATCTCCGCACTACGACATGGCGCTGTCTTAGAGACGGACCAAATTCTGCTTCCGCCGATTTGCGTACTAATATGTAACGCAGCCAATGAGATTGCTGCTAACGTAGAACCTTTTCTCCTCGCGGATCACACTCGCGCAGTGATACCTGAACTCTTGAGGTATTATAATGAGTGAACAGACCTCCGATCAGTCAGTCTGCATTAGTCTGCACCAGTCTATAGTCAAGTTTCAGTTTGCGCCTAGTAAGATTATCGTATTCCTGTACATAACCATGAAGGGAAATGTATAGACACTTTGTCAAGTATCAGAGATATGATAAAATAAGATTAACGTACCAAGACCAAAGGAACTTCAGACTGTCAATTGTAAATAGCATCCAGAACCAAGTTAAGTAATTTTTTTGCTTGTTATTATTTTAATATATGTGTGTGAAAATTAATCAAGTTCTGTTTAAAGTTGGTCGCCGTCAGTCTGCTACTCTAAGTGTGCAAGTGGCATTTTTATCGTCTGACCTAACGGCAGAAGATAAAAACGCCACGATAAGACCATGAGACATATTGCTGACACTCGCCTACTTCGTTAGAGCGACAAGTCAAATAATCTGATGGTGTGTGTACCGAAGGTCTTACAGTATGCACACCACACAGGGTGAAAAGTATTTAAACCGACAAACTCTGGAAGGTTGTAGGGGACATCAAAACAAATATTTTTCCCTTATGTCATTTTTTCCTATGAGGAGTATTTAAATCGGCAGAGGAAGATTTATCTGGCGACAAATTAATTAAACCAACAAACAGTTTTCCATTTTTTTTATGATCAAGAGACAACACATTAACACAACCCAATTTCAATTACAGTAGATTTTCAAAGATGCCTCCATTGACAAGTAAACAAAGGTTAAACCGTCGGATCATGTTCTGTCTGACACGGGCAAAAACCCCAGGAGTATCCTGAATTGTTCCTGCTGCTGCTACTATCCGGGCAACCAGATCCTCTTCTGATGCAGCAGGAGTTGCCTAAACAAGGTTGTGCATCTCTCCCCACACAAAAAAGTCCAGAGGGGACATATCTGGGGATCGAGCAGGCCACGATACAGGACCACCTCTGCCAATCCACGTTTCTGGGAACCGTCGGTCCAGGAATCGACGCGCACGACGACTAAAATGTGCCGGCGCCCCGTCATGTTGGAACCGCATGTGTTGTCTTGTAGCGAGCGGGACGTCTTCCAGCAACTTCCTCAAATTGCAGCGTTCTTGCTGTGCGACGGTGTCCCTATCCAGGTAATCCGATAAATGACCCGGTCTCACGCAGACGTTGGTACACAGCAGCAGAGGTCGTATGATGCGGGATACGGCGATTAGTATATTGTTGTTGATAAACCCGCTGTACAGCTCATCCGTTGTGGTGTGCTACGTAGTACTCACCAACCATATCAGTGTACTCACTCCAGGTGTATCGACCCATTAGTAAACAGAGACAATGCACTACTTCACTGAGGGACAGCAGTTGCCTACAACTGAAGAGCGTAATACGCCCTCTAACAACCGCAATACGGCCTCTAACAACTGAAGAGCGTAATATGACCTCCTCTGGTTTAAATAATTCTCATAGGAAAAAATTATATTAGGGAAAAATATTTGTTTTGATATCCCCTACAACCTCCCAGAGTTTGTCGGTTTAAATACTTTTCACCATGTATATTCTGTTCTAAAAACATCACTCCGAGCGCGGCACGTCACTCACCGACCAATTGTCCGCTTCGCGTTGGAAGTTTTCGCGCGTGAAACGCTATTCCAAATACATCTTTCGCACAGTTTACACGAGATTAAATTACACACTTTTTTCACACTCGTCGTATTGTGTATGCTTAACAACATCTGTTTGTTAAGGACGTCCGCCAAAGTCTGTACAAAGTACGGCGATCGCTCACTTAACACTTTCTCATACTACAGATTGCGAATTACACGGTTCCATATAGTTCAAGTCACGGTTTTTATTGTCTCTCTGACTACAGTAGTTTTTGCCACAGAACAAGTTAATCACCGATTCTGTCACATTATCTGTCTTTTCGTTTAGAGGCAGGTGTTACAATTTGTGAATTACACAATTCATTGCTTTCGCTCCTGCGCCCCAGGCACGTCCTACATCTCAACAGGAAAGGGAAGGGTAAACTGGCTGGGGTAATAGCAGGAAATTTAAGGGGTGGAGGCACTGCCATGAATGGTAAAATACCAGTGGTTACAGGTGTTGGAGCAGCACCTTTTTTAGGATAGGTGAGACAGAAAGATGTCAAGTTCTACGAGAGGTCAGGATTGAAACAAATCTTCAGTTTAGGAAAGAAATTAAACAACACAATTCGAGCACATTGGATCACCAACCACAGCTGTCAACTAAAAATTTTCACCAATCACCAGAAATTTTATCTCCACCAAGTTGTATCTCAGTCCTAGGTAATTGCATTGACGAATTAAAGTCACCCAACCCAGTTGACATAATCTGCCTCTCTGAACACCATGTGACCACTGGTATAGAAACTAGGCCTAAGCACAATGAGAAACTCAGACAGGAGAGTACTGCAAATGTTAGTATAAGGAAAGGTTCTCATAAAAGTATAATTAAAAATAATATAAGTATATTTCATCAAAATATTGGGAGTTCAAAGAATAAAATAGATGAGCTTTTGGTTTGTTTAGAAGATTTAGAAGCTGAGGATGAAATAGATATACTATGCCTGTCTGAGAATCACATTGTTATTGATATGGATAACGTAAATGTAAGTGGACATAAGCTCTCTGCACATGTAATTAGAGAAAATATGGAGAAAGGAGGAGTTGCCATATATGTCAAAAGTTATCATTGTGCAAAAAGTACAGAAACAAAAAAGTTTTATGTAGAGAAACATATAGAAGCATGTGCCTGTGAGCTTAAATTAAATAAAGGCACATTTATAATTATAACTATACAAAGGTCCCCATCGGAAAATTTTCATCTATTTCTGAAAAATTTTGACTCCTGGTTGTGCTATCTGTCAGACAGGGGGAAGCAAATTATTATTTGTGGGGACTTCAATGTAGATTCTCTGAAAGAGGGTAATAGGAAAAATGACCTTGAAGTATTACTGGGTTCTTTCAATTTGACACCCGTTATTGATTTTCCTACTTGGGTGGTAAAGGATAGTAGCTCACTGATAGATAACGTCTTTATAGACCAAGATAAGTTTAACCAGATAAATGCTCAGCCTGTTGAGAAAGGTCTTTCTGATAATGGTGCACAGCTAGTTACAATATATGACACAGCCCCATTCAGCAGTACTAAATAGCCCTCCAAAGTAGTACGTTCAGTCAACGATTTAACAATTGCAAACTTCTGGGAAAGCCTACAGAAGTTAGACTGGAATGAGGTGTACCGTGAACCTGATGCCAATTTAAAATATAATTTATTTCATGACACTTTTGTAAATGCATTTGAAAACTGCTTCCCCAAGAAAATAGTTAAATATACTCGTAAGAAACCTTGTAACAAACCATGGCTTACTAAGGGTATAAAAATATCTTGTAACCGGAAAAGAGAAATGTATCTGACAGCAAGAAACAGTAGTGACCCAGAAACTATCAAACATTATAAAAACTACTGTGCTATATTAAGAAAAGTTATTAAAAAATCCAGAAGTATGTGTATCATGTCTGAAATTAGCAACTCTGATAATAAAATTAAAACAATTTGTAATATTATTAAAAGAGAAACAGGTCAACCAAGAGCACAGGAAGACAGTATTACCATCAAATTGAATGAAAATTTACGAACAAAAAGTCAGAAGTTGAAAAAATTTTTAATAATCATTTTCTAAATGTTGTGGATATAGTAGGATCCAGGTGTTCATTAGAAGATGCTAGCCAGTTAATGGATGAGGCCATACCTATGCAACTTGATACAATTGGAATCTCACCCACTTCTCCCTCTGAAATTAGGAAAATAATAAACTTGCTTAAAAGCAAAAACTCACATGGAATTGATGGCATTTCCAGCAAAATACTAAAAGCTTGTTCTCAACAGATAAGTAAGATTCTCAGCCACCTGTGTAATAGCTCTCTGGAACAGGGCATTTTCCCTGATAGACTGAAATATGCTATTGTTATACCTTTGCATAAAAAAGGGGATAGATCTGATGTCAACAATTACCGTCCAATCTCCCTTCTAACAGCTTTATTCAAAATTTTTGAGAAAGTAATGTATTCAAGAGTAGCTTCTCATATCTGTAAAAATGAAGTACTAACAAAATGTCAGTTTGGTTTCCAGAAAGATTTTTCAACAGAAAATGCCATATATGCTTTCACCAATCAAATTTTGAATGATCTGAATAACCGAACACCACCCATTAGGACTTTTTGTGATCTCTCAAAGGCTTTTGATTGTGTAAATCATGAAATTCTGCTAGACAAGATCAAGTATTGTGGCATGAGTGGGACAGTGCACAAATGGTTTAATTCGTACCTAACTGGAAGAGTGTAGAAAGTTGAAATAAGCAGTTCTCATAATATGGAAAGATCAGCACATTCCTTAAACTGGGGAACTATCAAGAATGGGGTTCCACAAGGGTCGGTCTTGGGTCCTTTGTTGTTCTTAGTATATATTAATGACTTGCCATTCTATATTCATGAAGAGGCAAAGTTAGTTCTCTTTGCTGATGATACAAGTATAGTAATGACACCTCACAAACAAGAATTAACTGATGAAATTGTCAATAATGTCTTTCAGAAAATTACTAAGTGGTTCCTTGTAAACAGACTCTCACAGAATTTTGATAAGACACAGTACATACAGTTCCATACAGTAAATGGTATGACGCCATTAATAAATATAGACCTTAATCAGAAGCATATAGCTAAGGTAGAATATTCAAAATTTTTAGGTGTGTCCATTGATGAGAGATTAAATTGGAAGAAACACATTGATGATCTGCTGAAACGTTTGAGTTCAGCTACTTATGCAATAAGGGTCATTGTAAATTTTGGTGACAAACATCTTAGTAAATTAGCTTACTACGCCTATTTTCACTCATTACTTGTATATGGCATCATATTTTGGGGTAATTCATCACTGAGGAATAAAGTATTTATTGCACAAAAGCGTGTAATCAGAATAATAGCTGGAGTCCACCCAAGATCATCCTGCAGACATTTATTTAAGGGTCTAGGGATATTCACAGTAGCTTCTCAGTATATATACTCTCTTATGAAATTTGTTATTAACAACCACACCCAATTCAAAAAATAGCAGTGTGCATAACTACACTACTAGGAGAAAGGATGATCTTCACTATTCAAGATTAAATCTAACTTTGGCACAGAAAGGGGTGAATTATACTGCCACTGAAGTCTTTGGTCACTTACCAAATAGTATCAAAAGTCTGACAGATAACCAACAAGTATATAAGAAGAAATTAAAATAATTTCTGAATGACAACTCCTTCTACTCCATAGAGGAATTTTTAGATATAAATTAAGAAAAAAGAAAAAAGAAACAAACAAAAAAATTATAAAAAATAAAAAAATTAAAAAGAGTTGTTATATTAACTTAATTATGTTGTTAAACTAACTTCATTATGTCATGTATTGGAAAATTTGACTCATTCCACATCGTTACGAAATATCGTATTCATGGAACTAGTATTAATCTAATCTAATCCCTGTCACATTAGTCTGACCAATTGATCATCAAGACTTGTACTCAGACTCTGGCCTGACTTTACAATAATAATGGCTTTATCATATTATACTCAATAAATTGCCTATATTTTTATATTTGGTCGGGACTGCTGTGCATGTTCTTGTGTTAGACGGTGTCTCATATTCGTTTCTCAAGCCTAATGTAGGGTTAGCTGTGGATCCAAAAATCTAGCAAAGTCATGCAGTAAAATGGTATGACATGTCCCTGCTCGTTTGAGTCTAAAATTGTTTCATTGAAATCTGCTTTGCTGAAGACCCTTGGTGTTTCCCATTAACATGGCTTTTACACATGGTCATCTTTCTTTTTACTCTATTAGTTGAAATATTACCAAATAAATGAGTATTGTATATTTAAGAAAATTGAACTTACATTTCTACTAAATCTTTCACAAGCTGAACATTCCAATGAAATAATAGTCCTAACTTTACATTACTGTATGGAATTAAATCAAATGTTCTCATTAAAAATAGATATCACTTTATATTCACTATTTTACTTCCATTTCATGAACTTGTGTTCCTTCATGTTCAGTAACTAATGTCTTTCCTATGCATCTTTGAAAAGCAAGTAATATTGTTCTTTTGTCAAGTACACTCACATATGATGACACTTTCTATGTCGTACGTACAGAAAAATATACAATGGAAAACACTTCTATACTACTATATACATGAAAAATACATCAAAACCTGAAAACATCTTATATTTACTTTTTCATTATGAATAATTTCGAATGAATTCTTTATAACGGTATAGAATATGTGGTGTGACAGAAGGTTTCATGGGGCAACACCTCTATGTTGTATTCGTAACACTTTATTAGTCCAGGTTTCTACGAGAAAACATTCAAATGATTTGAAAAGAAACGCAAGTTAATGTTGCTGGCTACTGTTCAGATAACCTGATTGTGATATCGATAGCTACGATGCCAAGGAGGAGGAGGAGGATATTAGTGTTTAACGTCCCGTCGACAACGAGGTCATTAGAGACGGAGCGCAAGCTCGGGTGAGGAAAGGATGGGGAAGGAAATCGGCCGTGCCCTTTCAAAGGAGCCATCCCGGCATTTGCCTGAAGCGATTTAGGGAAATCACGGAAAACCTAAATCAGGATGGCCGGAGACGGGATTGAACCGTCGTCCTCCCGAATACGAGTCCAGTGTGCTAACCACTGCGCCACCTCGCTCGGTGATGCCAAGGCGTAGGTGCAAGTTCTTAGGTTGGCACTATGACAGACACCGACGACAGCGCACTCTAGCCGGTGCTGTGGAGCTCTACGAGCTCCGCTCTTCGGCCATAGATATTAGTAGACTGGCCTTGCTGTGCAGAAGCTATAGGGCTAGTGAGGCATAACATAAACCACGTGTCTGTTGGCAAAACGTGGCGGGATTTCAAATCAGTGGTCTGCCATCCTAAGTTTGTATCGCATTTTACCCACATTTCTCAATTGACTGCCAAACGCTTCCAACAAAAATTACTTTTTTATTTGCGAATAATTGTGTCAGAACTACATTTGACCTGAATTTGTTCACAGTACCATTTATAAAATCTAACAAATACATCGAACGCCCCTCTGGTGGGCAGCGGGACGAAATTACTATAAACTATCCATTAAAGTAAAATGTCATTTAAACAGTAAGAGTGGGTTCGTGTCAAAACTTTAAACATTGGATTCGCCGCGTTTTGAGCTCTAGTCACTTATAAAAGAAAATGGGATATGGGAATTATGTCAACTATAGGTGCCAAAATTGTCGACTTTACGAGCAGGTCCATTTTAGAGTATCAATTTTAGGTGCACTTCAAAGGTTCAGTTCCTACTATTTTTACAAAAGTTGAAACTATCAGTTAAAAAAAAAAAGATATTTTAGATGAAAGGTGAGACTTTGAAGTTTCAGAAAATAATTTTGGAGACTACATTTATTTAATAATATTAGAAGGTAGAAAAAATTCTCTTCGTGTGTCGACTACAGGTGCTCTTAACTTATTATAATCTCACTTGTATTAACAAAACGGCGCGTATGTGCAGATGGCTTAAATTTTTTCCGTTTCAGGGCCTGTATCCAAAGCTGCCTTCGGTTTTCATCCTTAGGGAACCTATGAGTAGTAACTAGAAACAGTTATACTTACTTCTGTAACCGAATTATCACAGATACTTGCCAAAATGTAATATGAGTCTGACTTTACAGGCATCACTTTCAACACTTTAATTTACGTGATACTCTATTTCAAGTGTAAAAGTTACTTCAGCAGATTTCAATAAACGCATCTGCACTATCATAGAAACACTTATACTTGAAATGTAATGCCATTTCCCCCGACAAAACTCTGAGTACTGCCATAAGCGCAACACGAAACAACCATGTTTTGGCAACATTCACGTGACTTTAGCCCAGAGATGTTGGAGCCACGATAATGACTTCAGGGCCAGTGTATTATATTTATGGTCGAAGACTGCGCTCCAGATTCAGACCCTTAGATCTAGAGCAGACGGCGGGACACTTCGCTTCAGCTTCGCTTCATATAGAGACTTTGCACTACTTACGACGGGGTCTAAGGCTTCGCACCTACGTGCTCATCTGTACAAAGTTATGTTTGCCTCTGTATATATTCATGCAGCAGTAAACCACTTTTACTTACTTGCAGTACCGACGTGTCTTACCTCACCTGCTCCTCATCGCTTCCTTTATTCGGCCAACCTTTCAATTTTGAGGAGCAGACTCACGCGCCGCCTTCCAGGCGGGATACAAAACTGATTCCTTAACCTTGTTGTAAACGATTTCCCGTATTTCCATAGTGTTCTCTATCCCCTTTTCAGAATAACAGTGGTCCTTCGTTTTTAAATCAAAGTTAACTTGTAAAATCTTTAATCCGCGGCATTTGATTTGAATGCTCTGGCGATACTCGTCATTTACTTCTAAGACCATATCCAGTACAATTCTCCTTCCACCATACATTAAACTAATTTCTCCAATGTAAAGGTCAGTATTTGCCTTTCTGCACCACAGGAAATCACAACCCAGGATACAAGCTACTGATAAACCTTTTACCATTAGGAAAGTGCATTTGATCGCTCCTTCCCAAAATTCCAGGTCAACCTGTACCTGGAATTTAACTATGTGTGCTTGTGCCCCAATGGCTCCATACAGCCGACAGTTCTGTACTGGAAAAGTCACTGTTTTATTTGTCTTACATAATGTTTTATATAGTTCCAAACTCAGAACACTACTAGTCGCGCCAGTATCCTTGTACACGTTGCCTGTAATATTTTCTATCTGTGTTTTAATCACAGTCTGTATTTGTTCTAGATTGCTGCTTTTGCACTTACTGGGATCCTTTAATAATTCATCCTGCATTGCGGTATCATCACTATAACGCAGCAGGTCAACGGTTTCTCGAGTCTGCTTTGGTGTGCACCTACTTCACCCGCTGACCAATAATATGGAGCTCATTGTGGTCGGAACTATTTTGTTGTCTGGGAGGTGGCTGGAAGGTTGCTATCTGACACCTCCACTATCCTAACACTGGATTGCTGTGCTGGCCAATGTTGCTGATTTACGTTTCCCAGCGATTTTCATTTGTTTGTTCACTGTTCGGTCCCGGTGGGGGATCTGTGTTTTGATTCCACGGTGGCGAGAAATTACTATGCCACTGGTTTCGGTTGCTACTGCTGTTATTTCGCCACTTCGAATTGCTTTTGTGTCCGGTGTTGGCTCTGCATCCCACTTTCTTTTTCTATTCAGTTGCGGATAACCATCGCCATTCGCCATCAATTGGCACTGAGCACTACGGGACTTAACTGCTGCGGTCATCAGTCTCCTAGAACTTAGAACTACTTAAACCTAACTAACATAAGGACATCACACACATCCATGCCCGAGGCAGGATTCGAACCTACGACCACAGCGGTCGCGTGGTTCCAGACTGTAGCGCCTAGAACCACTCGGCCACTCCGGCCGGCGATCATAACCTTTACCACTGTTATTATTGTGGTCTTGTTTGTTATTTCTATTGCCATTTTTCTGAGGAGGAGACGAATGATTTGTATCACTTTTTTCTATCTCCGTCTCCTCTAGTGCCAAATCAATCTTGTACATTACTGATAGGTATTTGTCTAAATCTTCCTTATCAACATTAATTAACTTATCTTCGGTATGTCCGTGCAGCCACAACTTGAGCAACCGAATCACATCTTTATTAGCCATTGGCTCATCCCAGTACCTATCTGGTCCTAAAAATGTATTTCTCAAAATATTTCCTTAGACTAGTGTCTGGGAGTACACATGTCTGGGCAACAGACTTCATTTCTTAATCTTTTCTGAATAATCGGGACTTTTCAAATTGCTCAGTATTGTGACATCTATCTATTGCCTCATTTGCCCAAAGTCCAGCATCTCCCTGTCTATGAGATACAGTAAACTGAACTTTTTGCGTTTCTGTCCACATACTGGGCAAGATATTCCTAAAACTTTTAATGAAATGTCTGGCTGAACCGATTTCCTTTCCTTAAAATTTGGAATTGCCTATGTTTAAGTAGGCTTTCCGCTTTATAACTGCCCACGTCGTGTTGTGCCGACTCCACTGTAGCTTGAATGGATTTTTAAGTTTGTTTTATACGCCCGACTTCTAATTTCACCACACAAGCCCCCAGGTTTGAGGAGTTATTGCCCGATGACGACACGCAATACAGTTTGTTAAAGTGGAGATCGCCGTTATTAATTATGTTTTTAGATTTAATTTTATTACTCATACAGAGACTCAACGTTCCTTTGTTTAACAGCGCGTCGTCAAAATAAGTATGAAATGCTAATGTCTTTGCAATACATAATGTCGACTATTGAGTTAGTTCGTACCTATTTTGTCATTTTAGAGAAGAGAGACCTTAAGCGCTTCTGCTTCTATAGTCTCAGTATCAAATGTTCACTAATTTTAATTTACTTCCTATCTCAGTTCAGTATTTAACACAAATTATATATCAATGTCATTTCAGAGATATTAAGTCGGTTCCACACTAACGGAGTAACACGTAATTGTCATTTAAGATCACTTTTATTAATAATCCTTTTTCATATGACGTAAATGTTAATGAATGATCGCTATCTAGCAGGAAAGAGGGATTGATCCTAATCATGAGATAATAGCTTTTAATGAGCCCGCAATCGTGAATTAAATAAAAAGTCACGTTCAAGGATGATATGCGAACAACTTTCGTTATGTCCGTTTTCACGCATCTGTCAAAACTAATCCTATCGCCCACAGTTCAAATTAACACTGACGTTAACCCCTTTTGTCGGAACATCGAATCATAACTATTATGTGAAAGTTTCTTCTAGTCCCCGAATTAATTACTTTCAGATACGTGCATGACCGAACAGCAGAACGGAACACAAACGACTTCTTTTAACAACCGAACAACGCAATGACGTTACGTTACGACAATGTCTGCCCAATGAACATCTCTTTGACTTTATCTTCTCTACTGGGCTTAATTAAATTATTCCTAATTACAATTTATTCGGCTATTTAACGAAAACATCTAACAAAATGTAAAATAAATTTATCCCAACGTAAAAATCCGTTATATCTTCCATTAGTTTCCGTGTCAGTACCGCCGCCCCCGGATTGCTTAGGTAGAACTCACGGTACACTATTAGGACTGTGGCTGTTCCGGCCACTATCATAATTAATAACCATACTCGGTGCGTTACCATACACGTTACGAGTAGGCGTGATACTTTCTCTAATGTTTTGACAGCCGAGCGCCTCGTGCTGTAAGTTGGCAATACGCTGTCACTTCGCGCTTATCGGTCAGCTGTGCGACTTCTGTTTGCAGTGTTTCCTTTACTCGGTTGTTAGCAAGGTCAACACCCCCAGTCACACGCTGTATCGCAGTGTTCACTTTTTCGTATACCTGTTGTACTATTGTTTGTTCTTTCGATTCCAGCCATTCCTGAAATTATTTCTCGATTTTGTCAGCCTGATCGCCTAAATTCTTTTCAATACACTCTCGCTGTGAAACTTCTAGTTGCTCCATGCGAGTCGTGATTGAATCTATCTCCTCCTTCAAAGTCGTTTGTGCTGTCTGTATAGCCTTTACCTCCAAATCTAAGTTGCTGACTAGTTCAGGCAGCCCCTGATAGGAATTCTTTAATTCAGTTACCTCTGAGGAAATTATTCAGATAGTAAAGGGAGACGAAAATTTAATAGTCATGGGCGACTGGAATTCGATAGTAGGAAAAGGGAGACAAGGAAACGTAGTAGGTGAATATGAATTGGGGGTAAGAAATGAAAGAGGAAGCCGCCTGGTAGAATTTTGCACAGAGCAAAACTTAATCATAGCTAACACTTGGTTCAAGAATCATAAAAGAAGGTTGTATACATGGAAGAAGCCTGGAGATACTGCCAGGTTTCAGATAGATTATATAATGGTAAGACAGAGATTCAGGGACCGAGCGAGGTGGCGCAGTGGTTAGCACACTGGACTCGCATTCTAGAGGACGACGGTTCCAGCCATCCTGATTTAGGTTTTCCGTGATTTCCCTAAATCGTTTCAGGCAAATGCCGGGATGGTTCCTTTGAAAGGGCACGGCCGATTTCCTTCCCAATCCTTCCCTAACCCGAGCTTGCACTCCGTCTCTAATGACCTCGTTGTCGACGGGACGTTAAACACTAACCACCACCACCAGAGATTCAGGAACCAGGTTTTAAACTGTAAGACTTTTCCAGGGGCAGATGTGGACTCTGACCACAATCTATTGGTTATGAACTGTAGATTAAAACTGAAGAAACTGCAAAAAGGTGGGAAGTTGAGGAGATGGGACCTGGATAAACTGAAATAATCAGAGGTTGTAGAGAGCTTCAGGGAGATCATTAGGGCACGATTCACAAGAATGGGGGAAAGAAATACAGTAGAAGATGAATGGGTAGCTTTGAGAGACGAAATAGTGAAGGTAGTAAAGGATCAAGTAGGTAAAAAGACGAGGGCTAATAGAAATCCTTGGGTAACAGAAGAGATATTGAATTTAATTGATGAAAGGAGAAAATATAAAATGCGGTAAATGAAGCAGGCAAAAAGAAATACAAACGTCTCAAAAATGAGATCGACAGGAAGTGCAAAATGGCTAAGCAGGGCGGCTAGAGGACAAATGTGAGGATGTAGTGGCTTATCTCACAAGGGGTAAGATAGATGCTGCCTCTACAGGAAAATTAAAGAGACCTTTGGAGAAAAGAGCTCAGATGGAAACCCAGTTCTAAGCAAACAAAGGAAAGCAGAAAGGTGGAAGGAGTATATAGTGGGTCTATACAAGGGCGATATTATTGAGGACGATATTGTAGAAATGGAAGAGAATGTAGATGAAGATGAAATAGGAGACATGATACTGCGTGAAGAGTTTCACAGAGCACTGAAAGACCTAAATCGAAACAAGGCCCCGGGAGTAGACAACATTCTATTAGAACTACTGACAGCCTTGGGAGAGCCAGGCCTAACGAAACTTTACCCTCTGGTGAGCAAGATGTATGAGACAGGCGAAATACCCTCAGACTTCAAGAAGAATATAATAATTCCAATCCCAAAGAAAGGAGGTGTTGACAGATGTGAAAACTACCGAACTATCAGTTTTATAAGCCACTGCTGCAAAAACTAACTCGAAATCTTTACAGACGAATGGAAAAACTAGTAGAAGCCGACCTCGGGGAAGATAAGTTTGGATTCCGTAGAAATGTTGGAACACGCGATGCAATACTGACCCTACGACTTATCTTAGAAGAAAGATTAAGGAAAGACAAACCTACGTTTGTAGCATTTGTAGACTTAGAGAAAGCTTTTGACAATGTTGACTGGAATACTCTCTTTCAAATTCTGAAGGTGGCAGGGGTAAAATACAGGGAGCGAAAGGCTATTTACAATTTGTACAGAAACCAGATAGCAGTTACAAGAGTCGAGGGGCATGGAAGGGAAGCAGTGGTTGGGAAGGGAGTGAGACAGGGTTGAATTGACTCCCCCATGTTATTCAATCTGTATATTGAGCAAGCAGTAAAGGAAACAAAAGAAAAATTTGGAGTAGGAATTAAAATCCATGGTGAAGAAATAAAAACGTTGAGGTTCGCCGATGACACTGTAATTCTGTCAGATACAGCGGAGGACCTGGAAGAGCAGCTGAACGGAATGGACATGGTCTTCAAAGGAGGATATAAGATGAACATCAACAAAAGCAAAACGAGCATAATGGAATGTAGTCGAATTAAATGGGATGATGCTGCGGGAATTAGATTAGGAAATGAAACGCTTAAAGTAGTAAATGAGTTTTGCTATTTGGGGAGCAAAATAACTGATGATGGTCGAAGTAGGGAGGATATAAAATGTAGACTGGCAATGGCAAGGAAAGTATTTCTGTAGAAGATAAATTTGTTAACATCGAGTATAGATATAAGTGTCAGGAAGTCGTTTCTGAAAGTATTAGTATGGAGTGTAGCCATGTATGGAAGTGAAACATGGACGATAAATAGTTTGGACAAGAAGCGAATATAAGCTTTCGAAATGTGGTGCTACAGAAGAATGCTGAAGATTAGATGGGTAGATCACATAACTAATGAGGAGGTATTGAATAGAATTGGAGAGAAGAGAAATTTGTGGTACAACTTGACTAGAAGAAGGGATCAGTTGGTAGGGCATATTCTGAGTCATCAAGGGATCACCAATTTAGTATTGGAGGGCAGTGTGGAGGGTAAAAATCGCAGAGGGTGACCAAGAAATGAATACACTGAACAGATTCAGAAGGATGTAGGTTGCAGTAGGTACTGGGAGATGAAGGAGCTTGCACAGGATAGAGTAGCATGGAGAGCTGCATCAAACCAGTCTCAGGACTGAAGACAACAACAACAACACCTCTGAGGAATTTTTCTCAAGATAATCTGATAGCATTTTTTCATAAGTTTGTTCTCGCTCAGCAATTGTGATCACAATTGCCTATCCCTCTTCGCTTGTAATCTATTACATTACTTATCATGTTCTTCCAATTTGGTTAGTAAAATTGCAAACGGATCGGACAGTGGAGAGCACACAGGTGACATAGAGATTCTCTGCACTGGCCTGTTCGGTGTCAAAACATTTTCTGTTAACGGTCTGACCAACATATTTGTTGGTGTCAGGTGTTCCACCTGACAACTAGTGCCAGTTGCCCCTAGCATCTCATCTGCTGAGGCAGTCAGTGGCGGATTTACATATAGGTCGACTAGGCACGGTCCTAAGGGCGGCACGTTAAGGGGAGCGACATTTTTCTGTTCTCATTTTAACCTTTTATGCTTTAAAATAACTGCCATTACAAACGACAAAAATTTTTAATATTGTTAAACAATTTGCTAGTTTAAATAAGCCTTAAGAACGAAATCGGAAATATACACAGTTTACTTGGTGACTGAATGGAAATTTAACATTAGGTTTCTGTCTGGTATCATCTTCATGATTGTTCAAAATATTTTAAAGTAAGCTGTCAGGACGTCAATCTGCAATACAATGTTTGAAACGTTATTATTCAGAGAATGTTGTCGGCTTCTACTTAACCCTCCCATGTTTTCGCCGTCAAAATACCGGGACCCCGGAAAAGCTGTGATAAACTAATCAGCAGTTTCTTAAGTGCTGTAACATGTGTGGCCCTCAGTATGTAAAACCCAACTCTACTTAAATTTCTTATAGAAATTACGGGGAAGTATCAAGTCAAACCTTCATTACTGTAATTAATGTGAAAGATCTGTGGTCTTCAATATCTGACCATCGATTTAATGACACCTGTTTAACAAAACATGTCGATACTGGAAATGTTTTACTTTTTTAAACACATGTTTATACGAAAAGAACATAAGCAGAATATCTAATAATGTGTGAAATACACTTCACATAGTTTAAAAATTTTATTTCTTTATTTATTTTTTGACTTAGTTACTTTTTTGACGAAAAAGATGAAGAAACCAACTTTCGTTTGTCTCATTTATTGTGCTGCTGCCTGATATCAAAGTTCCCACTCTGTGCAATCAAATAGTAAGTGTCATTGAAAATTTTATGTTAAATTTCTTAACTAAGCTTTTTTCTTCGAAGAAAGATTATTTTTATTTTATGTTGGAAAAGGTGCATTTGCGTGTAGACATAGAAGCAGTGTTCATACAAATGACAACACACCACATCAACTGCCAAAAAGACTACTTAAACTTTGTAGTCTGTCTTCTCTGCCCACAGAAATTGCTAAAATGTTATAAGAATAAGAATCCAGCACTCCTCACTGCAAGAAATTGCAATAATTATTTGCTTTTTAAATTAGAAAGACAGAGTCAAGAATATTCAGATCATATTTGTGTCCCAGCTAAAATTCCGGCGACGCGGAAAACAAAAGCCAAAAAAGGGATTGTCTCGTTTTTTTACGAGACGAATTCCAGCCGGCAGGTGTGCTTCTACTGTTCACTGACAGAGAAACTGGTGACAATGAAATTAAATTATTCTGCACTGGCGTTCTTTCATAGTACAGTTACGTCGAGTAATCCAAGTTGGTCAGTTCCCGTTTTAAGGAAAACTCTTTGTGCTCGTGTGACATGTTTAAAGTAAAAAGCTTTGTGCGCATATGCGGTGTTGTATATTTGGAAGTGGATACAGTCTTTTTTCTTCCCTTTTACAATTTTTTTTCTTTTGTTTTGACTGTTGATTGACAATTTTGTAAGCGCCTTAACACGAATAACAGTGATAAAAGCAAACGTGCAAAATTAAGTGAGGCAGCATTTCGGAAATTATCGGAGGAAAGACGAGAACGAGAAGCCAATGTTCTAAAAACGCTTACAGGTTTTTCTAATTCAAGAAAATCAATAGGCTGTAAAACCAGATATTTGAGCAAAAATGTATTTTACCGTAAACTTTTAAATAGTGAATCAACTCTGCGTGATTTTCTAGTTTACTCCTGTAGCACCGGTGCTGTTTTTTTGTGCACCATGTAAATTGTTCGGGGATAAGGCCACGAATTGGTACTAATGGTACTGCAGATTGGAAAAATATTTCTAATATTTTATCTCATCATGAGAATTCACTTTAACACAAAAATTCTGAATCATCACTCTTAACAAGAAAGAAGTCACTTGGAACAATAGATAATCATTTCGACTCATATGCTGAGACAGAAAAAATGTACTGGTGTTGTGTGTTGAGAAGGGTGTTTGCACTAGTGAAGAAGCTAACAAGTCGTGGACTTCCCTACGTGGACACGTTGAAAGATTCCATTCATTACATAATGATCAATTTATGATTTCTCTTGAACTCATAGCCAAGTTTGATCCTTTTCTCACTGAGCACATTGAACGATACGGAAATCCGGGCAGGGACATACAAGTTATCTTTCTTCAACAATCTATGATGAAATAATAGAGCTTCTTTCTGAACGAATAAAAAGAATTATCATATGTGAAATAAAACAGGCCAAATATTTCTCTATAATAGTATATTGTATTGCGGACATTTCACATATTGGCCAATTATCTTTCATATTAAGATACGTGAACGAGAATGGTGAACCTGTTGAACGTTTCCTTCTGTTTTTACCAAACCCAGGACACAAGTCCGAAAATTTAGCTCAGGCCGTACTAAAAGTCCTGTCTACAAATTCCATTGATATTACTGACTGTAGAGCCCAGTCATATGACCATGCAAGCAATATGTCAGGAACCCACACTGGTTTGCAGGCACGCTTTAAAGAACGAAATCCGAAAGCGCATTATGTGCCTTGTGCAGCACATTCTTTGAATTTAGTCGGCACTAGTGCTGCAAGCTGTTGTTGGGAAGCATGTTCATATGTCAATTTAGTGCAAAACCTTTATAATTTTTCTCTGTTTCTACACAGCGCTGGTATAAACTTCATTCTTTCATGAAATCAGGAAGCAAAACGCTAAAAAGTTTATCAAAAACATGTTGGTCAACAAGAGAGGAAGCGTGTGTAAGTCTATATGAAAACTGCGAGGCCGTTATCAATTCCCTCACAGATACTGCCAATAATACTTTTGAAAAACCACTTGAGCGAAATGAGGCGTCAGCTTTATTCAATCAACTCATCAGACTAGAAACAGTATTCATGATGATAGTTTGGATGGACATACTCTAGAGTTTTAACTGTGTAAATCTGAAATTGCAAAGTGTAAATATTGATATTAAAATAGTACATGAATTATATGAATCACTTGTAGGATTTATTGCATGTATTCGTGGCATGTTCGACTATTACGAAAATAAATCCATGGAGATTGTGACTGATATAGACTATGAATGCACCTATAAAAGATCACAAAAACGCAAACTTCATGATGACGAAGAAGTGGACTCTGAAGAAGTTTTTCTGACTGGAAGGGAAAAATTTAGAGTCTAAACATTTCTCCCACTACTCGCTACTTGTATGCCGAATTAGTGAGGAGGAAGGAAAGCTACAGAACACTGTTGGACTCCTTCATAGTTTTCAGTAACCTTAAGAATAGTTCACCTGACGATATTGCTCAACGTCCAGCAAAACGCCAAGCATCATATGACACAGATTTAGAGCCTTCCTTCCGTAGTGAATGTGTACATTTCGCGGAACGTTTGGAATCTTCTGAGATTAGCGATATACCAGTCGAAATGAGTAAATTTTTACAAAAAGAAAGGTTACAATTCTTGTTTCCGAATGTTGAAATTGCTCTTAGAATATTTCTATGTATGGCACTTTCAAATTGTTCAGCAGAACGCTCCTCTTCGGCTCTTAAAAGACTGAAATCGTACCTACGTTGTCTGAGGTGAGATAGAACGCCTTGTCCATTCTTCACATCGAAGCCGACCTCCTGACTGACAGCCGTCTGAACTATGAAGATATCATCAACGATTTTTCTGTCGTCAAAGCCAGAAGTGAACTTTGATAACCGGTGAGTTTATTTATTCAAATTAGTTTTAAAAATTTAAGATTATAATGTGATTTTTATTATAACTTAGAGCATATTCATAGGATCTTCAAACTACGTATTACCTGTTTAGTTTTCAATTGCCGATGGCCGAACGCGGAACTAAACCTCGTTTATGTGCAGACGTGACCGAAGGAGCCCGACAATATTAAGCAATACCCAAATGACCCACGCCGCTCGATGCTGTACGGTGAATTCATACTGTTACTGTAGTATATTACAACTGACGCGTATTCTTGGCGTCTGCTGAAAAGTATTGTTACCGCGGAAATATACGTTATCGAAGAGTGCGCTGAGATGAAAAAGTGTTAATAAATAACGTAGTTCAGTTCTGCCGTTAAATACGTAAAAGCTTTGCTAATACCGTTGGAAATAGCTATGGTGAGAGTAGTAGCTACAGTAAAAAACTGTTCAGCCCTTACACGGATTAAAGGTATTGTGTACACTTATTATGAAGCATCCAGCTACACAGACCTTAATGTTTTACACGCTAACTATTAGATTATGAAAGAAACTAGATTTTTTCACACTAGTCTGTAAAATTATGTAATAGCAAATCCAGTTCTGTGTTTGTTCGTCTGTATTTAGTTATTAGTTCTTGAACCGAAATCTCTATTTCATTTTCATTTCTTACGCTTTCCTATAAATTCACTTATTAATACCGAAAGTGGTTTTTTTTTATCTGCTACACATTCAAGTTATTAGATCGTAAAACAACAGTTTAATTTTAATTTTTCGCGCCTCTCTGTAAAAGTACGTATTAATTTCTAATGTACGACACGTTCGCTTCAATTTTGAGATCGTAACACAACTTTTTTATTTTCATTTTCAACGGTTTCGTGTAAAAGAACATATTAAAACTGAGTGTATGACAAAAATCCGTTGTCTCCTACACGCTCTGCTGAATTTTTAGGCCATAAAAGAAAAGTTATTTTCCTTGTGTTCGTTTCTGTTGTCTTTCGACAGAAGAATGTGTTAACACAATGCAGTTTTAAGTTTGTTTTATCCGCTGCCATACACCAAGTACAGTGCAGGAACCATATTACATTTTGATTAAGGGCGACTAGACTGCTGACGCGTCCTTCGGAACAACGAATAGCAGAGTACGGAAACAGCTCACAGCCCTCTCACCCAAAACGGCAGTTGTGAAGTGATCTGGTAATATTTAGTAATATTATTTAAATCATGTTTTTTTTGGGGGGGGGAAGGGGCGCATGGTATATGGTGTGCCTAGGAGCGCAAAACTTTTAAATCCGCCACTGGGAGCAGTGGCTATACTATTGAGAGGTGCCAGAAGCCCCCTCTCATTTCTATCTTACTCTGAGTAATTCGATTTTCCTCTCTAATTGCATGTGGTGAAAAGTTGCTATTCCTTCACAGGCGGACTCCCCACGCAGCGTCTCTCATCACCCGGGTGGTCCGGTGACAGGCGAGTTCCGCTGAGCTTGAAAGGGTTAAGCCGACGGGTGTGAGGGAGTCGAGTGGATGCTGTCCAGAAGCCGACATTGCCATAAGAGCGGGAGCGACACGCCCAGATGCGCTGGAAGGGGCGGCTGGGCTAGAGATTCCGTTACTTCGCAGAAACTTTGTGAAAACCGTTTCTGGCAGGCTACCAGCGAGGCGTGGGAATGACTTGTGTTCCCAGGCAGTCTTGGAGTGCAAATTCCCGCGTTTTCTGCAAAATCGTAACTGTGATTGGCTTGCTCAGGGCATAGCTCCGTGACGTAGCAAAATCGGCGCAGAAATTGGCGCCAAGAATCTCCATTGGTGGAGTGGAAGTGCTTTGGCAATAGAGTGGAATTTTCCGCCGGTTCTCCAGTTGCTGATTGGAACGTTTAACCACGGCCACTGTCGTGGGGGCGGGAATGTTCTATGTTCGGCTTGTACGGGTGCTCTTGAGAGAGTCGGCTCTCGCCTTTCGGTCGGAGTAGGTTACAAGACTGACCTCTCGGTGCTCTGGACAGCCTGCCTTCCGTTGGCTGTCTAATATACTTTTATTTAATTGTAACTGTTTGATGAAGTTGCTGAAGTTTCGACTTCAACGTAACTTTCCGAGTACAGTTGGCAATTGAGCGTTCTATGTACAAGCGGCCTATGTTGTCTGTCTTGAGCAGTTTTGGCTAAAGGTGACTGTATCGGAGTTACTGTGTGACTTCGCTTGTTAAAATCAATCACTGTACCATCAGTGAATGTGTGGGGAGCCTTCTTCGTCTCCCTCAGAGACGCATTTGTATTGCTAGGAAGTCTTTAGTCTGGAACAACCAGACCAGGCTATACTCGCGACATTATCATCACCACGATGGGACGTCGAAGCAACCAGCCATCGCCTCCGGTACGCCAGATCGTGTTCTGGCAGTTAAGAAGACAGTTTGGTAATGTATGTCCGCAGCACTGGCAGATAGGGATTTTCCTAGGTGATAATCAGAGCTCAGCAGAGCGCGCCTGTTCGTCTTTTTCTAACTTTGTTCTGTCTTGGGTTTTCATTGTCTGAGTTCTCACTACTGTAGCAGCAATTAATGTTGGGTTGGCTGTGTGTTTCTCTTAAGATTTGAGTTGCAAGGAATTGGCTCCACATACCACTTCGTCATAAATGTCACAATCTAGTTTAGGGACAACTTCACCTTCACAGCATTTATTTAAGTATCCAATTTGATCCAATTTGATGTATTGTAAATGTTTCATGTGTTTTGTTTATTATTTTGATTTTATTCATAATAAATCATGTTGTTATTTTGGACAGAACTTTCATTCTGTTAATTGGTAGAGCAACCCTTTCATTTCTCATTACGTTAATGAAACTTTCCTTTATTTAACTTATTTATCAAATTAAGTTATTGCAGGTGCCAAACTCTTTTATACTCCACTTGCAGGGTCGATTACAGTCAGTTCACGTTTCTTTTTAATCCATGTGCAACAGCAAAAGTCGAAGTTAGAATAGGGGGGCTTAGAGCATCATTTATATATGAAGATTCTAGAAGAATTTAGTGTTAAATACTCTGCTAGCCCTGGCACCTCGCACTATCATCAACAAATCTACTCATGTCCTCCACGTTATCAAGTTGGACAAAATCTGTGTTTGATTTCGCATCCATAATTCTGCTCACTTTACCCATAACTTGATTTTGCTACTGTAACAAGTCTGCACAAGCTTAGATACAGTACATAAACATATTCACGTATAATCACACACGTTAAAAGCAAGTACTATTACAAATGCACAATGCTAACCTTGGTTGTTGTGGCAAAATGAAACTTAAAGTCAGTAACATTACCCTGTCTTTGTATCAGTAATTGTTCTAAAATTGTATCTTGAAATGAATTTCTGCCTTGCCGTAAGTAATCAGTTCAGCAGTGCATGTCAAACTTTAGCACAACAGGATAGTATGCATGGTAGTCCTTACCTTTATTACTGTATTCGGTATTGGTTTATTTATCTTTATTTTGAGCTTGGCAGCTCTCTCATTCATATAACTCTGGGTCGGTTTTCTTCATATCCATATAACATTCCTTAGATGCTCGTAATTTTCGTATATATATATATATATATATATAATTAGATTTTTGTTTCACTGCAAAGATATGCAAATGCGCCGATCGTTCATGGATTTTCCTGACACAAAAATGAAGCGTGGGATCCTGTATAATTATTTAAGTTACTTAGACGTATTCGTGCTCAAAAGCAGTTAACCATTATAGGCTATATATATACACACAAAAAATATTTCACCAATTTCAATACGTAATGATCAACGTATGATTTAATTACGTCTTAGTGCAGGCCAAGTCTGTGTCCTATTGCGCGTAACATAAATCGTCTGAATAAATCTTTAAGTACTTTGAAAATGTCAGTTTCCTATAGATCATGAATGAAAGAAATAATATCGCCTATCTCCAGCGTCGCCTGTGGAAAGAACGGGATAATAATTACGATAATTTGAAATTGCCCCTTAGTGGCGGCCAATTGTCGCCGTCCAGCGATGTTCAGCTTGTTTCCGGCGCGGAGCCTGAAATTATTATAAAAAATGACGGGACAAGCAAAGGAATGGGTGGTGCAGGTTGCAGTTAAAATTAACAACAGTAATACTTTAGACATATATTGGAGCTCACTACTCAAATAATTTTTGTACACGCCTTACTATGTAGACTGCGCACAACTGCGTCCTATCCGAACAAGACAAAGAGAGAGTCGGCGCTGTTTGTTTCACGACGATACCAAAAAGAAGAAAGACGATGATAATAATACTTACGTTACAGATAATTGTTTTTCTTTATAATAGCATTATTCCTTGACTTTGAGTAGAGTTTCTTTTACATATGACAAATATAATTGGTTAATATCGTGGAAAAATATTTAATTTATAGTTCTCCTAATCTGGGCCATGGGACGTCATAGTGGACAACTACAGTTTTTCTGTCTGCGCTACTAAGCCTTTACACCCGGAACTTCATCATGCTGCCACGCGGTATAATGCTCATGCACCCATGTTTTGTCCATCAATAAGCCGGCCGTTGTGACCGAGCGTTTCTAGACGCTTCAGTCCGGAACCGCGCTGCTGCTACGGTCGCAGGTTCGAATCCTGCCTCGGGCAGGTTAGTTAGGTTTAAGTAGTTCTAAGTCTAGGGGACTGATGACCTTAGATGTTAAGTCCCATAGTGCTCGGAGCCATATGAACCATTTTGTCAATCAATACCGCTGGTGTATTTGGTCCCTTTTCAATATTTCTGATTGGTCTCAAGTATTCCACATGCTTTGCAGCAATGTCAGAACGTTGAGTTAGGATGGATCTTTTATTTTTATGTTTTCTGAATCGAGCTCCTATTTCTTTCAAAATGTTTCTAAATGTTTCCCTACCCCTGAAAATTTAGCTTGGTTGTTGGAAGCGTAAGGATGTTCCTGAGTGTTTGGATTTATTTCTTTTGCTCCTAATTCAGTACTTTATCATAATGTTCTGTCGAAGCTATATAGTGAAACTAATTTTCTAGAATGCTTTTTTTTCTAGGATTTTTAATTTTTTCCCCAGTTTATTCCGCTTTCTTAGATTCTTTGAAAATGTATTTTACTGTTCTTTCTGACTTCACTACCATTTTCGCCACCTGCAAGACTGCCTTCCATGCAGGTATCATTATCTGATAATGTTTTTTTTTCTTCCTGGAAAAATTGTGCAACTTTGAATATATAAGCTCTCTTTCATCTGGATTTGTCCACCTTCGGGACATCTTCTTCCTCCGTTTTCCACTATCAGGGGTAGTAGAAGTAATCCACAAAACTACTGCCCAATATCCTTGACATCGATTTGTTGTAGAATCTTAGAACATATTCTGAGATCAAACATAATGAAGTATCTCGAACAGAATGACCTCGTTCATGCCAACCACCATGGATTCCGAAAACCTCGAGCATGTGAAACCCAACTCACACTTTTCTCACATGACACACTGAAAGCTTTGAATCTAGGCAGTCAGGCAGACGCAGTTTTTGTTGATTTCCGAAAAGCATTTTACTTAATACCATAGCTATACTTGTCGAAAGTACGATCATATGGGGTATCAAGTGAAATTTGTGACTGGATTGAGGACTTTTTATTAGGGAGGACACAGCATGTTATCTTGTATGGAGAGTCATCGTCAGATGTAGAAGTCACTTCGGGCGTGTCCCTGATAAGTGTGTTGGGACCCTCGCTGCTCATGTTGAATATTAATGACCTTGCAGACAACATTAGTAGTAAACTCAGACTTTCTGCAGCTGATGCAGTTATCTGTAACGAAGTACTGTGTGAAAGAAGTTGCATAAATATTCAATCAGAAGTTGATAAGATTTCTAAGTAGTACAAAGATTGGCAACTTGCTTTAATGTTGGAAAATGTAAAATTGTTCACTTCATAAAACGAAAAAAACGTAGTATCCTATGGCTGTAGTACCAGTGAGTCTCTGTTGGAATTGGTCAACTCACACAAAAACCTGGAGGTATCAATTTGTTGGGATATAAAACGGAATGATCACATAGTTTCAGTCGTGAGTAAAGCAAGTGGCAGACTTCAGTTTGTTGGTAGAATACTGGGGAAGTACAGTCAGTCTACAGAGGAGATTGCTCACAAATCATCCGAGACCAAGTTCTAGAATATTGGCCAGTCTGTGGGAGCCGTACCAAATAGGACTAACAGGGGATATTGGACGTGTACAGAGAGGGTGAGCACGAATGGTCGCAGGTTCGTTTGATGCATGGGAATGCGTCATATACGCTGAAGAAACTGGGCTAGTAGACTCTACAACTATCCCGAGAAATTCTACTAGCAATGTTTCAAGAGACAGTTTTAAATTAATATTCTAGAAATACACTACAAACTCCTAGGTCTTGCTCACATAATGATTGTGAGAATAAGATTAGAATAATTACAGCACGAACAGAGGCATTCGGGCAATCATCTTCCCGCACTCCATATGTGAAAGGAACGGAAAGAAACCCTAATAACTGGTACCCTCTGTCATGCATTTCACGGTGATTTGCAGAGTATAGGTATAGATTAGATGTAGATTCATGATCATGGATAAGGCCGGTATTACACTCATATTTCTTGGACCGAGACATATGATCAAATATTCGTAAAATTTCTTTGACAAAGATCTTTGACGTGGCACTAAAAAGGGGTATTACAATGTCGTCATATTTTTCGCCAAATTTCAAGATAGTGGATAACAACTTGCTATTATGCGCTGCAGGTGCTAGCACCGCAATTGTATTGTGCGTGTATTTGGAGAAAAACGGCGGAAAAAAAGGAAACATACTTGGATGAAGCAATAGATATTACGTCGAGATAATAAAAGCCTTCGGCAAAATTTGATACGAGAGCTGCTCAAAATGGTTCAAATGGCTCTAAGCACTATGGGACTTAACATCTGAGGTCATCAGTCTCCTAGACTTAGAACTACTTAAACCTAACTAATCTATGGACATCACACTCATTCACGCCCGGGGGCAGGATTAGAACCTGCGACCGTAGCAGCAGCGCGGTTCCGGACTGAAGCGCCTAGAACCGCACGGCCACAACGGCCGGCACGAGAATTGCAAGTGGAGGACATCAACTCGAATACATAGCTTACTTACGAATGAATGAGAGTGTATTTCAGTATTTACTCAGTAAAGCGGCTTCTCATATCACAAAACAGAATTCTCTCTTGAGAAATGTTATATTTGCAGAAGATAGGCAAACTGTGACAGTGCGATTTCTTGATACAGGAGAGAGCTACTCTAGTTTACAACACAGCACTCGAATATCACATTGCACATTAACCAAAATAATTCCAGAAACGTGTAAAGCGATTTATAAAGCACTGAAGGGGGAATATGTAAAGGTAAATAAATGTTTAGTACACTATATGGGCAATAAAAACTGTTTTTACTTTTGGATAATTTAATTAATGGGATTAGTGTTCCAACAACTACAAAATGAATAAAAAGTACGAAACAGATGAAGTGCTTTTTAACTTGTGGCTTCCAGACATCAAAAATATACAATGTAGAATGGAAAGCTAAGAAAGAATTTTTTATTTTAGAGTGTGACCACATCCTCTATACCGGCTTGCTGAAAAGCTGATTGGATGTTTCCAGATGTAGAGGTGGATGGCTGTAGCTGTGATTGTGGACATGAAGTCGCCTGCAGCATATTCCACCTGCCCATCAACACACAATTAATAGCATGCACTCTGCCCCTTTGTCACCCCTCCACCCTATTCGAAGCAAGTTCGAGCCGAAGGAACACACGAACTTTGAAAAGCCATGTTTACAAACCCCTTACAGAGACGTCAAATAGCTGTAGCGACGGAAGCGCTCCAAGTGGTTACATTTCACATTGCAGAGAACAGAAGACGAGGCCCGAGATTTGATCATATTTATCTAACGACAGGTGAGATTTGACAAAGTTCCCTATTACCCCGTCAAATGTATTTGAGATAAATATTTGACTTGTCAACTTTGACAAAGAAATATGACAATGTGATACCGGCCAACACTGCACTGCTCTACGGACGATACTTCACGAGGACACGCTGAACCATTTCACAACTTACCTGAAAGCATTGACGGTGCGGTGACTTTTCCTCAGTCACCACTGTACTTATTCACTGTAACGTCGCGTCATATTTCCTATTACGGCCACGGGAGGCCTAGTAGAATAATATTTTGGCTTGGTAGTGAATGGCAGTGTAAGGATGCATAGTACTATATGACCGAGCATGAAGCAAACAGCGCTTCGAGGAGGCGGGCAGCCCCGTAACACCAGCAAATTTACATCTCATACAGGGAACGGTTGGAAAGCACATTGAATTGTTAAGGCTTTCGTGGCCACTTGTTGACAAACTGCCTATTGGCTTCTGTCTCGGGTTCTTCGGTCGACGTTCATCTAATGATTTTACTGACGTTTCGCCAGCACGAGTGGCTGGAATTGTCAAAGCTTCACCCTCCATTGCCGGTGGTGAACTGGAGCGGAGCTCGCGGCCGCAGACTATATGTACCTGGCGCGCCAACGTCCGAGGGCTTCTCCGCGGTCATTTCCGGTGCGGTTCTCCTCTTGCTACCTGTGACGGTCGTTCGCTGCAGTACGGGAAGCCAGGATCCGTTTACCTTAAGGCTTTCCTCTTTCTTATGAAAGCTATTCGCGTGTTTTTTATTTATACAGCTTCTCTGAACAAGCGCGTGTGATAGTGCTTCTCTACAACCAGAACTTCCGTGTCGGCGAATTTTATTACGTGGTCGGTCTCACTCAGTGCGTGCTCTGCCACGGCCGATTTCTCCACCTGCCCAACCGGCAGTGTCACTTATGTTCTTTGATCCTGGTGTTGATTGATCGTCCAGTCACTCCGACATAAACTTTTCCGCACGTGCATGGTACACGGTATATTCCCGATATTGCATGTGGGTCCCTTTTTTCCTTTGCCGATCTAGACACTCTTTGATCTTCCTTGTCGGTTTGAAAATCGTCTTTACGCCATGTTTGCGCAATATGCGGCCGATTCTGTCCGTCACTCTGGGAATGTATGGCAGAAAGGCCGTACCCGACATTTCTTTTCCTGATTCCTTGCCGGCCGCGGTGGCCGAGCGGTTCTAGGCACTTCAGTCCGGAACCGCGCTGCTGCTACGGTCGCAGGTTCGAATCCTGCCTCGGGCAGGATATCCTTAGGTTAGTTAAGTTTAATTAGTTCTAAGTCTACGGGAGTGATGACCGCAGATGTTAAGTCCCATAGTGCTTAGAGCCATTTGAACCTGATACCTTACTTCGCCGAGTGTTTGGCTCTGTTACAATTCTAGTATAATTTGTGGGGTACCCATTGCTCTTCAGAACACTTTCCAGGTGTTGCATTTCGCCTCTGAGGTGCTGCGGCTCACATATTCTTCCTGCTCGCGTTACGATCGTATTAATCATGCCTCTTTTCTGGCTCGGGTGGTGGTTTGATAGTTTGTACAGGTATCGGTCCATGTGTGTCGGTTTTCGATACAAGCTGTGTCCCAGGGTTTCGCCATCCCTTGTGACTAGCACGCCTAAAAATGGCAGTTTTTTGTCTTTTTCTACTTTCATGGTAAATTTTATTTTGGCATGGAGGCTGTTCAAGTGTCTTAGGAAGTCACTGAGCTGTTCTTCACCATAGCTCCACACAACGAAAGTATCATCGATGTATCTATACCACACCTTAGGTCTGCAAGTCGCCAAGTCCAGTGCCTGTGCTTCGAATTGTTCCATGAAGAAGTTGGCCACCACTGGACTAAGAAGACTACCCATGGCGACACCTTCCAGCTGTTCGTAGAAATCGCCATTCCACGTGAAATAGCTCGTGGTGAGACATGCATGGAAGAGCTTTGTGATGTCTTGCGGGAGAATGGGACCGATGTGCTCCAGAGCGTCACTGAGTGGCACTTTCGTAAACAAAGAAACAACATCAAAGCTGACCAGGATGGCGTTTGGTGCAAGTTTCAGTTTCTCCAGCTTCTCAATCAAATGTCCTGAGTCCTTTATGTATGTGTCGGTCTTCCCCACGTGTGGCTGGAGCAGAGGCCAAGTGTTTTACCAGTTTATACGTCGGTGAGCCAGGAGCGCTTACAATCGGTCTTAGTGAATGCTGATCTTATGGATCTTGGGTAATCCATACAGCCGAGGTGGTAGGGCTTCTGTGTTGCTTAGGTTTCTCTGTATGTCCGCCGACAGAGAAGACGCCTTGATTAATCGATTCGTACTGTTATCTTATTGGTGAAAAAAGAAAAAAAAAACATTTGAAGGGTATTGCAGCATATGGAAATAGGAAGAGTCTGGAACATTGAGGAATGCTTCCAAACAACTGTCTGAGGGTGATGACCTCTACATCCAATCCCAAGCTCCACAGTGACAAGTAGCAGATATCCAGAGTTCTGCCAAGGATCCCTCCATCTCAATCAAGTAATATTAGTGTTCTGTAATTTCAACGCCAGCCAATGACATAGCAGAATGCTTTCCATTTCTGCATCATCGCTAAATCACCCCTCCACTACTTTGCAAGTACATTATGCTAATTGCGAATGCAGATAGATGACTGTGCAGTACATCCATAGAAATATACATCAAAGTCTACCAGTTGTTATGTAATTTCATTGCCAGCCAATGACGCAGCATAACGCTTCCCAGTTTCTGCATCATCTTTAAATCACCTCTCCAGTACTTTGCAATTACCATGTATTAGATTGCGAATGGACATAGATGACTGTACTGTACATCCATTCAGTCATACACATCAAAGTACATCAGTTGTTCCGTAATTTCAACGCCAGCCAGCGACACAGTGGAATGCTTCCCAATTTCTGTATCATCGCTAAATGACCCATTCACTACTTTGCAGCTACAATATGCTAGATTGCGAATACAGCTAGATCACAGTGCAGTGCGTTCATTCGACCACATACACCAAAGGGTACCAGTCAGCATCCTATACTAATGCAATTAGATTAGCCACATATTTCCAGTGCATCGATCATAGTGCAGAATTTACGATTACGGCTGATCATCTTTCCCTGTGTGGATAGGCGTCACAGAATATTCTCGCATCCGTAGGATTAAGTCGGAGATTGATAGATTCCTTCCACATTGCCCTGGACCAATTCTCCGTGCAATACCAATCTTACCCACAGCACCCATCCAAAAGCTCAAGATCTCTCCAGATGTCCGCGTGTCGAGCAGGGTCGCACTTCTTATCAGTATATAACAGACATGAAGGTGTTGCAGTGATATAGCAAATGTTTAAGAAGAAACGTCTGGTTTATACATGATGGAGCTCCAGACGGATGGAGTCTGAAACTTTTCACATAAACCAACCGTGCCATCGATTCTGAAGCATTATTCCACCGTCTGGAGTCAGTACCAGGAAGGTACCAGCATGAGAGAAATGATCGTAGAGCATAAATACACACCCTGATGGTTACACAGTTCTGCACCTAACGAAGTTTTAGTACTTTGGAATGCAATGCTCTTAATAATCTAATGCAGGACATATTTGTCCAACATCAGAGATGCAACCACCCTGCAAGTTTCCTACCCCAATCACTATGGTGATGAACTTTAAAATGATAAAACTTCTTCTTTCTACACTATTCTGGTGGTTAGGAAGGGATCATCAGTTATATCCATCACTCGAGCTGCTTGTAAATCAACTAGAACGAAGTCTGGAGACAGCTGTTCTGTCTCTTAGTAAACTAATGGAGTTCATACGTCTTTTTAAGTCATAGCCTCAATCGCACTTCCTGTGTCAGTCGAGCATATCATTAGTAGTAGTAATATCTATTTTTGATGAATGCTGCTAAGTCTTGCTAGGAAACAGAGCGAAGAAAACCGACATGAATAGCTTCGATAGCTGATACATTGAGGTACTACCCACACCCTGCTGCACGAAAATGTAAATGAAAAAGTAGCAGTTTTTTTACAAGGGAGTAAGCACCATGATCAGTAGCCAAAGGAGATGTAACAGGCTTATTTACAGTTGCATCACCACAGCTCTGATAGCATTCCTCTTGTAGAAAGAAATTCTGGTGTAATGTTCAGCATTTTTGCTCATGTGTAGGATAACATAGAAATTTCGGCCCAACACCACATCTCTCGATTACACTCCCCCAACCCCCTCCCGCCAATTACACTATTTAATGTGATAAATGTGACATCGGTCGACTCTCCTACAGAACATGAAAGTCGCGAGCTCTCTCTTCTTATCTCGTGTTTTCTACTGAAAATCTCGTGCCTGTACTCTTGTTAACTTTACTATTACAGAGATCGCCTAAACGTTATTTTTTTAATTGATCCTGTGCACAACAAATAACTTACTTGGTCTTTCTGCTGCCACTGCTTGATCTGCTGCATTACAAAAATATAAAAAAACCTATTATTCATGCTGAGTGCAATGCATGTTCTGTATGGCAGCTCCTGCTGTTGCTGCGGCTGCTGCTGCTTACTACAACTACATATAATTCAAGAGAAAGGGTTTGTTCAGATCTAAACTCGATAAATGATAACCCAAACACGTAATTCTTTTTACGTAATGTAATGTGTGAATACTCCATTAGTAGTGTAGCGCTTGGCACAGTCACGCTGATTAAATATTTGGGCGTAACATTGCAGAGCGATATGAAGTGGGACAAGCATGTAATGGCAGTTGTGGGGAAGGCAGATAGTCGTCTTCGGTTCATTGGTACAATTTTGGGAAGATGTGGTTCATCTGTAAAGGAGACCGCTTATAAAACACTAACACGACCTATTCTTGAGTGCTGCTCGAGCGTTTGGGATCCCTATCAGGTCGGATTGAGGGAGGACATAGAAGCAATTCAGAGGCGGGCTGCTAGATTTGTTACTGGTAGGTTTGATCATCACGTTAGTGTTACGGAGATGCTTCAGGAACTGGGGTGGGAGTACATAGAGGAAAGGTGGCGCTCTTTTCGTGAATCGCTACTGAGGAAATTTAGAAAACCAACATTTGAGGCTGACTGCAATACAATTTTACTGCCACCAACTTAGATTTCGCGGAAAGACCACAAAGATAAGAGAGATCAGGGCTCGTACAGAGGCATATAGGCAGTCATTTTTCCCTCGTTCTGTTTGGGAGTGGAACAGGGAGAGAAGATGCTAGTTGTGGTACTAGGTACCCTCCGCCACGCACCGTATGATGGATTGCGGAGTATGTATGTAGATGTAGATGTAGTTCCCAGTAAATGTGCTGCACTGTGACCGATTGACTACGAGTGCTGGTTTTCTTTTTATTCACGACAGTTTTGATGCGTGATTAGAACAGTGATGCACTTTCAATCAGCTGTGGTGACGTGTGTTGTCTTCGATTACCTAGGCTGCAGGTTGATTGTAGAGCAGGCGCCTGTAGCGAACTCTGACATCAAACAGCCATAGATACAGTCCTCAGCTGTATACTTACAGGTAATACGCTTATTAAACTCGTCTCTGTCCAACACCATCATCTCGTCAGTTGAATACATTTCCCTCCAAATAAAAAAATGAAGATAGTACCTTACATCCCCGCCTTTTTGCCCGCCAGCTTATAAGTGTAGGGTAGAGTTTGAATGCGTCTGCCACTAATTTCGAGTGGTATTATGAATCTTTTCCTAGCAAGATTACACATGTATGGCGGCGTCTATTTTTGAGATTTATTGCGGCTTTAGGCAGATCTTGTGTAGCGCTATGCATGTAGTTGTGTAATCGGGCCCAATCTTCAATCTTTATGACTAATTACGTAATTAGGACAGATATTTGAGTCATTTTCCCAATCAAAATAAATATGGTACATGTTGTGTACATAGTTCCGCGTGGTCAGTGCGTACGCAACTTTCCCACTAGAGCGCGCTCCGCTCAGCACAACAGCGCAGGCGCAGCGCTCGTCCGTCTCCACACTACGAGATGGCGCTTCCATAGAGACGGACCAAATTCTGCTTCCGCCAATCTGCGTATTAATATGTAACTCAGCCAATGAGATTGCTGCTAACGTAGAACCTTTTCTCCTCGCGGATCACACTCGCACATTGATACATGAACGCACGAGGTATTGCAACGAGTCTACAGACCTCTGATTAGTCAGTCTGCATTTGTCTGCACCAGTCTGTATCATGTTTCAGTCTGCGCCTAATAAGATTACCATATTCCTGTACATAGCCATGAAGAGAAATGTATAGACACTTTTGTCACGTATCAGAGTTATACGTGAGAATAAGATTAACGTACCAATACCAAAGAAACTTCAGATTATCAATTGTAAAAAGCATCCAGAACCATGTTAAGTAATTTTTATGCTTGTCATTAATTTAATAAATGTGTGTGAAAATTAATCAAATTCTGTTTAAAGTTGGTCACTGTCAATCTGCTACTCTAAGCGTGCAAGTGGCATTTCTATTGTCTGACCTAACGGCGGAAGATAAACGTGCCACGATAATTCAAGACATATTGTTGACACTCACCTACTTTGTTAGAGCGACAAGTCAAATAATGTGATGGTGTGTGTACGGCAGGTCTTACAGTACGCACGCCACAGTACACTAACTTAATCTTGCTCTCAGGCATTGGGGCATTTTTCATGCATTGGGGGTTGCACTAAGGTTTTCCATCCAGAAGCTCAAGGGGTTGAGTCCTGGAAAGGGCATCACCATTTTTAATTTCCGGCCAATTTCGGGTTGGGGGGGATGGGGTGCGACGTCAGCACAGCCCAGGAACAAAGAAATTCCCAACAAAATTCGGAATTCCCGCCAAAATTTGAAATTCCCGCCAATGGGAAGGTGAGGGGGAGGGTGGGTAGGGGGAGGGGAACCGGAAGCCATGTGCAGGCTGATGAAAACACGTGATGTCAACTGAGGGTGGGATGGGCGTTGTTGGGGGGTGGGGGTAATTAATTGATCGATTTAATTAATTTGCATATAAATTTGATATCAGCATCCCCATCTCCTTACTACTAGCATCTTCTGCAAACAACCCAAATCATTTATATAGATAAAGAACAGCAGAGTGCCTTTAACACTACCTAGGGGAACTCCAGATATAACTTCTGTATTACTCAATGACTTTCCGTCTGTTTCTGTGAACTGTGACCTCTCCGAGAAGAAATCGCGAATCTGATCACATAACTGAGAGGATATTCCATAATCACGCAATTTTACTACAAGCCGCTTGTGAGGTATGGTGTCAGCCGCGCGGGATTAGCCAGGCAGTCTAAGGCGCTGCAGTCATGGACTCGAATCCTCCCTCGGGCATGGGTGTGTGTGTTTGTCCTTAGGATAATTTAGGTTAAGTAGTGTGTAAGCTTGGGGACTGATGACCTTAGCAGTTAAGCCCCATACGATTTCACATACATTTGAACAGGTATGGTGTCAAAAGCCTTCTCGATCTCCAGAAATACGGAATTAAATTGAAATCCCTTGTCAATAGCGCTCAACACTTCATGTGAATAAAGAGCTACATGTGTTTCAGTGGAACGATGTTTTCTAAATCCGTGTTGGCTGTGTGTCAATAGACCGTTCTCTTCGAGATAATTCGTAATATTCGAACATGGTATATGTTCCAAAATCCTGCTACATATCGACTTTAATGATATGGGCCTGTAATTTAGTGAATTACTCCTGCTGCGATTCTTGAATATCGGTGTGATCTGTGCAACCTCCCAGTCTTTGGGTATAGATCTTTCGTCGAGCGAGCGGTTATAAATGATTGTTACACATGCAGCCATTGCATCAACACACTGTGAAAGGAACCTAATTGGTATATAGCTTGGACCGGAACACTTGCTCCGGGGATATCAACTTCTCAGTTACTTATATTGGCAGCTGTTCTTGATTCGAATTCTGGAATATTTATTACGTCTCCTTTGGTGAAGGAATTTCGGAAATCTGTGTTTAAGAATTCTGCTTTAGCAGCACTGTCATCGATAGTATTTCACTTGCTATCGCGCAGAGAAGGCATTGATTGTGTCTTGTCGCTAGCATACTTTACATATGACCAGAATGTCTTTGCATTTTCTGCCAGGTTTCGAAACAAAGTTTCGGTGTGGAAACTATTATAAGCATCTCGCATTTAAGTCTGTGCTAAGTTTTGATCTTCTGTAAAAGATCGCCGATATCGGAGATTTTGCATGACAGTTGCAGAAGGCACCCTTGTGTCGAGGCTGCGTCGCAACAAGTGAAGCAGGGTCGATGGTCTGGTGTGGCATAATCGATAGGTCGGTCGATCATGCGACGGGAATCCGATTGACGCCCCTCAAGCGGAAGCGCCAGCTGCCGAAGCTGTGTTTGGCGATGCTGCTGAGCTGGTAGTGTATTGGCTGGTAACTGCGTCGGTTGTTGGGCTGTAGTTGGAACAAACCTCCTTCCTTCTGAATAAGCCTCGTCTGTTATTCTCGGTAGCTGCGTTGGCTCCAAAACTGGCTGAAAGATGTTAGTTCTACTAACAGTCTATACATTTAGGTCGAAACCTGGGGTAGATTTAAAACACTTTAATTACACTCTTAGTGTAAAGTATTCACTAATATGGCCAGTTTTGGGCGTCACATATAGCTCTAATTAAAGGAAAGCAGGTTGGCAACACTGCGCCGACGCGGACTCTTCGAGTATTTGCTGCATTAAATAATTATAAAAAACGTTGTTATTAAGCTATTTTTAAACGTTTACAGTTGTTATAAATATAATGTAAGCGTTGTTAAATTAGTAGGAGTGTTAGTGAAGTATAAAATAAGATTAAACGGGGTAAGAAGAGTATTTTCCTTCTCGCGCCTGTAGCACGAATCCTAGGCCTAACTTCACGCGTGCGAATCGTAGGTAAGCAGTGAATTAAACTTATAGGTAAGCGTTTCCTGGGGGTATAAATATAATATAAGTGTTGTTACATTAGTGGAAGTGTTAGTGAAGTGTTAAAGAAGATTAAACGGGGTAAGAAATTTATTTTACTTCTCGCGCCTATAGCACGGATTTTAGGCTTAATTTCAAGCGCGCGTATCGTAAGTAAACAGTGACTTAAACTTATATGTAATCACCAGTTTTTTTATTCAGTAATCTTTCAATTTATTTATATCTGCTTGAATAGTTTCTAGGGTCCTTTGTTTGCCTTTTAGTCAATACTTAAATCAGTTTATCCGATTTCTGTTTTTACCATGAGTGAGAAGTGTTTGACATGCCGTAGGATCGTTAATTCCGGGGTGTGGTGTGATGGGTGCTGTAGTTTATTTTATTGGGGCGAATGTAGTGGCGTGGGAAATGGGGACATAAATAAGGCTCACCATTGGTGTTGTAGTAGAGACATGAAAATACTGGAACAGGAAGGGAAAATTGCAGCTCTTCAAGCTGACTTAGACAAGGCAAGGGAGGAACTGAACAGGTTAAAGAGGGAGAAGGGTGAATAGAGATGGGAAGTGGCAACAGGTAATAGGGGGAACAGGCAAAGGAGAGCATCAGACAGCTTTGTCATAAATCTTGAAAATAGATTTGACCTGTTGCCTCAGTCAGAATCGGATGAGCCTCATGTAGCTGAAGCTGTAGAAAGGGCACAACAAGCTTTCAAGGATTTGAAAAAGGTAGGGAAATTTGTAAAGAAAAAGAAAGTTCTGATGCTAGGTAGCTCCCATGGTAGAGGTGTTGGCCAACTACTGCAGGAAAATCTAGGTCCAGAGTACCAGGTCACAAACTTTTTCAAGCCTAGTGCAGATCTGGGTCAGGTAACAGAGGATGTAGGTTCTTTATACAAAGATTTCACGAAGGAGGATGCCGTGGTTATAGTGGGTGGCCCGGTAAATAGTATTGACAGAGACTCTGAATATTCCGTAGAGAGTGACCTGGTGAAGATAGCATCAGCAACGAAGCATACGAGTGTGGGATTTGTGTCTGTGTTGAGACGCCATGATCGGCCTCATTTGAACTCTTCTGTCACGAGGGTGAACTTGGAGTTGGAGTGGCTGCTTAGGACGGATATAGGGTCCCATATTGGTTTGATTCCTGTGGATGCTGTCGATAGGTGGGACTACATTAGGCATGGCCTTCACCTCAATAGGAAAAGGAAGGGAAAACTGTCTGGGTTGATTGCAGAAAACGTAAGGGGGGGCACTGTCACAAGTGGTAAAATACCAGTGGTCACAGGTGTCAGAGGAATGCCTTTTTAGGATAGGGAAGGGGGAAAGAAAACGAGTTTTAAGGGAGATTTGCAGACACACTCAGTTTGAGAAAACAGATGAACAGAAGTCAGATTTTAGCATACAGATTCCATTTAAACACTGTTTAACAGAAAGTAATCAGAAACTGCCAGTTCATCTTCGCCAAAGCAGTTATAATCCCATTAGTATGCAGTATCAGTTATCTTTATTACACCAGAACATTCCGTGACTCATTTGTATTGATGAAATGAATTCATCTAGCCAAATTGACATAATCTGCCTCTCTGAATATCAAGTGACCACTGGCATAGATATGTTAGACATTTCAGGATTTAAGCTAGCTTCCTATTTCTGCAGAGTAGATATGGATGGAGGAGGAGTTGCCACATTTATTAAAAACTGCCATAAATTCAGAAACATTGAAATTAATAAATTCTGTTTAGACCAGCATCTAGAAGCATGTGCAACAAGTAGAGTTCCATAACAGATCCTATATAATAGTAACTATTTATCGAGCACCTGCAGGAAATTATAATCTATTCATAAATCATCTAGAAGCTCTTTTGGGTTATTTAACAGGAAGAAACAAAGAAATTTTGATTGCTGGTGACTTTAATACAGATTTTCTAATGCAATCTTCCAGTAAACATTTACTGCAGTTAGTAATGTTGTCTTTCAATCTAGCTCACACTGTAAACTTTCCAAGTAGGATCACTAAATCCTCAAGGACAGCCATTGATAACATTTTTATAGACAAATCAAAGGAACAAAATCATATCATAAAACCTGTAATAAATGGACTATCAGATCATGACATGCAGCTCCTTGTTTTAGATGTAAATTCCGAGCAGATTATCAAGACTGCTAAGTCTGAGTACAGGAGAGTAGTCAGTCAACCAAAAATTGAGTGTTTTAGAAAACTACTCAAAGATATGAACTGGAAAGATGTTTATAGTGCCCATGACATAAATGAAAAATATAATATATTCATGAACAATGTCAGTACCATGTTTGAAAACTGTTTTCCTGTAAAAGTTACTCAAATTAAACAGAAGTCTATAATAAAACCATGGATTACACCAGGAATAAAGATTTCCTGTAAGACAAAAAGGAAAATGTATCTGTCGACCAAGAATAGCTCCAATACTGATGATTTAGCTAAATACAAGGAATACCGTAAAATATTAAAAAAAGTAATTCAGACATCTAAACAAATGCACTATGAGAAGAAGATAGCAATGTCAGAGAACAAAATAAAAACAATATGGGATATAGTGAAAGAGGAGACTGGTAGAACCAGGAAGGAAGAGGAACAAATAGCATTAAGGGTAGATGACACATTAATAACCGATGGGCATAGTGTGGCAAATCTATTTAACAAGTAATTTATATCCATTACTGATAGAATGGTATTGTAAGGATCAGTAAATAATGCCCTTGAATATCTGAAACTAGCCTTTAGAAATAGCTTCAGCTACATGAATATGTCACTCACTTCCCCAAAAGAAATAACTTCCATAATAAAATCTTTGAAAACAAAGCATTCTAGTGGTTACAATGAAATATCAACAAAGTAAATTAGGCATGTTCTTGTGATTTTAGTACAATTCTAAGTTACTTGTGTAACCAGTCAATTATAACTGGGACATTTCCTGACTGGCTAAAATATGCAGATGTTAAACCTCTATTCAAGAAAGGGGATAAAGAGATACCATCAAACTACAGACCGATTTCACTTTTGCCAGCATTCTCAAAAAATTTAGAAAAAGTAATGTACAGGCAGCTTCTCGACCATCTGACCGCAAATAACATATTATCAAGAACACAGTTTGGATTTCTGAAGGGTTCTGATATCGAGAAGGCTATTTACACCTACAGTGAAAATGTACGTAATTCATTAAATAACAAATTACAAGCAGCAGGTATTTTCTGTGATTTGTCAAAGGCATTTGATTGTGTGAACCACAACATCCTTTTAAATAAATTAGAATGCTATGGTGTCACAGGCAGTGCTGCAAAATGGTTCAAGTCATACCTAGCTAACAGGAAACAAAGAGTGTCAGTACAAGGGACTAGTGAATTAAGTCATCAGTCATCATCAGAATGGGAAGAAATTACATGTGGTGTCCCACAAGGATCCATTTTAGGGCCATTGCTTTTTCTTTTGTACATTAATGATCTCTCATCAGTTACACTGCCTGAAGCAGAGCTCGTTTTGTTTGCAGATGACGCAGGTATTACAATAAATAGTATGTCGAGTGCAGTTCTAGAAAGATCTGCTAATGATATTTTCATGGATATTAATAAATGGTTTAAAGCCAACTCATTGACATTAAACTTCGAAAAGACTCACTACATACAATTCAGAACCTGTAAGAGGTTTCCACCCAGCATATGCATAAAGTATGAAGAAGAGCAGATAGAAGAGGTTGACAGTCTTATATTCCTGGGATTACAACTTGATAATAAATTCAGTTGGGAGGAGCACACCACAGAACTGCAGAAACGCCCTAACAAATCTGTATTTGCAATTCGAGTGTTAGCAGACATAGGTGACATAAAAATGAAAAAGCTTGCATACTTTGCCTACCTTCATTCCATAATGTCATATGGTATAATATTTTGGAGTAACTCTTCAAGTCAAACAAAAGTTTTCAGAGTCCAAAAGCGTGTAATACGTATTACTTGTGGAGTAAATTCACGGACGTCATGTAGAAACCTCTTCAAAGTACTGGGTATACTAACCACTGCCTCTCAGTATATTTACTCGTTAATGAAATTTGTCCTAAATAATATCTCTCTTTTTCCAACAAACAGCTCAGTTCATACATACAATACCAGGAACAAAAATGATCTGCACAAAGACTTAAAAGCACTTACTTTAGTTAAAAAAGGGGTCCACTACTCAGGAACAATAATTTGCCAGAAAAAATAAAAAATTTAGTTACAAATAAAGATCCATTTAAAAGGAGCCTGAAAGACTTACTAGTGGCCAACTCCTTCTACTCCACTGACGAATTTTTTAATAGAAACAAATGATGTATTGTATATATTCATACTATTAGTATTGTTATTTTAGCAAAAAAAAAAGTTGATATGTTCCACATTCACGAGGATCTCCTCAGCATGGATCTATGGAACGAAAAACTAATCTAATCTAATCTACACCAGTTCATGGATTGTTAAACGTGTAACACAGTCCAGTGGTTCCAAACGATTTACGTGTGGCAAAAATGTAACGTGTCAGTTCACCACATCACAGTCCTCATACACATTTAAGGAACTCGAAACAATTAAGGTAGAGCACAAAAACAAACAGTAAGTCCGTCGTAAATGCCCTGCCAACCAGTCATTGTTTATAGGAGTCAGTAATCACTGTGTTTCTGTAATAAGTTCTCAATCGGAATTAATTAGAAATTACTGTCACAGCAGTCATGAATTGAACCCATGAGTGAAGAAAACAAACTGTACGCAATATATGCCAATATTTCACAATGTTAGTTATCGGACTACAGTACACTGCTCACGACAAGAGACCATAGGTGTTGGTAACTTTACTCTCTGCCACAGACTGAACTCAGATGTCCTAGGTCTATATACGGTTTCGCCTCTGAGCAACATGTTTTACACTACTCATTATTGACGGCAGCCATCTTAAAATAAAATATTTAATGACCCTCAAAATACTGAAGTTTCTAATTAGTGAGTTAGTTAATCAATGCTGTACATAAAATGGAACATAAAAAGTATGCCAGTAAAATTATAATGTTAAAGTTCAGAATCTAACAGTAATTTTGACATAATTTGTAATTGAAGTTAGCAATGTTCTAAGGCTTTAATGTTAATTAATTCGGAAGAGAATTACTTTCAGGCAATTGTAGGTACCTTATGGAAAAGCTGGCGATATGTACTGTCAAATGATAAGCGTTAATACACCGAAATATATTTCCTACCGCTCAATAAATATGTAAGGTCGTACTGCGTGAACGTTATCAATTAAGAATATTTTATAACTAAGAAAGTTTCTGAGTTTGCTAATTAGATCACTGCCTCTGTATTAGAAAGGAGTATGTAATGAACAATGAAATTCAATGGGACTGAGTTTATTTACAGAATCATGCTGCCAAGGCCAGAATAATGCTGGTCCAAGAACCTGGCCACACCACACTGGTGGCCTGGATTATCCTCACGAAGGTCCAACACTGCCGGTTAAGCAGTGCTTGCCTTGCATCCATTGAATACATGCCACTGATTGAGGGAGCCTCAGGGAAGTGCGCAGGACTATCCTTGTTATCTACTTATGTAAATGATCTGAGCGACAGAGTATGCAGCAGTCAGCGAATGTTGGCTGACGATGCCGTAATGTACGGAAAAGTGGCGTCGTTGAGTGACCATACGAAGATACAGAATGACTTAGACAGAATTTCTATTGCGTCTACGTTCGAATACAACATTAATGGTGTGCTACTTGATACAGCCACATCTATTAAATATCTAGGTGTAACGTTGCAAAGCTACATGGATTAGAACGAGCACATAAAGTTGATAGTATGAATGGTGGAGATCTTCGTTTTCCATAATTTGAGAGGTGAAACTATCAGTTTAATAAGTCAAGTCACGGCTGCAAAATACTAACGCGAATTCTTTACAGACGAATGGAAAAACTGGTAGAAGCCGGCCTCGGGGAAGATCGTTTTGGATTCCGTAGAAAGATCGGAACACGTGAGCCAATACTGACATTACGACTTATCTTAGAAGCTAGATTAAGGAAAGGCAAACCTACGTTTATAGCATTTGTAGACTTGGAGAAAGCTTTTGACAATGTTGTCTGGAATACTCTCTTTCAAATTCTGAAGGTGGCAGGGGTAAAATACAGGGAGCGAAAAGCTATTTACAATTTGTACAGAAACCAGATGTCAGTTATAAGAGTCGAGGGGCATGAAAGGGAAGCAGTGGTTGGGAAGGGAGTGAGACATGGTTGTAGCCTATCCCCGATGTTATTCAATCTCTATATTGAGCAAGCAGTGAAGGAAACAAAAGAAAAATTCGGAGTATGTATTAAAATCCATGGAGAAGAAATAAAAACTTTGAGGTTCGCCGATGACATTGTAATTCTGTAAGAGACAGCAAAGGACTTGGAAGAGCAGTTGAACGGAATGGATAGTGTCTTGAAAGGAGGATATAAGATGAACATCAACAAAAGCAAAACGAGGATAATGGAATGTAGTCGAATTAAGTCGGGTGATGCTGAGGGAATTAGCTTAGAAAATGAGACACTTAAAGTAGTAAAGGAGTTTTGCTATTTGGGGAGCAAAATAACTGATGATGGTCGAAGTAGAGAAGATATAAAATGTAGACTGGAAATGGCAAGGAAAGCATTTCTGAAGAAGAGAAATTTGTTAACTTCGAGTATAGATTTAAGTGTCAGGAAGTCGTTTCTGAAAGTATTTGTATGGAGTGTAGCCATGTATGGAAGTGAAACGTGGACGATAAATAGTTTGGACAAGAAGAGAATAGAAGCTTTCGAAATGTGGTGCTACAGAAGAATGCTGAAGATTAGATGGGTAGATCACATAACTAATGAGGAAGTATTGAATAGGATTGGGGAGAAGAGAAGTTTGTGGCACAACTTGACTAGAAGAAGGGATCGGTTCGGTTGGTAGGACAAGTTCTGAGGCATCAAGGGATCACAAATTTAGCATTGGAGGGCAGCGTGGAGGGTAAAAATCGTAGAGGGAGATCAAGAGATGAATACTCTAAGTAGATTCAGAAGGATGTAGGTTGCAGTAGGTACTGGGAGATGAAGAAGCTTGCACACGATAGAGTAGCATGGAGAGCTGCATCAAACGAGTCTCAGGACTAAAGACCACAACAACAACAACAACAACAAGTATGGACCGAAACAAGAAAAAAATGTCCAGTAAACATGGGTTCTAAAGAGCACTTGCTCATCTTCGCTACTGTGTAAAACATCTCTTCTACTGAACAACTACTCATAGCTCTTAAGGTACGAATTTTAGAGCCCATGATTACCAGTCAATTTTTTCTTGTTTTGGTCCATACTATCTCCTTCCATAGTACGAAAGCAAAAAGGTTCGAGTAGAAGAGATTTGTTTCATGTTGCTCACAGCTCTTAACGTATGCATTTATAAGCCCATGCTTACTAAAATTTTTGCTGCGAATGATCGTTCCTGCCATGTCCTCAGAAGGACTAAGTGCATCGCGCTTACCAACAGCGTATAATCACCCAGCCATGTGCTAGCCCAGCCCGACAGCGCTTAATTTTGGTGATTGGACGGGAAGCGGTGTTACCATTGCGACACGGCCGTTGGCGAAGGAAAACGTAGTGAAGCAATATAGCGATGTTAAGGATTAGCTATGGTCTTGAGATACAAATATAAATACATTTTTAGCAAATGCAGGGGAAGGGAGGGTAAGATGACGAGGAGTTTGATGACGAATCGTTAATTTAACGGGATTGCCGAGAGAGAGTAGCACTTGAAGGACTTGCCTTGCTAGATGGTAGCGCTCCACATGTGTGACAACTGATACTAAAGCTAACCGCCACCATTTAGCGGAGAGACAACATCATTTGTGTTTACGTGCACGTTCGTTATAAGTATTTCAGTACATCTAAATAATATCTAGTCTACACATGGTAAGTTTATCCAGCCTGCTTTCAGTCTTTTTGTAAACTAGAACCTATGCTGTTCCTTTAATTTACATAGCAATCTCCAAAGAGAATTTAGTGAACTATTGTTTTTAGGTTTAGTTTGTAAATGGTCGCTTCGAGTAAGTTGACGAATGTACTAGGCGTCGAAGATGATGAATTCGTCATCTTATCCGAACATTTCGAAAATAATTTTAACAATCTTTACAGTTTCATTTGCCGTATTCAACATGGGTAACAAATAGATATAAAAGGAAGACTAACAGACAGCAACGCCCACAAGAATCTGTGACCCTAGCTGTGCAGTATGTAAAGACCAGTGGAGCAGTGTATGCATCTGCGAAAAAAAAAAAAAAAAACACGAAGGAAGTAAGCGTTTTTAAATGTAACACCTCAGTTTTAAGTTGGAGGCACCACGGGAGCTAAATATAATGGCCTTTAATTAATGTACTACATTCGAAAAAATTAAATGTCATTTCGGTAGACTGAGAAACCAGTACAAGTTGCAAATATATACTTTTTGTTCTTTCGACGACTAGTTTCGGGCCGAGAACCATTTTCAAATCCTCATAAAAAATCTGGAAATGCCATTTCCTAAGATGTCGAAAATGTGCAATGAACATTTACATTGCATACAGATATCTGTCATATGCAACCGCTGGATGTGCTTTCTATGGTCCATTTAAATCTGCCTGCCGCTGGGCTTGTGATGATTACTTAATGAGACATCCAGGACAAGTGATAACTATTAAAGACGTTGCTGGGTTATTTAATGCAGCATACAGCACTGCTGTTGCAATAAGTAACGCTGTAAACCCCTTTAAAGCAACTGGATTAATTCTACTGAATTCCCAAATATTCCGTGATTCTGACTTTGAGTCATCGATCTGAAGATAATACTGATGAAACAGCAAAGCCTGGACCATTTTGTGATGAATCATAATATTTTGCCCTGCCTCCTTTACCTAACGCTGCTCGAACAGAAAGGAAACAGAGGAAAAAATTGCCCTCATTCCACATCACAAGCAGCCCTGTCAAAGGAGCTTTACAAAATAAAGAAGCTGAGAAGAAAGCCAGAGAAAAGAAGAAAGGAGAAAACGAAAAGGAAAGAGACAAAAAGGTGGATAGGAGAAAAAGAGAAAATAAATGTGACTAGGAACACTTTTTGGAAGATTCCTCAGATTCCTCGATATCAGTCAGTTACATTGAAGATGACGATATTGATCTTGGTACAGTCTGCAATGGCCATGGAATATCAGAGGCTTGGTACGCTGCCACGCGGGGTAGCCGCGCGGTCTGGGGCGCCTTGCCACGGTTCGCACGGCTTCCCCCCGTCGGAGGTTCGCGTCCTCCCTCGGGCATGGGTGTATGTGCTGTCCTTAACATAAGTTAGTATATGTTAGATTAAGTAGTTTGTAAGCGTAGGGACCGATGACCTCAGCAGTTTGGTCCTATAGGAACTTACACAAATTTCCTACTTGGTATGCTTGTTCTCACTGTCACAAATGGGCCCATGCTGCTTGTATAGGGCGCACTGCTGTAGAAGTAAAGCGTAAAGCATATGTATGTGACTACTGTTTTTTATGTTGATTCATTTGTGTTATCTTACCCGCCTACTTACGCCATCTTACCCGCAAACGACATCGTTTTAAAAAAGTTAAAAAATCGCAATAAATCATAGATTTAGAAAGATTATAAAATCAGTAGTTGAAAATAACACAATAACGGTTGCTCTAAATTATTAATATAGGCAATCGGTTCGGAAACATGAGGGTAAAAAAAATTCCCCTTTTTGAGATACTGTGTAAAATGTTGTAGGGTATGAAACTTCCTGGCAGATCAAAACTGTGTGCTGGACCGAGAGTCGAACTCGGGACCTTTGCCTTACCTTGAAGAAAATCTCATTCTGGAAACATCCCCCAGGCTATGGCTAAGCCATGTCTCCGCAATATCCTTTCTTTCAGGAGTGCTAGTTCTACAAGGCTTGCAGGAGAGTTTCTGTAAAGTTTGGGAGGTAGGAGGCGAGGTACTGGCGGAAGTACAGCTGTGAGGACGGGGCGTGAGTCGTGCTTGAGTAGCTCAGTTGGTAGAGCACTTGCCCGCGAAAGGCAAAGGTCCCGAGTTCGAGTCTTGGCCTGGCACACAGTTTTGATTTGCCAGGAAGTTTCATATCAGCGCACACTCCGCTGCAGAGTGAAAATCTCATTCTGTTATAGGGTAGTTTGATAAATATAATTGTTCTGGCAGTACAAGATTGAGAAATAAAACGAATAGCAATAAGGATAGTAGTGATGCGAATGTTTGAGGCCTAAGCTGAAATTATTGTTCATATAAAATATATATTAAAAAAATTATGAGTTTCAACATAGCTGACAGTCCTGTGTTGTTACTATAAAGATATATTGGTAGCTTCCACAAATTTAGAAAGCTCATTATTTGAAAGAAAGTAGAATGATGGCTATGGGTAACTCTACTTTCAGACGACGTAACTGTGGCAAAAATTATTTTCTACGCCTCTTCCATTTTGCACATGCAAGGAGGATGTGATTAATGTTACGTTCCGTAGTATTAGAAGTCACAGAACGGTGCTGGATTAATATCAATTAATTCCAGTGTGGTGAAGTTGAATCGGAAAACTTGTGTCGTCGAAACTCTTTCCGCAGGTAGTAGATATCAGTCATTTGGTAAGCGAACTAGGGTCTACGAGGAATAGCAAGCTGAAAACAAAGTAATATCTTCCTCTGAACAACTGAAATACGTTATATCTCTCTTGCTGTGTTTGAATGATATTGCAGAGTTTGTGGTCGATTAATGTGCCAAATGATTGCTAAGATGAGGCTACTTTTTCTGCAATTCCAATTCTTTTACCTTAGTGACTGTAGCACTGACATTGAATTGGTTAGAACCTGAAGGAATCTTGACATTTTAAGGGTCCTGGTGCACCTTCTGCTTTTCGCAGAAAAAAACTGACATTTCTTTCGCTAATTAAAACATTTCGGCAATTTGTGTTTGTGGAGAGAGGACAGCACATTCTGCATTTTCTCCCTCTGACGATTTGGAACCATTAGTATATACAGGCAAAATGTCTTTCCGTTTCTGCTATAAATTGCACATCTTATCACGATAGAAGAGTAGAGTATCTTTCTGTAAAGATGTGCTTTCACGATGTATACGCAGTTCATGAGAGGAAAGAAGAGTTAATACAAGGGAAAGAAGACCAAATGCTGAAGTTGAAAACAAATTTCGCGCAGGAATAAAATGAGGCAACAAACACACTTATAAAAGAAATAACACTCAATGACGAAAATGTTGTCTGCTATGGCAGACCTACCAACAACTACCTTGTAAATATTGTCTGCAGATGCACTGATCTCCCGAGATTTTAGGATTCTATTGGAATTATTGATGCACGTATTTCGAATATTTCTCATTTTTTCTTTCACAACTGTCACGTCGGGTGACATCTTCTTACAGTCTATAATTTCTACAGTTCTCGTTCTCTCAAACCACAGTCTTTATATGGCTCGTTTTTTATACACATTTTACCTTTTAAATATTGTGTTTGAATGGGCACATGCGCATAGTCCCCTCGCCCCCTCCTCCTCCAATCATCACACACACACACACACACACACACACACACACACACACACACACACACACCTCCTTCCACAGAAAATTTAACAGCAATGCTAGGTAGCCTTTGATATAGTTCCAGAAATTGCAAAATTGCACCTGCCGACCAGTTTTGGCTTTGTTTTGTATTAAGAAAATGAAAACCCACTGAAGTCGAATGGGCTACAGCAACAACTATTTCACAAAGAGTTCTGTTGTTCTGAGAGAGGATGTGTATGAGAGAGAAGGTGTGTGTGTGTGTGTGTGTGTGTGTGTGTGAGAGAGAGAGAGAGAGAGAGAGAGTGAGAGAGATGGTCGATTATTGAAGTCGCACGTAATTGATCAGCTGCGACGTCATGTTTCGCCCACAGGTCTCATTTACTCCATATGTTTCCAGTGATTTCCGGCGTTGAAATATTGTTTTCAAGATTTACGATGGCAATGTATTTGAAGTATGCATGTATTTGGGTTTTGAAAGTGTTTACACTTTGATCAGACAGTAGGCTAAGTAGATTTTACACCTGTGAGTGTTAAGTATCTGGCAAGGTTTCCTTAATGACTGGATCTCTTGGATTTTCTTCATATCTACATGATATAACATTACATAAACACCAGTGTCCAAAAAAATCAAAACTGTCAGCTTTGAAGATCAGAAGTTTTCTGAAAACTATTAAGTACATAGCGCCATTTTTAACATAGTCATTGATAGCTAAGTACTTGGTATCGAAGTTCGTTGATCATTAGACCACTGATTCAAATCTAGTTAATCACATTTTTTATTTGTATTTAAATGCTATATTTATCATAAGATTGAAATGATAATAAACAATATTGTATCATCATTTTCTGGTAAAAATAACATCTTTTCATTTTTAGTTACTTGTTTCATAAAAATAAATTTGATGCAAACATGCAAAACGCCTCATTTTTCGATGAAAAGGTAATTCTGTTCATATTACGATAATCCTTTGGATAAATAATTTATTACTGAATTAGTACTGAACTGAATTGCATTATCGAATAATAATAATATCTCCTTGTATAAAGCTCTGCATCGCTCCCAATGAAGATCATAAAATACAAATACCATTTTGATAATGTTCAATCTGTACAACTAAAAATGTAGTTTATTTTTTATTTGTTGTAACAAATTTTAATCTATCATGAAAATTCACATTTTTCATGTGATAATAAAAATATATATTTGTATTCAAAATTATGGTTCAATATTTTTCATTGACATTTCCATCTGTTGATAAATGTGGAATTTAGATAAAAGTTTTTAAATAGTTCCCACTAACAAAAATCGAATGTGACTTCACGATGACAAAACTTTTAGACTATGAATTCAGTTACCAGCGACTATGACAAGAATGTCTAAATATTTTGTACTTAACAGCACTCAGAAATATGAGCTTGGAAGATAATGTTTTCTATTTTCTTCTAGAACTATATTGTACTGGTTTAGGAAACTGATGTCTAGGCACTGACCAACAAGACGATTAATACAGTTTTGCCTTTCCTCAGTCTATCGTCTGAGGTAAGTCTGTATTTGAATATGCATATTCCAGTTTCTTTGGCGCTTCAGTGTAGAAGGATACTAACGATTCAGTTGACTGATAATATAAGGAATGCGGTGGTTCTTTGTAGCTTCGGCGAAGAAACAATTTGTGGGAAACGGTGAACAGAAGAAGCGATAAGATGACAGGACGTGTTATGGGACATTACCTTCCATAGTACTAGAGGCACTCGTAGAAGCCAAAATCTGTATGGGAGGAGAAGCGTTTGGAATATATCCAACGTATAATTAAGGGCGTTGCAGAGATGATGTGACTGGCACGGAGAGAAAATTGTGGCGGGCAGCATCAAACTATCCACAAGACTGACGACCCCAAAAAGTGGTGATCAAAGCATCTCATTCAATTTATATGCAGCCTCACGACTTGCTTTAATCGATGTCTGGTAATTGTGACCCAAAGTATGTGAAAAACAATCTTAATAATTATTTTAGAGGGATCTACCGTGTGTATGACTTTGATGCAAAAGTTTGGGACATGTAGCAGGTTCCGAATCATCTATCGGAAGACGGTGCGTGGTTCCACCTGGTTATGGGATGGACATTCCGGACACAAATGTTGACTGGAATACACTCTCTGAAACCTTGAAGATAGTAGAAGTAAAATACAACGAACACAAAGTTGACTACAGTTTGTACAAGAACTAGACTACAGTGATAAGAGACGAAAGAAATAAAAGGCAAGTAATATATGAGAAGGAAATGTGGCAGAGTGTTAGACTGAAACCGATGTTTCTCAAACTATACATTGAGTAAGCAGTAAAGGAAACAATGGAGAAATTTGATAAGGGAATTAAAGTTCAGAGAGAAGAAATAAAAACGCAGTTTTTCTGATGACGTTGTTATTTTGTGAGGGTCGACAATGGACCAGAAAGGAATGGACAGTGTCTTGAAAAATGTTGTGAGACCAACACCCAAAGTAATATAAAAGGTAACGAAATGTTGCAAAAGTAAATAAATCAATGCTGAGGGAATAATATCAGAAAATGAGACTCTAAAAGTAGTAAGAAATTTCTTTGTATCTAATACAGACTCAAGATTAGGACGTCTTTTCTGAGAGTACTTGTGTGGAGTGTAGCCTCGTATAAAGTGAAACGTGGCTGAGTAACGAAACAGAGAAGAAGGGAATAGAAGCTTTTAAAATGCGGCGCTAGAGAAGAATGCTGAAGATTAGATTGGTGGATCTGAAAAGTAATGGAGAAGTACTTAACCTAACTGGAGCACAACGTGTCTAAAAAAAAGGGATCATTTGATACGACACATTCTAAGGCATCAAGAAGTAGGCAGTTTGGTAATGGAGGTAAATGTGGAGGTGTAGTATCCATTTCAGTACGAAATTATTTTCATTACTAATTTGTATCTCTGTAACTAAAATCGCGAGTCGTGAAGACAAATATATTATATCGCCAGTACCAACCCATACCCCCGCGCTCGTGATTATTCGTTTATCAGTCCCCTGGATGATCTACAGAGAACGGTACGAATTCTGACTCCTACTCCTGAAGTTGCTATTTTATTACATCGATGAATATCAGATATTGGATCATTATCTCAGTACTTGTGCTTTCAAACACATTTAAACTGCAACATCAAGTAACCATGAAACGTCCCCTTAGAAAAATTTATGAATGACTCTGCTGATAAACCTACATTATTTGCTTTTCAAACAGCTGAGCAAAACTGAACGTACTCAGACATTACTCTCTTTACTTATTCTGATCAACACTAAACTGACACAATATTTTTAGCGCAACGCAGTCTGACTTTTAATAATCCCTGCAAAAGAATGGCCCTGACTAACAATAATCTATACCTCTCATGAATCACTTACCTCACACACCGAGCGGGGTGGCGCAGTGGTTAGACACTGGACTCGCATTCGGGAGGACGACGGTTCAATCCCGCGTCCGGCCCTCCTGATTTAGGTTTCCCGTGATTTCCCTAAATCACTCCAGGAAAATGCCGGGATGGTTCCTCTGAAAGGGCACGGCCGACTTCCTTCTCCATCCTTCCCTAATCTGATGAGACCGATGACCACGTTGTCTGGTCTCCTTCCCCAAGCCAACCAACCAACTTACCTCACGAAAATCTTCGTTACTCAAACTACTGCGAGCGCCAATACAGCCAGCTGAATAAAAGATTCTAACTACTGAGACACTAATAATGAGAATAGTTTTCTAAACATTAATTTCACAAATGAGCATTGAGACAGAACAGAGTAAATAATGTCTAAACATCTTTACAAAGAAAATAACATATTATTAATGCAAATTATATTTGAGGATAACAGTACTCCTCGTCATAGTGAATGTAGCTTAGTACTAGAAAAATTCTGCAACATAAATCTTATTAGCTAAACACATAAAGAGGAAAAACACAAATACACAAGGTACACAGACACATAGTGGAATAACAAAAAAGGACAGGTCAGGGTTTGTTTTCAGTGTGACATTTGGTACTGCAGTACAACCCAAAACTTCATTTCATAGATGTTTTTACTTATTTCACTTTTTTTATACCTTGTCAATGCATTTCTTCCAATTTTCTTGAGTTTGTGTAATTAGTGTAGCTATTGTTTATTGCGAGCGCGTAATTATAGAGAGAATTTCCTTTGTAGTTGTAGTTTTTCATTGTTGTACAGTTGTACAGTTCAGGCATGCATGTAGATTTGCACCAAGTATTTCGCAGCTGCGCTTGCAATTAACGAGATATTATTTTCAATGCTATGTTAATGTATTTTCTTATTTTGCTCTTCAAATTGTGCTTCTCTGTGTTATCGTGTGAAATATTGTGACAATAATGGCGTGTGAAAAACCTAATACTAGGCTCCAAAGTAAACTGAGAAATTGCGTTGCGCTAAAAATATTGTGTGTCGGTTTAGTGTTGATCAGAATAAGTAAAGAGAGTAATGTCTGAGTACGTTCAGTTTGGCTCAGCTGTTTGAAAAGCAAATAATGTAAGAGGTTTATCAGCACAGTCATTCATAATTTTTTCTAAGGGGACGTTTCAACCATAATAAAAATAAGATAAAAGTTTAATACTATTCTGATTTCAGAGCTTGGTCACGACAGGCTGTTCAATTAATCCTGTCTTACGTTTAACAGGTATTGATGTATACAAACACTGATAAGCAAAACATTATGACCACTGCTCACCGCGACTTTGGATGCCGGATGGTGGCGCAGTAGGCACTTGACGTGGTAAAATAAGTATGTAAGTGAAGCAGACACGAACAGGAGAAATGCGCTGCAAATGGGGATAAGCGACTTTGGCAAACGGTAGATTATCATTACGAACAGCCTGTGAGCGAGTATCTCGAAAACGGCAAAGCCTGTTGAACGTTCATGTGCTACTATCGTGAATATCTACGGAAAGAGGTAGAAGGACAGTGAAACTACCACCAGGTGCTAAATGGTTGGACTTCTACGACTCTTCACAGAAGATGGGCTTCGGAGGCTTGTCTGCTCTGTAAAGTAGGACATATGGTGATCTGTGGCCTCTCTGCCGAAACAGCACAAGCATTTCGAGGCACACCATTCATCGTATATTGTTGAGCATGGAGATCTGCAGCAGACCACCCATGTTGACCCAACGACATCGTCAAGTACGATCGCTGTGGGCAAGGGACCATCGGAGTTCGACCGTCGATCAATGGAAATGTGTGGGCTATTCGGGTGAATTACATTTTTGCTATACTAGGTCGATGATCGTTTCCACAGGCTCCGTCATCGAGGTGAACGGCGCCTCGAGACGTACAGCGCACTTCGGACGCAGGCTGGTGGGTCAGTATTGTGCTATGGGAGACATTCACCTGTGCTTGCATGGGACCTGTGATACTGACTGAAGACACACTGACAGCTGCGGACCAGTAGCATGCCTTCATGATTGATGTCTTCCCCGACAACGATGTCATCTTTCAGCAGTATAATTGTCCGTGTCCCAGAACCAGAACAGTGCTACAGTGGTTTGGGAAACAGATGGTGAACTCACGTTGATGTCTCGGTGACCAAATTCGCCTGATGTAAATCCCATGGAACCCATCTGGGTCGCTATCGGGCGCCATCACCGCGGACACAGATCAGCGGCTCGTTATGTATGCTTATTACATGACACGTGCGCAGACATATAATGCCACAAACCTACCAAGAAACTGTAGGATCCCTGACACGTAGAATCAGTGATGCATTTCGTACCAAAGGCGGACAAACAAGCTAGTAAGCAGGTGGTCACAATGTTTTGGCTCAACAGTATATTAAGCTGCCATTGCTGATCCGATAGAAGTTGTAAGTTTGTTACTTTAATTTGCTATGATGAAAGCGGTACTGATGGACAATAAAAGCGGGTTAAAAGCTGTGAGCTGCCTGGGGAAGTTAACCTTGCATTACTGCGCAACTGTTTCACCAGGTATCCAGTCTAGCTTACCAAATTCCCAACCAGACTAACATTAATTATAATCTTTTAATAGTCATACGACAACCGGCGATATATATATATATATATAAAAGTGAATTTAAATAAAAAGAAATAAATCAGTTTACATTTGGAAATTTATTTTAACATTGATCATTGAAATTTCAGCATATTAAACGTGAGTTATAACTGAGCTGGTGCCTTATTCAGGACTGTGAAAATGTGAGTTTGCAATCTTACGGAACACATCAAATATGGAGGCAAGATCGGGAGACTGCATACAACACTGCATTCATAAAATAACACACAAAGAACGTTGAAACGTATGCAAGAGAAAGTTAACCACTACCAACAGATTCAAATTTTCACCCAAAGAAGATACGTTCGTAGCACAATCCTGTCCGTCATGTAATTACCACACACTGGTATACTAAATTCATATTATCTCTGTGAAATCTTGGCGAAAAGAATAGCTGAGGGCTACTTGATGATTACACCACATGCTTCACGTGGTCAACTTGGTTTACACAAAGCGTATAACTCCACAATAATTTTGATAATTAAAATAAATTAGATCGAAAAGCAATTTACAAAAGAAAAACCTCGAAATGGTTACTAACGTCTTACTGTTAACCTGACGGGTCAAACAGTGGTACTGGTCTCGCAAAGTACACCCCACGTGGGTTGAACATAAAGAAAAGTTGCTATATTGAAAAATATTGTCAAGACGAGACGTTATAATCACACAAGCATTCGCATTTAAGATTGATCTTAGTTAGAGTTACTGATCAACACGTGGTTCCACTTTACTCACAAAGTAGTGACAAAGCAACTACCGGAAAATAATCTGAACTTCACACGAGAATTACACTGCGCTGCAATTTAAGATAACATTAGATATTTTAGAGCTAAACCTGAAATAAAGGTGATTAAATTTTCAGTTAGGCTGAACTTAAGAAATCCATTGTCCTACGGACTTAGCAGACACGCGCTTAGCCGGAGATCTTACCACTTCAGACGCTCGCCACGGACCCACTGACCTGCGCTCCTACCGAGCGTGCTTCCCAAATACAAACGGAAGTGACCAGAGGGGCAGCTTCCTATACCAACATGACAACGGACGGGCAGGACCATACTAAGGATAGAAACCTCTTTGCTTTTAGAAAGCGTAGCTACCTGTTCCGACGTTGGTCCTACTGTTCTCTAGCAGACAGGCTTGTCTGCTACCCTCAAGCATGCAACTACAAATACATTTGCTCATTCATCCTCTCACACAGAAGGGAAGGGGGATGACAGTATCTTATCATATACAGTATATAAAAGAAAGCAGATGTAGGTTCCGTATGAGACTGTGTGACATGAATTACATATAAACTGTGTTTTAAAGTGTAGTAGTGTGACAGATCGTTCTTGTTTATGTGTGAAAGTAACACGTTCCAATACTCAGTCTCCTCCCAGATAGTCAGAAACGCCACAGTAAATTTAGAAGAGGAATTTATGCCATAAATGACAACAGATTTAAGACATTAACATGAAAGGAATCCAACAGAGACCTTTCAAAGTAGTGTGTAATTTACGAATTTAATTATTCGTAGGTTGGAACATAAATACTGGAAACACTGCTGTGGAGACACTATGCAATGGAATCTACTATTGTCGCTGATGGCACACGTTGTTGACATACCTAGCTTACTTCCGAGCAAATGGACTCGCCCGGCGCGCGCACAATCAAGGGAAACACAGTCACTTGTGAGCGAGCGGTCTAACGTAACGGTGTCACTATGTTTTCGAAATAGGAACAACGGAGTTGGATCAAGATTGAATGTGCCAGAGGTCGTAAGCACGACAGTGTCATCGGCGTCCTCAAAAGGCGTGCGGGGAATCGGCATTGCCGTACAGAACAGTGGCACGTTGGGTAAAAGCCTTCAACGAAGGTCTGCAAACTGTGGCAGACATGCATCTGCAGGTCGTCCTAGCGTCTCTGAAAAAGAAGATCATGCCGTTGCCGCGTTAGTGGACAGTGATCGACGCCATACGATTCGCGAGCTCGCCCACGAAACCGGATTAGCACACACGACTGTGCTTCGCATCCTGAAGGAACGCCTGGGCATGCTAAAACCTGCATCACGATGGGTTCCGCATGAACTGACGGAAATGCAGAAATGAATGCTTTACGACGCTGCTCAGACGTACTTGGAGCACTACGAGCGCGAAGGACAGGCTTTCTTACGCCGTATCGTAACACTGGATGAGACATGCGCCACATCGTACGAGCCAAAACTGAAACGCCAAACCAACGAATGGCGTCATTATGGGTCGCCGCGAAAGTCGAAAGTGCGTCAGAGACCCCGTATGGTGAAAGTTATGGTGATTCTCGTGTAGGACTATGATGGTGTTATCCTAACGCATTACGTTCCACCACGGCAGACCGTCAGTGCACAGTATTACTGTTCGCTTTTGGAGCATCACCTGCGACCAACTTTGCGAAAGAAGCGGCTACACTTTCTGCACAACTCACCAATCATTTTGCACGACAATGCGCGGGTGCATACAGCGCAAGCTGTGGCTGCTCTGTTCGGTCGATGGGACTGGGAAGTACTGTACTATCCACCACGCACCCCCGACTTAAGTCCTTGTGACTTTGATTTGATTCCGAAGATGAAGGAACCACTTCGTGGCATTCGCTTCAGAACTGTTCCAGAGATTCGACAGGCAGTAGACCGCTCCATTCGCACCATCAACAGTACAGGCTCTGCTAACGGTATACTACGCCTTCCACATCGCGGGCAACGATTTCTACACAACGCTGGTGACTGCTTTGAAGGACAGTAACAGGTGCAAACATGTAACTCTTTTGTATCGGTTGTGAATAAATATTTGCCACTATTTAAGTACCAACCCTCGTATATTCAGTCTTGCATGCAAACAGACATAAATTTCTGACCTGCTTTCCTATTAAAGGAAAGGAAGCTGCTAGAGAAATTCAAACCTAAAGCATATCGTATAAATACGAGGTATGTTCAAAAAATTCCGAAACTTTGTCCACAAAATTTTTCTACGTTTACCTTTTACATACTGGTCTCCTTCGAAATCGGCCGGCGTGTGGCCGAGCGGTTCTAGGCGCTTCAGTCTGGAACCGCGCGACCGCTACGGTCGCAGGTTCGAATCCTGCCTCGGGAATGGATGTGTGTGATGTCCTTAGGTTAGTTAGGTTTAAGTAGTTCTAAGTTCTAGGGGACTGATGACCTCAGATGTTAAGTCCCATAGTGCTCAGAGCCATTTGAACCATTTTCTCCTACGAAATACTCTCCTCCACAATTGATACACCGCTCCGAACGCTGTTTCGGCTTCCGGAAGCAGTGTTGGCACGCCTCTTGTTGGATCGCGCAAAGCGCCATCTGCGAATTTTCTTTCATCTTGTCTATCCTTGCAAATCTTCGTCCTTTCAACGGGGCTTTCAACTTTGGAAGTAAAAAAAAAGAAGAAGTTTCTCTTAAGAAACATCTCGTTCTCATTTGCGCTATCCAAAAGCTCTTCACAGATTGCGAGGTCAGATCCCTCGTCTTGACTTATGAGCCGTGTGATGAACTTGGTGGCAACACGATGCTTTCCAAAATGCTGTATCACGATTTCGTGAGATGATCCAAATGAAATGTTACAGTTTCCTGCAATCTCTCTGACGGTCTGTCTTCGATTGGCACGCACAATTTCGTTGACATGAGCGTCCTGAAAGTGAGTCATCGTTGAAACTTCCTGGCAGATTAAAACTGTGTGTCGGACCGAGACTCGAACTCGGGACCTTTGCCTTGTGTGGGCAAGTGTTCTACCATCTGAACTATACAAGCACGACTCACGCCCCATCCTCACAGCTTCACTTCTGCCAGTACCTCGTCTCCTACCTTCACCTTTGACTTCCATCTGGCCATTTTTAAATCGTATGAACCATTCGTAACACCGAATACGGCTTAAGCACTCAACATCGTAGGCTTCCTGCATCATATGGTGTGTCTCTGTAAAGGTTTTCTTGAGCTTCAAGTAAAATTTAATGCAGACGCGTTGCTCCTCTAACTCTGCCATATCGAAATTCGCAAACTGTGCGACACTACGTTCTACTCAATACAGCACAGAACAATAACTAACAGATATACAACACTGAGACTTCCGGCACTTACAGATTAAACATAGGTTTGTGCAGGGATGCCAACCACACTTCGCTCGAACAAACCACTGGAGCGAAATTACGAATGTTCGCGAATTTTTTGAACAGATCTTGTATTCATTTTTTTTTATTGGTCGTCCAGTTCCATTTAAATTATTAGCACGTCTTATAACACCCCCCCTGCTTCCCGGGATTTGCGAAATTACAAGTTGACAATGACCGTGAATTATTAATTTTGACCCGAAGTAAATAATGATTATTCCGCGGGAAACAGGAGACGTTATAACTTGATCGTTATTGAATTAGTAATTTCGTTCAATAACGATCGGTAAATGAAATAATGGAAATAATTTGGAAATAAATTTTGCCAGTGGAAATTTTGCAGGAAGAAATGATTAAGTTGTAAAAGCAATTAAAAAATCGGTCGCCAGCTCAACTGATGAGCGACAGTACTGTTAAGTACGTGAATAATTGTGTCAAAAATAAAGTTTACCTGTTTGTAGCGCAGCAGGTGGAACGGGAACTTTTTCGTAAGTGCTGTGTCAGGCTCAGTAGTCATATAAAACAATGTCATAACAATCTAACTACACTTATTTTGTTCATAATTTTTCAGCCAAGTGCAATGCTGACAACACAGATAATTATCTATCGAGATTTTGAATAATGGACTGTCATTCTGTCTTTAAAATTAGGTACTTTGCACAGTTTAATCTACTGATAATGAAATATATTGCCAATAATTGACTAACTATGTTTTGACTGATAATAATTCATTAATTGGGGGATTCTCAGGCGGAATAAGCTTTATAGTTTCATGAAATATCCTTGAATTAACTTCAGCTGAATATGCATTGAAATAAATCTTAATAATCAAATTTATTACTTCAATCTATTATTAAGTTACTACGGTTGGCGTAAGCTTATTAAGTGCAACAATTAACTACGATAACCAGTCTGAAATTTACTCTTCACCCTCTATCCAAATAATTTGATAATTAACATATTTTCTCTTGATAATGGCGTGACACACTCGGTTCAATAAGGTAAGGATTGGAAAGAACCTACTTGGTGTTATTGTCGGGTGGAATGTCACTGCAACACATCGATTATAAAGTGCTTGTTATTAATTGTTCAACTTCAGAGAAAAGCACAGTCACTGGCAAGCCTTCTACAATATTATCCTACGAAAATTACGTAGAGCTTACCTCCCTCGTTGTCGGTGGATCGACGGAAGTCCACGGCAGCGACACAATGTGGCATCGGGCTTTTACTGTTGCGACTTGGGCCCACAGTGCGCTTCACATTTAAGTCCTCGTTTCTTCAGCACTATGCCCATTAATCCATAATAACTTGCCCCGCTATGCTTCCAGATATGCCGACCATTACTTTCTCGTCGTACTTAGATCCACACACTAGCCGTTAGATGTAACACAGCTAGGACTAGCAGCACTCGACTGTACTTCTTACTCCAAGCACGGCGATACTGCTACTACTACCCGCTGGCGCGCTCCCGCGCCCAGAGGCGCGACAAAACAATCTCTCTGACTTCAACGTTAACTAAACATGCCCTGACTTGCCAGTGTTAAATATTACATAATTTAAACATAGTATTTACAATACATATTTACACTAGACAATACATCGTATACAAACAGTCTCATGTGTTATGTGAGCGAAAAAATGCGTAGCAAGGACTGCGTTGTAGCGTCACAGTCTGTTTTTTATTAATGACATCACAGAGGGTAAAAATTGTAGAGGGAGACCGAAGACCCACAACGGAAAACTGGTTCGTACGGATGTAAGTTGGAGTAGTTAATCAGAGATAATATAGGGTGTACACTAGAGTGAAGAGCTGATTGAAACGAGTATTCGGACTGAAGACCTCAACAACAGTGATGATTGAGCTGCAGACTCCTCAGGCATTTCTGCCTCTTTCAGTCGCGCGCGGCCAACGAGATACCGAGAAGGATGACACAGCGGACGGAAGCTGTTCCCGCGACGCCGCTCGCTCCCGGGCTCTGTATGGAGACAGATGGCGCGGTGTCAGCGCCGCTAAAAGACGGACGGCGGGCTCCGTGTGTGGGGGCCCATCTCGACCATTTCCTGGGAAGGCTTAGTGACATTCACTGTTCCAATTTGCGCCTTCCATTACGACCGTTCTCGCCCGGGACCCGTGGCAGTACCCTCTTCGCTCACGCTGTGTCGCTCGCTCATTCAGCATTTGCGGTGTCGGTTCCTAAAAACGACTGGCAATTGCACGTGTGGCAGACTGCCATCTCTCGGCTTTACTAAGGGAAGTAGCATAGATAACTCTAGCCAGCAATGGAGAAACATTTTTAATGAATGTGTCTTGTTCTCGTGATTTTTAGAGTGCTGAGCGCTTCTTCTTCTTCTCAGGTGCTCAGCCATCAGGTTAGTTGGCAGCAGCCCGCTACCCAAATCTGTCTTCGGCCTTCATCTTGCGAGCAATATAGGTGATGCAGATGGTATCCTCCGTGACCTGGTTAATGTGTTCTAGTCTTGGTCCTGCCTCTTGTGTTCTACTGTCCCTTCAATGATACTTTTAATGATACCATCTTGTCTCAGATGGACAAGCTTCAGGAGACATGACTTATCTTCCTCCACTCTGTGGAGGACCTCATCTACATCTACATCTACATCTATATCTGCATACATACTCCGCGATCCACCATACGGTGCGTGGCGGAAGGTACCTCGTACCACAACTAGCATCTTCTCTCCCTGTTCCACTCCCAAACAGAACGAGGGAAAAAGACTACCTATATGCCTCTGTACGAGCCCTAATCTCTCTTATCTTATCTTTGTGGTCTTTCCGCGAAGTGTAAGTTGACGGCAGTAAAATTGTATTGCAGTCAGCCTCAAATGCTAGTTCTCTAAATTTCCTCAGTAGTGATTCACGAAAAGAACGCCTCCTTTCCTCTAGAGACTCCCACCCGGGTTCCTGAAGCATTTCCGTAACACTCGCGTGATGATCAAACCTACCTGTACCAAATCTAGCAGCCCGCCTCTGAATTGCTTCTATGTCCTCCCTCAATCCGACCTGATAGGGATCGCAAACGCTCGAGCAGTACTCAAGAATAGGTCGTATTAGTGTTTTATAAGCGGTCTCCCTTCCCCCCAAGAACCATGGACCTTGCCGTTGGTGGGGAGGCTTGCGTGCCTCAGCGATACAGATGGCCGTACCGTAGGTGCAGCCACAACGGAGGGGTATCTGTTGAGAGGCCAGACAAACGTGTGGTTCCTGAAGAGGGGCAGCAGCCTTTTCAGTAGTTGCAGGGGCAACAGTCTGGATGATTGACTGATCTAGCCTTGTAACACTAACCAAAACGGCCTTGCTGTGCTGGTACTGCGAACGGCTGAAAGCAAGGGGAAACTACAGCCGTAATTTTTCCCGAGGGCATGCAGCTTCACTGTATGGTTAAATGATGATGGCGTCCTCTTGGGTAAAATATTCCGGAGGTAAAACAGTCCCCCATTCGGATCTCCGGGCGGGGACTACTCAGAAGGCCGTCGTTATCAGGAGAAAGAAAACTGGCGTTCTACGGATAGGAGAGTGGAATGTCAGATCCCTTAATCGGGCAGGTAGGTTAGAAAATTTAAAAAGGGAAATGGATAGGTTAAAGTTAGATATAGTAGGAATTAGTGAAGTTCGGTGGCAGGAGGAACAAGACTTTTGGTCAGGCGAATACAGGGTTATAAATACAAAATGAAATAGAGGTAATGCAGGAGTCGGCTTAATAATGAATAAAAAAATAGGAGTGCGGGTAAGCTACTACAAACAGCGTAGTGAAGGCATTGTTGTGGCCAAGATAGACATGAAGCCCACGCCTACTACAGTAGTACAATTTTATATGCCAACTAGCTCTGCAGATGATGAAGACATTGATGAAATGTATGATGAGATAAAAGAAATTATTCAGGTAGTGAAGGGAGACGAAAATTTAATAGTAATGGGTGACTGGAATTCGAGAGTAGGAAAAGGGGGAGAAGGAAAAGTAGTAGGTGAATATGGATTGGGGCTAAGAAATGAAAGAGGAAGCCGCCTGATAGAATTTTCCACAGAGAACAACTTAATCATAGCTAACACTTGGTTCAAGAATCATAAAAGAAGGTTGTATACATGGAAGAAGCCTGGAGATACTGACAGGTTTCAGATAGACAGAGATTAAGGAACCAGGTTTTAAATTGTAAGACATTTCCAGGGGCAGATGTGGACTCTGACCACAATCTATTGGTTATGAACTGTAGATTAAAACTGAAGAAACTGCAAAAAGGTAGGAATTTAAGGAGATGGGACCTGGATAAACTGAAAGAACCAGAGGTTGTACAGAGTTTCAGGGAGAGCATAAGGGAACAATTGACAGGAATGGGGGAAAGAAATACAGTAGAAGAAGAATGGGTAGGTTTGAGAGATGAAGTAGTGAAGGCAGCAGAGGATCTAGTAGGTAAAAAGACGAGTGCTAGTAGAAATCCTTGGGTAACAGAAGAGATATTGAATTTAATTGATGAAAGGAGAAAATATAAAAATGCAGTAAATGAAGCAGGCAAAAAGGAATACAAACGTCTCAAAAATGAGATCGACAGGAAGTGCAAAATGGCTAAGCAGGGATGGACAAATGTGAGGATGTAGAGGCTTATCTCACTAGGAGTAAGATAGATGCTGCCTACAGGAAAATTAAAGAGGCCTTTGGTGAAAAGAGAAGCACTTGTATGAATATCAAGAGCTCAGATGCAAACCCAGTTCTAAGCAAAGAAGGGAAAGCGGAAAGGTGGAAGGAGTATAAAGAGAGTCTATACAAGGACAATGTACTTGAGGACAATATTATGGAAATGGAAGAGGATGTAGATGAAGATGAAATGGGAGATACGATACTGCGTGAAGAGTTTGACAGAGCACTGAAAGACCTAAGTCGAAACAAGGCCCTGGGAGTAGACAACATTCCATTAGAACTACTGACAGCCTTGGGAGAGCCAGTCCTGACAAAACTCTACCACCCGGTGAGCAAGATGTATGAGGCAGGCAAAATACCCTCAGACTACAATAAGAATATAATAATTCCAATCCCAAAGAAAGCAGGTGCTGACAGATGTGAAAATTACAGAACTATCACTTTTAATAAGTCACGGATGCAAAATACTAACGCGAATTTTTTACAGCCGAATGAAGAAACTGGTAGAAGCCGACCTCGGGGAAGATCAGTTTGGATTCCGTAGAAATATTGGAACACGTGAGGCAATACTGACCCTACGACTTATCTTAGAAGCTAGATTAAGGAAATGCAGACCTACGTTACTATCATTTGTAGACTTAGAGAAAGCTTTTGACAATGTTGACTGGAATACTCTCTTTCAAATTCTGAAGGTGGCAGGGGTAAAATGCAGGGAGGGAAAGACTATTTACAATTTGTACAGAAACCAGATGACAGTTATAAGAGTCGAGGGACATGAAAGGGAAGCAGTGGTTGGGAAGGGAGTGTGACAGGGATGTAGCCTATCCCCGAAGTTATTCAATCTGTATATTGAGCAAGCAGTAAAGGAAACAAAAGAAAAATTCGGAGTAAGTGAAGAAATAAAAACTTTGAGGTTCGCCGATGACATTGTAATTCTGTCAGAGACAGCAAAGGACTTGGAAGAGCAGTTGAACGGAATGGACAGTGTCTTTTAAGGAGGGTATAAGATGAACATCAACAGAAGCAAAACGAGGATAACGGAATGTAGTCGAATTAAGTCTGGTGATGCTGAGGGAATTAGATTAGGAAATGAGACTCTTAAAGTAGTAAAGGAGCTATTTGGGGAGCAAAATAACTGATGATGGTCGAAGTAGAGAGGATATAAAATGTAGACTGGCAATGGCAAAGAAAGTGTTGTGTCTAGACAAGAGTCTAGACACAGGGTGAGGTTACCGATAGGCACGCGTACACACACGCCGGCTGGCGTGAGTTCTGGAACAGGATACTTGATGAATGCTATAGAGAAAAATATGCAGCTCCTTGAATACTTAACTTTAATTCATCCTTGTGGTACATCGCTATTGACGATACAAATGAGTATCTCCAGATACGGTTAATTACAATCACTGTAAGGCTAATGGCGCCTTGCTAGGTCGTAGCCATGGACTTAGCTGAAGGCTATTCTAACTGTCTCTCGGCAAATGAGAGTAAGGCTTCGGCAGTGTAGTCGCTAGCAAAGTCGTCGTACAACTGGGGCGAGTGCTAGTCCGCCTCTCTAGACCTGCCATGTGGTGGCGCTAGGTCTGCAAGTACTGACAGTGGCGACACGCGGGTCCGACATGTACTAATGGACCGCGGCCGATTTAAGCTACCACCTAGCAAGTGTGGTGTCTGGCGGTGACACCACAGAAAGCGTTTCTGAAGAAGAGAAATTTGTTAACATCGAGTATAGATTTAAGTGCCAGGAAGTCGTTTCTGAAAGTACACTCCTGGAAATTGAAATAAGAACACCGTGAATTCATTGTCCCAGGAAGGGGAAACTTTATTGACACATTCCTGGGGTCAGATACATCACATGATCACACTGACAGAACCACAGGCACATAGACACAGGCAACAGAGCATGCACAATGTCGGCACTAGTACAGTGTATATCCACCTTTCGCAGCAATGCAGGCTGCTATTCTCCCATGGAGACGATCGTAGAGATGCTGGATGTAGTCCTGTGGAACGGCTTGCCATGCCATTTCCACCTGGCGCCTCAGTTGGACCATCGTTCGTGCTGGACGTGCAGACCGCGTGAGAAGACGCTTCATCCAGTCCCAAACATGCTCAATGGGGGACAGATCCGGAGATCTTGCTGGCCAGGGTAGTTGACTTACACCTTCTAGAGTACGTTGGGTGGCACGGGATACATGCGGACGTGCATTGTCCTGTTGGAACAGCAAGTTCCCTTGCCGGTCTAGGAATGGTAGAACGATGGGTTCGATGACGGTTTGGATGTACCGTGCACTATTCAGTGTCCCCTCGACGATCACCAGTGGTGTACGGCCAGTGCAGGAGATCGCTCCCCACACCATGATGCTAGGTGTTGGCCCTGTGTGCCTCGGTCGTATGCAGTCCTGATTGTGGCGCTCACCTGCACGGCGCCAAACACGCATACGACCATCATTGGCACCAAGGCAGAAGCGACTCTCATCGCTGAAGACGACACGTCTCCATTCGTCCCTCCATTCACGCCTGTCGCGACACCACTGGAGGCGGGCTGCACGATGTTGGGGCGTGAGCGGAAGACGGCCTAACGGTGTGCGGGACCGTAGCCCAGCTTCATGAAAACGGTTGCGAATGGTCCTCGCCGATACCCCAGGAGCAACAGCGTCCCTAATTTGCTGGGAAGTGGCGGTGAGGTCCCCTACGGCACTGCGTAGGATCCTACGGTCTTGGCGTGCATCCGTGCGTCGCTGCGGTCCGGTCCCAGGTCGACGGGCACGTGCACCTTCCGCCGACCACTGGCGACCACATCGATGTACTGTGGAGACCTCACGCCCCACGTGTTGAGCAATTCGGCGGTACGTCCACCCGGCCTCCCGCATGCCCACTATACGCCCTCGCTCAAAGTCCGTCAACTGCACATACGGTTCACGTCCATGCTGTCGCGGCGCATGCTACCAGTGTTAAAGATTGCGATGGAGCTCCGTATGCCACGCCAAACTGGCTGACACTGACGGCGGCGGTGCACAAATGCTGCGCAGCTAGCGCCATTCGACGGCCAACACCGCGGTTCCTGGTGTGTCCGCTGTGCCGTGCGTGTGATCATTGCTTGTACAGCCCTCTCGCAGTGTCCGTAGCAAGTATGGTGGGTCTGACACACCGGTGTCAATGTGTTCTTTTTTCCATTTCCAGGAGTGTATTTGTATGGAGCGTAGCCATGTATGGAAGTGAAACATGGACGATAAATAGTTTGGACAAGAAGAGAATAGAAGCTTTCGAAATGTGGTGTTACAGAAGAATGCTGAAGATTAGATGGTTAGATCATATAACTAATGAGGAGGTATTGAATAGAATTGGGGAGAAGAGGAGTTTGTGGCACAACTTGACAAGAAGAAGGGACCGGTTGGTAGGACATGTTCTGAGGCATCAAGGGATCACCAATTTAGCATTGGACGGCAGCGTGGAGGGTAAAAGTCGTAGAGGGAGACCAAGAGATGAATACACTAAGCAGATTCAGAAGGATGTAGGTTGCAGTAGGCACTGGGAGATGAAGAAGTCTGCACAGGATAGAGTAGCATGGAGAGCTGCATCAAACCAGTCTCAGGACTGAAGACCTCAACAAGCGGTCTCCTTTACAGATGAACCACATCTTCCCAAAATTCTACCAATGAACCGAAGACGACTATCCGCCTTCCCCACGACTGCCATTACATGCTTGTTCCACTTCATATCGCTTTGCAATGTTACGCCCAAATATTTAATCGACTTGACTGTGTCAAGCGCTACACTACTAATGGAGTATTCAAACATTACGGGATTCTTTTTCCTTTTTTTTTTTCATGTGCATTAATTTATATTTATCTATATTTAGAGTTAGCTACCATTCTTTACACCAATCACAAATGCTGTCCAAGTCATCTTGTATCCTCCTACAGTCACTCAACGACGACACCTTCCCGTACACCACAGCAACCAAAAGATCATTTATGTAGATAGAAAACAACAGCGGACCTACCACACTTCCCTGGGGCACTCCAGACGATACCCTCACCTCCGGTGAACACTTGCCATCGAGGACAACGTACTGGGTTCTATTACTTAAGAAGTCCTTCCTTTGATATCTTTTCTACACAGAAAATCTTGAGCATTCTGGTGTGGCGCTATCCAAAATCGGCGCCGAGGCAACTGTGGTGTACCACGACAGGGGCGAACGACGGCTGCAGACATGTGTACGGGTGAACAGATGTGCAACTGTTGAGCATCTGACCACCCAGAGGAACCAAGGGGCTCCCAACAGTATCTCCTCAATGACGTACGATGTGAAAAGTCTGAAAGCAAACACCACGCTTCCTTATGATCTGGGGAATGTTTTCGTGACATTCTCTGAGTGATCTCGTTAATGTGGGAGGCACAGTGGATCAACAGAAGCGTGTATTCATCCTTGGGGATCAAGCCCACACCAATAAGCCGTTTGTTTTTCCTCGGCATCACAGTATTTACCAGAAGGACAATGCGACATGTCATACGACTGTGGGTGTACGTGCGTTACGGCATGTAAAAAGTAATAAAAGTGAGAAAGTGTTAATAGTTTCATCCTTCTTTACCTCCTCTGCATTACTGCAGATGACGTGTCACTGAGCACATTTGTACTGTGCATGCAGTACACTTGAGGTGCCTAGTTGTTTCCACTGCCCTGTGTGGAATACATAAAGTTCTTGTACACTTCACTAACCTGCTGTCTTCATGATGATGATGTCCCCAGCGCAGAAAACAGCACGCAGGTCGTGGATTCTTTTTCTTGAGGCTGAAATTAACTTCGCAAGGAACTGCTGCTACGAACAAACTATAACTCATTTGGGATGCAACTCGCGTTTTTATTGATATAGACACGAGAAACTATTCTTGATCACAACGTGTTGAACATATCTTTCCACAGTCATTATATCTGGCTAAAATAACATGAAATACATCCTGCCACAGACAACATGTCTGTCCACTGGAACCGTCACAACTGGAGAATAAAATTACATGAATCAAACACTACTATTACAGACAACATATCTGTACCTAGCGACGGTCGGAACTGTAGTAAATAAAATTGCATGAAACAAATACTGCTATAACAGACAACATGTCTGTCTACTGGAACGGTCAGAAATGGAGAGCCGGACTGCCCGAGAACTTCGCGCGCCAAGCCAGCAAGGCGTGACCCGAACGCCACCGAAGTGCATCGGCAGTGATATCGTCAGTCTTTTGTTTTAGTAATACAGGGTGATTCAAAAAGAATACCACAACTTTAGGAATTTAAAACTCTGCAACGACAAAAGGCAGAGCTAAGCACTATCTGTCGGCGAATTAAGGGAGCTATAAAGTTTCATTTAGTTGTACATTTGTTCGCTTGAGGCGCTGTTGACTAGGCGTCAGCGTCAGTTGATGCTAAGATGGCGACCGCTCAACAGAAAGCTTTTTGTGTTATTGAGTACGGCAGAAGTGAATCGACGACAGTTGTTCAGCGTGCATTTCGAACGAAGTATGGTGTTAAACCTCCTGATAGGTGGTGTATTAAACGTTGGTATAAACAGTTTACAGAGAATGGGTGTTTGTGCAAAGGGAAAAGTTCTGGACGGCCGAGAACGAGTGATGAAAATGTAGCACGCATCCAGCAAGCATTTGTTCGCAGCCCAGGAAAATCGACTCGCAGAGCTAGCAGAGAGCTGCAAATTCCACAATCAACTGTATGGAGAGTCCTACGAAAAAGGTTAGTTATGAAACCTTATCGTCTGAAATTGGTTCAAGCACTGTCTGCAGCTGATAAGATTAAAAGAATCGATTTCTGTGATTTTATCCTTGCTCAAATGGAAACAGATGAATCTTTCGTTTCAAAGATTGTGTTTAGTGATGAAGCAACTTTCCACACTAACGGGAAAGTAAACCGTCACAATGTCTGTATATGGGGCACTGAGAATCCGCGGGAAATAACTCAGTATGAACGTGACTCGCCTAAGGTGAACGTTTTCTGTACCATTTCAGCCAATAAAGTTTTTGGTCCCTTTTTCTTCGAAGGTGCTACTGTAACTGGACTACAGTATCTGGAGATATTAGAGAATTGGCTGTTCCCTCAGCTCGAACAAGAAGCACAATTCATATTTCAGCAGGATGGAGCGCCACCACATTGGCACTTATCTGTCCGTAACTACCTGAACGTCAACTACCTGAGGCGATGGATCGGTCGCCAGGCAGCCCGTGACAGAGCACTTCATCACATGCCTCCAAGAAGCCCTGATCTTACCCCCTGCGATTTTTTCTTATGGGGGTATGTTAAGGATATGGTGTTTCGGCCACCTCTCCCAGCCACCATTGATGATTTGAAACGAGAAATAACAGCAGCTATCCAAACTGTTACGCCTGATATGCTACAGAGAGTGTGGAACGAGTTGGAGTATCGGGTTGATATTGCTCGAGTGTCTGGAGGGGCCCACATTGAACATCTCTGAACTTGTTTTTGAGTGAAATAAAACCTTTTTAAATACTCTTTGTAATGATGTACAACAGAAGGTTATATTATGTTTCTTTCATTAAATACACATTTTTAAAGTTGTGGTATTCTTTTTGAATCACCCTGTACTTTGATTTTAATAATTTGAAATGACTGATTGATAGCTAGCTGTTGAGAGATGTTTATTTTTAAAAAATGAAGTAATTTGGATGACAGGTTTAATTAATAATAGCAACTAAAGTTTAACGTTTTAGTGCCCTACCGCCGAACACAGCAGCCAATCACAGAGCAGCAGCATCATGCAGGCGGTCTTTCTCACGGGAATGGTACCGAATCTAACATCTGTCACCGGCACCTCATTCCACATTGCGTCATCTCTATGCTTCTTGCATCTCCACTGCTCTGGGAATAGCTTCCTGGAGCCTAATATGATGGCTGAATAAGCCAGAAATAGTACAGTGTCTTTCGAAGAACACGAGGATGAGTTTACTATGATTCTCTGGTCACCGAACTCCTCGGATTTGTGGGACCACTTCTATCGGGCTGGATCCTCAACCTAGAAACCTAGCGCATCTGGCCACGGCACTGGACTCGACAGGGCTCCACATGTCTATCGGTACCTTCCAGCACGTCACTGACTCTCTTCCTGTACGTCTTATAGCGGCCCACGTTTCAAAAGCTGCTTATTAAGACTTTCGACAGCACGTAACTGTGACTCGATAGTGTATATTTATGACACATTCGGTAGCGTCGGGATGCGTACCACGCAGTGTGATTAGTGTATACACATTTCAGCGAATTTCATTCGAATTATATATATTTCCAACACAACATGGTTATTTTAAAGAAGACAGAATAGGAAACCATCTACAAGGTGTACAACTTTGCTTCCGCCGTTTGCCGATAGGTGGCGACAACGGTAAGTAGTGGTTGAAGGAAACAGATCGCAGACGTCAGGCAGTTAGCTTGGACCTCGGTCAACATAACCTCATTCAAACATTAGTCGATTTGTGTCTGCATCATAAAGTTGTTCTTGATTGAAAATGTCAGTTTACGAGCCTAATTATCGTCATTTGTGAGAGATGTTACTGTTCTGTTTCAATATGAGGAAAACAGCGGCTGAGTCTCGCCGAATGCTCTCAGGTATTTATGGCAAGGACGCAATTAGTGAAAGAACGTGTCGTGAGTGGTTTCAATGCTTCAAGAACGGTGATTTTAACGTCGTAGACCGGCATAGTGTTGGAAGAGAGAATGTTTTCGAAGATGCAGAATTGGAGACATTGCTGAGTGAAGACTTGCGTGTAAACTCAAGAAGAATTGGCACGATTAGTGGGAGTGACACAGCAAGCCATTTCAAAACGTCTCAAGGGTGTGGGCATGATTCAGAAACAAGGGACTTGGGTCCCGCGTGAGCTGAAACAAAGAGACGTTGAATAGCGTTTCTGTGTTTGTGAACAGTTGCTTCAGAGGCAAAAACGGAAGGGCTTTCTGCATCGCATTGTGACCGGGGACGAAAAATGGGTTCATTACGATAACCCTAAACGCAAAAAATCATGGGGATATCTCGGCCATGCTTCCTCATCGACGACCAAACCGAATATTCACGGCTCCAAGGCCATGCTCTGCATTTGGTGGGACCAGCTCGGCGTAGTGTACTATGAGGTGTTAAAATCAAGTGAAGCAATCACAGGTGCTCGTTATCGAACGCAGTTAATGCGTTTGAGCAGAGCATTAAAAGACAAACGGCCGCAGTACAGCGAGAAGAACGTTAAAGTGATTTTTCAGCACGACAACACTCAATCCCACGTTGCAAAAGAGGTCGAAACGTACTTGTAAACGATGAAATGGGAAGTCCTACCCCACCCGCCGTATTCTCCAGACATTGCTCCCTCTATCACCTGTTTAGATCAATGGCGCATGGCCTGGCTGACCAACACTTCCGATCTCATGAAGAAATCACAAATTGAATCGATTTTGGGTCGCTTCAGAAGATGAACAATTTTTTGGTCGCGGGATTCGTACACTGTCCGAAAGATGAGAGAAAGTACTGGCCAGCGATGGAAAATACTTTGAATTATACATGTGTAACCAATTTGTTTAATTAAAGCCTCAAATGTTGGGGAAAAAACGGCGGAAGCAACGTTGTTCACCTTGTATGTCATGGATAAATGTGCAATTAATAGTTTAGCTTCACTAAAGTTGAACGAGGATTGAACATTCGGCACCAGAAAGTAAATAATTAATTTGTGGCAGTTCTTAGCTGCAAATTCGATTTTTTACAGGGCATTTTTACTTTTTCTTGCTAGGAAGCCATTTTACATTGCCACCACACCACCGCATCAGAATTTATCAAATCAGAGACCTGACAATACGATCAACTGCAGAATAAAAATGCCGCTAGTTGCCCATATTTACAAAAGAAAAGAGAACTAAATCTGAACCATGACACTTGACACAGAAGCAACATGGGCGTTTATCTGTTCAAAGCTTTCATCCAAGTTCATTCAGATTATCGAATGTAAATTATCAAGATGTCTTTGAAATAACTGTATAACGTGCGCATTGCTTTTGAAGGGAACTGTGCTGGGGGTGTAATGATATTCCAAATCTTCAGAATGCTAGAGCACTTATGGGCAACCCTTGCGGCGTTACATAGTCACATGATTTTAGAGGAGATTTACGTTGGTGATAAGAATTCTGTTCTGTGCATCTGAGAGCTCACTCTATAAAAATTGCTACTCTACGGTCGGTGACGCAGAACAACGAATCTTCTTGCGGTTGCTGGTTATCGCTTAGCTCACGGCGATGGCTGGTTCAGCTAAAGCTGCTGCTGCTGTGAAGATGCTGATTGACTATGCGTTATAAACAAATAACTTAAGTTACAGCATAAAATCACTTAAGTGCAAAACACAGCACTTCATTTTATATGGCTTATTATCATATCTTCTCATCTATTATCACTTATGGACAAAGGATAGGAGTGTCTATATCTCATTCTTTGTCACACAAACCTGTGCAGATAAGTTACCGGCGTGGATAGTCGTACACACTGTAAACTGCTATGAGACATCACATCTTAACCTTTTGCTTACTACCAATACAATGGTTTTTTTTCAGTACACTGTTCTGCAGAATTTTTGTCTGGATGTATAAAGTAGCATAACGTATTAACTACTGGGTGGAAATGAATGAAAGTGAGTGAGTACACTATGTGATTAAAAGTATCCGGACACCCCCAAAACATACATTCGCATTCGGGAGGACGACGGTTCAATCCCGCGTCCGGCCATCCTGATTTAGGTTTTCCGTGATTTCCCTAAATCACTCCAGGCAAATGCCGGGTTGGTTCCTTTGAAAGGGCACGGCCGACTTCCTTCCCCGTCTTTCCCTAATCCGATGAGACCGATGACCTCGCTGTCTGGTCTCCTTCCCCAAAATAACCAACCAACCAACCAAAACATACATTATTCATGTTAGGTGCATTGTGCTGCCACCTGCTGCCAGGTACTCTATATCAGCGACCTCAGTAGTCACTAGACATTGTGTGAGAGCAGAACGCGGTGCTCCGCGGAACTCACAGACTTCGAACGTGGTCAGGTGATTGGGTGTCACTTGTGTCATACGCCTGTACGCGAGATTTCCACACTCCTAAAAATCCCTAGATCCACTGTTTCCGATGTGATAGTGATGTGGAAACGTCAAGGGAGACGTACTCACAAAAGCGCAAAAGACCGACGTCGTCTGTTGACTGAGAGAGACCACCGAGAGTTGAAGAGGGTCGTAAGTGTAATAGGCAGACATCTATCGAGATCATCACACAGGAATTCCAAACTGCGTCAGAATCCACTGCAAGTTCTATGACAGTTAGACGGAAGGTGGGAAAAGTTGGATTTCATGGTCTAGCGACTGCTCATAAGCCCCACACCATGTCGGTAAATGCCAACGACGCCTCGCTTGATGTAAAGAGCGTAAACATTGGACGATTGAACATTGGAAAAACGTTGTGTGGAATGACGAATCACGGTACACGATGTGGCGATCCGATGGCAGGGTGTGGGTATGCCGAATGCCCGGTGAATGTCATCAGCCAGTGTGTGTAGTGCCTACAGTAAAATTCGGAAGCGGTGCTTTTATGGTGTGGTCGTGTTTCTCATGTAGGCGGTTTGCACCCCTTGTTTTTTTGCGTGTCACTATCACAGCACAGGCCTACATTGATGTTTTGAGCACCTTCTTGCTTCCCACTGTTGAAGAGCATTTCGGGGATGGCAATTGCATCTTTCAACGTCATCTAGCACCTGTCCATAATGCACAGCTTGTGGTGGAGTTGTTCCATGACAATAACATCCCTGTAATGGACTGGACTGCACACAGTCCTGATGTGAATCCTACAGAACACCTTTCGGATGTTTTGGAACGCCGACTTCCTGCCAGGTCTTACCGACCGACATCGATACCTCTCCTCAGTGCAGCACTCCGTGAAGTATGGGCTGCCATTCCCCAAGAAACCTTCCAGCACCTGATTGAATGTATGCCTGCGAGAGTGGAAGCTGTCATCAGGTCATAAGGGTGAGCCAACACCGTACTGAATTCCACCATTACCGATGGAGGGCGCCACGAACTTGTAAGTCATTTTCAGCCAGGTGTCCTGATACTTTTAATCACATAATGTATGTTGCCAGAGACCCACCATGGTAGCCGAGAGCGCTACCGCGCTTCTTCCTGGACTTGGGTAGGCGCGCTGGCCCCAAATGGAATCCGCCTGACGGATTAACGACGAGGGCCGGTGTGCTGGGCAGCCTAGATATGGTTTTTAGGCGGTTTTCCACATCCCGCTAGGTGAATACTTGGCTGGTCCCCACGTTTCCCCCAGTTACATGGCTCGCAGACATCTGAACACATTCGCACTCTTCCATGGATTACACTAGATGCAGATTGTTGGGGTACACTAACTCCTTCCTGGGGGGGGGGGGGGGGTACGGAGCGGCGACAGGAAGGGCACCCGCCCACCCCTTAACATTAACATGCCACATCCGATTAACTAGCAGACCCCACAAGTCGGAATAAATGCTTGGAAAGAGAGAGAGTGTATGTTGCCAAAGATCTTTCGGTCGTGCACAGAAAGCAGCACATCACGTAGTGTTGCATGGTCAACGTGACTATAGTGCCAAATGGAACTGGCCCCGCAACAAGAGGCAGCTGAAGCTTCGTGAAAAGACAGTGTGTGTCAACCAGCGAGCAATTACGGCGGATTGTGTTGGTTGTCCTCATTACAACATGGTCTGGAGACATCATTTAGATGACTTCGCACTGGGAAGAACCATCGGGAAACTGGAAGAAGGACGAAGTGTAACGACAGGAGCCCAGGAGTTTGGTATTGTTCACAATGATGTTGCACGTGCATCGGTAACATTCAGAACCTCAGGCACTGCTATCCGAGGACGACGTGGGGTTGGGCGGCCATCCTTCGTTTCAGATGTCAGCTGTCGTAGGCTGGGCACACTAGTAAAACAGGACAAGCAGCGAAATGTGGCGGAACTAACCTCAGACTTTAATGCTGGACGGAGTACAAGTGTGTCTGAACACACAGTGGATCGAGCACTCCTAACGACGGGACTCTGCAGCCGATGGCCCACGTGTATGCCAACGTTAACACCACGACATAGGCACTGGACATTGGTGCACTGGCAGAGCTTTGCATGGTCTGATGAATCCCGATTTCTTCTTCATCATGCCGATGTGAGAGCGCGAATCCGTCGTCTTCCAGGGAAACAGCTTCTTGATACAATCTGGAGGCAGCTCCATTATGCTCTGGGGAACATTCACGTAGGCATCCTTGAGGTCAATTGAGCTCGTGCAAGGCACCATGATGGTCAAGGAATATCGTACACTGGTTGTAGGTCACATAACCCGTTCATGAGGATCATGTTTCCCGACGGTAGTGGTAGTTTTCAGCAAGATAATACGCCACGTCATAAGGCCAAGAATGTGATAGAGTGGTTCGAGTTCCAATTGATGTGCTGCCGCCCCCCCCTCCCTCACTCACCAGATCTGAACCCGATCGAAGACACCTGGGGTGTGATTGACCGTGGCGTCAGAGCTCACCGCCCCCCTCCCCGGTTTTTATGGGGCTTAGGCGACTTGTGTGTTCAGATGTGGAGCCAACTCCCTCCAGCGACCTACCGAGGTCTCATTGCTTCCATATCACAACACGTCGCTGCTGTTATCCGTGCTAATCCTGGAAATGCCGGCTGTTTGGTAGGTGCTCATGATGTTATGGCTGATCGGTGTATATACTGCTCCAAAACTAACGAAATGTAGTTTTGGAAGAGTGCAACTCTACTGCTTACACAGCGCAGTGAAGTACTGCAAAATTTCGCCATAGTGAAAGCTATGCGAGTTTGCTGCTTCTTTAGTTCTTAAATAAGTTGCATCATCATCATCTTAAACTAAAGCAACGTCCCTCTCTCCATTGTCATCCTCTTCAATTCTTCATACGATTTTATCTCCATATCTTCTTTGATGTTATTAAAATACGTTGCTCTTGGCCTGTTTTCTCTAAAACTTTTCCTTCAAATACATTCTTTAGGAACTGGTTGTGTCTCATTATGTGCCCTATCATTTTTGATTTTTTCTTCCTATATAATTTAACAGCGTTCTGTCCTCATTCACTTCTCTTAAGACCTGTTCATTACTTTTTCTCCATATCCACATTTCCATTGCTTCCAGTCTCTTTCTCTCTGCCTTTCCCAGAGTCCACGCTTCACATCCGTATGTTAAGACACTCCAGACAGAAGCTTTGGCAAACTTTTTCCTAGTTTCTAGGCTTATATGATTGTATGTTAATAAATTCTTTTTATTTTGGAAAGCTTGCTTTGCCAAGGCTGTTCTTCTCTTTATATCTGTGACACATTTATTGTCGTCAGTGATTGTGCTCCCCAAATAACAGAAGTTCTCAATCTGCTCTAGAACATCATCTTCTAGTTTAATGTTAACTTTACAATTTTCTTTTGTCTTCCCTACTACCATAGTTTTTGGTTTCTTCTTATTTATTTTTACATTAAATTCTCTTAGGATTTTGGCAAATTTTAGCAATATAAACTCCATTTCCTTTACTGAGTCAGCAAGTACTACTATAACATCTGCAAAATGGATACAGTGTATTCGTTCCCCGTTAATTTTAATTCATTTGGTTATTCTTTTCAATATTTCAATGGTTTTTTCAATAAATAAGTTGAACAAATGTGGTGATGACGCATTTAATTTTTGGACAAATACTACATTGCAGTTTCTTGGAAGTTACCTTTGCATAAATGATGTACTAAGCACTTACATAAACAAAATATAGTTATTGACATATTAACTCATTTTACATATTTTAGTGCTATTATCATGAAAAACTTAGGTATTTGCAGCATCTAAAAGTGGAGGTGGCGGGAAGTCACGTTTCCTAGAGAAAATGGAAGAGAGTAACAAACCGAGACCCCGCCCCGTCAGAATGGCACCCTAGACCCATGCCAGATACGGATTCAGTAATTCCATTACTCAGAACATTTGAGTTTAACGTCCTCTAGACATTGAGGACATACTCAGAAGAGGAGATAGTTCGACCCCTGCTTCCAGCGGTTACAGGCTGAAACAACACATGAATAAATTGTTTAGTGCTGCATCTGACTTGTAGTAATGACTTTCGGCGTACAAAATGTAATTTTCGAGACACATCGACACTTACCATTACCAAGAAGTCAAGTTATCTGAAATTAGTAGTCGTCAACTAATAAACTGCCTACCGTAAGCAGCTGACAAGCACGCCTGCAGTATTTCAGACAGGGTACCCTCCCTCTCCACAGTCCGTATCACTGCACCTCCGAAAAATATTGTCTTAGCAGTGGACTCCGTTTTTAGCTTTGTTATGTTTGACGGCCGGAGTGGCCGAGCGGTTCTAGGCGCTACAATCTGGAACCACGCAACAGCTGCGGTCGCAGGTTCGAATCCTGCCTCGGGCATGGATGTGTGTGATGTCCTTAGGTTAGTTAGGTTTAAGTAGTTCTAAGTTATAGGGGACTGATGACCTCAGAAGTTAAGTCCCATATTGCTCAGAGCCATTTGAACCATTTGATATGTTTCATTACTCACCGATTACTGTCCCAGAGCCTTCTTTTATATCTTACGTACAGCACCAGTGAGAAAGATGGAAGTTCTACTGAAACGAACATGCAGTCATCACATCTACAGGTGAGCAAGAAACGAATGAGAAAACCCTACCATTGCCGAAGTTTTTATTGAATTAAAATAAACATGTATAAAGATGAAAAACCACTCTTAAATATACTGACGGAAATAAAAATTGCAACAACAAAAAATAATTACTTAAGAGTAATTAAAGATGGCCTAGGTGATATACAATGCAAGATCACAGATAAGCGCGAGATAAGCCATTGAAAATGTGAGATGCTGGTACGTTAACAGGTGTAACCGCCAGAATGCTAAATACAAGCATGCAAACGCGTGTGCATTGTGTTGTGCAGGTGCCGGAAGTCAGTTTGTCTGATGGAGGTTCACGCCTATTGCCCTTGGTCGGACCATACATGGACGGTTAATGCTGTTCGTGGATAACGATGGAGTTGTCGTCCGATGATGTCTCATACGTAAGGTGACCATCCATCCCGTTTTTTTCGGGACAGTCCCGATTTTTGCGTGTCTCTCCCGAATTCTTTCAAAGGTAATTCGGGACACCTGTTTGTCCCGAAATTAACAATCATGACCCAATTTGTCCCGAATTAGACGTTCATTTCACCTGTATCGGTGTATTTTATTATTAGTTTTAGTTACGGTGGGAGATTGTTTGACAAGAGGGTACGACAAATTGTCGAAACCGTTATCAAACTGTTTCTACTGTGCAAACACGTGTTGGCCGCAGCTCGAACAGCTAATGGGCAGTCAGAGACCACGGCAACTGGGAAAAAGTCGCACTCGAACGAATTCGCGCGGTCGAAACGGTTCTAACTGTAACTCGAACAGAATAAGGAAGAAATGTGCATTTTTTCTGATAGCCATGGAAGAGGCAAAGGAGTTTTTATGGCAAACATGCAGACGAAATACAAAGTAACTCGAACAGACGAACAGTAATATAAGCTCTCGTTGACTTTGGCGTCGCCAACGCAGTGTATGCTGGTTTCTGGTTGAGATGATTTGTCATTTCAGCCAGAATCATGTGCCATTCTCAAATGTACTCAAGCTAGTGGAGTTTCTTTGCTGCCTTCCTGGCACTAATGCTGCTACGGAAAGGGTATTTTCCCACATGAACAATATATGGACAAGTGACGAAACACAGTTGGCTGTAGAAACCATGAAAGCAATGCCGGTAAGTGAATAAATTATGATGAAACTTGTGTCGAGTTTTTTTCATATGTTGTTGAAAAATACAGACTTGATAAACAAAATTCACAGAACTGATAAACACATTTGCCCTGACCACACTCATTCATCTTAGAAAGTATTAATAAAATGTAAATATGCTTTTCTTTGTAACAAATTTAATTGATATTTTGTATTTATTACATTTAATTGAAACCTTCTTCTAATATACACTCCTGGAAATTGAAATAAGAACACCGTGAATTCATTGTCCCAGGAAGGGTAAAACTTTATTGACACATTCCTGGGGTCAGATACATCACATGATCACACTGACAGAACCACAGGCACATAGACACAAGCAACAGAGCATGCACAATGTCGGCACTAGTACAGTGTATATCCACCTTTCGCAGCAATCCAGGCTGCTATTCTCCCATGGAGACGATCGTAGAGATGCTGGATGTAGTCCTGTGGAACGGCTTGCCATGCCATTTCTACCTGGCGCCTCAGTTGGACCAGCGTTCGTGCTGGACGTGCAGACCGCGTGAGACGACGCTTCATCCAGTCCCAAACATGCATAATGGGGGACAGATCCGGAGATCTTGCTGGCCAGGGTAGCTGACTTACACCTTCTAGAGCACGTTGGGTGGCACGGGATACATGCGGACGTGCATTGTCCTGTTGGAACAGCAAGTTCCCTTGCCGGTCTAGGAATGGTAAAACGATGGGTTCGATGACGGTTTGGATGTACCGTGCACTATTCAGTGTCCCCTCGACGATCACCAGTGGTGTACGGCCAGTGTAGGAGATCGCTCCCCACACCATGATGCCGGGTGTTGGCCCTGTGTGCCTCGGTCGTATGCAGTCCTGATTGTGGCGCTCACCTGCACGGCGCCAAACACGCATACGACCACCATTGGCACCAAGGCAGAAGCGACTCTCATCGCTGAAGACGACACGTCTCCATTCGTCCCTCCATTCACGCCTGTCGCGACACCACTGGAGGCGGGCTGCACGATGTTGGGGCGTGAGCGGAAGACGGCCTAACGGTGTGCGGGACCGTAGCCCAGCTTCATGGAGACGGTTGCGAATGGTCCTCGCCGATACCCCAGGAGCAACAGTGTCCCTAATTTGCTGGGAAGTGGCGGTGCGGTCCCCTACGGCACTGCGTAGGATCCTACGGTCTTGGCGTGCATCCGTGCGTCGCTGCGGTCCGGTCCCAGGTCGACGGGCACGTGCACCTTCCGCCGACCACTGGCGACAACATCGATGTACTGTGGAGACCTCACGCCCCACGTGTTGAGCAATTCGGCGGTACGTCCACCCGGCCTCCCGCATGCCCACTATACGCCCTCGCTCAAAGTCCGTCAACTGCACATACGGTTCACGTCCACGCTGTCGCGGCATGCTACCAGTGTTAAAGACTACGATGGAGCTCCGTATGCCACGGCAAACTGGCTGACACTGACGGCGGCGGTGCACAAATGCTGCGCAGCTAGCGCCATTTGACGGCCAACACCGCGGTTCCTGGTGTGTCCGCTGTGCCGTGCGTGTGATCATTGCTTGTACAGCCCTCTCGCAGTGTCCGGAGCAAGTATGGTGGGTCTGACACACCGGTGTCAATGTGTTCTTTTTTCCATTTCCAGGAGTGTAATAAGTAAATAAATAAATATAGCCTATTTTGCAAAATTTTTAATGTGTCCCTGATTTGGGCCTAGGAAATATGTTACTGTCCCGTATTTGAGTCTAGAAAATATGGTCACCTTACTCATATGTCCTCGATTGGAGACAGAGCTGGTGATCAAACAAGCCAAGGCAACATGTCGACACTCTGTAGAGCATGTTGTGTTAAATCAGCGGTACGTGGGGAGCGTAATCCTGTTGCAAAACACTACCTGGCATGCTGTGGGAGCATAAGAGGTCGAATCACCAGACTGACGTACAAATTTGCACTCAGGGTGCGCGGGACAACCACGAGAGTGTTCATGCTGTCGTACGAAATCGCAACCTAGACCATAAGACCAGGTATAGGTCCAGTGTGACTAGCAAGCCGACAGGTTGAATGCAGGCCCTCAACCAGGCTTACTTCTAACCAACACACGGCCATCAATGGCACATAGCAGTAAGAGCTTTCATCAGAGAGGACAACAGGCTTCCTCCCTACCCTCCAATGAGCTCTCGCTCGACACCTCTAAAATCGCAAAGGGTCTTGATTTGTGGTCAGTGGAATTTACGGTGCATGTCGTCTGGCTCGGAGCTGTCCGTGAAGTAACTGATATTTAACAGTTCGTTGTTTCACGGTGATGCCAACTACTGCTCAGATTGCTGCTTCAGATGCAGTACGATGCGCCAGAGCCATACACTGAACACGATGGTCTTCCCTCCCGGTAGTGCCACGTTGCCCGGCCTTCTTGTGACCGTAGATTCTCGAGACCACCGCTGCCAGCAATCATGTGCAGTGGATACACTCCCGCCAAGTCTTTCTGCTATATCGCAGAAGGAACATACAGCTTCTCGTAGCCCTATTGCACGACACCGTTCACACTCAGTTAGATGTTGGTAATTACGTCTTTGTCGCATTAAAGGCTTTTTGACTAGCATCAACCCACCACGTCCAATCTCAAAAGTAAGTAACGCTCACGACCGTTGTTGTTGTTGTCTTCAGTCCTGAGACTGGTTTGATGCAGCTCTCCATGCTACTCTATCCTGTGCAAGCTTCTTCATCTCCCAGTACCTACTGCAACCTACATCCTTCTGAATCTGCTTAGTGTATTCATCTCTTGGTCTCCCTCTACGATTTTTACCCTCCACGCTGCCCTCCAATGCTAAATTTGTGATCCCTTGATGCCTCAGAACATGTCCTACCAACCGGTCCCTTGTTTTAGTCAAGTTGTGCCACAAACTTCTCTTCTCCCCAATTCTATTCAATACCTCCTCATTAGTTATGTGATTTACCCATCTAATCTTCAGCATTTTTCTGTAGCACCACATTTCGAAAGATTCTATTCACTTCTTGTCCAAACTATTTATCGTCCATGTTTCACTTCCATACGTCGCTACACTCCATATAAATACTTTCAGAAAGGACTTCCTGACACTTAAATCTATACTCGATGTTAACAAATTTCTCTTCTTCAGAAATGCTTTCCTTGCCATTGCCAGTCTACATTTTATATCCTCTCTACTTCGACCATCATCAGCTATTTTGCTCCCCAAATAGCAAAACTCCTTTACTACTTTAAGTGTCTCATTTCCTAATCTAATTCCCTCAGCATCACCAGACTTAATTCGACTACATTCCATTATCCTCGTTTTGCTTTTGTTGATGTTCATCTTATATCCTCCCTTCAAGATACCATCCATTCCGTTCAACTGCTCTTCCAAGTCCTTTGCTGTCTCTGACAGAATTACAATGTCATCGGCGAACCTCAAAGTTTTTATTTCTTCTCCATGGATTTTAATACCTACTCCGAATTTCTCTTTTGTTTCCTTTACTGCTTGCTCAATATACAGATTGAATAACATCGGGGACAGGCTACAACGCTGTCTCACTCCCTTCCCAACCGCTGCTTTCCTTTCATGTCTCTCGACTCTTATAACTGCCATCTGGTTTCTGTACAAATTGTAAATAGCCTTTCGCTCCCTGTATTTTACCCCTGCCACCTTTAGAATTTAAAAGAGAGTACTCCATTCAACACGACCGTTACATCGTCTATTTAAAGCAAATCTGATTAGCATCCCCAGAGCGGCACTATAGTGAAACTCTTACGCGACTGGCGCATAGACATCATCTTTCATATGTAGAAACACGCCTACCAACTTTCCTTTATGTCGCACAACTCCTTCTTGGTGTTGCGATTTTATTTACGTTAGCGTAGCTGCATACGCAGTACCTGTATTACAAATTACTGGCAGAGGATTCATACAATCATACAATATAGAGAATCACGGTGGGTGTTTACTTCAGGGCTGATTGTCAGAGGGCGTGATATAAAATTGTTGTCTACGTTTCGTCTCTGACTACAGCAAAGATCTTCCGAGGTAAAACGGCAATGTGTCAACATTGCGAAGGGCTCTCGAATTGATAGAGCTGCACAGACGAGTACCAGGATTGGATTGTTTGGGGGAAGAGACCAAACAGCGAGGTCATCGGTCTTATCGGATTAGGGAAGGACCGGGAACGAAGTCGGCCGTGCCCTTTCAAAGGAACCATCCGAGCATTTGCCTGGAGCGATTTAGGGAAATCACGGAAAACCTAAATCAGGATAGCCGGACGCGGGATTGAACCGTCGTCCTCCCGAATGCGAGTCCAGTGTGCTACCACTGCGCCACCTCGCTCGGTGGACGAGTACCAGCATTCGGCACATATGCCGATTGTGTGATTATCTCTGGCTGGTGCCATTACTCTCGATTAAATGCCATCGACATCCATATTTCGTTTAAGTGAACACCTTATATCACATAGTGGCACAACTTAGCTGTAGTTCCATTCATTGACATATGGTCACGACACACTACAGATACGTAGAAAAACTCATTAAGTTTTGTTCGGATGAAGCCGTACTTCAGGTTTCTGCCGCCAGAGCGCTCGAGAGCGCAGTGAGACAAAATGGCGACAGGAGCCGAGAAAGCGTATGTCGTGGTTGAAATGCACTCACATCAGTCAGTCATAACAGTGCAACGACACTTCAGGACGAAGTTCAACAAAGATCCACCAACTGCTAACTCCATTCGGCGATGGTATGCGCAGTTTGAAGCTTCTGGATGCCTCTGTAAGGGGAAATCAACGGGTCGGCCTGCAGTGAGCGAAGAAACGGTTGAACGCGTGCGGGCAAGTTTCACGCGTAGCCCGCGGAAGTCGACGAATAAAGCAAGCAGGGAGCTAAACGTACCACAGCCGACGGTTTGGAAAATCTTACGGAAAAGGCTAAAGCAGAAGCCTTACTGTTTACAATTGCTACAATTCCTGACACCCGATGACAAAGTCAAACGCTTTGAATTTTCGGCGCGGTTGCAACAGCTCATGGAAGAGGATGCGTTCAGTGCGAAACTTGTTTTCAGTGATGAAGCAACATTTTTTCTTAATGGTGAAGTGAACAGACACAATGTGCGAATCTGGGCGGTAGAGAATCCTCACGCATTCGTGCAGCAAATTCGCAATTCACCAAAAATTAACGTGTTTTGTGCAATCTCACGGTTTAAAGTTTACGGCCCCTTTTTCTTCTGCGAAAAAAACATTACAGGACACGTGTATCTGGACATGCTGGAAAATTGGCTCATGCCACAACTGGAGACCGACAGCGCCAACTTCATCTTTCAACAGGATGGTGCTCCACCGCACTTCCATCATGATGTTCGGCATTTCTTAAACAGGAGATTGGAAAACCGATGGATCGGTCGTGGTGGAGATCATGATCAGCAATTCATGTCATGGCCTCCCGCTCTCCCGACTTAACCCCATGCGATTTCTTTCTGTGGGGTTATGTGAAAGATTCAGTGTTTAAACCTCCTCTACAAAGAAACGTGCCAGAACTGCGAGCTCGCATCAACGATGCTTTCGAACTCATTGATGGGGACATGCTGCGCCGAGTGTGGGAGGAACTTGATTATCGGCTTGATGTCTGCCGAATCACTAAAGGGGCACATATCGAACATTTGTGAATGCCTAAAAAAACTTTTTGAGTTTTTGTATCTATGTCCAAAGCATTGTGAAAATATCTCAAATAATAAAGTTATTGTAGAGCTGTGAAATCGCTTCAATCATTTGTAATAACTCTGTACTTGCTGTCAGCAGCATCTTCTGTTCAAATCTTCATAAACAAACTGACAACAGCAGGGCTAAGATCTCTGGCCATAACAACCCTGTCAATTTGCTCGTAAAAATCATTGTTGTCTGGAAACAGGTTATAATGCGACAGTGTCGAAACACTACTTTATAAGTCGGAAAAATCTGATTGTAGCTTAGTTCAGACACAGTCTCACTAGTGCGACAGAGTCCAAATAACGTTTGTTTATCGGTCAGAAAAAATATCTGCTAGTAACTTTGTTTAGGATCTGTAGCACTACAATCTGTTCCCAGTACTACAACGATTTTTACGAGCAAAAAAGCGGGTTGGCCATGGCAGCACTCTTAATCTAGCTGTTGCCAATTTGTTTACAGTGATTTTCTAACAACGGACGCTGCATACAATCAATAAAAAACCAGCTGAGTGGTTTACTATGTAGATGATACTATTATAGTATGGACACAGGATGAAAAGGAGATGAATGTCTTCTTTATGCAGCTCAGTACTATCAGTCCAAAAATCCAGTTTAGTATGGAGAAAAAGAGCAATGGACAAATTAATTTTCTGGGCCTGTCTGTTAACGAACAAGTAGCCAGGACTTTGGTCCACAAAGTGTCGAGCAAAGCTACACACACTCATCGTTACCTCCGTATGGAACTCAACTGTCACCTAAGACAAAAAAGAGGCGTCATTAAAATCTTGGTGGAAAGATCTAATAAAATTTGAGGCCAGCTTTATTTACAAAACGAAGTTAATTATTTACGGCCAGGTTTCACAAAAAATGGTTACTCCAGTAAGGAAGTGGGTTGAGCATTCCGTCCATGAAGTCATGACAATGAGGGACAACGGTCACCAACTGGGAAAGATTTCCTCCCGTTTATTAACAAGATTACGAATCGCTTTGAGGAAGTGTTGGCCAGATATAGCGCTGAAACGATTTTTCGACCCACCAATAAGGTAAAAACGTGCTTAAGACAAAAGATGTACAGCATCGACTAGCGACAATTGAGGTATATGCACTGAGATGAAATAAGTCATGGGATGCCTCCAAAATATCGTGTCGGGCATAGTGCAGCAACTCGACGTGGCACGCACCAAACAAAGTACACTCCTGGAAATGGAAAAAAGAACACATTGACACCGGTGTGTCAGACCCACCATACTTGCTCTGGACACTGCGAGAGGGCTGTACAAGCAATGATCACACGCACGGCACAGCGGACACACCAGGAACCGCGGTGTTGGCCGTCGAATGGCGCTAGCTGCGCAGCATTTGTACACCGCCGCCGTCAGTGTCAGCCAGTTTGCCGTGGCATACGGAGATGATGATGATGTTTGGTTTGTGGGGCGCTCAACTGCGTGGTTATCAGCGCCCGTACAATTACCCAATCTTTGCTCAGTCCAATTTCGCCACTTTCCTGGATGATGATGAAATGATGAGGACAACACAAACACCCAGTCATCTCGAGGCAGGTGAAAATCTCTGACCCCGCCGGGAATCGAACCCAGGACCCCGTGCTCGGGAAGCGAGAACGCTACCGCGAGACCACGAGCGGCGGACGGCATACGGAGCTCCATCGCAGTCTTTAACACTGGTAGCATGCCGCGACAGCGTGGACGTGAACCGTATGTGCAGTTGACGGACTTTGAGCGAGGGCGTATAGTGGGCATGCGGGAGGCCGGGTGGACGTACCGCCGAATTGCTCAACACGTGGGGCGTGAGGTCTCCACAGTACATCGATGTTGTCGCCAGTGGTCGGCGGAAGGTGCACGTGCCCGTCGACCTGGGACCGGACCGCAGCGACGCACGGATGCACGCCAAGACCGTAGGATCCTACGCAGTGCCGTAGGGGACCGCACCGCCACTTCCCAGCAAATTAGGGACACTGTTGCTCCTGGGGTATCGGCGAGGACCATTCGCAACCGTCTCCAATAAGCTGGGCTACGGTCCCGCACACCGTTAGGCCGTCTTCCGCTCACGCCCCAACATCGTGCAGCCCGCCTCCAGTGGTGTCGCGACAGGCGTGAATGGAGGGACGAATGGAGACGTGTCGCCTTCAGCGATGAGAGTCGCTTCTGCCTTGGTGCCAATGATGGTCGTATGCGTGTTTGGCGCCGTGCAGGTGAGCGCCACAATCAGGACTGCATACGACCGAGGCACACAGGGCCAACACCCGGCATCATGGTGTGGGGAGCGATCTCCTACACTGGCCGTACACCACTGGTGATCGTCGAGGGGACACTGAATAGTGCACAGTACATCCAAACCGTCATCGAACCCATCGTTCTACCATTCCTAGACCGGCAAGGGAACTTGCTGTTCCAACAGGACAATGCACGTCCGCATGTATCCCGTGCCACCCAACGTGCTCTAGAAGGTGTAAGTCAACTACCCTGGCCAGCAAGATCTCCGGATCTGTCCCCCATTGAGCATGTTTGGGACTGGATGAAGCGTCGTCTCACGCGGTCTGCACGTCCAGCACGAACGCTGGTCCAACTGAGGCGCCAGGTGGAAATGGCATGGCAAGCCGTTCCACAGGACTACATCCAGCATCTCTACGATCGTCTCCATGGGAGAATAGCAGCCTGCATTGCTGCGAAAGGTGGATATACACTGTACTAGTGCCGACATTGTGCATGCTCTGTTGCCTGTGTCTATGTGCCTGTGGTTCTGTCAGTGTGATCATGTGATGTATCTGACCCCAGGAATGCGTCAATAAAGTTTCCCCTTCCTGGGACAATGAATTCACGGTGTTCTTATTTCAATTTCCAGGAGTGTAGTTGGAAGCCCCCTGCAAAAATATTGCGCCATTCTGGCTCTAAAGCCGTCCATAATTGTGAAACCGTTACTGCGGCAGGATTTTGTGAATGAAATGACCTCTCGATTATGCCCCATAAATGTTGGATGGGATTCATGTCAGGACACCTGGATGGACAAATCACACACTCGAATTGTCCAGAATGTTCTTCGAACCAATCGCGAATATCTGTGGCCCTTTGACATGGCGCTTTGTCATCCTTGAGTATTGCATCATTGTTTCCGGACATGAAGTCCATGAATGGCTGCAAGTGGTCTCCAAGTAGGTGAACATAACCATTTACAGTCAATGATCGGCTCACTTGGACCAGAGGACTCAGTCCATTCCGTGTAAACACAACCCACACCTATATGGAGCCACCACCAGATTGCACAGTGCCTCGTTGACAACTTGAGTTCATGGCTTCGTGGGGGCTGCGCCACAGTCGAGCCCTGCCAACAGCTCTTACCAACTGAAATCGAGACTCATCTGACCAGGCCATTGATTTCCAGTCATCTAGGGTCCAAGGATATGGTCATGAGCCAGGAGCGGTGTTTTTTTATTTTTTATTTATTTATTGTTCCGTGGGACCAAATTAAGGAGATGTCTCCATGGTCATGGAACGAGTCAATACATGAAATTATAACACGATAGTAGAAACAGATAAAATGAAATATAAGATAAATATCCAGCGACAAGTCGTAAGTTTAAATAAAGAAAATCAACAATGTAACACTGGAATTTGCTTAATTTTTCAGCTCTTCCAGGAGCTCCTCGACAGAATAGAAGGAGTGAGCCATGAGGAAACTCTTCAGTTTAGACTTAAAAATGTTTGGGCTACTGCTAAGATTTTTGAGAACTTGTGGTAGCTTATTGAAAATGGATGCATCAGAATACTGCACTCCTTTCTCCACAAGAGTCAAGGAAGTGCATTTCACATGCAGATTTGATTTCTGCCTAGTATTGACTGAGTGAAAGCTGCTAACTCTAGGGAATAAGCTAATATTGCTAACAACAAAGGACATTAAAGAAAATATATACTGTGAGGGCAATGTCAGAATTCGCAGACTATTGAACAGGGGTCGACAAGAGGTTCTCGAACTTACACCACATATAGCTCGAAAAACCCGTTTTTGAGCCAAAAATACCCTTTTTGAATCAGAAGAATTAGCCCAAAAAATAATACCATACGAAGTAAGCGTATGAAAATATTCGAAGTAGACTGCTTTTCGTGTTGAACTGTCACTTATTTCAGATACTATTCTAATGGTAAATAAAGCAGCGTTTAGTTTCTGAACAAGATCCTGAACATGGGCTTTCCACAACAACTTACTATTTATCCGAACGCCTAGGAACTTGAACTGTTCCGTCTCGCTTATAATATGCCCATTCCGTCTGATCAAAATATCGGTTCTTGTTGAATTGTGAGTTAGAAACTGTAAAAACTGAGTCTTACTGTCATTTAGCATCAAATTATTTTCCACAAGCCACGAACTTACTTCATGAACTACATTATTTGATACTGTTTCAATATTACACACAAGATCCTTCACTACCAAGCTGGTGTCATCAGCAAACAGAAATATTTTTGAATCACCTGTAATACTAGAAGGCATATCATTTATATAAATAAGAAACAGCAGTGGCCCCAGCATTGACCCTTGGGGAACGCCCCACTTAACAGTGCCCCATCGGGACTGAACATCACTACCACTCTCAATATTGCGGTGAATTACCTTCTGCTTTTTGTTCTTAAAGTAAGAGGCGAACCAATTGTAAGCTACTCCCATTACTCCATAATGGTCCAACTTCTGTAGTAATATTTTGTGGTCAATACAGTGAAAAGCCTTCGTTAAATCAAAGAAAACACCTAGCGTTCGCAACCTTTTATTTAATCCGTCCAGAGCCTCACAGAGAAAAGAGAATATAGCATTTTCAGTTGTTAAACCATTTCTAAAACCAAACTGTACATTGGACAGCAAATTATGTGAATTTAAATGCTCAAGTAACCTTGTATATACAACCTTCTCGATAACTTTAGCAAACACCGATGGCATAGAAATAGGTCTAAAATTGTCAACGCATTCGCGTTGGTCGTCTGCTGCCACAGCCCATTAACTCCAAATTTCACCGCATTTTCCTAACGGATACTTTCGTCGTACCTACCACATTGATTTCTGTCTTTACTTCAAGCAATGTTGCTTGCCGGTTAGTACTGACAACTCTGCACAGGCACCGCTGCTCTCGGTCATTAGTCGAAGGCTGTCTGCCACGCGTTGTCTGTGGTGAGAGGTGACATCTGAAATTTGGTATTCTCAACACACTCTTGACATTGTGCATCTCGGAATACTAAACTGCCTAATGATGCGCGCAGAGTCTGTTAATTCCCATCGTGCGGCCATAATCACACCGGAAACCTTATTACATGAATCACTTGTGTACAAATGACAACCCAGTCATTGCACTGCCCTTTTATACCTTATGTACGTATTACTTCCGCCATGAGTATATGTCCATATCGCTGTCGCATGACTTGTCACCTCACTGTGGAATACCGTGTAGCTGTCGGCAAGTATACATTGGTGCCACAAAAAGAAGTGTTAACATACCTAAAAGCCGAACCCAAAAAGAGCTGTCTCCTTGAACATACTTACAAATTGCAACAGCAGATTTTCCCCAGATGGAAACCACGAAATAAAATTCGGAGAGACGACCACTTTTTAAAAGACAATGCTGTGTGATGCGTCCATGTATAGAGCCGCTGTAGAGATTGACAAACACTATAAGGCATTTAACGGAAAATCAAGAGATGTTAAGTTCGATAAAAGACTGACATCGACTTTACCCCAAAAAGGGTGACGGTCGATTAGTTTTAGCCGAGGCCCAGACATAATCCCGCAATCGACATCATGCGACGAATGGTACTGCCCTCTGTGCAACTCTTATAAGTTCAGGTTCCCTTCGTGGTCTTGGTGCAGTTGCTGCTTTATCTCCTAAAATGTGTCCCGCTGTCAGAAACGAAACTTAAGGACTAGCTTTAGATGTCGATCACGGGCTCTAAGTCTGGTAGTTTTGACTGAAGTGTTGATACAATAGTTACTGGTACCATAATTTGATCGATATTATTACGAAAGTATTAGCACATTGAAGAGGTGAGTCGATTCAATATACTTACCTCACTCGAACTTCCGGCCGGTGTGGCCGAGCGGTTATATTCGCTTCAGTCTGGAACCGCGCGACCGCTACGGTCGCAGGATCGAATACTGCCTCGAGCATGGATGTGTGTGATGTCCTTAGGTTGGTTAGGTTTAAGTAGTTCTAAGTTCTAGGGGAATGATGACCTTCGATGTTAAGTCCCATAGTGCTCAGAACCATTTTTCACTCGAACTTCTTCAGTCAGCATCAATTACAGTGTGTTAACTGTAAGTTGGCCCTAGTCTAGAATCGGTAGCAGTTGATAGAAGTCGGAAGGCTTCGGTCAATAGTAATTTGTTTTTAGTTGCAGCCAACGTTACGTTTTATTCACTTATTTTTTGAGTCGTCATTCTCCAAACTGCTTTGATGCGGCTCGCCATGAATTCCTCTTTCGCGCCAACCATTTTAGAGTAGCACTTGTACCCTATGTTCCCAGTTGTTTGCTAGTTGTATTCCGATCTCTGTCTTCCCCTATAGTTTTTACCTTCTGCAGTTCCCTCAGCTACCAAGAAGGTTATTCTGTGATGCCTTAACATGTCTCCTATCATCCTGTCCTTTCTTCTTGTCAGTGTTTTTCGTATGTTCCTTTCTTCGCCAGTTCCGCGGAAAACCTCTTCATTCCTCTGAGGATAGTAATGTCATAAACGAATGTTTTCACTGATATCCTTTCACGCGGAATTTTAATTCCACTCATGAACTTTTCATTTATTTCCTTTATTGCTTCTTCGTTGTACAGATTGAACAGTAAGCGGAAGACTGCATCCCCGGCTTACATTCTCTTTAATCCGAGCACTTCGATCTTCGTCATCCAGTCTTATTGTTCCCGCTTGGCTCTTGTTCATATTATGTACCACAAGTCTTCTCTGTAGCTTACCCCTATTTTTCCCATAATTTCGAACATTTTGCACCGTTTTCCACTGTTGAAAGCTTTTTCCATGTCGACAAATCCTAAGAACATGTCTTGATTTTTCTTCAGTCTTGCTTCCATTATCAACCGCAAGTAAGACCTGGCTTTCTGGTGCCTTTACCTTTTTTTAAGCCAAACTGATCGTCAACAAACAGATCCTCAATTTTCTTTTCCATTCTTCTGTATATTATTCTTGGCAGCATCTTGGATGTGTGAGACGTTAAGCTGATTATGAGATAGTTTTCGCATATATTTGTCCTTGCTATCTTTGGAATTATGTGGACGATATTTTTCCAGAAGTCTGATGGTACGTCGCTTGTCTCATAGGTTCTACTCATCAACATGAGTAGTTGGCGCTTCCCTCAGTGATGTTAGAAATTCCGATGGAATGATATCTACTCCGTCTGCTTCATTTGGTCTCAAGTCTTCCAGAACTCTTTTAAATTCTGACTCTAGTACTGGATCAAGAAAAGTAACAGCTAGGATATTTCCTCTTCTTTAAAGTTCGTTGCCACTGGATACTCACACGTAAAATCTAGGACCTTTTCTTTAAAGTTTATTACGACTAGATTCTCGGTCACATTAATTAACTGAGAAGCTAATAACATGTCAGTGTCAATCCTAAGCATACGCTACATGGGCAATGTAAGTAATACTACACTTTGGGAACTGTTAAGATGAAATAAACTTGTCTAAAGTATTCCTTATGCCTCAAGTAGACACAGTAATGGGTAGTAGTTTTTGAAACCATACTATTTACGTAAAATCACTATCATTATCTCTGAGACTTATTTTAAATCCGATGTTTTTTGAAATTAAGAAGTAGGATAAAACTAAAACATGAGTCTTAATATGAAATTGCAGTGCATTATTGTTTTAAACTAAAAATCAGAATAACACTAAAATGTCAGACTGAAAGTGCAATTACAAAGCAATATCCTGCCTGTGAGAAATGTAATTATTGTAAGTAACAGGAACGATAATTGCAAATAATGTAAACAAACCATTTAAGAAACTTCCAGAATGTTTTTCGAAAGACTGTTATTACTAAAATGAAGTAAATTTTTAGTGAGGGTGGGAAACATGCTAGGAAGAAATTATACTGATAATTAACTGATAACTTAAAAAAATCTTCATTACAGCATTATTAATTACGTAACTTTATTAGTACAGTGTATTAATTGACTTTCAAGTATTTGGTCCCAGCCTAGGGAAACTTTACAATCCCCTGTGTCTTCCTTATCGACTTCAGTTCCTTCCTCTATCAAACCATCAGACAAGTAATACCCCTCAAAGAGGCCTTTAATGTACTCTTTGCACATATCGCTCTCTTCACTGCCTTTAACAGTGTAATTCCAACTGCACTCTTCGTGTTACCGCCCTTGCTTTAATTTCACTGAAAGTCGTTTTGACATTTTGTTTTGACTTTTCTGTTTGCTCATCATTCGTCAGAATGTCAGTATCTCATTTCCATCCACATTGATTATTCCGTACGATTCTCTTAAACTTCAGTCTGCTCTTCATTATTACTATGATCTGAGTCTATATCTGCTCCTGGGTACGACTTACAATCCAATATCTGATTTCGGAATCTCTCTCTGACCATAATGTAATCCAGCTGGAATCTTCCTTTGTCTCTGGATCGTTCCCAACTATATCACCTCGTATTGTGACTCTTGGACAGAGTGTTCGCTATTACCATATGAAATTTATTGTAGAACTCGATTAATCTTTCTCCTTTCTCATTCCTGCTCCCTTGCCCATATTGTCCTGTAACCCTGTCTTATATTCCTTCCCCTAAAACGACGTTCCAATTCCCCATGATTATTAGGTTTTTATCTACCTCTGCAGACTGAATTACGCGTTCAATATCCTCATATAATTTCTCTATATCTTCATCGTCTGCTTGCGACGTCGGCATGTATAACGGAACTATCGTTGTCAGCGTTTGTTTGCTGTCGAATCTGATGAGAACAACGCTATCACTGAACTTTTAACTGTAGTTCACTCTGTGCCTTACTTTCTTATTCATAACAAATCCTACTCCCGTTACCTAACTAACGGAATTGTGTGAGGTAACCATTATTATCTACTGTGTTACTGCGTGGTACTTCAGTATACTTTCTACTGTTTGCTTTTGATAAGCGTACGTAATAGTTACAATTGATGATGACGATGATGATGTTTGGTTTGTGGGGCGCTCAACAGCGTGGTTATCAGCGCCCGTACAATTACCCAATCTTTGCTCAGTCCAATTGCGCCCCTTTCCTGGATGATGATGAAATGATGAGGACAACACAAACACCCAGTCATCTCGAGGCAGGTGAAAATCCCTGACCCCGAGTTACAATTATCTTTATTAAACATGTCAGTACGTAGGACGATTTCAGTATGGACAACCTTTATGTGATTTTTACCTTATTAAGGGAACCCGGAACCTAAAAATGATGAAATTTTGGGTTCTCAGTTTATTGTGAAATAAAATACTACAGATCTTCCTCTTTAAAATGACATATTAATTTTACCTGTAGGTCAACTCCACGTACTGAAAATATTATTTTCAATAATGTGCTGTAGAGGGCATGTCGCGACATTGAATTTCCATAGATATATGTTAATTGAAAACATCGTTTTTCAAAACTTCCGGTCTTTCCAAAGACTTTATATTATGTTGGCAACGCGATTTGATAGGCAATTGTTTTGTCTGCGTATTGTAGTCTTCGGATACTGTTGTTTACATTGATCATTTTGTGGTTATTGCACGATTTGTGTTGTGTTTCTATTGCGTAACTGGAACTTATCAAATATGCCTCGATTTAGTAACAGAGTTTACAAAAGGAAGAAGCCTCCTCCGAGGTACACTAGTGGAACTGTGACAGTTTCTCCGACCTTGGGAAATGATTCTGAAAATAGTGAGGTTATTCATGAAGTGAAGTCTACTCCTGTCTCAAGCAGAAGCCAGAAGTTACATGGATCAACTGAAAAATACGGCAGTTTATTGGAGAAGTGTAGTGAGGATAATGTGAACGAAATAATTAACATTTCATTACTCTCAAAGGTGATTGAAAGTTCAGTACTGTGTAAGAAATGTTGAAAATTTAGTATGTCAGTAAATGTCAAGCGACACATAGGACTTGCAGCAGAAATCTGTCTCCATTGTACTAGTTGTCATTACAGTGTTTCATTTTGGAACTCAGAATATGTCGAAATAGGCCAAGGTGAAACGGATAGTGAGAAAAGCAAGTACTATGTTGTAAATATTAGATGTGTTTATGCTCTAAGGTCAGTCGGTAAGGGATACTCTGCTGGTCAAATGTTTTGTGGTGTGATGAATCTACCACCACAACCAACGAAATTCTCAAAATATAACTCGGTTGTTGGATCCTGGGTTGAAGATATTGCCCAAGAATCCATTAAAGAAGCAGTGGAGGGGGCTGTGGCGGTGAATGAAGAAATTCCAGATGTTCAGAATCTTCGGGACCTGACTGTCGCACAAGATGGTACGTGGCAGAAGCACGGGCACACTTCACATAATGGGGTAATAATGGCAACAAGTGCTGATACTACAAAACTTATAGATGTTGTAATTAAATCCAAGCACTGTAGGTGTCCTAAAAGAGTGAAGGATGAGCATGCAGAAAACTGTCGAAGGAATTACAATGGGTCTAGTGGGGCCATGGAAGTTTCCGGTGTGAAAGACATTTTCAGTCGCTCTCTTCTGTGGTACAAGGTCAGATACCTACAGTTCCTGGGTGATGGTGATTCGAAGTCTTTTGCTGCTATATCTGAGCTGAAACCTTATGAAAATGATGTTACCATTACTAAACAGGAGCGCATAGGTCACGTTCAGAAACGTATGGGAACAAGGCTGCGTCGACTGAAGACCTCAATGAAAGGCCAAGTCCTCAGTGATGAAAAACCTTTGGGTGGAGCTAAAAGATTGACAGACGAGGTAATCAACAGATTGCAGAGAGACTATGGACTGGCAATAAGACAAAATACTCACAGTGTTGATGCAATCGAAAAGGCTGTAATGGCACTTTACTACCACACCTTATCGACTGACGAGGAAGCACTACATGGACTATGCCCACAGGGACCCAATTCCTGGTGCAAGTACAACAAACATCAGGGATCTGAACGTGTATACAAGCATCATCACAGTCTACCAGAAACTGTCATGAAGGCTATAAAAACAATTTTCAGAGATCTTTCTGCAACTGAACTTTTGAAGAAATGTCTCCATGGGCGTACACAAAATCAAAATGAGAGTGTGAATAATGTAATTTGGACCAGAATCCCAAAAAATGTAAAATGTGTTTGTGGAAATTCATACTGTTCATTTTGGAGTATATGATGCCATTGCTACGTAAAACAAAGGTAACGTTATAAAATGCAATGTGCTGCAGAAGTTGGATGTGATACCCGGAAAGTACATGGTGAGTGCAATGATGTTGATAGACAATGAGAGGAAACGGGATGCTGAAAGGAAAGAAAAGGAGTGTGAGAGGCAAGCCAGACAAAGAATGAAAGGTGCGAAAAGAAGGCTAGATGGGGAGATGTCTAGTGACAGTGAAAACCCCTCTTATGGTGCTGGATTCCACTAAAATGTTAGTGAAACTTTGAAACCCGTTTCCCACAAGTTCACATTTTTGCCATATAAGGAACATTTTCTGCTAAACTATTAGAAATAAAGACTTAAAATTTTCAAGGAATGTAAACAGTGCCAATATACACCTTGTATCATAGCCTTTTTGTGATACATAATTGATAACATATTTTATTTCAAAGATACTATGCCAAAAATGTGTCAACTATTTTCAGTAACAAAATAATTAATATCTTCCCAAAAAACACCAATAAATTAAAATCCATACGGTACATGGAATTAAATATATGTAATATTGTACTGTAAAAGTTTCATCATTCTGGTGTTAATAGTTCATAAGAAAATGTTCCTTACATTTAACATTGGAGGTATACGACGTTCCGGGTCCCCTTAAGCGACTCTCGCTTCCGCAGAAACCTGAAGTACAGGTTAAAGCACCGGCAGTGTGGAGGCAGTTGTGGCTTATTCCCTCCCCCCTCCCGCCCGTCCCCTCCCCCTCCACTTTCTGTACAGCTTCACACCCGTTGGAGGTCTGTGTGGGGCTGCTCTCCACGAAACGCACTGGCAATCGCTCACCTTACAGTTATACAGAGTATGATCTTTATATAACCGCATTCTTGTAAATAACTTTTAGAATGACACACACTGTTCTGTCTAGAGCACGTCACCCAACTCTTTAGCCACATTCCGGTGGCGTGCACTTTTCTTAGCTGTCGACGGTACAGACAACAGTGCAGATAAGCAGCATGAGCTACAGTGGTCATTTCAGAACCATGAAAAAAGGGAACTGCGTGCTATTCAACACCGAGAGGTAGCCGCTAGCGGTCAGCAGTTACCAGTAAACATCATGGTTTCACTATCACACTACTATCAAGCTAAGTTACTAATTATCAGTCCGAAGATCGATTTGATAACTACAGCTATGCATGGCAAAGTCCTATTGGACCTAATATATCGTTACCGTCCTGACTTACCCAGCCCGCTATATGGTGACGTCTAGTTTAAGTGCACTACAGATCATGCTGCAGCTTAGTAACAAGCACCGAAAAATACGAAAGAAGTGATAGGTGAGAGACGAAAATCGTAAAACTAACAGCAGACTGAACCTCGTGTTATTTGAAACCAGAAGCAGCGCTATCGTTACCGTAGCGTTTGTTCATTTTAGAAATCGGTTAGAGAGCATTGTTATTGTCACTGGTCGCAATTGCTGCATCGTCATTTCGTATCGATTCGTGTATAAGCAAACATTCCTTTGGTTGGTAGTTCTCGTTATTGCATGTGTCAGCTACTATTCATTAAAAAAAAAAAAAAGTCTGCATAACACAGTAAGAAGCGGAAAGAAGCTAACTTGTGCACAAAAGGAGCTAACTTGTGCACAAAATAGGAGACGATCTATTGAACTAAAAAAGGGAGATGCCGTTAAAGCTAAAACATTTGGAGACATAGAAAAGTCGTTTTCTGTTTAAAACAGAATTAAAATTTATCAGCGAGTACTCCTTTGTGAGGAAGACTTAACAGATTATCTGGATTGTTAATTAAAAGTGAATTTGTAAGTGAGACTAATTGCGATGACAAAGTTGATGATTTTACCGGCAAGAGATAGATGCAGCTAACTTTCTAGGTCAATATTTATATTCGCTATTTCACATTTTCTGTCTCTGAATAAACTGCATGGATCTGAGCGGTTTCGTTGTTATCCTAAGATGAAAATCATCACGTGAATCGAATTTTTTTCTTCCCACACTCCTATTCACTGATCAGTTCCCTATCTATAAGCCGATATTTCCACCTTTGGCGCGGATAACAACGGCGACGTGTCGTGGAATGGAAGCAACGAGGTCTTGGTAGGTCGCTGGAGGGAGTTGGCAACACATCTGAAAACACAAGTTACTTAATTCCCGTAAATTCCGGAGAGGGGGACGATGAGATCAACCACATACCAGATGTGTGCCATAGGGTTCGAATCTGGCGAGTTTGGAGGCCATCACATCAATTGGAACTCGTCATTGTGTTCCTATAATGACTCCATCACACACTTGGCCTTGTGACTTGGCGCATTATCTTGATGAAAAATGCTAGTGCCTTCGAGAAAGATGATCATCATGAAGGGGTGTACGTGGTCTGCAACCGATGTACGGTACTCCTTGGCTATCATGGCGCCTTGCACGAGATTCTCTGGAGACAAGGACAGTCCCTAAAAATAAATGTTCATCAAAGATACAGGGAAACTTAGTCCAATTCGTGATCACAATATACTAAATATTCACCAGAATAGTAACTCATACTTTACCAGCAGCGTTGAGTAGCCGCGTGGTCTCAGGCGTCTTGTCACGGTCCGCACGGCTTCCCCCCCCCACACCCGAACTCCCCCCACCCCACCGAACCCACCCCTCCCCGTCGGAGGTTCGAGTCCTTCCTCCCACGGGCATGGCTGTGTGTGTTGCCTATAGCGGTATAGCGAAGGTTAGTTTAAGTACGATTAAGTAGTGTGAAAGCTTAGGGACGGATGACTTTAGCGGTTTTATTCTTTCGAGTCTCGGTCCGGCACACAGTTTTAATCTGCCAGAAAGCTTCATATCAGCGCACACTCCGCTGCAGAGTGAAAATCTCTTTCTGGAAACATCCCCCAGGCTGTGGCTAAGCCATGTCTGCGCAATATCCTTTCTTTCAGGAGTACTAGTTCTGCAAGGCTCGCAGGAGAGCTTCTGTAAAGTTTGGAAGGTAGGAGGCGAGGTACTGGCGGAAGTAAAGCTGTGAGGACGGGGCGTGAGTCGTGCTTGGGTAGCTCAGTTGGTAAGTTGGCCTCTGGCTGTGCTGCGGTGAGGACGCGCTGTTTGTGTTCCTGCCGCGGAGCGAGCGCTCGTGTTGTTTACATCGTACTCCGCCGTTTCGCGCGTGCCGTACTCAGCATATAGATCACTATGGCGCACCAATACAGAAAATCGACGCTCAAATTTACGTTCCGCAACGAATTTGCACGGCCCAAAGCACTCGAAGTCGAACGATTTCTACGAGAAGAAGTTAAAATCCCGGCGACCGACATTCTCGGCATTCACTTGTCCATTGTGAGTAGTATCGTATATGTCAAGATCATCAACGACGCAACATGTGAACGGATCCTTCGGGAAACGAAACAGGGCCTCCGTTTCTGCCATGCTGATGGCAATGTGGGGACTGTGCACGTCGATTATTCTGGCATGGGACTTCGCACGATCAGACTTTTCGAACTTCCTTTCGAACTACCGGCGGAGGACGTCGTGACAGCGCTGCGCCCCTACGGCACGGTGCATGATCGTAATGCGGAAAAATGGACGCAACTCCAGACATATCCTGTGCTGAACGGAGTCCGCCAGGTCCGAATAGACCTTAAAAGACATCTAACTTCATATCTGAATATCAGTGGCTGCCGTGCCATCTACGATGGGCAACCGAAGACCTGCTCTGGTTGTGGGAAGGAGGGACACCTCAGATCCGAATGTATCCAACGTCTAATCACTCAACTGCCGCCGGCTGCCGCGGACCCGCCGTCGCAGCCGACGCTGCTTCCCGTGACTTATGCAGCCGCCCTCACGACAGCTACCACTTCACCACGACAGCCGACATCCACTGTTGGGTCGCGGCTCCATCCTCCAATACAGGGCGATGACGACACACCCGTTCCACAAGCTACGGATTCAACTCCGATGCAGCCACCCCCGTCGACGGATAACAAGATACATGACGACAGCATGGCCGTAGACTCGCTTATTGTGCCTACGGCTGCCTTTGTGACGGAACGTCGTGAATCTTTGCCATCGTCTGACACAGAAGGACACACCAGGAAGAAACGCTCTCCGAAGCGACGGAAGCGGAGGCGTAGAGCAACTTCCGAACGGGATGCGACGCAGCCTCCAGAGGACGACGACTCCACCTTCAATGACGACGCTACCACAGAGGCAGCCGCCATTTGCTGCAGTGTGGCACCACCGAACGGAACTGAGGACAAACCACACATATCTACAGTGACAAAATCGGATGCCGATACGCAGGACAGATGCTGCCCACCACCTACTGGAGTGCAAGCACCCATGCCGTGTCCTGAGGAAGCTAGGGAAACCGATCTGGCTTTGAGTTCCCCGACGTGGGCGGATGACCACGACGACGACGGCACCATGCAAGTTACGCCAACAGGCTTGGCTCTGAGCACTATGGTCATCAGTCCCCTAGAACTTAGAACTACTTAAACCTAACTAACCTAAGGACGTCACACAACACCCAGTCATCACGAGGCAGAGGAATACGCCAACAGGGCCCACGCCATTGGAGCCGGCTCTCTAGAAAGGACAGCAGAAAATCCTAAGAAATGTTGGTCTTATGTCAAAGCGGTAGGTGGATCAAAACAAAATGTCCAGACACTCTGTGACCAAAATGGTACTGAAACAGAGGATGACAGACTTAAGGCCGAAATACTAAATGTCTTTTTCCAAAGCTGTTTCACAGAGGAAGACTGCACTGTAATTCCTTCTCTATATTGTCGCACAGATGACAAAATGGTAGATATCGAAATAGACGACAGAGGGATAGAGAAACAATGAAAACCGCTCAAAAGAGGAAAGGCCGCTGGACCTGATGGGATACCAGTTCGATTTTACACAGAGTACGCGAAGGAACTTGCCCCCTTCTTGCAGCGGTGTACCGTAGGTCTCTAGAAGAGCGTAGCGTTCCGTAGGAATGGAAAAGGGCACAGGTCATCCCCGTTTTCAAGAAGGGACGTCTAACAGATGTGCAGAACTGTAGACCTATGTCTCTAACGTCGATCAGTTGTAGAATTTTGGAACACGTATTATGTTCGAGTATAATGACTTTTCTGGAGACTAGAAATCTACTCTGTAGGAATCAGCATGGGTTTCGAAATAGACGGTCGTGTGAAACCCAGCACGCGCTATTTGTCCACGAGACTCAGAGGGCCATAGACACGGGTTCCCAGGTAGATGCCGTGTTTCTTGACTTCCGCAAGGCGTTCGATACAGTTCCCCACAGTCGTTTAATGAACAAAGTAAGAGCATATGGACTATCAGACCAATTGTGTGATTGGATTGAAGAGTTCCTAGATAACAGAACGCAGCATGTCATTATCAATGCAGAGAAGTCTTCCGAAGTAAGAGTGATTCAGGTGTGCCGTAGGGCAGTGTCGTAGGACCGTTGCTATTCACATTATACATGAATGACCTTGTGGATGACATCGGAAGTTCACTGAGGCTTTTTGCGGATGATGCTGTGGTATATCGAGAGGTTGTAACAATGGAAAATTGTACTGAAACGCAGGAGGATCTGCAACGAATTGACGCATGTTGCAGGTAATGGCAACTGAATTTCAATGTAGACAAGTGTAATGTTCTGCGAATACATAGGAAGAAAGATCCTTTATCATTTAGCTACAATATAGCAGGTCAGCAACTGGAAGCAGTTAATTCCATAAATTATCTGGAAGTAGGCATTAGGAGTGATTTAAAATGGAATGACCATATAAAATTAATCGTCGGTAAAGCAGATGCCAGACTGAGATTCATTAGAAGAATCCTAAGGAAATGCAGTCCGAAAACAAAGGGAATAGGTTACAGTACACTGCTTGAATACTGCTCACCAGTGGTTCAAATGGTTCAAATGGCTCTGAGCACTATGGGACTCAACATCTTAGGTCATAAGTCCGCTAGAACTTAGAACTACTTAAACCTAACTAACCTAAGGACACCACACACACCCATGCCCGAGGCAGGATTCGAACCTGCGACCGTATCAGTCCCGCGGTTGCTCACCAGTGTATGGGATCCGTACCAGATAGGGTTGATAGAAGAGATAGAGAAGATCCAACGGAGAGCAGCGCGCTTCGTTACAGGATCATTTAGTAATCGCGAAAGCGTTACGGAGATGACAGATAAACTCCAGTGGAAGACTCTGCAGGAGAGACGCTCAGTAGCTCGGTACGGGCTTTTGTTGAAGTTTCGAGAACATCGTACCTTCACCGAGGAGCCAAGTAGTATATTGCTCCCTCCTACGTATATCTCGCGAAGAGACCATGAGGATAAAATCAGAGAGATTAGAGCCCACACAGAATCATACCGACAATCCTTCTTTCCACGAACAATATGAGACTGGAATGGAAGGGAGAACCGTTAGAGGTACTCAAGGTACCCTCCGCCACACACCGTCAGGTGGCTTGTGGAGTATGGGTGTAGATGTAGATGTTTCCGATGTGGCGGCCGAATTACCCCAAATGGGGTCCTGTAAAAATTAAAAGTTTAAAAAAAGTGCCCTCCGCAGCATATCACGCGGAAATGCCCGCTATCACACGTCGCAGCTACGAATAGTGCGTTTAAAATAAGTTTACTTTTGACTAGCACGGAGCGAGAGGAGGGAAGCGTAGTTGCCAGCGTGTGTGCCGCGCGTCAGCAGATGACCACAGTCCTACTCGGTGCGGAATCTGGCAGGGTCGCTTGACTGCTTGAACAGCAAGCTGGCCGATCTGCGATCTTTCTGAAACTATTTTAAAGAAACTATTCGGTAATAAACTCTCATTCTCACACACCCTATAGTTTAAGTCGTTAGCTTCACGATGAACCACCTATTATTTCTTTAATGGTCATATTGTGACATTTAGGGTTTAGGTAAATTACTGCAAGAGATTCTTAGTTAGCAGTGAACAATATGTGTCGCTATGAATTTCGTGTTTGATACGTGTTAGGTCACATGTTGCTGTGTATTAAATGTAGATATATATTGAATTACTCTTTAAATTTGCAAGAATTTAGCTGTCTGTTTCCAAACTTGAGAAAATGGTGTGTACATAAAGCGCTCCAACACAAATTTTGCGTCAGTGAAAAAACTAGAATGAAATATTCGTAAATTCCTCGTATATCCTAAAACTTTTGAGATATCGAAGCGAGATTTTGGAAAATGATAACGATTACGAGACTGTTTTGCCATATGATTAATATGTGGAATTTCCATATCTACAGCGATAGTAAAGCGACTATAGATTTTTTCAATGAAATAATATAATTATTGGGGGCCATGGTGAAACGAGAACTGCTATGGGTTCTGTAGCAATATAAGTGAAGAAGTTACACGATTTTTTTATACTGAGAATTTGCTGTTTCATAAACTATTGACTTGACTTGCCCTCGGTCGTTAGTTTAATAATTCAGTATTTCAGGATTCTGTCGCAATGTCAACTGCATTACAATGTTAGTGAGATGAATATTTCTGAACTCTGCTGCGTTTTGACAAGAGAAGCAGATGTGCGGTGGCAACAGAAGTTACATATTCCTCAAAACTCGTCACAATCCTTCATGAATCAATGTCTCCTTAACTACCTTCTTGATATTATGGCTGACAACTCGAGACCAATCCTGTCATGTAACAATTGCACTGACTTCTTTTATCAGAATTTCAATCTCAGTGAGTGTAAACGTTTTTTGCCGCATTACTTGTCATCTAGGCCCATGTACTCTGTCGCATGTAAATGGGGATGATACTGATGATGCCTGATCGAACTATGTCCTTTACCGTTAGCCAGTTCGTCTACATGGTAGGATGAAGTTTTGGCTTGTACAACACTAAAAGCTCCATTAAATTAGCCTTATAAATGGAACATTTTTTTGTACACGGAGCAAAATATCCGCTTTCGTCCACAGCGTTATTGGAGCTTTATGCATAAAAAAAGAGTGGTTCATTTTATTCATTACTATTGTCGCGTTCCGAGGAATGTTTTGCATCAGAACGTTGTTTTCCCAGCGATCGTGTGAGACCCAACTCGCTTTATTTATTCATGAGACCCAGAAAATATTAGATGCAGGCTCTCTGGTAGATGCCATTTTCCTTGACTTCCGGAAGGCGTTCGATACAGTTCCGCACTGTCGCCTGATAAACAAAGTAAGAGCCTACGGAATATCAGACCAGCTGAGTGGCTGGATTGAAGAGTTTTTATCAAACAGAACACAGCATGTTGTTCTCAATGGAGAGACGTCTACAGACGTTTAAGTAACTTCTGGCGTGCCAAAAAAAAAAAAATGATTCAAATGGCTCTGAGCACTATGGGACTTAACAGCTGTGGTCATCAGTCCCCTAGAACTTAAAACTACTTAAACCTAACTAACCTAAGGACATGACACACATCCATGCCCGAGACAGGATTCGAACCTGCGACCGTAGCAGTCGCACAGTTCGGGACTGCGCGCCTAGAACCGCGAGACCACCGCGGCCGGCTCTGGCGTGCCACAGAGGAGTGTTATGGGATCATTACTTTTCACAATATGTGTAGATGACCTAGTCGATAGTGTCGGAAGTTCCATGCGGCTCTTCGCGGATGATGCTGTAATATACAGAGAAGTTGGAGCATTATAAAATTGCAGCGAAATGCAGGAAGATCTGCAGCGGATAGGCACTTAGCGCAGGGAGTGGCCACTGACCCTTAACATAGACAAATGTAATGTGCTGCGAATACGTAGAAAGAAGGATCATTTATTGTATGATTATATGATACAGGCACAAACACTGGTAGCATTTACTTCTGTAAAATATCAGGGTGTATGCGTACGGAACGATCTGAAGTGGAATGATCATATAAAATTGTTGGTAAGGCGGGTGCCAGGTTGAGATTCATTGGGAGAATCCTTCGGAAATGTAGTCTATCAACAAAGGAGGTGGCTTACAAAACACTCGTTCGACCTATACTTGAGTATTGCTCATCAGTGTGGGATCCGTACCAGGTCGGGTCGACAGAGGAGATAGAGAAGATGCAAAGAAGAGCGGCGCGTTTCGTCACCGATTTATTTGGTAAGCGTGATAGCGTTACGGAGATGTTTAGCAAACTCAAGTGGCAGACTCTGCAAGAGAGGCGCTCTGCATAGCGGTGTAGCTTGCAGTCCAGGTTTCGAGAGGGTGCGTTTCTGGATAAGGTATCGAATATACTGCTTCCCCCTATTTTTACCTCCCGACGAGATCACGAATGTAAAATTAGAGAGATTCGAGCGCGCACGGAGGCTTTCCGGCAGTTGTTCTTCCCGCGAACCATACGCGACTGGAACAGGAAAGGGAGGTAATGACAGTGGCACGTAAAGTGCCCTCCGCCACACACCGTTGGGTGGCTTGCGGAGTATAAATGTAGATGTTGATGTAGATTATTGTAAATCACGTATTCAGATGTAATGCTCTGTTGTCATTAATGCAACGCCAACACAAATCACTTGTTCAGAATCCCTGACGACTACAGAACACTTCAACGCCAGAAAATACGGCTTTACGAGAGCTGACAAACATTGATGCATCTAATGCGTGACACCATGTAGTGCTGGTTACTCATGGTGTGGTAACGGGGGGGCTTTACCAACCAGAGCCGGCCGATGTGGCCGAGCTGTTCTAGGCGCTTCTGATGTTTTACCAGCCAGACCGTTGGCGGCGAGATAGGGAAAGCCGGTTTCGCTATTGGTGTTACCTGGGCAACGGCGTCACGTCCCCCTCCGGTCAGCCGAACGTCATAAGTCGCAACTAGTTTAAGGCACTAAGAGAACTAACAATACCCGCGCATGGTTTATATACTACGAGGGTGGTTTGGAAAGTTCACAGAACGGAATTGAAAAAAAGTACTTACATCACTGAAACTTTTTTGTTTTTCAATGTAGTAAGTATCCTTTTAGACTAATGCACTTGGTCCAACGATGTTCCAGTGCCTTGATCACATCTCGAAAATGAGGTTCCTCCAGGCCTGCAAAATAGTTGTCAACTCCGGCTATCAATTCTTTGTTTGGAGTGAATCTACGCCCACCAAAAAAATTTTCTGTTTTGGGAAGAAATGGAAGTCTGACGGAGCCATATCGTGTGAAGAAGGCGGTTGTGGCAACAATTCATACCTTAGTTCGTGTAATTTTGCCATGGCGACGGCACATGTATGCAGGCGCGCATTGTCTTGATGGAAGATGACTTTCTTCCTTGCTAAACTCGGTCTTTTTTCGCGTATCTTTTGTTGCAATTTGTCCAGGAGGTTAGCATAGTATTCTACAATAATTGTTGCCTAGTGGGGAGATAATCTACGAACAGAATCCCCTTCGCATACCAGAGGACTGATGCCACGACCTTCCCCGCCGAAGTAATTGTCTATGCTTTCTTTGGTGGCGGAGAATCAGCATGTTTCCACTGCTTTGACTGTTGTTTTGTTTCTGGGGTATAGTAGTGCACCCACGTTTCATATATGGTCAGAAACTGGCGCAAGGATTCTTGTTCGTTTCTCCAAAAACGGGTCAAACATTGTCCGATATGTCCATTCTCATGCGTTTTTGATCCAGCGTCAAGAGTCGCGGCACCCATCTTACAGATAATTTTTTAATTTCTAATTCTTCAGTTAAAATGTGATATACTCTTTAAGGTGACATGTGGCAAGCGTGACAAATTTCACGCTCTTTCAATCGGCGATCCTCCACGACCATTTTGTGCACTTTTGTAATGATTTCTGGAGTAGTGACACATCTTGGCCGACCACTGTGCGGATCATCTTCTAAGCTCTCCCGACCAAATTTAAATTCATTTGTCCACTTGGCAACAGTTGAATATGAAGGAGCAGACACCCCCAGCGTATTCTGGAAATCGGCACAGATGTCCTTTGCTTTCATACATTTCTTGAAGAAGTACTTAACCACTGCTCGAATCTCGATTTTTTTCCATCTTCGCAAATCACTACGGGGGAACAACAACAGAACCACGTCACCGCCACAGCTCTCTTCCAAGAGCACTGACGTGGCACGTGTTTACAGGCAACAGTCCAATGAATATCACGTGAACAACTCGTTGCGGTAGCGCTGACCTCTCGTGGTGATACCGAGAATATTCCGAAACACCCTCGTAGAATTTAGAAACAAAAGCAGCCGCATTAAACCCTCTTTGATTTCCCTGAAGCGCTACTTTGCTGCGGGCATTATTCTGATGAGAGATTATATATATCGATAATTTTAATTAAAATTTTTTCAATGCTATTATTACCGATATTTTCGATCACCTCTCACCTATATGAATATAAGACTGATAATATTGTTCTTAATTAAAAGAGCGGTTATAAACTGTAATACGCGAAATTCCAATTTATACCACTGTTAGACATAGTGTACGATGGCGAATTGGTAAGCCCGAGATTCTGTCAAGAGATCACGTTAGAATCGCAGGTTTGTTATTGGCAGTTAAGGCGTATATCTATTCCGTGTATAATTGCAGAAATTCGCCTCATCTTTTTTCATAGAGATTGCCGAGAGCGTCAAAGAGTAGTAGTTGTGTGTGGCTTGATGAAAATGGGAAAAAACAAATTTCGTGTAGTGATAAGGCGCTACTATTTTCATGGTAAGACGCTTGCGGAAACGGAAGAAAAGCTGGGAAGCTATAATGGGAACTGGGGTTGGTTTTGGGGAAGGAGACCAGACAGCGAGGTCATCGGTCTCATCGGATTAGGGAATGATGGGGAAGGAAGGCGGCCGTGCCCTTTCAGCGGAACCATCCTGGCATTTGCCTGGAGTGATTTAGGGAAATCACATAATGGGAACTCTGCTCTGTCATATGATTTTTATATTCGGCTCTCAAACAGGTTTTTGTAATCCGATTCCTCAGCACCGCTTCTGGTTGGTTATGTAAACATTCCAAAATCGGTTCTGAGAATGCGGTTCTAGCTGGCGGATATCGACTTCCGGAATCGATTTTCACTCACGCGTGAACGCACAACAGTTTTTATAGCTTGCTAAGGTTGTCAGACTACGTCTTGTTTTTGGAAGTTTTCGGGTAATCGGCTAATCTGGGAGGATTAACTTTTTGTGCAATGAAGAAGGAGAAGTACTAGACTCTCCTATTTAGGTGAAGAGAAACAGCTATTGTGCCGACTAAATCAGAACCGGAACAGTTGTTCTCCAGACGCCATTTCTGTAAACAGAGATGTAACTGGTCTAACAAAACTGCTTCAGACCTTAACATGTAAACACGAGAGCGAGAAAGGGTTTTCGATATTTGGTTTTCGCCTTCCAGAATATGTGTTGCAGGTAAACCTAGTGAATGTTTAGTTCAAAAGCGGTTCCTAGAATTTCAGTGCAGCCGTTCGAGCACGAAAGTCGCCGAGCGCGCAGGACGCGTAGATGAGGTCTCAGCGTAAGAAACAGGAAACAAATCACGCCTTACTGTGGTCTACACTGATGAGCCAAAAAATTATTACCACTTTTTTTCTTCTTTATTATTATTTGACACCTTACAATAAGGTGGGCTGGCAGCAGCACACTACGCTGCTCTTCAGCCACAAGTTTTACAGAGAAAATGCAATGGAGACACAGAGAACAAAGGGAGGGGCAAAAAACAGTAGACACAGAAACAAATAACACGTAGCCGTTCACACGAGAAGACACCTAAAGAAACGGTTGGCACTGCACATGGACACTGATGACGGAGACGACACGCGAACTATGGAGCGTCGGCGGTGAAAAATAATGAGGCACAAACACAACGGCACACACACTAAAACGATGACGATGATCTCCGGCACGCGAATGTCCACTTTACGTGTGCGAGTCCGGGGACCTGCCAAGAGGGGAAGAAGGTGGTGGGGGAGGGAGATGGGAGAGCAAAGATGCCAAGGGCAGAGGAGATGGGGGGGGGGAGGAATGAAGGTATGGGGGTAGGGGAAGCCCAGGGGAGGAGGGGGCAGAGAGGGAGGAGGGAGGGAAGGGGGAGAGAAGGGAGAAAGGGTGCCCATAGGAACAAACACAGGAAGAGGGAGGGAGCATCAAAGTTGGTAGGAGGGGTAGATGGAGGAAAGGAGGGCATCATGAGGGAGGGGGAGCTGGCGGAAGCCATCTTGGGAGAGGGTGAGGAGAGTGGAGAGATGGAGAGCAGGTCGGATGTGGAAATACAGGCGCGGCAGCGGACGGGGCAGGAGAGGATGGTTCAAATGGCTCTGAGCACTATGGGACTTAACTGCTACGGTCATCAGTCCCCTAGAACTTAGAACTACTTAAACCTAACTAACCTAAGGACAGCACACAACACCCAGCCATCACGAGGCAGAGAAAATCCCTGACCCCGCCGGGAATCGAACCCGGGAACCCGGGCGTGGGAAGCGAGAACGCTACCGCACGACCACAAGATGCGGGCGGAGAGGATGGGAGAGACAAGCGGGTGAGGAGGATCGAGTTTACGGGAGGTGTAGAGGATCCGTATCTGTTCGAGGAGAAGGAAGAGGTGGGGGAACGGCATAAGGTCATACAGGATCCGCGTGGGGGAGGGGAGACGGATGCGATAGGCGAGGTGAAGAGCATGGCGTTCTAGGATCTAAAGGGATTTGTAAAAGGTAGGGGGAGCGGAGATCCAGGTAGGGTGGGCGTAGCAAATGATAAGGCGGATGAGGGATTTATAGGTATGGAGGATGGTGGAAGGGTCCAGACCCCATGTACAGCCAGAAAGGAGCTTGAGGAGACGGAGTCGGGAGCATGCCTTGGCTTGGATTGTCCAGAAGTGGGGAGGTCCAGGAGAGGCGACGGTCGAGGGTGACGCCAAGGTACTTAAGGGCGAGGGTGAGGGTGAGGGGATAGGACGACCACAAACGGTGACATAGAAATCGAGGAGGCGGAAGGAAGGGGTGCTTCTGCCTACTATGATCGCCTGTTATGACCACTGCCCACCGCCAGGTTATATGCAGAATGGTGGCGCTGAGGGCACGTGACGCAGTAAGACAAGTATACGAGCAGAGCAGAGACGAATGGGAAATAATTCTAGCGACCATAAGTGGCGCAAATGCCGACTTGGGAAACTTTGACAAAAGCCAGATTGCTGTGGCCCAGTGCCTGGGAGCGAGCATTTCGGAACTTCCCAAGGTGGTCGGCCGTTCGCGTCCTACTGCCATGAGCAGTTACGGAAAATAGGTGAATGCTGAAACTACGAGTAGGCGGCAGGCACAAGTGTTTTTGTGCAAATCGTTCAAAAAAATATTCAACTGTGTGTAAAATCTTATGGGACTTACCTGCTAAGGTCATCAGTTCCTAAGCTTAAGCACTACTTAAACTAAATTATCCTATGGACAAACACACACACCCATGCCCGAGGGAGGACTCGAACCTCCGCCGGGACCAGCCGCACAGTCTATGCAGCGGCACACCGTTTGCGCACAATTTTGAACATGTTGTTGTTGTTATTATGGTCTTCAGTCCTGAGACTGGTTTGATGCAGCTCTCCATGCTACTCTATCCCATGCAAGCTTCTTCATCTCCCAGTACCTACTGCAACCTACATCCTTCTGAATCTGTTTAGTGTATTCATCTCTTGGTCTCCCTCTACGATTCTTACCCTCCATGCTGCCCACCAATACTAAATTGGTGATCCTTTTATGCCTCAGAATATGTCCTAGCAACCGATCATTTCTTCTAATCAAGATGTGCCACAAATTTATCTTCTCCCCAATTCTATTCAATACCTCATCATTAGTTATGTGATCTACCCATCTAATCTTCAGCATTCTTCTGTAGCACCACATTTCGAAAGATTCTATTCTCTTCTTGTCTAAACTATTTATCGTCCATGTTTCACTTCCATACATGGCCACACTCCATACAAATACTTTCAGAAACGACTTCCTAACACTTAAATCTATACTCGATGTTAACAAATTTCTCTTCTTCAGAAATGCTTTCCTTGCCATTGCCAGTCTACATTTTATATCCTCTCTACTTCGATCATCATCAGTTATTTTGCTCCCCAAATAGCAAAACTCCTTTACTACTTTAAGTGTCTCATTTCCTAATCTAATTCACTCAGCATCACCAGACTTAATTCGAAAACATTCCATTATCCTCGTTTTGCTTCTGTTGATGTTCATCTTATACCCTCCTTTTAAGACACTGTCCATTCCGTTCAACTGCTCTTCCAAGTCCTTTGCTGTCTCTGTCAGAATTACAATGTCATCGGCGAACCTCAAAGTTTTTATTTCTTCGCCATGGATTTTAATACTTACTCCGAATTTTTCTTTTGTTTCCTTTACTGCTTGCTCAATATACAGATTGAATAACATCGGGGATAGGCTACATCCCTGTCTCACTCCCTTCCCAACCACTGCTTCCCTTTCATGCCCCTCGACTCTTATAACCGCCACCTGGTTTCTGTACAAATTGTAAATAGCCTTTCCCTCCCTGCATTTTACCCCTGCCACCTGCAGAATTTGAAAGAGAGTATTCCAGTCAACATTGTCAAAAGCTTTCTCTAAGTCTACAAAAGATAGTAACGTAGGTTTGCCTTTCCTTAATATAGCTTCTAAGATAAGTCATACGGTTAGTATTGCCTCACGTGTTCTAATATTTCTACGGAATCCAAACTGATCTTCCCCGAGGTCGGCTTCTACCAGTTTCTCCATTCGTCTGTAAAATATTCGCGTTAGTATTTTGCATCCGTGACTTATTAGAAGTGATAGTTCGGTAATTTTCACATCTGTCAGCACCTGCTTTCTTTGGGATTGGAATTATTATATTCTTCTTGAAGTCTGAGAGTATTTCGCCTGTCTCATTCATCTTGCTCACCAGATGGTAGAGTTTTGTCAGGACTGGCTCTCCCAAGGCTGTCAGTAGTTCTAATGGAATGTTGTCTACTCCCGGAGCTTTGTTTCGACTCAGGTCTTTCAGTGCTCTGTCAAACTCTTCATGCAGTATCATATCTCCCATTTCATATTCATCAACATCCTCTTCCATTTCCATAATATTGTCCTCAAGTACATCGCCCTTGTATAGACCCTCTATATACTCCTTCCACCTTTCTGCTTTTCCTTCTTTACTTAGAACTGGATTTCCATCTGAGCTCTTGATATTCATACAAGTGGTTCTCTTTTCTCCAAAGGTCTCTTTAATTTTCCTGTAGGCAGTATCTATCTTACCCCTAGTGAGATAAGCCTCTACATCCTTACATTTGTCCTCTAGCCATCCCTGCTTAGCCATTTTGCACTTCCTGTCGACCTCATTTTTGAGACAGTAGATTATGTTGAACATGGTGTTCCGCAGAATAGGACACCTACGTGTTCCATGATGACCCAACAACACCGTCAGTTATGATTACAGAGGGCAACGGATCATCGCGATAGGACCACTGATCAATGGAATCGTGTCGCCTAGTCGGATGAATCCCGTTTATCGTTAAACCAGGTCGATGATTGAGTCCAGACACGCTGGCATCCAGGCCAACGACTGATCGAGACATGCAACGGGCCAAGGACACAGGCCGGTGGGAGCAGTATTATGTTATGGGGGACATTCACCTGGGTTTCCATGGGATCTGAGTTAATAATGGAAGGTATCTTGATAGCTGTGGACTACGTGAACATTGTTAGGAATAACATGTAACCCCTTATGATTAATACACTACTGGCCATTAACATTACTACACCAAGAAGAAATGCAGATGATGAACGGGTATTCATTGGATAAATATATTATACTAGAACTGACATGTGATTACATTTTCACGCAATTTGGGTGCATACATTGTAAGGTGTCAGGCAAATCCAACACCTTCCATGAAAACCCTGTCATGATAAGCAAATCAAATAGTATGTCACATAGCTCCGAATAAATCGTGACATTAAGTTAACCAAAGTAATACGAGTAACGAGTGAGCAAATGGAATACCACAGACTAAAACAAGAATGCCTAAATGCATGTCATACCTTCCCACCGTGAGACAGACGCAGTTCCGAGGGGAGAAACGAGAACAGAAGCCGAGAGCAGAACCGTGTTAAGCAAGAAGGCCCTACGATAAGGGACGGATGGACACCCACGTCGCCAGCTAACTGCTAGGACCACACCACCCACAAGTTTTTTATCGTGAGACTTTTTCAGGTCTCTGTTACGTCAAGACCACCCCCCCATCCCATGTTAAAAGCTAGAGCCCTCCAGAAGAACAGTATAGATCTTACGATAACGCTAAAAGGACCACACCAGCTGCAAGTTTTAGCGTGAGACTTTTTCGCGTCTCTGTTATGTTGCAAACTTTCAAAAACATTACCCCACCATGAAAAGTATAACATTTCTCATTGGATAGACAGAATTTTTGTAGGCGGAGCTTAAGGTTAACATTGAGACCCTGATTGGTCAGATGAAAACACAGCCAGATAGTTTTTTTTTTAAACCAACTTCGGTAAATTGTAGTAAGGAGAAGTTAGGAGAAGAGTTGCTTTGGAGACGGCGAGGTGAGCGGAGCTGTGCTGCTCGCCGCCCCCTGACGAACACCGACAAGGTAATGAACGCACGTGATGCTGCATTTTTGAGCACATAAGGCTTCACACAGAACTGCAGAAGTCTCATCTGTTACATCCCCTTCTTGCGTAATACTAGTGTCGATCGTAAATTAAAGTTCATGGTGTTCACATTTGCCACTTGAAGTAAAAATCTGAAACGCAATGATTTTTCTGTTATATACGAGGGCAGTTCAACAAGTAATGCAACATATTTTTTTTCTCGGCCAATTTTGGTTGAAAAAACCGGAAATTTCTTGTGGAATATTTTCAAACATTCCCGCTTCGTCTCGTATAGTTTCATTGACTTCCGACAGGTGGCAGCGCTGTACGGAGCTGTTAAAATGGCGTCTGTAACGGATGTGCGTTGCAAACAACGGGCAGTGATCGAGTTTCTTTTGGCGGAAAACCAGGGCATCTCAGATATTCATAGGCGCTTGCAGAATGTCTACGGTGATCTGGCAGTGGACAAAAGCACGGTGAGTCGTTGGGCAAAGCGTGTGTCATCATCGCCGCAAGGTCAAGCAAGACTGTCTGATCTCCCGCGTGCGGGCCGGCCGTGCACAGCTGTGACTCCTGCAATGGCGGAGCGTGCGAACACACTCGTTCGAGATGATCGACGGATCACCATCAAACAACTCAGTGCTCAACTTGACAGCTCTGTTGGTAGTGCTGTCACAATTGTTCACCAGTTGGGATATTCAAAGGTTTGTTCCCGCTGGGTCCCTCGTTGTCTAACCGAACACCATAAAGAGCAAAGGAGAACCATCTGTGCGGAATTGCTTGCTCGTCATGTGGCTGAGGGTGACAATTTCTTGTCAAAGATTGTTACAGGCGATGAAACATGGGTTCATCACTTCGAACCTGAAACAAAACGGCAATCAATGGAGTGGCGCCACACCCACTCCCCTACCAAGAAAAAGTTTAAAGCCATACCCTCAGCCAGTAAAGTCATGGTTACAGTCTTCTGGGACGCTGAAGGGGTTATTCTGTTCGATGTCCTTCCCCATGGTCAAACGATCAACTCTGAAGTGTATTGTGCTACTCTTCAGAAATTGAAGAAACGACTTCAGCGTGTTCGTAGGCACAAAAATCTGAACGAACTTCTCCTTCTTCATGACAACGCAAGACCTCACACAAGTCTTCACACCCGAGAGGAGCTCACAAAACCTCAATGGACTGTTCTCCCTCATGCACCCTACAGCCCCGGTCTCGCACCGTCGGATTTCCATATGTTTGGCCCAATGAAGGACGCAATCCGTGGGAGACACTACGTGGATGATGAAGAAGTTATTGATGCAGTACGACGTTGGCTCCGACATCGACCAGTGGAATGGTACCGTGCAGGAATACAGGCCCTCATTTCAAGGTGGCGTAAGGCTGTAGCATTGAATGGAGATTACGCTGAAAAATAGTGTTGTGTAGCTAAAAGATTGGGGAATAACCTGGTTTATTTCAATGCTGAATAAAACAACCCCTGTTTCAGAAAAAATGTGTTGCATTACTTACTGAACTGCCCTCGTAGTTATTGAGAAGCCACATCAGCCACTGTAATTTACGACAAGTTAGATAAGTAATTAAAGACAATTGAGGGTCACTGTAGAACATTTTGATAGTTTACTCTTTTGTGAAACTTAATTTAAACCTAGATTATAAGTGTGATATGGCATAGGTCATCCTTCGATCCATTGTAGAACTTGGAAACCCATTCAGGGAATATTCGTTCACATTTTTGTTGAACGCAGTTGGTTTTTACCATCCTGTTATCAATAGTGCAATTTATAAACGATATTTTGTGAGTAGAATAAAATTTCCAATGGTAAACTTAACTGCTTTTTCGACGTTATTTGACCAGCTAACTAAAAATAGGAAAGCCTTGAACCCCTTCCACTAAATTTCGTTAGTATTAAGATTCCTTTACAGGGAGTGCAGTGGAGCTGACGCTGAAATCATTAAGTATTTGGTTATATCATCGCTAGTCTCACTGAACTCTTCTGAATTCTACATGTCATGTGTGGTCTGACGTCTCCTTACCAGCAACAGGTCCCAGGTTCAAACTAGTCAGTTCCCTAAAAAACACGCTCAGAGCGTCGTTGCACGAAAGTGGTAGGGAGACACGATATAGAACAAACAGACACCACACAGAGTGTTTAGAAAATGGCGACCCTGCCAGGATGGTAAAATAACATGATTGAAGGTCGACCACATGCCCAACTAGGTCAGAAAAATATCTTGTTGAAAAATTTTTGTAAAAAAAAAAATTTTTTCCTAAGTTATACATAGTCGAAAACAGTAGCTGCAGCGATAGATAGTAATAAAGTATTCAATAGATAGACATTCTAGCAGAGACAACAGCATAATTAAGTTATGAATTTTAATATTGTTACAATTAAGTTTTCTCTCCAATGCAAGCGCACAGGTGGCGGATACATTGTTGACAAGTTGGTTCTGACCCAACAAGTAAGTGAATGGATTGTCAGTCTTGGTAGTGTCAAGTCGTGTGAACAAAAAGTTTATGAAACGCGTGAGATCGTATGAGCGCATGTTGACGCGAAGTAGGGCGCGTGAATTGCTTTTAAAACAGAAAATAAGGGATTCGGAAAGATTACCAATGGCAGATCGAGACCTTGACCGAATTGAGGTAGAGACCCAGCATGAAAATGGACAGAGAATAGAGGACAGTACAACAGACGATGCAGTATCGCGAGAAATAGGACATATAACGCGCCATAACGAGGATAATGTACGTCAAGCCATAGAAAACGTGAGTCATCATACGACAGAGGAGCAGGAAAGTAGAGAGACAGTCGATGAAGATTCTAACTTGCGTCTTGAATACGTAGAACCCCTAGTAAAAGTAATCAGAGCTCGCTCACCACAGAGTACAAGGAATGCGAGCATTAACGTGTCACAGCACAGTTCAATGCAATTGGTTGCGAACCAACACTTGGGCGAAAACACAGAGCGTAGGACGGCGGAAGAAAACGCAATAGGACCCACCAATCTGGCAGAGTTATTACAATTAATGACGGAAACCATGACAAGACAAAATAAAGAAATTGCGAACCAAATTAAAATTCAGAATGCAGAAATGACGAAACAAAATGCAGTACCACGAGACAAATGCGTGAGATTAAAGAACAAAACAAAAAAATTCAGTTACACCTAAGTCATATTGAAGACGAGGCAAAAGAATCTCGAGAAGTGATAGGAATCTTAATAACAGGTTACAATCAATTGAGAACAGACATTGACAAGATACAAGTGGACGTACAAACATTGCGTAATGACACTCAGGACGAGATCAAAACATTACGTAACAACACCCAGGGAGAAGTCAAGAAACTAGAGAAACAGATAAACGTAATTACTAGACAAGCAGCAGGTACAGCGCGTAAAATTGTTGAAACAGTGTGTTACACAAACGTGTCACAAAAGCAGCGCTAAAAAGATATGATAACCGCATAGTCAAAATAGAAGTGCAAACGAAGCGACAATTTCAGAAATTGCGAACAGAGTTGTTGCAAACCATTGAAGAGCGTAGTGAACAGGACCGAACAAGCACAGAATCTGCAACCACACCCGTATCTGTGACAGCACCGGAAAAACAAGCAATTAACGAAGATATCATGCATTTGCGATTCCAGTCACAGGCGGAAAGTAACATACGTGACAATGGAAAGCCAGATCGCGAAGAGTACAGTGCAATGCATTCAGCTACACGTTCACAACCGATGGAAGAAAATTATTGCGTACCACTCCAACGATACTACGCAAGGGTAGGCGAAAGTTACAGTGGACAATATCCAATGGATCTACCACAACCGGAAAGAACGACGGGAGAAATGATCAGAAACAAAAGTGGCGAAGAATAGCGAATTTCATATGGAACTATGACAAAGTACGACAACGATCATTTCCTCACAGTCAGAAAATTTCAACACTTTCGAGAAGGAAACTCATTACATCCACGAACGTTTATTGATCAATTCCGAGTAGGATTACCAGAACACTGGATGCTAGCACACAAATTAGACTTTATATGTGCACACATGTCAGGAACAGTCGCAGAAACCATGCAGAATGTTGCAGCGACATGCCGATCGTACGAAGATTTCAAAGAGAAGTTTCTCTCACGATATTGGTCCAGCGAAGCACAGAACAGAGTGAAGTACGAATTATTACAGAACCCATATTTTGAAAATTCAGGAGAGAAGAGTCGCGTGAAATTTTTCGAATTAATGGCAAAGAAAAATCAATGCTTAGATGTACCGTACAGTGACGGAGAGTTGATTAAATTATGCGCGATGAAGCTTACATTGAAATACCAGCAATCATTAGTAGGTCGCGGAGGCAATGACGTCGAAGCATTTAAAGGTATTCTAAGGGAACTAGAGTTCCTATTTTCGGAAGATGACGCAAGAAAAAGACGAAGCGCACGTGAAAACGAAAGCAAAAAGCATTGAATCCACAAGACACAGTACGAAGAAATAATAATTACGAACCATGTGATAACTTCGCACCAAGAAACGACAATAGATCAACAAAGAACCGGTTATGAATTTAGAAGAGAATATGGCAATAACTATAATTCACCCAGGAACGGCAACAACTATTACAGAGGGAATAACGACAACCCGAACGGGTACTGGAGAACCAATAGACCGACAAATTATCAACAAAGAAACCACTATCAACAAGCTGAACAAGAAAAGAGAATACACATAGAAGAGGTGGAGGTAAGACCACCAAACCCCGATAAACGTTCGATTTGACAGCTAAGCGCCCATGCCAAAGAGAATGACGCACCGACCCAGGACAATTGCAGCACCTTGAACAGAGAAGTAAAAATCTTATCACGAGAAGAGAAGAAGGAAGAAACAAATCCGCAGGGACCAGATGAAAACGAAGACAAGAAAATAACAATATCGTGTTGGGACGAAATTAATTGGGAGAATACTGACGAAGAAGATGAATTACCAGAGGCATGCACAACGAATGTAGGAGGAAAGGACGAAGTAATGAGTATTGCAGAGATATTTAAGATGGAAACCAGGGAAAGCAAATTCAATAAGGATAATGCGCAGTCGACAGAAGTTGAAAATAAGATATGAGTGGGCACACAACCCAACGTATATAATGAAGGAAGTTATGAAGCGATAATTAGAGCATTTAGATGCGATTATGTGGAAGTAGCGACGAAGAACGAGAAGATACGCGAGGATGTTGAAAAAAGCGTAAATGAAGGAAGAAATAGAGAAGAGGAAATAAAAGAGAGAGAAGTAGCAGTCGAAGCTTATCCTACAGAAAGTTCGAATTAACATGGGAAATTCCTAAAAAGACTCATGTATGATTCAGTGGAGGATTCGTTGATGCAAGAAGAAGAAGAACAGAACCAACCCTCTCAAATTCAAACAACTGTGAAGGCCAGGGTAAAGCATATCCAAGTCAATATTATAATTGATAGCGGAAGTGAACTGACTGCGATCTCAGAAAATTTATTCATGCAGTGTAATGCCAATGAGGAATTGCCAGTTCTGAAACCACGTAAGATTAAAGTAAGAGGTCCTATTAGAAACAATGCTGCGGAAGTTGCGAGACAAACAAGGTTAACTCTTTCGTACCAAGGTCAAAAGATCGAAGCCTACTTCGTGATTATACCTAAACTAACTGTAGATTTGATTATAGGTGCAGATTTTTTAAATGAGAGACGAGCGATAATAGATATGGGGAAAGGTAGCGTAACATTCGGGAATGTCACACTTCTCTTTGAGCAAAAGCTAAAATTAGATGAAATACTAGTTATAAACAAACAATTAAGAATGACACGAAATAAAGAGGATGAAGAATTAGAATGGTATGCACAAAAGGGGGAATCGCCTCAACTCATGTTAGAAGTCCATAAAGAAATCGACGAAAAATTGCAAGTAGTTCAAGATATTTCGGAACACAGTAAAAGAGAGTTAGAGGGTATTTTACGAGATAAAGCAGAGGTATTTTCACCTAAGACTGGCAGTATTAAACACTTTCAGTACAAGTTTGAAGATTAATTTTATTACTGGTAAATAATCAGCACAATATTTCAAGATTATGTTGCAGAACAGATCGTCAGGAGAAAGAAGAATGAAGAGAGAGGAAGGTGGGAAAAAGAAAGTAGTTTCAATAAAAACAAAAACAAAAATAACACCAATAGTACCATAGATTAAGGTGAAGGGATAAAGTGTAGATAGTTTAACAGCATGAAATACTAAAATGCTATACACCACGACACTACACAAAAAACAAAAGTAAAACGAATTTGAGGATTTTTGTAAAAGTTAAGATTCAAAATATCTTAGAATTGTAACATGGAAAGGACGCCAAAATTTGTAAAGCTTTCTAAAAAGGCGTAAAATAATGTCGGTACTAGACATATGTCAGATGATTATAAGTAAAACTTTTTGTAAGAACCATTGTAAAAACTCCAGCAAAGACCAGATGCAACGACCCACAAGTTGTAATGCAAGAAGTATCAAGAAAGAAAAGGACATAATTAGCAAGACACGATTCCTACAAGGCAGAAGCGTCAAGAGAAGGGAAAGGACAGCGAGACCAACAAAAGGCCCTTGTAACTGAAGTGGGCAATAAATTTGCCCGCTAGGCGGAACCCTGCTTGGACGGAACATCCTGCAGTGACACGACAGGACGCTGAACGCCGGGTCTCCGAGCGCCCCGAATGAACGGAGTGAGCAAAAAACGGCCCGACAAGAAGACCGCTTGGGCAAGCCACCACTGGCAAAAAAATGTGTAAAAGTCACACTACCGCTATTAAACAGCACGCTAATGCACGAAACTCAAGGAAATGTCCACAAAGTAAAAATGACACGCCCAAACAATTTATCAAACTGTTACTAGGAGGAGAACTTCAAAGCAACTAGTTATCAATAAATATTTCCATATCCTGCCCAGAGAAGAACCAAGAATCAAGTAAGAAGCAGAGAAAAAGCAGGAAGAACAGAAGTTGAAGATTCACAAGATTGAGACCAAGAAAGAAGATTTCTGAAGAATAGACGACATACCTTCCCAAATCCCTATCCTATTGTAAACTAGTCGTCTGCAAAGTATTACAACGAAAAACGACCGCTTTCAGCGACACATAACGATGACTTCCACACATTCAAAGCCAGTAAACCACGAGATTCTGCACTCACAGCTCCATTCTATTATGGGACCTCCACAACAGCAACACACACTTGCAAAGCCAACAAGGAACGATGAACGAAGCTGTACATCAAATACTTGCATACATCCATCTCGCTCAAGTCCATCACCTTCGTGCAAAAACATTCGCCAACCTCATGCTTAAACATTCATAGGATTGTGTGAACGCGTGAAATCAAATTATGAGATGTAGAAATTGTGCAAAAGAAACGTGTGAAAAACTAAATAAGTTAAGCACACCAGACAGCTAATAAACTACAAAATAACAGTCATTGACTATGGACTTAAGTAAAAAATAGACTATCGATAAAAATAAGTCATTAGTTCTGAAATGGACAGTTTATAAAGAACAAAAGTAAGGCATAATAAACACTACAACTATATGCCACTTATTTTCTCCTCATAAAAATAAAAGAACAACTATATTTTACTTATTTTCTCTTTATAAAAACAAAAAAATAAAAAATTATCTTCTTGGATGTTTTCCCTTTTTTTTTAACATTTGTACCATTTATTAGGATAATATCTCAATACTTGTGTATGTATATTTCTTTGACAAAGCAATTCTTGGAAATAATTCTTATTTGTTAGTGTAACAATGTTGAAATGAGTGTCTAGAAACGAAAACATTATACTTGTACATGATATTTCGAAAATGTGTTAGGAATAGATTTTACTTAATTACTACATTTATAAAAACAATATTTCTAAGAAAATCGATGTGAAAGACTCCTCACTTTCGATAACAAACTTCTTAAAAAACAAACTTCACACTTAAATAAAGAAAGAAAATAATTAAAAATTAATAATAGCATAAAAATATTCTTCTCTTGTCATTTTTAAGAATAATGTGGAAGAATATAAAAATATAAATTAGTAATACAAACTAGTATAGAACCAGAATAACGTGGCTGAACAGTAGGCAACAAAATTTAGATAAAGCAATAATTTTTGACTGAACTTAGACAACGATTCAATCATTGGCTAACTTCAGTACAAAAATTAAGTTCGAAGGGTGGTGATATGTAAGGTGTCAGGCAAGTCCAACACCTTCCATGAAAACCCTGACATGATAAGCAAATCCAATAGTATGTCACATAGCTCCGAATAAATCGTGACATTAAATTAACCAATGTAATACGAGTAATGAGTGAGCAAATGGAATACCACAGACTAACACAAGAATGCCTAAATGCATGTCATACTCCCCACTGTGAGACAGACGCCGTTCCGAGGGGAGAAACGAGAACAGAAGCCGAGAGCAGAACCGTGTCGCCAGCTAACTGCTAGGACCACACCACCCGCACGTTTTTTAGCGTGAGACTTTTCCGCGTCTCTGTTACATCAAGACCACAGCCCAGCCCATGTTAAAAGCTAGAGCGCTCCAGAAGAACAGTATATATCTTACGATAACACAAAAAGGGCTACACCACCCGCAAGTTTTACCGTGAGACCTTTTTTGCGTCTCTATTACGTTAGGACCACCCCCCCCATCCCATGTTAAAAGGTAGAGCCCTCCAGAAGAACAGTATAGATCTTACGATAACGCTAAAAGGACTACACCAGCTGCAAGTTTTAGCGTGAGACTTTTTCGCTTCTCTGTTACGTTGCAAACTTTAAAAACCTTGGCCCACCACGAAAAGTATAACGTTTCTCATTGGATAGACAGAATTTTTGTAGGCGGAGCTTAAGGTTAACATTGAGACCCTGATTGGTCAGATGAAAACACAGCCAGACAGTTTTTTTAAACCAACTTCGGTAAATTGTAGTAAGGAGAAGTTAGGAGAAGAGTTGCTTCGGAGATGGCGAGGTGAGCGGAGCTGTGCTGTCCACCACCCCCTGACGAACACCGACAAGGTAATGAACCCATGCGATGCCGCATTTTTAAGCGCATAAGGCTTCACTCAGAACTACAGAAGTCTCATCTGTTACATCCCCTTTTTGCGTAATACTAGTGTCGATCGTAAATTAAAGCTCATGGTGTTCACATTTGCCTCTTGAAGTAAAAATCTGAAACGGGATGATTATTCTGTTATATAGTTATTGAGAAGCCACATCAGCCACTGTAATTTACGACAAGTTAGATAAGTAATGAAAGATAATTGAGGGTCACTGTAGACCTTTTTGATAGTTTGCTCTTTTGTGAAACTTAATTTAAACCTAGATTATAAATGTGATATGGCATAGGTCATCCTTCGATCCATTGTAGAACTTGGAAACCCATTCAGGGAATATTCGTTCACATTTTTGTTGAACGCAGTTGGTTTTTACCATATTGTATTAAAACATTTGCTTTTATCAATAGTGCAATTTATAAACGATATTTTGTGAGTAGAATAAAATTTCCAATGGTAAACTTAACTGCTTTTTCCTAACTAAAAATAGGAAAGCCTTGAACCCCTTCTACTAAATTTCGTTAGTATTATGATTCCTTTACAGGGAGTGCAGTGGAGCTGACGCTGAAATAATTAAGTATTTGGTTATATCATCGCTAGTCTCACTGAACTCTTCTGAATTCTACATGTCATGTGTGGTCTGACGTCTCCTTACCAGCAACAGGTCCCAGGTTCAAACTAGTCAATTCCATAAAAAACACGCTCAGAGTGTCGTTGCGCGAAAGTGGTAGGGAGACACGGTATAGAACAAACAGACACCACGCAGATTGTTTAGAACATCCTGAGAAATCAGTACCCAGAACAACCACCTCTGGCCGCAATAACGGCCTTCATACGCCTTGGCATTGAGTCAAACAGAGCTTGGATGGCGTGTACAGGTACAGGTACCCATGCAGCTTCAACACGATACCACAGTTCATCAAGAGTAGTGACTGGCGTATTGTGACGAGCCAGTTGCTCGGCCACCATTGACCAGACGTTTTCAATTGGTGAGGGATCCGGAAAATGTGCTGGCCAGGGCAGCAGTCGAACTTTTTCTGTATCCAGAAAGGCCCGTACAGGACCTGCAACATGCGGTCGTGCATTATCCTGCTGAAATGTAGGGTTTCACAGGGATCGAATGAAGGGTAGAGCCACGTGTCGGAACACATCTGAAATGTAACGTCCACTGTTCAAAGTGCCGTCAATGCGAACAAGAGGTGACCGAGACGTGTAACCAATGGCACCCCATACCATCACGCCGGCATGGCGATGACGAATACACGCTTCCAATGTGCGTTCACCGCTATGTCGCCAAACACGGATGCGACCACCATGATGCTGTAAACAGAACCTGGATTCTTCCAAAAAATGACGTTTTGCCATTCGTGCACCCTCGTCATTGAGTACACCATCGCAGGCGCTCCTGTCTGTGATGCAGCGTCAAGGGTCACCGCAACCATGGTCTCCGAGCTGATAGTCCATGCTGCTGCAAACGTCATCGAACTGTTCGTGCAGATGGTTGTTGTCTTACAAACGGCGCCACCTGTTGACTCAGGGATCGAGACGTGGCTGCACGATCCGTTACAGCCATGCGGATAAGATGCTTGTCATCTCGACTGCTAGTGATACGAAGCCGTTGGGATCCAGCACGGCGTTCCGTATTACCCTCCTGAAGCCACCGATTCCATATTCTGCTAACAGTCATTGGATCTCGACCAACGCGAGCAGCAATGTTGCGATACGATAAACCGCAATCGCGATAGGTTACAATCCGACCTTTATCAAAGCTGGAAACGTGACGGTACGCATTTCTCCTCCTTACACGAGGCATCACAACAACGTTTCACCAGGCAACGCCGGTCAACTGCTGTTTGTGTATGAGAAATCGGTTGGAAACGTTCCTCATGTCAGCACGTTGTAGGTGTCGCCACCGGCGCCAACCTTGTGTGAATGCTCTGAAAAGCTAATCATTTGCATATCACAGCATCTTCTTGCTGTCGGTTAAATTTCGCGTCTGTAGCACGTCATCTTCGTGGTGTAGCTATTTTAATGGCCAGTAGTGTATCTCCCTCAATAGCAATGGCTTCTTCCAGCAGGACAATTGTCCCTGTCACAAAGCCCGAATAGTGCTGCAGTAATTGGAGAAGCATGATAGTGAACTCACCCTGACGTCTTGGCCATCAAATACGACTTTATCTGAATCCGATGAAACCCAAATGGGAAGCTGTGGGGCGCCAGCTCCTGGCCCACATACCAAATGCCCGAAAATTATAGGAAGTGTGTGACTCGTGCGTAGACATCTGGTGTTGCAAACCTCTGGAAACCTATCAAGTAGTTGTCGAATCCGTTGTACACAGAATCACTGATGAATTGTGTTCCAGAAGTTGAACAAACACGCCTTTAAGTAGCTGGTCATCTGTGTAAGAATGCGGACTGCAAGTTTTCGAGACAGCCAAAATGGTAAACACTTGAAAAGAAAGGGTAAATAATATTCAGCACTAACATGTTAGCATGAGAAATGCGTAAGGGAGACGGGTGCTGTGGATGCGCACAGTTCAAAATGGTTCAAATGGCTCTGAGCACTATGGGACATAACATCTGAGGTCATCAGTCCCCTAGAACTTAGAGCTACTTAAACCTAACTAACCTAAGGACATCACACACATCCATGCCCGAGGCAGGATTCGAACCTGACCGTAGCGGTCGCGCAGTTCCAGACTGACGCGCCTAGAACCGCTCGGCCATACCGCACGGCTGCTCACAGTTGACAAGCAGAATCGTTTGACCATTTCACAGGAATGTATGAACATTTTCAAACGCATTCCAATTGAGGTTTGCAATGTTATATCACGGTTGTCCTCTTCTTTAACTGCGCGGTCGGCGTGTGTCTGTTCGTCATGCAGAGTGCCGGGATATAATTCCCGAAAACACCAGAGCATTTTCCTTAGTTGGAGGACTGGAATGGGATCCACTCAGTCTTATGATGGAGCTCCTCTAGTGAGAAGAGCTGCTGCAAGGTCTGGAGGAGAGGTGTGCTGACCCCACGGTCCTCAATCTCGTAATGACGCCAATGTCAGAGGATGACACGGCAGCCTATCGGCCCAGATCACGAAGCCTATTAGCTGAAAAAGAAAAAAAGGAAAAGGTTGATTACTTTCATCCAGAGAAAAACACAATCCAAGCAGTGGACTTCATCCGGCGAACGTGCTCCAAAGAAAGCGAAAACCATTTTGTCTGTGGTCTGTGGGGTAAGTCCTGGTGACTTTCTTTTGGGATTTACAAGCGTGGCGTTTATACACTACCTGGCAGGGGCTAAAGGATCAAAGGTTTGTATTATACCGCATTACTGGATCAATTTAACAACGAACTGGTAATGAAACGATCCCATTTTACCATATCAAAATTTGTGGAATTGCTGAACGGACAGCTACCTTACCACCCTATTTTCTACAGTTGGGTCCGAGAGACTTCTTTATTCCGGAGAAGCTGGCCCCAGAGGACGTGATTCAAGTCCAGTGAAGACATGGCAGAAAGAAAATCATATGATGCAGGCCTTGAAAAATGTATTTTTGAAAGGTTTAAAAATTGGAGAAACGTTGGGCAAGGCGTATTGAGTTGAATACATTTTCTGTAGATTTAATTGTGGGTACTTGGGGTAACACTATTGTTAAAAAATAAAATTCCACCTGGTAGACACAGGGTGGAAACTGGGTATACGGGTGACGTGGATTCGATAGCAATTATTACCTCAAGTGCTACGTCCTTTTACATAAACGACTAGGACTCCTCTATTACTGCACACATGGAATATTTAGATGTTGTTGACACGAGGACCAGTTTCCTTAAAAGAAACGATCCGTTGACGCACTTCGTAGTGAGTTGTCGCCTGAAGACGACATAACAAACCGAAATTGCTACAGCGGTGAATATACATATTTAATGTTAAATTAATTTGTGTCATATGGAAATTTTAGAAATCTGCCACTAATTATAAATTCGTGAAATAATTTTTACTGTTTCTGTGAGTTTATTCTAAAATTTATTAGAACGATATGTTTCGCCAGCTTGCTACCATTGTCAGTCTCGTTATAGTTACATGTACATTACATTAATCTGAAGTGTGATGAGGATTAATTGTTGGGTGTGCCAGTGAGGTCATGTGCCTATATTAAAGCCTGTACAGAAAGATACAGCTATTTTAGTGTGTATCTTGGTTGAGTTGATTGTTTAAAACATTTCAGTAGTGTATTTGGTTACTTTTTGCTGGAAATTTGTCTGCATATAGAGCACTGTACTAAACACATCATCGGCCGGCCGCTGTGACCGAGCGGTTCTAGGTGCTTCAGTCTGGAACCACGCTGCTGCTACGGTCGCAGGTTCGAATCCTACCTCGGGCATATATGTGTGTGATGTCCTTAGGTTAGTTAGGTTTAAGTAGTTCTAAGTTCTATGGGACTGATGACCTCAGATGTTAAGTCCCATAGTGCTTAGAGCCTTTTGAACCATTTTTAAACACATCATCATTACTTAACATTGTCACGTTCAGCTGCTTACGTCATTCCAGAACTTTTAACTCCTAATATAAACTTACTTCAATAATTGCTAAGATAGTACAAACAATGAAAATACAAACTTACATTTATCACGACAGAAGGCAATCTATAACCAAAAAATATTAATTAATAATACTATTTAATTTGCTGTTTAGTTTGTGCCATGATGTACACATCTTACATAAAAGTGTTGTATGTTCATTCTTTGTACTATCTTATCAATCGTAAAAAGTTCATCTTTGCAACTGAGAGTCTCTGGAATTATGTAAACATCTGAATGTTGAAGTGATAATGTGTTTATTACCGTGCTCTGTATGCCAGACAAATCAATTTCTAGCAATAATCCAAGCAAATACACTACCGAAACGATTTGCACGCAGCTCATATTTTTTATTTATTTGCAACATGCTTCATTATCATATTTTTAATACTACATTTATGTATGGTATGTAGTGCGATGTTCGTGTTATTTGATGATGATGATGATGATGATGATGATGATGATGAGAGAAGGCAGAGGGTGAAACCCGGTGCCGGCACATAACCTACTCCTCGTGAATACTATCAGTGGGGCCACCAAGTTTAACGTCCACATCCGATGGATTGATCACCATCAACACTGTCACATGACCTCACTTCATGAGACACCGCGGAGAGGTTTGGTATTTAAACCACGACATGATCAAGAACTTTAAGTCACGATCTCTCCTCCCCTTGGCCGACAAAATACTGGAACTGAAAACTTTTCGACCGTTAGGTTTCGAACGGGCTTAACCCCCTCCCGTTCGAGCGCTATCACGTAACCGTGCGTCATATCGCACCTAAGGTAGGTAGACACTAAAATAGATGTATCTTTCTGTACAGGGCACAAAACCTTACTAGGGTACCAAGAAAATAATCCTCATCACACTTCAGGTTAATGTAATGTACATTTCACTGTGAAATATTAATCCTGGTACCATGTTGCCGAAACGCGTCGTGCTAATAAATACCAGCAAATGTTGAAACAAGCAGTAAAAATTATTTCATAAACACATTTAATAGCAGTCTAGTTGGAAAATGTTGTCCATTCAAGAAAAAAACTTAATTTTCTGTAATGTTGTGTTGCTCATCATTGTGTCAGCACACCCTCTTAGTGTGTTGATCGGCATGTTGACTTGCGTGTTGACTGGCATGCATCCTGCTAGCTTGTCGATTGCACTGTACGGCAAGAAAGGAAGAATAAACTGATTGTTGGTGTTAATAACGATCATCCTCTTTTACCTCCTCTGCATTACTGCAGATGACGTGTCACTGAGCACATTTGTTCTGTGCATGCGGTACACGCGAGGCGCCTAGTTGCTTCCACTGCACTGTGTGGAATACGAAGCTTTTCGGTATAGTTCACTAACCTACTGTCTTCAAGATGATGTCCCCAGCGCAGAAAACAGCACGCAGGTCGTATGTTCTGTGTCTTGAGGCTGAAACTGACTTTTAGCGAGGTTCTGTTCTGAAATAATGTATCACTTCTTTGGGATGCCACTCGCGTATTTTAATATAGCCACACGAGAAGACTACATGATCTTAATACAACACCTTCTGATACACCAAAGTACATGATCAAACACAATGTTTACGAAAATGTATCTTCACGCTATTTGTGGCACGTGTCTGTGCCTTATGACTACCGGAGTGAATCTTTTAATACTGAATACTGGCAAACACATCCTGCCACAGACAACATGACTGTACATTTCGACTGCCTAATCCCGAGTGACGAACAGGAAACACATCCTAAGACAGACAACATGTCTATTCTTCTCGACTGCCTAATCCAGAGTGACGAACAGCCCGAAAGACTTCGCGCGCCATACCAGAAAAGGCGTGACCCGAACGCTTCCGAAGTGCTTCGTCTGCAATTTCGTCAGTATTTTGTTTTTGATTTAAATTATTTTTAATAATTTTAAAATGACTGATTCATAGTCAGCTGTTGAGAGATATTTATGTTAAAAAGAGAAGTCATTCCAATGAGTAGTTTAACTAATAATAATAACTATACTTTAACGCTTTGGCGCCTTTGCTCCGAACACAGCAGCCAATCACAGAGCAGCAGCATTATGCAGGCGGTCTTTCTAACAGAAATGGTACCGAATCTAATTTTTAAATGCCATGCTTCTAAAAAAACTGAAACTTGTTTATACGTGACAGCTCCTTTCTGAAGTTTTTCTAGCAGATTGTCGTGTAATTTGTTCGATTTGCTTTAATAGCTTGTCAATTGCGTCATTTAAAGATCTCTTGAGCACTGATAAATGTGTTTGATTAAAGAGGCTGTCGGAAAACCGGAAAAGAAGAGAATCGAAGCATTTGGGAAGTGCTGCTACAGAAGAATGTTGAAAATTAGGTGCACCGATAACGTAAGGAATGAGGAGGTTTTTTTCAGAGACGGCGAGGAAAGGAATGTAAGGAAAACACTGACAGGAAGAATGGACACGAAGGTAGGAGATTGGCACAGGAAAGGAATTCGTGGCGGACCGCATCAAACCAGTCAGAAGACTGACGAATTAAAAAAATGAAGAAAAGGAAAAGGTCTAAGCAATGTGAGGATACCTCACATTAATTTCATCATCTATATACATCTCGCATCGCAACTGCTCTGGGAACAGCTTCTTGGAGCCTAATAAGATGGCTGACTAAGTCATAAATATTACAACTGGCATGCAACAACACGAATTCTGCACACGACAGGAAACGTCTGCAGAATGAAAAAGAGTTTATTTGGAGGCGAGCTTTATAGTCGGCAGCGTAGGTGCTGATGAACGGTTTCCAGGACGACACCCCAGCGTGGTAGTATAATAACAGCCGCCCCTTCCCCATCGTGTCCTCCTCCTCGCTCATCTTCAATATTGAAGGACACCATCAAACGGGCCCCACATCGAAGGAGCGGAAAGTTTGCCGGCTCAAATTATGGCATCGAAATTGGATGCTGTTTACTCACTCGATGAGGGCTAGGCGGGTAATTAGGGAAGCGTGGAAGAGGAGCAAGGCAGTGACGAGGGACAATGCAGGTGGGGGAGGGAGGGCTTTGGGGTGAGCAGGGGTGAGTGTGGGGGGTTCGTCGTGCGACAAAGCGCCAGGGATCTGTACGCTTCAGCGGCACCCAACAGCGATACATTATCATGTACCTATTTTGTCGTGATATTGGTGGAAGAGTTCTTGCTGTTTCCATCTGAGCATGGTCGTCACATCTAAGGGAACCATGTTAATAGAACTCGGCGATTCATTTACGAAGGTAGGCTGTTTAAACTCGTGACCTATCTCGACATTAAACACAGAAACTTAGTAAACACTTGCGTCAAAAACGAGAGATACAGTGAAATTTTTTTAAATGCCATGCTTTTAAAAAAACTGAAACTTGTTTATACGTGACAGCTGCTTTCTAATGTTTTTCTATCAGATTGTCGTGTAATTTGTTCCATTTGCTTTAATAGCTTGTCAATTGCGTCATTTAAAGAGCTCGTGAGCAATGATAAATGTGTTTGATTAAAGAGACTGTCGGAAAACCGGAAAAGAAGAGAATCGAAGCAATTAAGAAGTGATGCTACAGAAGAATGTTGAAAATGATAACGAAAGGAATGAGGAGGTTCTTTTCAAAGCCGGAGAGGAAAGGAATATAAGGAAAACACTGACAGGAAGAATGGACACGAAGTTAGGAGATTGGCACAGGAAAGGAATTCGTAGCGGACCGCATCAGTCCAGTCAGAAGACTGACGAATTAAAATAAAGAAGAAAAAATGGCTCTATGGGACTTAACTTCTAAGGTCATCAGTCCCCTAGAACTTAGAACTACTTAAACCTAACTAACCTAAGGACATCACACACATCCATGCCCGAGGCAGGATTCGAACCTGCGACCGTAGCGGTCGCGCGGTTTCAGACTGTAGCGCCTAGAACCGCTCGGCCACTCCGGCCGGCTAAAAGAAGAAAAGGAAAACGCCTAAGCAATGTGAGGATTGGCTTATAAATGCATGTAGTGCAGAAGTCCCATATAAGGCAATGGTCTATGGTTGGTACGGCGAATTCAAAAGCGAGCGGTCTTACTTTTAGTGGTGAGTTTCGTGAATGACGCCAAAGAACTACTGTTACTGATGAAAATATTAGCACTGTTCGAGCAATGTTTGAAAAAGATATGGCAACATCTCATGAATTTATTCGGGTGATGTTGGGCATTGGTTTGGGTAAAATCCAAAACATTTTACATCAACATTTAGACGTGAGAAAACTGTGTTGTCGATGGATTCCACATAAACTGATCCACGATTAAAAAACTATAACGGTTTTGTAACAGTTTTAGGAGTGGTAGTACTGCGATCTGGAGGCATGTGTAACAGTTTCATCATAACTTAGCTTTTCTTTGTTTTCTTAAAACAATCTTAAACATAAGTTCTCTACCAGGATAACCGACTTCCAGTTTAACGTTGTACTTTGTTGATAATTCAGAAAACAACAAGCCAGAATCATTAAAGTAGTATCACAGAACTCTCTTAAAAATCGGTCAATCCTGACAGGCATTTAAAGAACTTTCTAACAATGAACAAAATAGTTTTAAGCCAATAAATGTAATTAAAAATAAATAAACTTTAGCGAGGACTGGGCCTGGAGAATTTTAACTGAACGTAGCCGAACAAGAAATGAACTCACGAAGCAATGTGCCGTAGGAAGAGATGATATTCTGAAACCCCAAGAGATGCTTTAGACAACAGATAAACTTTCTTAGGCTAAGCACCAAATTTCGGCCACTGATACCGGCCACACCAGTTGGATTACAAAATGAACTTCGCTTGCTTATAAGTCACAAAACATGGAAAACAATACACTCACCTTCTGATTCAACACAATGTCCCTTAAGTCAGAATGTTACAGTGAAACTGCTTCCAGGGCATGCAAGAACAACTTTCTCTCGATAGACAATGTAGTAGCTTCTCAAAAACAAGTGGACTCGATACACAGGCCCACTCGCCGTCGGAACCCAACGGATATCTACATCTAAATCCATACTCCGCAAGCCACCTGACGGTGTGTGGCGGATGGTACCTGTAGTACCTCTATCGGTCCTTCCTTCCATTCCAGTCTCATATTGTAGGTGGAAAGAAACATTGTCGGTATGCCTCTATGTGGGCTCTAATCTCTCTGATTTTATCCTCAGGGTCTCTTCGCGAGATATACGTAGGAGGGAGCAATATACTACTTGGCTCCTCGGTGAAGGTACGATGTTCTCGAAACTTCAACAAAAGCCCGTACCGAGCTACTGAGCGTCTCTCCTGCAGAGTCTTCCACTGGAGTTTATCTGTCATCTCCGTAACGCTTTCGCGATTACTAAATGATCCTGTAACGAAGCGCGCTGCTCTCCGTTGGATCTTCTCTATCTCTTCTATCAACCCTATCTGGTACGGATCCCATACACTGGTGAGCAGTATTCAAGCAGTGTACTGTAACCTATTCCCTTTGTTTTCGGACTGCATTTCCTTAGGATTCTTCCAATGAATCTCAGTCTGGCATCAGCTTTACCGACGATTAATTTTATATGGTCATTCCATTTTAAATCACTCCTAATGCCTACTCCCAGATAACTTATGGAATTAACTGCTTCCAGTTGCTGACCTGCTATATTGTAGCTAAATGATAAAGGATCTTTCTTCCTATGTACTCGCAGAACATTACACTTGTCTACATTGAAATTCAGTTGCCATTCCCTGCACCATGCGTCAATTCGTTGCAGATCCTCCTGCATTTCAGTACAATTTTCCATTGTTACAACCTCTCGATATACCACAGCATCATCCGCAAAAAGCCTCAGTGAACTTCCAATGTTATCCACAAGGTCATTTATATATATATTGTGAATAGCAACGGTCCTACGACACTCCCCTGCGGCACACCTGAAATCACTCTTACTTCGGAAGACTTCTCTCCATTGAGAATGACATGCTGCGTTCTGTTATCTAGGAACTCTTCAGTCCAATCACACTATTGGTCTGATAGTGTCTCTAGAAGCATGGTGTTCTAGCGACATGACGAAACTGATAGGTCCAAGGGAAAAATTCTTCTGCCGCCGCTAGTGTAGCGCTGCTCGCCACAGCACTTGGCAGTCGCCGTGTGCATTACACTCCAGTGGCGTGTGCGCGTCGCGCTGGACTCGTTTAGCGGGAAGTAAAGTCCGCGAGTGCTGGTGGCGGAAATGAACCGTTACAGCTTCAACTGACGCAGAAAAACTCTGGAGAAATTCCTTGGCAGCATATCAAATTTGGTTTGGAATATCGTTAACGGTGACGAATTTTGAATACATTGTTATGGTTCTGAAAAGAAAATCAGTCAACTCAATGGGTCTTTCGAACAGAACCTAAGCGGAAAAAAGTTAGATGAATTCACGCTGCTAACAAGAAGCTGGTTGCTAGTTTTCTTTATAAAACGGGCCATATTGCTACAGTAGCAATAGAACACAGACGTACCGTTGCTGCCGGTTGGTACACAAACGTCTGTTTAACGAACATTTTTGAAAAAGTTCTTGAAAAATGGTCATAGATAAAAATAATTTTACATCACCGTAACGAATCACTGTATATAGCAGAACCAGCAACGGAGTACCTGAACGACCTAAAAGTCATCACCATGGACACTCCTCCATGCAGTCCCACATAGCAACTTGTCATTTTCTTTTGTTTCGAAAAACTAAATACAAAATGCGTGGAATCATTCTTCTGTCATTACATGAAGCAGTGGACTCTGAAGTGCCTTAGGGTGAGTGACATCACTGCTTTAAGGACTGCTTTCATGGAATGCAAAATTGGCCAGGTGTAAGTTGAAATCGCGCTCTGAGGGTTCCGTACCAACTTAAGGGGGGACGTTGATGAAATTGACCAAAAATGTAAATTTTCGATTTAGTTTTTATTTGTTAGTACATCTCACAGACAATAAGTTCCCAAAGTTTCAATGTTGAAATCGCATCCGAAGTGCCTGAAAATTAATTGAAAGTGTGACACGGCCTCCCTGCCACATCCACGTTTTGAAGCAGCACTTCAATACCCGCTCAGAAAACAAAGATTCTGTGAATTGCCAAACGTGTGCGGGATACATCTAGAAGGCCGTGATACATACTCTTTGGTTTTATAGATCATCTTTGCCCGATCCTGCACTTCTCAAAAAGTGTGTTGATGGCAAAACCCAAAATTCAAATGAGTCTCTAAATTCACTCATATGGAGACGATGCCCTAAAAACACATTTGCATCTGCTACAGTTGTCAGAATTGCAACTTATGATGCAGTTATTGTCTTTAATGGTGGGAACGTCGGGAGGATGAAGGTATTAGAAAGAATGGGCTTCAAGATAGGAAATTTTACTCAAGACATCCTGAGAAAAATAGATTTATAGCGTGTCTTTGCAGCTGAAAAGTCAATTGAAGACCTGGTAAAGGAAAGAAGACAGACAACAAGAAACCAGAAGAGAAGCATTGAAGAGAAAGACGACCCAGAGTACAAATGTGGTGCCTTCTGAAGAAGTGACATAAGGAAAAAAGTTAGGTTGAACTTTAAATTACGTTTCCTGAAAACTTTGTTTTATAAAGTTTATGTACCTTTTCCAGAGATTCTATGAATGCTAGGATTATGAAGTTTTGTTTACATATTTCTGTAAACATTATAAACGTTGTATGTAAGCGTAGGCTTCCGCGGCCGTTGTCATCTTCAATAAAATTCTTCAGGGTATCAGACCGCATCGTCATAATTTAAAATGCGCCAACGTTTCGGCCAGCGTTGCAGCTAGCCTTCATCAGGGCCTTACGTTAAACTGCTAAATGAAACACGCTTGGTTCCTTAAATAGCTGCACGAGAAAACCATGTCGTTACTTGATTGGCTGTAAAAGAGGGGGAGGAGGAGGGGTGAAAGGTATGCTTTATTGGTGTTTCCTTTGTTATCTGTCATTGGCTGAAATAGCTGTTTTCTATTGGTCTTTGTATTAATCCACCCCATTTGAGGAGACGGACGAATAGCGAACAGGTGATAGCTGTGACGTCACACTGTTTACATGTAGCAGGGCTACGGAGCGGCGGCAGAGCCGTGGCGGCCCATGCAGACACACGGAGAGCCGCAGTAGTGGTCGCGAGCACGCAAAGCAATGGCACGCCGCAGCCGGTTTCTGGACAGCATGTAAACAGTGTGACGTCACAGCTATCACCTGTTCGCTGTTCGTCCGTCTCCTCCAATGGGGTGGATTAATACAAAGACCAATAGAAAACAGCTATTTCAGCCAATGACAGATAACAAAGGAAACACCAATACAGCATACCTTTCACCTCTCGTCCTCCCCCCTTTTACAGCCAATCAAGTAACGACACGGTTTTCTCGTGCAGCTATTTAAGGAACCAAGTGTGTTTCATTTAGCAGTTTAACGTAAGGCCCTGATGAAGGCTAGCTGCAACGCTGGCCGAAACGTTGGCGCATTTTAAATTATGACGATGCGGTCTGATACCCTGAAGAATTTTATTGAAGATGACAACGGCCGCGGAAGCCTACGCTTACATCTAACCAACCTGTATGGGCAGGAAATCCACGGAAACATCAAGAAGTTAGAAGCACTGCGTCTGAAAAGATGTAAACTGGTGAATGACCTTGCTTTTTTGAAGAGATGCAGAGACACGAGTGTTGTGCCGTTTTCTTTGCGGTTGACGTCTCACATAAAAACGAACAAGGCGAGGAATATCTGTGCTAAAGCCAGTAAAGCATTGCTACGGGAAAGGATCCGCCACATCTGCATAAGTCTCGATGCTCACAACAGGAATTTGTGTGATCTGCACCTATTTCTGGCCGGAAAACTGCAGATGGAAGACTGGGATAAAGTCGACAGGTTAACCTTTCAGCAAGCATCAAGGACCAGCAATAGTATTACTAACCGCCAGATGAGAAAGTACGACAAACTACAACAGAAAGCCACGAACGAAACATTGACGCTGGATAGGCGACGGACAGTGGTCAACCTCTCCAGCCACACCTTGAGCGAAGCAACCACAGCAATTCTGGCCAAGGGGATGAATTTCGCAGTCGCACCTAAGCTAGTTCCAAAAGAAGATATCATAGAATCCGTAGAGGCTTCGGTACGTCATCTGCCACAGGCCGAGGCGGAGAAGACCAGGCAGGAAACGGTCAGAGTTCTGAATAAAGCAAAGCCACCGAAGCAAAACATCAACGCTGAGGAATACCATGCCATCAAGGAACTCAGGGACAACCCCCACTTAGTAGTGGTACAGGCAGATAAGGGCAACGCCACTGTAGTCTTGGACACAACTGATTACAACAAACGAATGGAAGATATTCTCGCAGAACCTATCTACAAGAAACTTCAGGGAGATCCGACGGCCAAGGTGATCAAAACGACGCAGGCACTGCTCAAGCACTCTAGAATCAACTTCGACAAGGCCAGAAGATTCATCCCGCAAGTGACGCAGGCACCAAGGATATATGGTGTACCGAAGGTACACAAAACCGACTTCCCCTTAAGGCCCATAGTAAACAGTATAAATTCGCCGACCTACTACCTAGCGAAAGAACTGGCACCTAGGCTCCGACACCTAGTGCATCAAACCGAGTCCTACGTTAAGGATTCCACTCACTTCGTGTCTCTGCTAAAAGAAATGCGTGTTACGGACCAAGATCTGATGGTTAGTTTCGACGTTAAATCCCTATTCACGAATGTCCCAGTGTCAGATACTGTGAACATCCTAGAAGAACGCGTGGCACCTGATATATGTGAGCTTGTGCGCCACTGTCTGACGACCACCTATTTCAAGTGGAGAGGTCAATTTTATGAACAAACTGACGGTGTAGCTATGGGCTCACCCCTATCGCCCATCGCAGCAGAAATCTTCATGGAGGCATTTGAGGAAACAGCCCTCCAGTCCGCACCATTACGTCCAAATTGTTGGCTTCGCTATGTCGATGACACTTTCGTCATTTGGCCCCACGGAGAAGAGGAGCTACAGAAATTCCACAAGCACCTTAACCAACAGCATAGGAAAATTCAGTTTACAATGGAAATAGAGAAGAATGGGGTGCTGCCTTTTCTCGACGTGGAAGTTTATCGAAAACCTGATGGTAAACTTGGCCACAAAGTGTACAGGAAACCAACCAATACGGACAGGTACCTTCACGCCTCCTCCCACCATCACCCCACGCAGAAGAAGTCCGCCCTGCATACGCTAACGAAGAGAGTGTACAGGATAAGCGACGAAGAACATCTGAAGACAGAACTTGAACGCCTCAGGTCCATCTTCGGAACTAATGGCTATGGGAAGCAGATGATAGACAGCACCATGTCGACAAGGGAGAAGACTAATAGGGAAGAGGAGAAGGAGGCACAGAGTATTGCTGTGTTACCATATGTACAAGGGGTCACCGAACGTATTGGCAAAATCCTACGGAAAGCCGACATCAAACCAATTTTCCGAAGCAGTAACAAAATATCAGACATGCTCGGTTCTACCAAGGATGCAGTTGACAAACTACACACAGCTGGCGTGTATGAAATTGGTTGTGCGTGTGGATTAGTCTACATAGGTGAGACGGGACGTCCGATTAGCACAAGGCTCTCGGAACATGAAAGATATATCCGCCTGAAACAACACACCAAGTCAGCAGTGGCGGAACACCGAGACGAGTGCGGGAAACCAATATTTTTTCAAGAAGCCCGCGTCCTGGCGAAACAGCCTCTCACTTTCAAAAGAAAGATTAGAGAGGCGATAGAAATAGCCAAAAGACCCGCCAACATGAATAGAGAGGACGGGTACAAGCTTCCGAGGTCCTGGCTGCCTGCTATAGCAGGGCTACGGAGCGGCGGCAGAGCCGTGGCGGCCCATGCAGACACGCGGAGAGCCGCAGTAGTGGTCGCGAGCACGCAAAGCAATGGCACACCGCAGCCGGTTTCTGGACAGCATGTAAACAGTGTGACGTCACAGCTATCACCTGTTCGCTATTCGTCCGTCTCCTCCAATGGGGTGGATTAATACAAAGACCAATAGAAAACAGCTATTTCAGCCAATGACAGATAACAAAGGAAACACCAATAAAGCATACCTTTCACCCCTCCTCCTCCCCCCCTTTTACAGCCAATCAAGTAACGACACGGTTTTCTCGTGCAGCTATTTAAGGAACCAAGTGTGTTTCATTTAGCAGTTTAACGTAAGGCCCTGATGAAGGCTAGCTGCAACGCTGGCCGAAACGTTGGCGCATTTTAAATTATGACGATGCGGTCTGATACCCTGAAGAATTTTATTGAAGATTATAAACGTTGTCTCAAGAACAAATTTTGAAATTCTGATTGCAAGCTGAGATATGGGGCAAAGTCCTTGGAATTTTGCATGAATTTAAAAGTGTACTTGTGGAATTATAATTAAAAAATTATGAAAATTCTCATGTTTTACCTATTCCAAAAACCTTACAACATACAAATAGATGAAACAGAATTTTTTGTAGAAATCTCTTGAATACTTTCTGATAAAAAGGAACATACATCATTTTTTGAAAATAAAATTTCAAATTTCATTAAAAAAGTTTAATATATATAATCAAAGGATTTTATATCTAAATGTATTACTTTCATGTAAAGCGTTGTACAAAATTTCATTGCCATATCTCCAAAACTGTGGATTTGGTGCATTTTTGAAATAGTGTGTATTTTTCATCAACGTCCCCCCTTAATTATGTGTACAGAGAGTTCATCCATTCCGCTAATCGAGACTCTCGACGTATTTTGCCTGTTACAGACATTGATATCGGTTCCATGGACTCCAAGAGTTTCGAGAATGTTTTAATTTCAAGTTTGAAGCAGGATAAAAATGACAAAAGAAATATTTTTAGTGTGATTTGATTACAAATTAACAGTTTTCAGATTTTTTTTTCCTTTTCTTGTCCTGTGAAACCTTTCTTGCCAGATTTCATGATTGTACTTCAAGGGAAATTACGCATAAATATCTAACGAGAGAGTCTGCGAGTATCAAAATATGTGACCTACATGGTCTTTTGACTGCATTGCCTTAGAAGATTTACTTTCTTACTTAGCCAAGGGTCCATAGGTCTTAATGTGTGACATAAAATTTAACTTGATACGTGTAACCGTTCCTGAGGAAAAAAGGTCTTAACAGAGGGATGGAGAGACATCCAATCAGATTACAAATGACAACTTTTTTCGTGTGATATAATTACGAATTAGCAATTTTTCCTTTATTCGTGATGTGAACTTGGCAAATTTTGTGATTCTAGACGAACTGGAAGTACCCTTTAGATGCGCCTGCCTGGCTAGCCGCAGGGTCTAGCGCGTTGCTTCCCGAGCGGGAAGGCGTGCCGGTCCCCAGAACGAATCCGCCCGGCGGATTAGCGTCGAGGTCTTGCGTGCCGGTTTTCCATCTGCCTCGGCGAATGCGGGCTGGCTCCCCTTATTCCACCTCAGTTACACTACGTCAGCGATTGCTGCGCAAACAGCGTTTCCACGTACGTGTACACCGTAGTACACCATAATTATTCTAGCCCACGCAAACATTTGGAGTTACACTCGTCTGATATGAGACGTTCGAGGGGAAAGGGGGGGGGGGGGTGGCGTCCACGGGGGGCCGAACCGCACAGTAACCCTGGGTTCGTTGTGGAGCGGCGGTGGGGTGTGTGGACTGCTGTGGCTTGTTGTGGGGTTGTGAACCACTGAGGTTATTCAGCCATCAGGAAGCTATTCCCAGGGCAGTGGAGATGCAAGAAGCATAAGAGATGACGCAATGTGGGATGAGGTGCCGGTGGCAGATGTTAGATTCGGTACCATTCCCGTGAGAAAGACCGCCTGCATGATGCTGCTGCTCTGTGATTGGCTGCTGTGTTCGGCGGTAGGGCGCCAAAACGTTAAACTTTAGTTGCTACTATTAATTAAACCTGTCATCAAAATTACTTCATTTTTTTAAATAAACATCTCTCAACAGCCAGCTATCAATCAGTCATTTCAAAATTATTAAAATCAAACTATTACTAAAACAAAAGACTGACGATATCACTGCCGATGCACTTTGGTGGCGTTCGGGTCACGCCTTGCTGGCTTGGCGCGCGAAGTGTCTCGGGCAGTCCGGCTCTCCAGTTCTGACCGTTCCAGTAGACAGACATGTTGTCTGTTATAGCAGTATTTGTTTCATGCAATTTTATTTACTACAGTTCCGACCGTCAATAGGTACAGACTTGTTGTCTGTAATAGTAGTATTTGATTCATGTAATTTTATTCTCCAGTTGTGACGGTTCCAGTAGACAGACATGTTGTCTGTGGCAGGATGTATTTCATGTTATTTTAGCCAGATATAATGACTGTGGAAAGATATGTTCAATACGTTGTGATCAAGAATAGTTTCTCGTGTCTATATCAATAAAAACGCGAGTGGCATCCCAAATGAGTTATAGTTTGTTCGTAGCAGCAGTTCCTTGCGAAGTTAATTTCAGCCTCAAGAAAAAGAATCCACGACCTGCGTGCTGTTTTCTGCGCTGGGGACATCATCATCATGAAGACAGCAGGTTAGTGAAGTGTACAAGAACTTTATGTATTCCACACAGGGCAGTGGAAACAACTAGGCACCTCACGTGTACTGCATGCACAGTACAAATGTGCTCAGTGACACGTCATCTGCAGTAATGCAGAGGAGGTAAAGAAGGATGAAAGTATTAACACTATCTCACTTTTATTTCTTTTTCTTGCCGCAAGGGCTACGGCGGGACGAAGCCTCTCCGTCGTTTCTTGGTCCCACGGTTAATACATACATACCCTTTAGGTTGTGATGTATGAGTTTGCAAGTATCAAAATGTGTAGTTGGAATTACACTGTAGGTTCTGATAAGTGAGTTCGCGAGTATCAAAATGAGTGAGATAAATGGGTGTATCTTTTGATTCCTTTGACGCAGAAGCTTCATTTCTTTACATAGAGGTGACCGTAGACCTTAATATGTGACACAAATTTTAACTTGATTCGTCTACCCGTCCCTGAGAACAAGGCTTTTGAAACGTCAGACAGACAGACAAAAAGACAGACAGTAAAGTAATCTCGTAGGATTCCGATGTTACCGATTGAAGTACAGAGCACTAAAAATATATTGATGTTAAAGGGAAATATTTTGAAAAGCAATAAAATCACTTAATTTTTTAAAAACAAATTCTTGTTTGATTTTATAAGAACATTCAGTGCCACCCTGGTACTGGGTGAACCTGAACTCCATGGACTAAGTTTCAGAGGCCGTTCGGAACAGTGTAAATATCGAAGACATGTGCTTTGTATCTTGTTTGGAAACAGACCTCTGCCTTTCACTCACGGTACTTGCTGTTGACAAAGGTAGTGCCATCTTTTTTCTTCGCCCTCAAGTTGGCATTCAGCAACATCCGTTTGTTTTTCCGGTGGTGTTAGTGATACACAGCAGTACGGATAGGTTTAAAAACCATTCAACAGCCAAGATCGCATAAAATATTTTTTTTATATAAGACAACCGGTTTAAACAGACTTTGCTGTTATCTTCAGGTCCTAAAATCTTTTGTCGTTTATCTGTTTAGCAAGAGTAATGGGAGGCAGATTTCAGACTACCTAACAGACCAAAACGAAAATTTCTGTTCCGCCACTGACAATGTTGAGTGTTTATGGAAAAAGTTCAAGGCGATTGTAAAATTCGTTTAAGACGTGTACGTGCCGAGTCAAACTGTGAGGGACAGGAAAAATCCACCGTGGTTCAACAACAAAGTTGGGAAACTACTGCGAAAGCAAAGAGAGCTTCACTGCAAATTTAAACTCAGCCAAAACCTCTCAGACAAACAGAAGCTAACCGTTGTCAAAGTTAGTGTAAGGAGTGCTATGCGTGAAGCGTTCAGTGAATTCGAAAGTAAAATTCTATGTACCGACCTGACAGAAAATCCTAGGAAGTTCTGGTCTTACGTTAAATCACTAAGTGGATCGAAACAGCATATCCAGACACTCTGGGTCGATAATGGCATTGAAACTGAGGATGACACGCGTAAAACTGAAATACTAAACACCTTTTTCCAAAGCTGTTTCACAGAGGAAGACCGCACTGCGGTTCCTTCTCTAAATCCTCGCACGAACTAAAAAATGACTGACATCGAAATAAGTGTCCAAGGAATAGAAAAGCAAGTGAAATCACTCAACAGAGGAAAGTCCACTGAACCTGACGGGATACCAATTCGATTCTACACAGAGTACGCGAAATAACTTGCCCCCCTTCTAACAGCCGTGTACCGCAAGTCTCTAGAGGAACGGAAGGTTCCAAATGATTGGAAAAGAGCACAGGTAGTTCCAGTTTTCAAGAAGGGCCGTCGAGCAGATGCGCAAAACTATAGGCCTATATCTCTGACATCGATCTGTTGTAGAATTTTAGAACATCTTTTTTGCTCGCGTTTCGTGTCATTTCTGGAAACCCAGAATCTACTATGTAGGAATCAACATGGATTCCGGAAACAGCGATCGTGTGAGACCCAACTCGCTTTATTTGTTCATGCGACCCAGAAAATATTAAATACAGGCATCCAGGTAGATGCCATTTTTCTTGACTTCCGGAAGGCGTTCGATACAGTTACGCACTGTCGCCTGATAAGTAAGAGCCTGTGGAATATCAGACCAGCCGTGTGGCTGGATTGAAGAGTTTTTAGTAAACAGAACACAGCATGTTGTTCTCAATCGAGAGACGTCTACAGACGTTAAAGTAACCTCTGGCATGCCACAGGGGAGTGTTATGGGACCACTGATTTTCGCAATATATATTAATGACCTAGTAGATAGTGTAGGAAGTTCCATGCGGCTTTTCGCGGATGATACTGTAGTATACAGAGAAGTTGCAGCATTAGAAAATTGCAGCGAAATGCATGAAGATCTGCAGCGGATAGGCACTTGGTGCAGGGAGTGGCAACTGACCCTTAACATAAACAAATGTTACTTCTGTAAAATATCAGGGAGTATGCGTACGGAACGATTTGAAGTGGAATGATCATATAAAATTAATTGTTGGTAAGGCGGGTACCAGGTTGAGATTCATTGGGAGAGTCCTTAGGAAATGTAGTCCATCAACAAAGGAGGTGGCTTACAAAACACTCGTTCGACCTATACTTGAGTATTGCTCATCAGTGTGGGATCCGTACCAGGTCGGGTTGACAGAGGAGATAGAGAAGATCCAAAGAAGAGCGGCACGTTTCGTCACAGGGTTATTTGGTAAGCGTGATAGCGTTACGGAGATGTTTAGCAAACTCAAGTGGCAGACTCTGTAAGAGAGGCGCTCTGCATCGCGGTGTAGCTTGCTATCCAGGTTTCGAGAGGGTGCGTTTCTGGATGAGGTATCGAATATACTGCTTCCCCCTACTTATACCTCTCGAGGAGATCACGGATGTAAAATTAGAGAGATTCGATCGCGCATAGAGGCTTTCCGGCAGTCGTTCTTCTCGTGAACCGTACGCGACTGGAACAGGAAAAGGCAGGCAATCCAGTGACACGTAAAGTGCCCTCCGCCACACACCGTTGGGTGGCTTGCGGAGTATAAATGTAGATGTAGATATTCATTTTACACTGACCTCATGAACAAGGTGTTAAGTGCATAAAAGACACATTATAAAAAGGTTACCATCGCCAAAATATTTAAAAACATAAAGCACCCTGTGCAACAGGCTATGCCCATATACATATTGGTCACAGTTGCTTGTTGCATCATACAAACACGGTACACAATAGCGCAGCTGCATACGTATGCTGAACATTTTCTAAACAGTGCGAAAACATTTTAAAGTGGCTCCGTCAACTAAGTCAAACATTCTACAGCGACGGTATCAACAAACTGATCTCTCTTTGGGAGAAATGTGTTCGTCACCAGGGTGACTATGATAGGAAATGAACATGTAGACATGAAGAATAAAGACTTAGAATGTTAATAAAGATCGTCTTGTTTAAGAAGCTTCAAGAGCTTTCACACAAGAAATTCTAAGATTTTACTTTTCAGCACGCCCTCGTATAACTCAAATTTAATTGTCTGTCTCTTTATAGTAAGCTATCATCCACTTACTTCAAATTTAATTTTTATAACAACTGTCAACATTAAAAGAAAGACATATTCAGATGAAGAACTTCGTGTATATTCAGCTCCCATCAAAAGTGTGCGCTGATCAGTGTGAGTCTGAGTTGTGTGGCCTAAATAAGCGAACCTCTGCGTGCAATGCGCAGAAGATCAAAGTAGAAATGTGCAAATCGACTGTGAATATAATTTCTGCAATGTAATCAATGCATTAGAGTAACGTTTTGTAAACATGAGTTATGATACATTTTTTAGCTTTGTGGGTGTAAGATTGTAGAATGCTTTGTTAGTTGTTTGTAGCTTTGTCTGCTGCGTCATTCATGTAGTAATTACACAAAAGCCTCAAACATCCCTGTTTGAAACGGTTTTGCGAAATTTCAATTATCAACTTTCTGTTCCGAATGCGGAAATATTTTGTTGACACCCACCTACGTAGGAAGAAATGATCATCATAATAAAATAAGAGAAATCAGAGCTCGAACGGAAAGATTTAGGTGTTCCTTTTTACCACGCGCAATTCGAGAGTGGAATGGCAGAGAAGTAGTATGAAAATGGTTCGATGTACCCTCTGCCAGGTACTTAAGTGTGAACTGCAGAGTAACCATGTAGATGTAGGTGTAGATGTGCCATTGAGAGGTGTCGGTTGAGCATTCAGCTTACCCATGAGACACTATGAGATTGGAACCCGGCAACCTAACAGTGAACCAATCACTCCACATGATATCAGGTGAAATGAAAAAACAAAGTCAAGCAACGGCTAACTGATTCACTATCTGAATTAAACAAGTGTGGTTCGAATTCAACATGAAATACAGGTACCACAGCTCACATAGAAATATTGAGTGGGTTTCCATCAAGTTCCTAAATTATACTAAAGGCCAGTACAACAATCCAATTTATTGATACATACGTTTATATGGTTCTAATCACGGAATGAACAATACAGACAATTGCAGAAGGGTACAAGGATGCAACGAGATGTACGAAAGATCTTGGCACTGGTGGATGGATTTGAGATAAAATGATACAAAAACTGAGCTCATGAATCTCGCCAACGAGGCAGAATAAGTTGATAAGCTGAAGAAAAGATCGATAAGACTACGAACAAGCAACAGTTCTCTCGCCGAAACGCATGTAGAGTGTAATTAGTTCAGAAGAACGAAACTATAACTTGAACCAAATACACACATGAAAAAAGTATTGCATCACCCTGGTTCCCAGGATTCCTGAAGACAGACGTTGACCGTGGATGTTGTATCATAGACACAGTCCCTTTGACTGTTCAGAGATGTCAATAAACCTGCCCAAAGATGTAAACAACCATGCATCAGCAGCGCCTATTAGACGGAGCCGGCCGGAGTGGCCTAGCGGTTCTAGGCTCTCCAGTCCGGAACCGCGCGACCGCTACAGTCGCAGGTTCGAATCCTGCCTCGGGCATGGATGTGTGTGATGTTCTTAGGTTAGTTAGGTTTAAGTAGTTCTAAGTTCTGGGGGACTGATGACCACAGAAGTTAAGTCCCATAGCGCTCAGAGCCATTTGAACCATTTTTATTAGACGGAGGGGGTCCGACAGCCGATCAGTTCCAGTCATTCCACCAGCAAGGAGGCAGACAGCTGTGTTGTCTGTAGTTCAACCGTGCCTAGATTCTCTTTCGAGAATAGCACTGTTACCCATTTTGATTAATAAAAAAATTTACTAAAAGACTGCAGCTTCTCAGTAAGCTGGCCTCCCGAAACCTCCAGAGGGTAGGAGCGTTTGTGCAGAGAAACTGTAGTGCCAGCAAGGTGGGGTAGAACTTGGGGCCTTGAGTAGCAGTGAGGTGTAGAACACCACGATAGGATCACGTAAGGCCACTGAGGACCACACTGTTTGTTCAAATGCCCTAATGAGCGGAAGGTACGCCGTCAACAAGGGGGCGTTTCTGAGACCCTCTTCGAGTGAATGGAACAATATCATATATATAGCCAACGAATCAGCATAAGACAGTTTACACTTGGATTTGTGCTCTGAAACCAAACCAGGAACCAAACCTACCGGAACACTTTTGCTGGCACTGCTGGGTGCAGTCTGCACCTCTGTCTCAGGTTTGTGTTCACAATCGGACGGCCGCCGAGCCGTCGCGTTGCTCGCTCGTCCTCTCGCTAAAGCACACGGACAGTGCTGTCGAAAGTTAACGTTGAGCGTGCCGAGTTCAACGTGCTGCTAACAGCTCAGGAACGATGCGACTTGTGCATACGGTACGTGGGCCCCAACGTCGTATACGCGATCGCAACGCACTCCAACGGCAGTTTCTAGTTCGTAAATCACACTGTTTACTCGACGGGCCAGCGTAAAATTCCCACGTTAACTCTATTAAAACGCACATTTCCTCCATCGTCCACGAAAAGGAAAGTACTATGTCCAATCAATGACACAGGCTTATAAAACTTCCATTACAAACAGTGCGGTACAAATTTAGAATACTTCTCCGCATAAGAATAAGAAATAATGTTTACTATTTCATCATTCCCACATTGTAGTAAAACCCCAAGGTCAGTCTTACTTGATCACTGTTCCTACCCAGTAGCAGAATCTTTGCAACATGTGAATTACGAAGCGTAAAAGAAAAAGGAGCAAAATATCTTTATACAAATAGCGCAAGCTGTCTAGTAGATTAAGCCAATCGAACAGTCACCCTGTAGGGACGCAGCCTACTCACGCCGTAAAAAATTCACATCAGTCTTTCCATTGTGTGCCAGCCAGACCGCTGTAATTAGCTCTGAGGTCATTAAATGTTGCGCAATACTTTAAAAATCAAGTAAATAACCTGAAACGTTTCTAGCATGTCAGGAGTAATACTAAATCAATATGTGTTGAATGTCAGTTCAATAACTTTAACCATTTTCGAAATTTGGACGTTTTTCTGTAAAAATCATTGGCGCAACAGAAAAGAGCTAGAAACTTAAAAATTTGTATTTAGATTCCTTTTGCATAATAATTTAGTAGAAACAGTATTCTGGATCTCACAAATTAAAATTTTAGTTGAAATTCATGATTTTCTGGTTTTTGTCTTAGAAATTAAGGAAGCAAGATAGATTAAGTAAGCGAATAAATAAGGTTAGGATGTTTAAATTTAAGTAGAAGGGAGATCCGCTACAATCATAAAGATGTGAGAAGTTTCAATCGAATAACTATAAAACTATAGCGATAGCGTATCTCCAAAGGGCAAGTTCAGAGCTCGTCTACTGCGTGTAGTGTAATTAAATTAATTCTCTCCCAAAATATTTGACTCAGCCACGTCAGACTTTTATTATGATTACTTACCTGTGTGCTGAATGCACATTTAAATTGAGAGCTTCATCGGCCATCAGCAAAGGAAGCATTGATTTATTCGATAACTTAAAGTGGTGGATTACTAGCCCAGCGGCTAGTCGGGAGAGCGGAATTGATCAGGCGTCCACACCGCGGCTTTATATACTCGTATAAGAACGCGGCGCGAGAATAAAAGGCCCCAGTTCTCTCCAGACGCTGAACAGCACACCACCTGTGCCGGGAGTCGCGTCGCGTCGGTATCATTGCTATAAACAGCCTCAGATGCCGTAACAAGTTACTCGGGATACGCGTAACCACGAAATCGTTTTCGAGTGAAGTGTTAATTCTGGGATGACTTTAATGATCTATCTTCAGTTTGCGTATGTCGTATTTTCACGTGCCGCCGCGGGACAGACATTCTACCATTATTTTAGCGTGGCGTTTGATGTACATCATCATCAAATTATGGCGAGCATTTACTTAAACATTTAATTTGAACAGTTATAGTTGTATCAGCGTATTAGACTCAGAACTGCTCTGTTAGTTGGATTGTATGGATTCTTTTTGGTCTGTGACTTTCAGAATATAGTGAACATTTTTAGAGAATCGTTTTTGCTTATGAATCCCAGACAATCTCCTAATTCCTCAGAGCTATAAGATGTAGCTATAAGTGTATTTCTCAGATGAAGTGGGCACTAGGAATTCTAATTACAGGCTTCAGTTTTGCTAATCACTTTCTGGTTGCCAGTGTTGTAGTTAGAGAGCCAGTGTTGAGAACGGCAAAAGACTGCATAAATAATAGGAACATATTTATAACAATTAATTCCACCTGCCGCCCCATATATGGTTAATCGGCCGGGAAATGCATCTTTTGTACATAACATTCTACATTTATAAGCCAATTAATTTCCACCCACCGCCCCACAACCCCTCAAAAAAAGATGAACTTATATTTACATAACATCAAATATTATAGTGTATACTTATATTAAATTAATAATAAAGTATCAGAACCTAATAAAAATACGAATGTTGGGGAAAAAATCTGGAAGTGCCTGGAGGCGAGCCACCGCCCCAACAGCCAACTCATTACAAGTCAGTGAGTCTAATTTTTTTTTTGGTTTTTTAATCTCATTTTGTTCGTTTTCGTTCGTTGTATCTGCTCTGGGCGGACGTCGAAAGACACCCGTTTCAGTTCGTTATTGATCCATTAACTCAGTTTTTTTATTACAGAGGACAGATAGCCCTCTGACCGAACACACTGAGCTACCGTGCCGGCTTACTCAGTACTCTGAACCAACAACAAACCCTTGGTTCCAAAGATAGGGTCTTTCTCCATGCTGGAAACCTTAATCGTAGATAATTACTAATTGCAATTTAATTATAACAAATTGTACCAAGAACAATGCGTTTTTGGTGGACCTTCTGTGTATCGCTGCCTTCAAATAGCCTACTCTCATAATACGCAAGCTACAATAATTCTTTTGCCACGAATATGATGTTTCTCATTGTTTTATTGGAATGGATCACACAGTTAACAACGGGTTTTCTAGTGATTCTCAATTTGCTGGTGCTCAGAAACAGCATATATTCATATAGGCTTGAAATGAATGCCAATATGGCGCCTCACAACTCTGTACTGAAGAGAGACGGCGTGCGTGTGACGTAGGTGGCGTTGTGCAATCTCATTGGTCAACGCTCAGACGCACGCTCAGAATATCTGACATGCCAGATATTGCTCTGCACGTTCGGAAAGACTCCCGAGCGTGCTATTCCACGCTATGACGTCAGAAACTCGGCACGCTCAACGCTCAATGTTCGGATGCACGGTCCATGTGCCGACGGCTTAAGCTACCAGCCGCCCAGCATCTTCCTCTTGCCACTGCTCAGATGACCTCCCGTTCCGCTCTTTCCACATAAGGTCCCTCCAGGCGCCAACTCCTGACACCCCAGCGGCGCTAGCTAGAGTCCTCTGATGATTCCAGCGTCCTCTCGCACGATGCGAGAAAAGTGCCAACAGCTTTGGCTTCACCTACTGAGCGGGGCTGAGGGAAGGCGTTGGGCGGTGGGGAGAGATCTCAACTGTGCCATGATAATCACGGCATATACTGATGACAATTTTTGCTGCAGTACAGCATACACAGGCTGAGACAGAAACCTGTACATACCATTAGAAAATACACCTCGTAGTTTTCTTTTTACTGGAAATACGACTGAAATTTTGCATTGAAAATGTAACATCGCTTTCTGAATCTGAATAATTTCTGTTATGACTGAGTTTTTGTGATTAGTAACATTAGACAAAGTTCTTGTACTAGTGGCACTGATTTGATCGCACACACTGAAACTGGATCATTAATTGTATGTAACGTTAATAGGCAGTGACAGGAATTCATGGGTGAAGGAATTATAAGTTCCAAGTTGATGATAAATTTATGGAAAGTTGCGGTTTTACCATTTTATTCAAAACATTAAAGCCGTGAATAGACGCTGATAATGATAGTTTTAGAATTACTCTCAGTTTAGTACATTTGTCAACGAATTTCATCCAAATGTAACCGGATGAGTAAATAACGAGATTCAGGGCAGTTTCACGTCAGCCGGACATGCGAAAACATTTAACAAGATGAATTCACATAAATTCACAAAAGCACTAATATTCACTCTGCTATAATAGGTAATCCAAATTAATGATAGTTCCTGACTTTTCATGTATACATCAAATATGATCAGTTCATCGGTGCTCAGATCCATTGGGTAATCTTGTACATCATAAAGATCGTCCACATGTTCTTCTTGAGTCCAGGCCTGATTATGTGCAACGTTCGTTTCAAGAAGCTGTACACACTAAATAGCGTCCAAACGAGATTAATATCCCTTGGAATGAACAGAATCCATTTCAACCAGTGTCAGATGCAGCGCCTACAGCGGGGTCTTATCGTCAGGATACACTAATACGAAGTGTTTCACTGCTGTTTGCTCGCGTCAATCTGAAGTGCTCCTTTGCCATTTGTCTTTGAAGATTCATATAGCACAAGCCTAACCAGCGCGAGATTACGTGTACTTTGCTGTGTAATATCTCTTATGCAGGTTCACAAAACATTCTACTAATAACAAGTTCAAAAACAATAAAGAAATAATGTCAGAAAATTGTACAGAATTGATAGATATCTGTTACACATGTAGAAAGTAGAAGGTGGCTGTTGGCTATAAGTGTTTGTGTTTTTACTGGTCTTCTAGGTCGCTAGTAGCTGACAACAGTCATCTCTCCAGCCTAGTCTCGTTAGACTGTACCGTGTTAGATGTCTGCCCCCGGTAGCTGAATGGTTGCCAGCATGGTAGCTCAGCGTGTTCGGTCAGAGTTGCGTGCTCTCTGTAATAATAATAATAATAATAATCATAATAAAAAACTGAGTCAAGGATTCAGCGATCAACTTCTTGTGGCGTCCGCCCAGACCAAACGCAACGAACTATATCGAACAAAAAGAAAAAGAAAAAAAAAAATGGTCAGCGTGATGGATTGTCAATCCTCTGGGCCCGGGTTCGACTCCTGGCTGGGTCGGGCAATTTTCTCCGCCCAGGGACTGGGTGTTGTGTTTGTTGTCCTCATCATCATCGTCTGCAGGACGCCAAGGTAGCGTCAAATTAGAGACCGGCACCCCGCGAACGGTCTGCCGAGGGGGGGGGGGGAGGGGGGGGGGGCTCTAGCCATACGAATAAATAAATACATACAAACCATGTTAGATGTAGTGTGTGGTTTTTGGGATGCTTTATTTCCATTCCTGCATATGCTGCACACGTAATATTTCATTCCAGGGCCAGGCTAGCAGCCGGCCATGGTGGCCGTGCGGTTCTAGGCGCTACAGTCTGGAACCGCAGGACCGCTATGGTCGCAGGTTCGAATCCTGCCTCGGGCATGGATGTGAGTGATGTCCTTAGGTTAGTTAGGTTTAAGTAGTTCTAAGTTCTAGGGGACTGATGAACTTAGAAGTTAATTCCCATAGTGCTCAGTGCCATTTGAACCATTACTAGCAGTTATCTGATGTTTTTTGGCACCATAGAACATGTATCTGTTTCTGTACAGTTCCAGATTAGAATGAATAACTACACGTGGACCAGTACACAACATTTCGATACTTCTCACGAGTGTATCACGAACTATGAAAGACAAGAAATAGATGATAAACTTCAGTTTTTGTTTCTCGTAATAAGGTTTCATGTAACAAGCATTCAGTCACAGTTTCATAACCAGTTTCAATACATGAATTTTACGTTACAGCAAGGAAATAACAAGCATAAATAAGTTGTTACTGTTAGTAGGCTGTTTAGGTTTTCATGTTGGTAACGTCACGTAGGGCCCTGTATGAAAGTCGCTGACTGTGCTGTGTGAAGTCTGTGGCTGGTTGGACTCATTGTTGAAATATTCGCTTGTGTAGCGTCGGGCAGTTGGAGGTGAGTCACTAGCAGTGGTGGATGTGGGTTTAGATATATATATATTTATATATATATATATATATATATATAATTTTGTGACATGCAACTAAACCAATTTCCTTTTTCTGACGGACACCCGTCCAGATCGTCCGCTCAAAATTCTCGCATCGCCCTCCACACATCCACCACTGCTAGTGGCTCACCTCCTGACTTCTGAACGCTATTAAGGTAAATACATTGTTTGTTCTCTATCAAAATCTCCCATTTGCTAACTATGCCTATCAGTAGTTAGTGCCTTCAGTAGTTCGAATCTTTTATTTCGCTGGCAGTATTGGCTCAAAAACGTCTCTGAGCACTATGCGACTTAACTTTTGAGGTCATCAGTCGCCTAGAACTTAGAACTAATTAAACCGAACTAACCTAAGGACATCACACACATCCATGCCCGAGGCAGGATTCGAACCTGCGACCGTAGCGGTCGCTCGGCTCCAGACTGTAGCGCCTAAAACCGCACGGCCACTCCGGCCGGCGGCAGTATTGGCGCTCGCTGTATTGCAGTAGCTCGAGTAACGAAGATTTTTTGTGGCGTAAGTGATTCATGAAAGGATAGGTTATTGTTAGCCAGGGCCATTCTTTTGCAGGGATTACTGAAAGTCAGATTGCGTTGCGCTAAAAAATATTGTGTGTCAGTTTAGTGATGATCAGAATAAGTAAAGAGAGAACTGTCTGAGTACGTTCAGTTGCCGGTCGGGGTGGCGAAGCGGTTAAAGGCGCTACAGTCTGGAACCGCGCGGTCGCTACGGTCGCAGGTTCGAATCCTGCCTCGGGCATGAATGTGTGTGATGTCCTTAGGCTAGTTAGGTTTAAATAGTTCTAAGTTCTAGGGGACTGATGACCTTAAAAGTTAAGTCCCATAGTGCTCAGAGCCATTTGAACCATTTTTTTACGTTCAGTTTTACTCATCTGTTCTATATCAAATAACGTAAGAGTTTTTCCAGCACTGTCATTCTTAATTTTTCAAAGGGTACATTACATTACAACTACTAATTTTACAACTACTAATTTTACAAGCTACAACTACTAATTTTTTATTCAAAATTACTAGATCACACTTACTAGGTGATTCCGTGACAATGTTACAAAATTTCAGAGATGATGGGAAAGGGTAAGTGAGTCAATTTGAGGTAAGGGATCCTGGTCTGGGAACGACCCAGTTGAAAGCTATGGGCGAAAATGGTTCTGATACTTCTGACAGTTGACTACATGTAGCGATTCTGTTGGTGCTAAGATTTGTCGTCTAGGTAACTTTCAGAGGTAGCAGTATAGGCAAAAAAAAAAAGAAAAAAAGCTGCAGTAAAACGCTTACCTTAAAAGCTATGGACCCTTGTTTATTAGTAGAGATGTGTTTCACGGTAGCGAAGATGAACAAGCGCTCATCGCTCTTAAATGGTAAGCATTTTAGAGCCCATGTTTACCAGACTTTTTTTCTTGTTTTGGTCCATACTACCACCTCTGAATGTTGCCTAGCCTACAATCCTAGAAATAACAGTACCAGTACATGTATTCCACTGACGGATGTATCTGAACGATTTTAGCTTATAACCTTCGACTTGGTCGTTTCCGTACGGGGTCTCTTACGTCAGATTTTCCCAATATAAAGTACCACTGTCACATTACGTTCTAGAAGGTTGTACAGAAGTTACAGCAAACAGGATGCTAACATAAATATTACAATAGTATTATGTAAACAAAAATACATTTGTAAAATACACTGTCGAAAGAAGTACACCTGGGAAGACGACGTTGATTTTCATACGATGACGGCATGTGCCACGTGGGGTATAGTAGATGTGTTGGCAACTGTTTCAGCGTCGTCTGCCAACGGAAAGTTTGGTGGCATAGCTGTGAGAGCGCCGTATGTGTCTAACCCTTTAATGGGGAATGCTCACAGCCAGGAGGTTCGGTTTGGTGTAACCGTGTGAAGCAAGCAAGCCGCTGTGTCACGGAGTGAAATCGTGCTTCCTACAACCAACTGAGAGAGTTTGAAAGGGGTCAAATTCTGGTCTTCCGAGTGGGGGCACGGGCCTGTAGTAGTGTTGCCACACAAGTTGGACGTACAGCGGCAGCTGTGCAACGATGCTGGCATCAGTGGTGACGTGAACATTCTCACAGCCGTAGACGAGGTTCTGGACGTCCAGGCAGCATCACCCGCCAGAATCGTCGCATTGTAAGGAGCACAGATAAAAGGATTTGTGAGCCCAGACATGTCAACACGAACTGTTGTGAACCGGTTATTAGTAGTGGGACTACTGGCGCACGCACCTGTTGCCCGTATTCCACTCACACCACGGCATCGACGTGCATGACTCTAAATGTTGCGGTCAGAGGATCACTTGGAAGATGGGATGGCGCGCCGCGGTCTTCAGAGAATTGTGAACTGTGGTTTATTAGTCCCATAACGTACATTATCTAAATCATTTGATTCAGGTACAGGAGACACGTCAAAATTTTGGTAAAGTTTTACCATATACATACAACACCTGATTTTAAGAAATGGAACCATAACAATAATACAATATAAAAGTACACATACAATAAAAAAATTAAAAATTAATTACAACAACTGATTTTAACAAATTGTATCATAATAATAATACAATTTTGTTACACATACAATAAAAGACTAACAATTAATTACCCCTTGCTCAAATTATCATGTCATCCTCTATGAATTCTTCTACTGAATAGTAGCATTTCTCCCACAGAATTTGCTGTAGCCTTATTTTTAGACTCTCTGGCTTCATATTAAATATATTTTTGCCCATTAGCTTGTTATATATTGTCATCCCAATATACTGTGGAGTTCGTGCATATACACTTTTGGAAATTGAAATAAGAACACCGTTAATTCATTGTCCCAGGAAGGGGAAACTTTATTGACACATTCCTGGGGTCAGATACATCACATGATCACACTGACAGAACCACAGGCACATAGACACAGGCAACAGAGCATGCACAATGTCGGCACTAGTACAGTGTACATCCACCATTCGCAGCAATGCAGGCTGCTATTCTCCCATGGAGACGATCGTAGAGATGCTGGATGTAGTCCTGTGGAACGGCTTGCCATGCCATTTCCACCTGGCGCCTCAGTTGGACCAGCGTTCGTGCTGGACGTGCAGACCGCGTGAGACGACGCTTCATCCAGTCCCAAACATGCTCAATGGGGGACAGATCCGGAGATCTTGCTGGCCAGGGTAGTTGACTTACACCTTCTAGAGAATGTTGGGTGGCACGGGATACATGCGGACGTGCATTGTCCTGTTGGAACAGCAAGTTCCCTTGCCGGTCTAGGAATGGTAGAACGATGGGTTCGATGACGGTTTGGATGTACGGTGCACTATTCAGTGTCCCCTCGACGATCACCAGTGGTGTACGGCCAGTGTAGGAGATCGCTCCCCACACCATGATGCCGGGTGTTGGCCCTGTGTGCCTCGGTCGTATGCAGTCCTGATTGTGGCGCTCACCTGCACGGCGCCAAACACGCATACGACCATCATTGGCACCAAGGCAGAAGCGACTCTCATCGCTGAAGACGACACGTCTCCATTCGTCCCTCCATTCACGCCTGTCGCGACACCACTGGAGGCGGGCTGCACGATGTTGGGGCGTGAGCGGAAGACGGCCTAACGGTGTGCGGGACCGTAGCCCAGCTTCATGGAGACGGTTGCGAATGGTCCTCGCCGATACCCCAGGAGCAACAGTGTCCCTAATTTGCTGGGAAGTGGCGGTGCGGTCCCCTACGGCACTGCGTAGGATCCTACGGTCTTGGCGTGCATCCGTGCGTCGCTGCGGTCCGGTCCCAGGTCGACGGGCACGTGCACCTTCCGCCGACCACTGGCGACAACATCGATGTACTGTGGAGACCTCACGCCCCACGTGTTGAGCAATTCGGCGGTACGTCCACCCGGCCTCCCGCATGCCCACTATACGCCCTCGCTCAAAGTCCGTCAACTGCACATACGGTTCACGTCCACGCTGTCGCGGCATGCTACCAGTGTTAAAGACTGCGATGGAGCTCCGTATGCCACGGCAAACTGGCTGACACTGACGGCGGCGGTGCACAAATGCTGCGCAGCTAGCGCTATTCGTCGGCCAACACCGCGGTTCCTGGTGTGTCCGCTGTGCCGTGCGTGTGATCATTACTTGTACAGCCCTCTCGCAGTGTCCGGAGCAAGTATGGTGGGTGTGACACACCGGTGTCAATGTGTTCTTTTTTCCATTTCCAGGAGTGTAATTTCAAATGGGTTGTGGGTAACATAAAATTATATTTATTTCTTGTGTTGTATGTGTGGTTAAATGATTTTCCTCGAATAATTTTTGTCTGCTGTGTACAAAGATTATAATTTCATAAATGTATACGGAGGGAACTGTTAGGATTTGCAGGTACCGAAATAATGGGCGACAAAATTCTGTTTGTTGTGCACTACACATATAGCTTCTGCCTGCACACAATTAACGGTCGTTTGTACTTCCGACATAGATCAAATAGGCGCTTTGTCGTAGAGTGCATTCGTTCAAGACACACTTGGCCCACCGCAGGCCTTTTGGTCTGGAGTGCGATAAACTACAACTCTCGTTCACCTTTCGTGTTTCTGGTGGGGACGCTAACCAACACTCGATAATGGCAGAATGTTGTTAGACCCATTCTTCCGTCGTTCTTGCGACAGGAAGGTGATGGGTTTTTCCAACAGGATACACAGTTATCGTGAAACTCAAAATGCTATGCAAAACGTGCAGCAACTTCCCTGGCCTGCACGACCTCTGGACCTGTCTCGAATTGAGCACGTGTGAGATATGATGGGTCGAGAAGTGGCTCATGCCACAGGTCAACCAACAACTATTACAGAACTACGTGAACAAATCGAGCAGGCGTCGAATAACGTGCCTCAGGACGGTAGTCACAGTGTGCACGATCGACTGGATGCTAGAGTGAGCGTCTCGTTTAGGCTACACTACGTACTAATATGGGAGTTTCAGTATGGGTACCTCAACACCGCTTGTGCTGTTGATCTGTAAATGTAATCATTTCATGATTATAAAGAATCCGCCTCGATTGCAAATAGAAACCGGATGTTGACTTCTTCGGAACACACCAAAGCTACAAACTGTTAAAGAGGCATGGTCCAACTTTAATACAACATTACATACAACATTAATACGATGCCTCTTTAGGCAGTTTGTAGTTTTAGTGTGTTCCGAAGAAGGCGTGGTTATCCACGCCGAAACCTAGGTCAACATCCGGTTTCTATTTGCTATCGAGGCGGATACTTTATAATCATTAAATTATTCACGATTGCTGCGCTGCAATGTTAAAAGTTCTCAAGTAATCATTTCATGTCCTCCAATACGCAATTTCGCAACAATAAATAGTGAGTGAATCTGAAAACTCTAAGAAGGTGTACTAACTTTTTTCCAGCAGTGTAAACAGTAACGGTGTTCACTGGGACTGTGTAGTCGTGTTGGTACGTTACAAACGTGATAACACTGCTGTGAGGCTTGCACCGCGAGAAGGCTCTGAATAAGGTGACTTGAGCTCGCACTAAGGCGACTCTGGTGGAGGGAAGGCGGTTAGTAAGTCAGACTGCAGTCACAAGCGTAGCGAGCGGACGAAGCACACAGACGTTCACGTGCACGTGCGCAGCGTTGCAGGCGAGCACACAGGCGACTGGGGCGCTCTCAGCGCGGCCCAATTAAGCCCTGCGCCCGGGGGCGCCTTGCGCTGACTCCTCTGCGGCCCTAACGAAGGGCCAGACGCTGACGGCGCGCTGTCTGCTGTGACCTCTCCCAGCCGCACTGCGGGGAAACAAAAGGCGACACACGACGATCACGTGCCACTCGTGACGCGCGCCTCGTCTAAGCTCTAGGCCAGGGCTGGCCACGGCCTGCCAGACTTCACGCAGGCCGAGTGTGGGGCCAGTGTACGGGCCGAGGCTCTACCTGTCTCGACTTCACGCGTTCCTTCCAAGAAGTACTGTGTACAGCGCGACATACCATTCGAACTGCGGTGTGGAATTTTTCTGTCTGGGCGGACATCACATGGCATCTGTTCAAGTTGATCGTTGATTCCTTCATTCAGTTTTTTTTATTACAGAGGACAATCGGTCGTCTGACCGAACACACTGAGCTACGGTGCCGGCTTTTTTTTTTTTTTTTTTTTTTTTTTTTGCTTTGTGGACGTCACATGACATCCGTTCAAGTTCATTTTCTGTTGATCCTTGTCCGCAGCTCGTGGTCGTGCGGTAGCGTACTCGCTTCCCACACCCGGGTTCCCGAGTTCGATTCCCGGCAGGCTCAGGGATTTTCTCTGCCTCGTGATGACTGGGTGTTGTGTGCTGTCCTTAGGTTAGTTAGGTTTAAGTAGTTCTAAGTTCTAGGGGACTAATGACCATAGCTGGTAAGTCCCATAGTGCTCAGAGGCATTTGAACCATTTTTTTTTTTTTTGTTGATCCTTCCACTCAGTTTCTTATTACGGAGCCCAATCAGCTCTCTGACTGAACACACTGAGCAATATCAACTTATATTTCTATATTCCTGAACTGCGCTGAACATTTTTGTGCTTCCATCCTTCGTTGATCAATAGACTTATTTCCTCTGTTACCCGTACGAGCACTAATTTGTCTTCACAGTTCTTTCTCGAGATGTATGTTGGTCGTAGTAGGATCGTTCTGCAATCTGCCATAGGTGCAAGTTTCCTAATCTTTCCCAATAGCGTATTGCGAAAGAAACATCATCTTCCTTCAAGAGATTCGCACTTAAGTTCATGTTCCGGTTCCGCAATAGGTGCTTGTTGATCGATCTTAACGGGATCAAATCCAGTAGCACGTCTCTGAATTGCGTCAGTGTCTTCCTTTAATCTGACCTGGTGGAGATCTCAAACGTTCGAGCAGCACTCAAGAAAGCATCGCATAAATGATTTGTACGCGGTCTCCTTTGTAGATGATCCACACTTTTCTAGAATTTTCTCAATAAATCGAAGTCGACCACTCGCCTTCCCTACAGCCGACCTTACGTGCTCGTTTCATTTCATCTCACGTTGCAAAATGGGGCCTATATATTTAACTGACGTGTGTTTCGAACAACATACCATTAATATATAAATTGCTGCCTTGTTTTTCCTACTCATTAGCTTAAGAGTTTCCGCATTTAGAGCCAGCTACCGTTCATCACACCAAATAGAAATCTATTAAAGTGATCCTGTATCCCCTCACAGTCACTGGACGACGACACTTTCCCGCACACTACCACACCATCGGCAAACGGTTGCAAATTGCTGCTCACCATATCCGTCAAATCTTTCATTACCACTGAAAGATGGCTTTCCAATTTACTATGTTCTGAATATACCGTGGGCCACAAATATGAGTTAACTTGTAAATCTGATATATGTTCTCAAACCATGTAATATCACTTTAACATCGCCTTTATATTATACACTTTGGAACTATGTTCGAAACCATAGATATTGATCAGAGAGGTTAGCGGTCAGAGCAGAGTCAGATTGTGCTTTTAGCAACTGTGTTGTAATGTACTTGGTTTGAAATCGACGGCAGCTTGGCTGCTCAGGAATGGATCATTATTTGGAGCAATTTTTGTAATTGATGTTTAAAGTGAGATACGAAGCAACAGGATTTTAATATGTCATTAAAAGTGATGTGGTTTGTTAAACCCGTAATTACTTAGTATGCTGATTGTTATAGCAGTGCTTATGGTTTAGATTTTCTATAAGGTTTTTGTAGTGGCGTTATTTGGTTCAGTCCTTCACTGCAGTGATAAATGCTAAAGAGACATTTTGCGAAGTAGTTCATGTGTGAGAAGTGTAAAAAGTTGTGTTGTCCTATGACTTAATGAAGCTCAGTTAAAACTTACACCCAAACCTCCAGATGTCGGACACGCATATCGGTACCAACCGCTGTACGTCGATAGAGTATGTCATGTGCTGTCGTCCAGCAGAACGTGCGTGAAAGGTAATTAAAAGTATCACCGGAACTACGGAGCACGGGAAAAGGGTATCTGTGAGTGTTTGTTTTGTAAATATCTCATGGGTGAGATGGTAGAACGTAGGGTCGTAATTCCAAAGGTCCTTGTTCAAACCCAACTGATGACAGTATGCATTAACTGTTCATGCGTGAAAGTCTTATATGGGAGAACATTTTTCGGACTTGTAAGAGAACTTTTTGGAGTCTGTAGCAATGTTCTTTCAGCAGCTTGCTGTCGCTTCGTTAGCTGAAGCAGCAAACCTATAGGGTACGTTTGTACACGTAGGTGTGCTGTTCTGTTGGGCATGTGAGCAGACCAGAAGCCACTCGATGAAGCAACTAGTGCGTATGTACAAGGGCTGTCCAGAAAGTAAGTTACGATTGATCGCGAAATGAAAATCACAGTGAAAATCAGAAATGTTTCATTTGTAACAGTTAGCTACACATTTCAGCTACTTCTCTACGTAGTCGCCGTTCTGACTCAGACATTCGTCGTAGCGTTGTACCAACTTTCCAATACCCTCATCATAGAAGGCAGCCGCCAGTGCTTTCCGCCAATTCTCTACGCTGTGCCAAAATGTTGTCTTCATAGCCAGCGGTTCGTTTGAGCAGAGATGAAACTCAGTGGGAGACAATTACGGGCTGTATTGTGGGTAACCAAACATTTCCAATTGAAACGATGCAGGAACATCTTTATTGCCCCTGCAGAATGAGGCTGAGAGTTGTCTTGAAGAAGAAACCGCACGACAGTTATGTAATGTTGGTTGCATAGCTTCAGGGGAAAATTCTCACCTGGCCCTCGTACTTGGCAGGAGACACTATAACATTTTTACGCGCTCAATAAGAGCTCAGGAATGAAAAGAGCGACATAATTCTACCTAGAGTCATACTAGAGACACTGCCCAACACATCTTTGCAAAGCTTTATCGGATTTTCATAGTCGTTTCCATTTCGCGACCGATCGTAACTTACTTTCTGGACGGCCCTCGTAGTTTCACAAAATAAACATAAACAACCGGAACAGTAGAATAAAGAAACAAGTGCATCACACGTGTGGAAGTATTAATAGTCCCATATAACACTTTCACGCAAAATGAAATGTGTTGTCCCATTGAGGGCAAAGACCTCCTACAAGTAGGGGTAGCTGCTTTTAAAGAATCACGCGGTGAGCTAGTCCCCGCAAGAGGGTACACATTGGATTACACTTGATCACTTAGTTGTAGTTCTTTCCACTCCTTTTTGTTTCTGGCTATGCTGGTCCACTGTCTTCCTGCTTGTTTTCTGAATAAGTCCGATCATTTGCGTCTTGGTCCTCCTGGGAGTCTCTTGCCGATTTTGGGGGTCCCATGAGGTGGCTCGTGCTGTACATCTGTCGTCTTGCAGCCACGCGACGTGGCCGCCCCATTTCCATTTGGTCTTTGTGCTATGTCTGTTGTAGCTGACATCTTGAAACGCGTATGTATTCAGTGTATTCATTGACAGCGATGGCGAGGCATGACAGAATCTCTGACCAGAGAGTTATTTATCGTTGCTAGTCTGCGCTTGACCGCGCGAGAGTTCAGTTCAGTTGCGTGCAGTTCCGAGTTGGACGCAGTTGTGGTACGTAGCGAGTCGCGAGAGCATGTAGTTCAGTTGCGAGTTAGCAGTTGCGAGATGTACTCGGTCGGAGTCGGCGGGCGTCGACATGGGTCTCTGGTCACGATTCAGGATGAGGTATATTGTTAAATAAGGTAATGAAGCAGCATTGCGCTCAGCTAATAATTATTGTAATTGTAATTAATTTGTTCAAGAAATTCCCCAATAATAATTCTGTTTTCAAAGCAATCGTTATTAAAAAGAAAAAAATCATTACAATTGAATGTTCATTTCTCAATCTTTGTGTCGAATTTACATTGGGCCATTATTTTTCAATATTTTTATAGCGAAGGTACAGTCGCTTTTATTTCAATTTAACGATGTTTTGTGGGAGCTCAACAACATTTGGATCATTATTATTCAGTAATCTTGTGGGGAAATAACTTCTGGCACGTTTTCATTATCATAGACTTTTCTTTTATTTCTGCTGGGAGGTTGCGTTGAGCACGATTCCTATTAACATTTAAATATTGCTATTTTTCAAAACTTTTTCAAAATTTGGCTCGATTCACATTAAAATTTAAACATTGTCTTTTGAAAGTTCCACGGGGAGGTTACAATCTTGTGTATCGAGGTGTTCGATATTCTTTCAGAGAGATGCCAAGGATCTTCCTCTGCATTTTCCTTTGGCATACCTGTAGAGTATTTCTCTCTTTGGCTTTGAGAGCCCAAATCTGACATCCATATAATAACACTGGAAAAACGCAGCTTTCGAGTGCCCCTTTTTGGGCCTTCTATCCAGGGTTCTGTCTAGCAATGTGAACTTTAAGGGCCAGAAAGCTTTCCAAGCTAAGGAAATTCGTTTTATTTCCTTTTCAATTTTGTTGTTAAAATGGCTCTGAGCACTATGGGACTTAACATCCGAGGTCATCAGGCTCCTAGACTTAGAACTACTTAAACCTAACTAACCTAAGAATACGGCAAGAAAAAAGGAATAAAAGTGAGGTAGTGTTAATACCTTCATCCTTCTTTACCTCCTCTGCATTACTGCAGACGACGTGTCACTGAGCACATTTGTACTGTGCATGCAGTATACGTGAGGTGCCTAGTTGTTTCCACTGCCCTGTGTGGAATACATAAGTTCTTGTACACTTCACTTCATGATGATGCTGTCCCCAGCACAGAAAACAGCACGCAGGTCGTGGATTCTTTTTCTTGAGGCTGAAATTAACTTCGCAAGGAACTGCTGCTACGAATAAGCAGCAGTTCCTTGTCTACTGGAACCGTCAGAACTGGAGAATAAAATTACATGAATCAAATACTACTGTCTGTACCTAGCGACGGTCGGAACTGTAGTAAATAAAATTGCATGAAACAAATACTGCTATAACAGACAACATGTCTGTCTACTGGAACGGTCAGAACTGGAGAGCCGGACTGCCCGAGACACTTCGCGCTCCAAGCCAGCAAGGCGTGACCCGAACACCACCGAAGTGCATCGGCAGTGATATCGTCAGTCTTTTGTTTTAGTAATAGTTTGATTTTAACAATTTTGAAATGACTGATTGATAGCTGGCTGTTGAGAGATGTTGATTTAAAAAAAATGAAGTAATTTTGATGACAGGTTTAATTAATAATAGCAACTAAAGTTTTACGTTTTGGCGCCATACCGCCGAACACAGCAGCCAATCACAGAGCAGTAGCATCATGCAAGCGGTCTTTCTCACGGGAATGGTACCGAATCTAACATCTGTCACCGGTACCTCATCCCACATTGCGTCATCTCTATTCTTCTTGCATCTCCACTGCCCTGGGAATAGCTTCCTGGAGCCTAATATGATGGCTGAATAAGCCAGAAATATTACAAGGACATCACACACATCCATGCCCGAGGCAGGATTCGAACCTGCGACCGTAGCAGCAGCGCGGTTCCGGACTGAAGCGCCTAGAACCGCTCGGTCAGAACGACCGGCTTTTGTTGATACATACATTAGTTCCGTTCCTTCAAGATATATTGGGGTTTGTAATCCATTTGTCATTACTTGCGTTTTAGATTTGTCCATTTTGAGTCCTGCCATCTTGTTTTGTGTGTTAAGCTCCTGGAGCATTGATTGCAGTTCCCTTGCAGTTTTGGCGAAGAGGACTACGTCGTCAGCGAACCTCACATTTGTTAGTCTCTTCCTTATTCCATTTTAGTTTCCTGAATATGCCCTTCAGTATGTAAGTAAATAGTTTTGGGGAGATGGGATCCCTTTGTCTAACTCCTCTTTCCAAGAGGAAAGGTTGGCCTGTCTTTTCGGTTTTAACTCTAGCGAAGCTGTGGTCTTGAATGTTTCTTGGTAATTGGATGTATTTTGCTTCAGTACGGTAAAAAATGTCATTATTGGATTTGAACCCACGATCCTGGTTACGACGATCCAACGCTCTACATGCTTCCCCAGGTAAGCTACACGCGTTAGTTACTCACAGTTAATGCTTTTTCTGTGCTCCATAGTTTTAGTGTTACTTTTAACTGACGTTTACACCCGTACATCAGTTTAAAAGAAGCCTGAAAGACTTACTAGTGGCCAGCTCCTTCTACTCCATTGATGAATTTTTTAATAGAAACAAATGATTTATTGTATATACTCATACTATTAGTATTGTTATTTCAGCTTTAAAAAAATTGACATGTTCCACATCCACAAGGATCTCCTCAGCACGGATCTATGGAACGAAAAACTAATCTAATCTAATCTAATCTGCTGGACGACAGCACATAGTGCGAAGTGAATTGGAGTTTTGGTTAATGCTCCATCGACATACAACATTTGGTACCAAACTGAGTGTCTGACATCTGGAGGTTTGGATTTTAGTGTCGATTCAGTTATTTCTTTGTCGGTGAGACTAGTACCCGATTTTTCATTTGCAAAAAAAAAAAAAAAAAAAAAAAAAATGGTTCAAATGGCTCTGAGCACTATGGGACTTAACTGCTGAGGTCATCAGTCCCCTAGAATTTAGACCTACTTAAACCTAACTAACCTAAGGACAACACACACGTCCATGCCCGAGGCAGGATTCGAACCTGCGACCGTAGCGGTCGAGCGGCTCCAGACCGTAGCGCCTAGAACCTCTCGGCCACTTCGGCCGGCTTTCATTTGCATTCATGGTGTTGTTTAACTGCACACTCGCACTGTAAATAGCGAGCTGTGTGCTGAGTAGCATTTTTGGGTATTAATGAAATGTCGTCTAGCACGCACATCGCGAGTACGGTGAGTGAAAATTTTGACAGTCAGATTATAATTTTATAAAAAAAAAAAAAAAAAAAAAAAGGAAAAGGTTGCAGAGCAGATGAGCGGTCCATTGGGCACAGGTAACCCATGAACGTCATTATCATTGTAGTTCATAATCACAGTCATGAACAGTGATTGTCAGAGTGCACTTACGAGCATAATATCACTATCCATTCAGGACCAACATTTAATAGAAAGTCATTTTCTCACAGAGTCAGATAGCGGACGAAAATCTGATTGAGAACAGATTTCTTTCTCGCAATGATATTGTTTGATGGACCGGTTACTTTGGATTTCACATCGTGTAGCGTGAGCGTCAGATATTTCCATCTGAAATGAGGCTGAGATAGTGAACGTTTCTCAGTTTCTCCGCTTTGCATATTTTACCACATGACTTCATAGTCATACGAGTACTAACACATTTCAAAGGGTACTTTCACCTGTCGTCTTTGCTCACGGGATGCTTATTTATATGGTAGTCTGCTGATTTCTTCCGTGAGATACGATTTGTTGTGCAATCACAGTACTAAAATTTCATTCGCGTACTTTGATCTAGCAGTTGCTTTCTGAATTTGTGACGTAACAGTCGATTTGTTACTTTCCACGGCTCAAGCAATACTATCAACTAGTGTACTGGAAAAAAAGCCACTCCTAACAAACATAATGCAAATGCAGGGGTGAACAAAAATCAAACTTTGTCTTTATTCCAACAAAATATATGTAGTCTCAAGAGTAACATAGACCAGTTGCTAATAAATCTAAAGATGTATGTGAAAGTGAGCCTGGTATACTGAGTTTCTCAGAACATCATATTATGAGTGGAATCCACATGCTACAAATTGAGAACTTCAGTTTGGTTGCACATTACTGCAGATCTGTTATGAGAAAAGGTTGAATTGCAGTGTTCGTAAAAAACAATGTAGTGTACAAATGTCTAGACTTAAGCAAATACTGTGATGAACAGAATTTTGAGGTGTATGTTTACTGAGTTAACAGCTGACATTGCAACAGTTGTTGTACTGCCTATTTGCAGGGCACCTGCTGGACATCTGAATGTATTTCTGAGTCAAATAGAATCACTTCTGCCCCACCTATGTAGGAAAACTAAGTCAACCATTGTTACGGGTGACTTCAATGTGGACCTTTTAACAGAAAATACACTCCTGGAAATGGAAAAAAGAACACATTGACACCGGTGTGTCAGACCCATCATACTTGCTCCGGACACTGCGAGAGGGCTGTACAAGCAATGATCACACGCACGGCACAGCGGACACACCAGGAACCGCGGTGTTGGCCGTCGAATGGCGCTAGCTGCGCAGCATTTGTGCACCGCCGCCGTCAGTGTCAGCCAGTTTGTCGTGGCATACGGAGCTCCATCGCAGTCTTTAACACTGGTAGCATGCCGCGACAGCGTGGACGTGAACCGTATGTGCAGTTGACGGACTTTGAGCGAGGGCGTATAGTGGGCATGCGGAAGGCCGGGTGGACGTACCGCCGAATTGCTCAACACGTGGGGCGTGAGGTCTCCACAGTACATCGATGTTGTCGCCAGTGGTCGGCGGAAGGTGCACGTGCCCGTCGACCTGGGACCGGACCGCAGCGACGCACGGATGCACGCCAAGACCGTAGGATCCTACGCAGTGCCGTAGGGGACTGCACCGCCACTTCCCAGCAAATTAGGGACACTGTTGCTCCTGGGGAATCGGCGAGGACCATTCGCAACCGTCTCCATGAAGCTGGGCTACGGTCTCGCACACCGTTAGGCCGTCTTCCGCTCACGCCCCAACATCGTGCAGCCCGCCTCCAGTGGTGTCGCGACAGGCGTGAATGGAGGGACGAATGGAGACGTGTCGTCTTCAGCGATGAGAGTCGCTTCTGCCTTGGTGCCAATGATGGTCGTATGCGTGTTTGGCGCCGTGCAGGTGAGCGCCACAATCAGGACTGCATACGATCGAGGCACACAGGGCCAACACCCGGCATCGTGGTGTGGGGAGCGATCTCCTACACTGGCCGTACACCACTGGTGATCGTCGAGGGGACACTGAATAGTGCACGGTACATCCAAACCGTCATCGAACCCATCGTTCTACCATTCCTAGACCGGCAAGGGAACGTGCTGTTCCAACAGGACAATGCACGTCCGCATGTATCCCGTGCCACCCAACGTGCTCCAGAAGGTGTGAGTCAACTACCCTGGCCAGCAAGATCTCCGGATCTGTCCCCCATTGAGCATGTTTGGGACTGGATGAAGCGTCGTCTCACGCGGTCTGCACGTCCAGCACGAACGCTGGTCCAACTGAGGCGCCAGGTGGAAATGGCATGGTAAGCCGTTACACAGGACTACATCCAGCATCTCTACGATCGTCTCCATGGGAGAATAGCAGCCTGCATTGCTGCGAAAGGTGTACACTGTACTAGTGCCGACATTGTGCATGCTCTGTTGCCTGTGTCTATGTGCCTGTGGTTCTGTCAGTGTGATCATGTGATGTATCTGACCCCAGGAATGTGTCAATAAAGTTTCCCCTTCCTGGGACAATGAATTCACGGTGTTCTTATTTCAATTTCCAGGAGTGTAGAAACAAAACGGACTTTCAACACCTGATACAGTGTTACAACTTACTATCAGTGGTGGACACTCCAACTAGCGCAACAGCCGGTTCTAGCACTTTAATATATAATGTATTTGCAGGTAAGGATATTTACAATAATTTAACTGTGAAAAACATTATAAATGGCCTCTCTAATAACGAAGGGCAATTCCTCACTCTAAACCAAATGAATGTCAAAGGTAAGAAAATTTCAGTTGGCAAAACTTTAGGATTATAAACGAACACACCATTGAAACCATTAATCAGCAATTACAGCTAGTGGACTGGTGTCCTGTGTATGCTGCAATTGATGTTATCTCAAAATTTAATATATTTATCAATGATGTTACAAGTCTTTTTGAAGAAATCTTTCCAAAAAGGTCGGTGAGAGAAACTGTTAAAATCTAGAAACAAGCCTTGGATTACTAAAGGCAGAAGAGAACCATATGCAGCAGCCCAGAGATCAAATGATACCAATAGGAGTATGCACTATAAACTCTACAATAAAGTTCTGAATAAGACCATACAAGCAACAAAGAACATGTGTTTGAAGATAGAAATTGATTATTCAAGCAATAAAGTAAAAACTATTTGGAATTTTGTAAAGAAGGAAACAAGGAAAAACGCAGTCTGTAGTGAAATAAAAAGTGAGGGTCATCTTGTTAGCAATCCAAAAACAGTTGCAGACACATTAAACAAACATTTTTAACAGTAACAGAAAAAATAGGTTTACAAGGCTCCATGAACCAAGCCATCAATCTTTTGAAAGCCAGAGTACCTAACTCAATACAACACATGAAGATAATAATAGTCACAGTTCAAGAAATTGAAACAGTTATTAAATCCCTGAAAAGTAAAAACTCTACTGGAACTGACGATATTTCTAACAAATTATTAAAATACTGCCACAGCCATGTAAGTAAAGTCCTTTGCCACATTTTTTATGCATCACTTAAGCAAGGAATAGTTCCTGAGAGGCTTAAGTACGTAGTTGTAAAACTGATGTATAAGAAGGGAGATAAGATGGATGCTGCAGACTATCAGCCAGTATCACTAGTGACAAGTTTTTCAAAGGTTTTAGAGAAAGTAATGCATGCTAGGATAGTTAAGCATCTTTGGGATCAAAATATCCTCAGCGAAAGTCAGTTTGGATTTCAGAAAGGTTTGTCAACAGAAGATGCAATATTTGCATTTGCTGGCAAAGTCTTAGAATGTATCAACAAAAAACTGAAGATGATTGGGATTTTTGTGACCTAACAAAAGCGTTTGACTGTGTCAGTCACCAGTTTCTTTCACAAAAAGCTGCAAATCTCGGTATAAGTGGTTCCTCAGGGAAATGGCGTGACTCATACCTTTCAAACAGAAAACAGAAAGTTGTAGTGGATAGTCAAAATGGAGTCCCATTATCTTCAGAATGGGGTACTAACACATATGGCGTACCCCAAGGCTCAGTTCTGGACTCCCTACTATTTATTAGCTTTATAAATGATCTGCCTCTCTGTACAGAATATTGTAGATTCACCATTTTTGATGATGACACTACACTACTTATTGACAATTCAATGGATAAACTTGAGGAAACAGCAAATAAGGTTTTAAGTAAAACAATGAACTGGTTTAACATTAATGGCCTTCCTTTAAATTACACTAAAACAAACTATGTTCAGTTCTACACATCATTCAAAGATGAAGAAATAGTAGTAAAAATAGGTGAGCAGGTGAAAACTAGGGTGGATACCTCAAAATACCTAGGCTTGCATACTGACAGCAAACTGAATTGGTCAAACCACATCGTGGATCTATGCAGAAGATTGAATTCAGCAACTTATGCGTTACACATTTTTTTTCATGTAGAAGTATGGAAACCATGAAGTCAACATATTATGGTTATTTTCACCTCATTATGGCATATGGAATTATATTTTGGGGAAATCAGTAACTGGCTAAAAAGTGCTATGTGTACAAAAAAGAGCCATAAGGATCATGTGTGGAGTCCATCCTAGAGCCACATGCAGGAATCTTTTTAAGGAACCTGAAATCCTTACATCCACTATGCAATATGTATTGTCCTTGATGTGCTTCATAAAGAAAGAAAAATCTATTTTTGAACTGAATAGTGAGTATCATAGTCATCAGATAGAAGAAAACATAATATTCTTTATGAACAGGCAAATCTAATTATGGTACAGTAAGGAGTCCATTTCACTGGCTGTAAGATTTTTAACGTCCTCCCTTCAAGAATTAAGTGCCTGGTGGAAGATGAACTCTTCTTTAAAAAACTTTAAGGCAGTTCCTATTTCAAGGTCATTTTATACGATAGAAGAGTTCCTGAACTACAGTGTTTAGCATTTGTTGTATTGTCAACTGCAAATATATGCCCAAATCTATATTTTGATCCTCACTCTTCTTTATTGTAAACACACATTTTGCAATATTTCTTTTCTGTAACACTTATTATTTTGTAATATTTATTTATCTCTCAAAATAGATTTTCTGTAGTAGAACCTAAGTTACTGTTTACAATAATATGAAATCATTTTGTTTTGTTTTTATGTGCTACCATAGATTTGTGACACGTTCCATATTGTGCGATATTGTCACAACATGGATCACAAGAACAAGAAATAAATAAATAAATGAAAATCACACAGCAAGCATTTTATTATTCCATGTTTTCTCTATTATAACAAATTGTAAAATAATTTACTGCTGGAAACTTGATACATTGGACATACATATGTAACGCTACTAGTATTTAAATTTATGTATCGCATTTGTATTACTTTGTGCTTGTACACAGATATTTTGCATGTATTGTCACCTACCCAAGGCATTTGTAACCATACATTTGATACCAAGCTTTTGTGTTTCATTCTTTTAGTAGAATTGTTTGAGACTACTATATCAGGGGAAACGACTCTGCAAAATTCGTGTTTAATAGCGGAGGGGTGAAGAAAGGTGTCTGTCTTATTTGGTATGATAATTCTGAGTAAGCCATGGGCCACAAATATGTGGTAATTTGTAAATCTGATAAAAGTGCTCTCAAGTCTTATAATAGTGCTTTAAAATAGCATTTATAATTATATTAGTTCGGAACTATGTTCAAGACCAGAGATGTTGACCAGAGAGCTTTACTTTGTCAGTGTGTGCTAGTAGCAATGGTGTGGTAATGTACTTAGTTTGAAATGGACGGAAGCTGGCCTGCCCAGGAGTAGAGGCAGCATTATTTGTAGCAAATTTTGTAATTGATAATTGAAGAGATATTAAGCAGAAACCTGTAATAGTGTATGAATGAGAAAAGGTAACATTTAAAGGTAACATGGTTTGTTATGTTTGTAATTACTTAATTTGCTAATTGTTATAACAGTGCTTATGATTTAGATTTCCAGTAAGGTTGTCGTAGTGATTTTATGTGGTTCAATCTTTCATTGCAGTGTTAAATACTAAAGAGGAATTTTGTGAATTAGATTATGTATGAGAAGTGTGGAAAGTTGTATTATTGCTATGACTTAAAGAAGCTCAGTTAAAACTTAAATTTTTGGATTCAGTTATTTCTTTGTCGGCGAGGTTAATACGCGATTTGAATTTGCATTTATAGTTTTATTTGACTGCACACTCGCACTGTACATCGCGAGCTGTTTGCTGAGTATTGTAAATAAGCACTGATGAAATTCCATCTTGCACTGCACATCGCGACTACGGTGTCTGAAACTTAACTTTGACATTTAGACCATTACTTTAAAAAAAAAAATAATAAAAGGTTACAGAGCAGACGAGCAGTCCAATGGGCACAGGTAAACAGTGAATTTGCTATCATTCTAATTAAATTCAGAGTCTGACACGCTAATTTTCAGGCTGCATTTACGAGAATAATATCACAGAGGTTTAATGCGAATGAAATATTTGATGAAGGTGCTACATTGTGATTTCAGAAGGCTTGAACAGATAGGTCTGATACGTTTTATTCAATGATCGTTTGTTGTGTAACTACGATAGTAGTTCGGTACAGCAATTGTTTTCTAAACTAACAAAGATTCGCAACATTCAGGACCAATATTTAACACAAAGTCGTTTGTCGCAGAGTCAGATAGCGTACATAAATTTGATTGAGAACAAATTTCTTTCTCGCAGTCAAATTGTTTTATCGGCCGGTTACTCTCGATTTTGCATCGTATAGCGTGAACTTTAGATATTTCCAGTGAACATTTACCAATTATTCAGCTTTGCATATTTTACCGTCTGTCTTTACAATTATACAAGAGCTAAAACATTTTAAAGGATACTTTCAGTATGTACAGAGAACAAGAACAGTCCTGCCACACTTCATTGGGGCACTGCTGGCTTTACCTTCGTTGCCTCATCGTCCAGGACAACGTACTGATTTCTATTGCTTAAAAAGTCTTAGAACCACTGTAACATCCACGAGATAATTTTAGCTACAGTGCGACGAGAGAAAATTATCCCTCTAACAGTTATAAACATTATCTATTCGACGTATGAAAAAACAGTGAAAAAGAATGAAAACGATGATAAATATTAATTATTTATATAATATTCTATGATGTAATTTGCCATATCGATGTGTATCATACAAAGACAATGATAATTGTAAATTCCTTTTACGATCTGCGTTTGTCTTCCTCTTATTTTTCCTTTTGTTGGTTGGCTTTTGTAGGTTGCGGACGCATATCGAACTGAGGTCTGTTAAGAAATTGTAATTATTTGTTAACTATTACTTGAAAATAGAATTCCTTATTATTATAAATATGAGTGAATAATTATTTGTAACTTTAATTCCTCTCTCAGCAAGCATTATCTGTGTTAATTATTTCTTTCCGCTGCAAGCAGCGCAGCCATTGATGATAGCGATTTGTATCACGTTTTTGTCTGTGTTTTCCTTAGAAACAAATCAAATGTTTGCTTGATGAAGTCTAAATAGTGCACAATACGAAAGTAGATTTTATAGAGTTTAATAAGCATTTTAAATATTTACTTATTTGCTCTAACAATAGAAAGTCTCTATCAATTGTCTGCCGCCATCTTAATAATTATCTCAGCGGCAAATTCAAATTTAAATTACGCAACTCTGCAGTATAAATGCCGAAGGTAATACAAATGTGTGAAAATATTTGTGTACCGGTGGTCCCGAACTCATTTTAATGACAATGATTCGAATCAGATTGGTTCTTTAAAAACAGTGCTCATAGCACGATCCTTATAAGAAACTTTTCTAGCTGATGTATGGAGCCGAAATTAATTACGCACGACTTGCGAAGAATATTGTTTCAGGTAACATACGTCTGTGTTGTGCGCGGCTGATATTCGGTGGTTTTAATGATCATTTTGCTGAAGATAACTGCTTCCATCTTAATCAATAGTTGTAAGGAATCTGTTGTATGAACTGTGATTTAGTGACACTTACACAACTTACAGACAACATTCTAACACGACGTTAACATGGAGTTCTTTAGCAACTTGATCAAATTTTTAGCCGGGAGAAAAATTATTTAGTAATTACTCAATGTAATAAAATAAGATTATCATTTCCATTTACAAATTAGTTAAATACCAAACCACTGAATAACACAGCAAACGCCACACCACCCATTTACCTGAGAACTATTTCATATCCTCAGACCTTCGTTAACAGTCTGCAATCGGATACTACGCCAAAACGCTTTCAAACTCCCAATTTGACTCAGGTGCGTCATCTACACTGATGGAAATGGAAGATATTACGCCCGCATCTCGTGGTCGTGCGGTAGCGTTCTCGCTTCCCACGCCCGGGTTCCCGTGTTCGATTCCCGGCGGGGTCAGGGATTTTCTCTGCCTCGTGATGGCTGGGTGTTGTGTGCTGTCCTTAGGTTAGTTAGGTTTAAGTAGTTCTAAGTTCTAGGGGACTGATGACCATAGCTGTTAAGTCCCATAGTGCTCAGAGCCATTTGAACCATTTTTGAAGATATTACGCCATGAACAGCTCGACCGAAGGACAGCAAACTCTCTGATTTCCATCTCTGTAGGATATGCTGTTTAAGATTTCATCTTTTTACGATCTTATTTTCAGTACAGAAAAAAGCTATTTCTACAACTGAAGAATGGTGTGAGCATATGATTACTACTGCATGTGCTTAACGTCACTGGGACTTTTCAGTTTAAGACTGTAACACTGCATTTCCAGAGGACGTGAAAGTGCAGCTTACCACAATCTTACAGGCGAGTGTCACCATGAAGATTTCTGGAAACTGGCTTGGGACTACGAGTCGTCATGCATAGTTTACTGCTGGCGTTGTAGAGTAATAGACTGAGATTTTCGTGGTGTAGAAACAGCGTCAACTGTGACATTGAGTCACCTTCTGTCGCGTTCAGCTATTAGTCTTGCCTCTGTTTGTGGTGGTCAGATCGACCCCAAAGTGTTCATATACGACTTGGGGAGAGATCGCAGGAACCAGTGACATCCCAGACACTTGCTTAACTGATTCCTGGAATTATGTTGTGGGGACTTAATGGATCTGACAGCAGGTTTTGTAATTTCTGAATGGAGGCCGAATGCTCACCTGTTCGCTGCAGCAGTGATAAACACTTTTGTCATACCCTCCATGAAAAGGATACCAAGTGCATATTCCAGCAGCATAATCCAACAGCCCACTCTGCTTTTCACGCCACAACTGTTTTGATAAATCTATAGGTACTTAACTGTATTGCCCAGAGCGTGTCTGGGATGCGACGGGAAGAGCTACACATGCATTCCCGTTTCCAGCCAGCAATCTCCATGAACAGACACAGAATGTGTTTCAGGAATGGCAAGAAATTCCTCGTGCTGTCATCGGATGCTGATCGCTTCTGTGCCACAGTGAATACAGTAGTGTATTCGTGCTCTTCGTGATAACACCTAATATCTAGCCGGCCGGTGTGGCAGAGCGGTTCTAGGCGCTTCAGTCTGGAACCACGCGACCACCACGGTCGCAGGTTCGAATCCTGCCTCTGGCATGGATGTGTGTGATGTCCTTAGGTTAGCTAGGTTTAAGTAGTTGTAAGTCCTAGGGGACTGATGACCTCAGATGTTAAGTCCCATAGTGCTCAGAGCCATTTTTGAACCTAATATCTACAGCTACATCAGTACTCTGCAAGCCGCCTGACGGTGTGTGGAGGAGTGTATTTCTGATGCCAGTAACTGATCGTGCGCCACCTTCGCAGTTCTATTGCTGAATGACGTGTGGAAAAAACTATAGCCGGTAAACCATTGTATTAGCTCTAATTTCTCAAATTTGCTGTTGTGGTTATTTTGCGAGACATATGTGGAAGTGGCTAGTACGTAATATGTTGTTCGACTATTCCCGGAACGTACTCTATCGGACTTTCAAAAGCAAACTACTCTGTGATGCACAACACCTCTCTTGGCGTCTGTAACGCTCTTTCGCCGACTAAAAGATCTCGTGACGAAATGCGCCACTCTTCGTTGGATCTTCTCTATGTCTTCCATTAATGCCAACAGTTAACGGTTCCCAAACTAATGAGCAATGCTCAAGAATCGGACTAAAAAATGTTTTGTAAGTCACTTTGTAGCACAACAACACAGTGCCCAATAAATTTTTCGCATAATTATCTTTGTAACCGTAACGTGACTGTGACGTAATTTCTGTCATGAGTACCTTTTGTTATTTTTATTAATGTTATCACATAATTAAATGTCGAAGAATAAATTCTAACGAACTAATGTACGAGGGTAATCCCAAAAGTAAGGTCTCCTATTTTTTTTTATAAGTACATTGACCTGTTTATTTCTACAATGGCTTACGTCAGTTTACAGCTTGAACATTTAGCTATTTTCCGACATAACCACCATTTCTGTCGATACATTTTTGTAGACGCTGTGGCAGTTTTTGTATGCCCATGTCATACCAGCTTGCCGCCAGCTCCACGGCTTTGGCGAACAAGTATGCCGCCACTGGCGTGATTGTTGCTTGGTCTCAGGTGTAAAGTTGTATGCCCAGGTTTCGTCACCCTGTAGTGCTACAACGATGAAAATTAATATTACGACGATGTCAAACCTTATTTTCATGATTTAAAGAAGTATTCATGATATTAAAAATGTAATTACAATTTTATTATTTTCATTTTTGTGCTCAATGTATCAAAGTCTTTCTAGTGCACGCAATAATTAGCATTGTTTGTACTACGGAACTATACATGATTGTTAAGGGTTAAGCATGTAATAATTTGATGTAAGACATTTTGTTGAGTCTGAATTTTGTTCTCGTACTGGTCGGTAGAGAAGAAAAAGTTCCTTAATCGATGTGAAGGTATAAAGGCTGTAAAAAGGAGAGAGAGAGAAGGTAAATACAATTTATTCAAAACAAATATCCCCCAAGTGTAACGTCTTGTCATTTCCTATAACTAAAAATTGCAAGGTCTAATCTGAGCCTGTCGTGAATAACAGCGAAGAACACTTATGTTATCATATATTTTCTTCGTTTGACCACGATTGTGATTCGCATGTTTCTTTTTGTTACGCGACGTGTTATGAATATTTTCATTATACGCGCAAAAGTGCACACAGCTTTAATCGAACCTGCGTCTTTCGGAAACGATCATTTTTAATCAGTACGATTACGCGAATACCGTCTAAATCGCAAAAGTGTTTCCTGGACCAAATACTTCTTATAAAATGTGTATTCTCCAAAGCGAGCAGCATTGCACTGTCGCTGACTCGCAACAATCGAAAGAGTAAAAGCGCTGCTTAAATAAAATTGCCACCTTTTAATAATTATTAATATCCCATTAACTAAATAAATAGCAATTCAGTGGCTATCCAATCAATAAACAGAGGGGGCAATTCAGTGGCAACCTATTGACAGGACTAGCTTATATGTGTGTGCTAATGTGTGTTTTTTCTATTTGTTTCATGCTGTAATGAGCGGGAACCTACGACGACCCTAAGCATGATAACTTTTGCTGTACCATTCCATCCCAGCGGCAGCAGAACGAAGCACTGCGTAAGGTAGGCACAATATCTTCTTCACAACCTGGTACTGTACCCCACAAAAAAAAAAAAAAAAAAAAAAAAATTAATAAAAAAAATTTACAATTTGTGAGTATGTCCTCTTAGGAAGCTATAAGAGTCAATTATACTTAAATAGCTGCGAGAAGGATCAGTAAAATACAGCATCAAGTGTCTTCAGTAGAGGTTAACTGAACGAGATTGGAACTGAATTTTAATCAAACGAAAGTGAACGTTTATATTACTGATTCCAATCTGGTGCAGTGTAGTAATTACTTTATGTTTTGTGTGAAGGAATAATTGATGTGTTGCGTGTGACGTATTCCCGATTAGACTTCCACCCAAACATTTGCAAACATGGTGAAAACAGTGCGACGTGTAAGTAAAGCTACGCAGCAGGAAGTAACTGTAGAACATTCAGAGGAGGAAGGAATAACTAGTGATGTAGAAATTGATAATATTTTTTCAGATCAGACAGAGGATATAGAGCAGGACACTAATATCAAAGTCAGTGATCCATCTGCTGTAGAACACTCAGCACAGACGGTAGTTCAAGTGCATACTGAAGCAGAACCACAAGAAACACCAGTTACAGTCGATTTACCACCGGTAGAGCCAATACAAACAGTAATGGATCCATTTTCTCGCTTAATGATGAAAATGGAACGTATGTTTAAAATACAGTTACAATCACAGATACAGCGTGCAACTGAGATTAATAGTAATATAGATAAACGTATTAGCAGAGTAGATGAACGGATTAGGGCCTTGGATGAACGCATCAGTCAATTAGACGAGCGTACGCAGTTAAGCTTGTCACAGTTCTCAAAAGAGATAGATCAAAAGCTTGAAAACCGGTGAAAAGAACACGATCGACAGCTGCGACAGCAAATAGATGCCCAGTTGTCTGCTATACAGAATAACATGACAAGTACGCAACAAACATACCAGACTTACCACAGAATGTAAAGCAAGTAACCCAGGATGTGGACAAATTACAAAAAACACACACTTCTTTGGAAGCAGAAATACGCAACATAAGTACACGTATAGAAAACCTTACGGTTGATAATCAAAACGTAATAGAACAAAAATGCAAAGAACAAGAAGAACGCGTTGTGACCACATTCAACACATGGCTAAATGACAAAGACAAACAAATTAGTACTGTTACACAGAAGGAACTACCTGTGATGTTACAACGAGCAGGGACACAACTGATAAATGAAAACAACACAAAGATTCATGAACTCCAGACTGAATTACAAAACATGCAGAAAGTGCTTAATGAAACACGTATGCAAACATATCATAACAGTTCACCGGAGTGTGTTAGTATCACAGAAACACACCCTGATCATTATGAAACGCCTTTAACTGAAAGTCGGGGGCAGACGGGCAATAATTTCAATCCAACACGTGGAGTAACATCCGTTTATCAAGACCATACACAATCATTGGTGACTCAGGATGCTTTAGTGAAGAATTCACAGTTTCAGAAGTTTACCAATGATAAGAACGGACCCCATCCAATTGTGTTTACCAAAGGGATCCGCAGAATAATGCCAAAAAGTTGGAACGAAAGGGAGAAAATTGTCTTTACCATTACCCATATTCAAGGTGAGCCAGCGTTGTTCGCGACACAGAAAGCTGAACAATGCAGCTCCTTCGATGAATTTGAACAAGCTTTTCTAAACAAGTATTGGTCGAGTGGGGTACAAGAACGATTAAGAAAAGAAGTTTATAGTCCTGAGCCATTTAATAGAAAAGGCGGTACTTTGCGGAAATATTTCGAAAAATATTTGGACAAAGTGAAATATTTATCCACACCAATTCCTGAGTGTGACGTTTTAAAGATATTAAAGGAGAAGTTACCGCGTGATCTAAAGGAGAAATTGTTTCACATTTCTGAAGACAACGTGGAACATTTTCTATCTGTACTGGACTCTTTAGATTTGGTTATCGAAGAGGACAGACACCATTATGGGAATAATTCGTCGAATAATGGTAATGGTAATGGCAACGGGCGAAACCACAAGAACAATAGTAATAGAAACTCCTACTATGGGAATCAAAATCATTGAATAGTCCGAATTATTCAGGATGGCAGAATCACAATATGAACACAAATGGACAGTACGGTAATGCACCGAATCACAATTATCATTTACAGAACAATAGTGGAAAAAACGATAACGGAAACTTTTCAAAGAAACGGAAACGAGATTTTAGAGCTAACGCCAATTACAATAACGGTAATTTTTCAAATAATCGGCAAAACATGCAACCACCACATAACTGGTCAACCGAGATTTATGCACAACAGCAATGGCAGCAGCCTAGGCCACCGCAATATCACAACAACAATCATGTACGACCCCCGTACAATACAAATATGTCAAATAACATGCAGCAGCATATGAATGCGCAGCCATGGCAACCACCGAATCAAAATATCAAGATCATTGAGGTAAGTGAACCGCAACCATCAACCAGTACCAGTCAGTCAAACTAGATGCGACGACATTCTGCTCCCGTGTGTCAGTCGCAGGGTGTCTAGGGGGCACTTGCATGAATGATGTTAGTAATAACGAGCAACCAAACGTGCAGACAACCAGCTGTAGTAACAATGAGAATGTGTGTCGCATAGAATCAGCAGCGATCGGGTCGAACGACGCGAAAAATGCAGTGTGTAGGAATAATTCTGTTGATGTTGCTCAGCAACGTAGTTCAACTATGCAGATGTTAAGATATAATGACGGAGTCGATATACGAGAGGAATTATGTCAAAATTTTCGGAAGAAGTGTAATTTGTTTGAACGGGAAGTTGTACAAGCAGCTATAGTTTGTGATATTTATGGTATTCAAACTACGGTGATTTTAGATACTGGAGCATCTGTTTCTGTGCTGAATGAATCGTTCTTTCTACACTTAAAGAAGATTAGAAAGATTCCGGTTTTTCCAGTCACTAATTGTCGAGTTACAGGAGCCATTAGTCAGAAAGCCCAACTAGTTCGGGAACAGACACGGATTTGTATTAATTTTGGAATGGGAGCCAAAGAGTGCACCTTCCTTATTGTAAGTCCAGGAGCACCTTTTCGAGAAAAATATGACTTAGGATTTGCTTTTATATTGTAAATGACTACAATTATGTACTTCATTTGATATATACAGTCTTAGACATAAAAACTGACCGCCGGCCGGCCGCCACAGAGACTAAGTCCGAGTCGTTCACTTAAGGTGGCCAATAAAACTGACCGCCCCTGACAACTCTAAGTCCGGCCATCTGCACAATATGGCAACACTGTAAGATGCGGAAGTGTTAGGAAGAAGTGTTGTCTACTTCCGAGTTGTTCTCGAAGGGTGTGAGCCCGTGGTCTCGTGGTAATCGTCGTGCGTTCTAAGCTTATAGTCGCCTGTTCGCGTCCGACTGATTTTTTTTTTACCACATTTCGGTCTAACGTTATGAGTCTGATTGAACATCGAAGATAATTCGCTTAACATTCTACCCACCAGCCACAACAAGTATTCCAGAAACAATTCCGCAGGACAGCTCGTGGCTGCGTCACGATCATAACAGTTTATGCTCGAGCATTCCCTCGCGCTGCAGCGGCTACCGGCCACCGGCCAGACACCACCCGCCGCCTGAAATCCGGCGCCACCCACGTGAACGCGGCGGCACGCTGTCAATGTGTATGTATCAACTGTCATTTTCGAATTTGAAGTTCTAGTTATCATCTTGAAGTTAAGCATTGGATTTTGCATACTTGAAAATCATGAACTACAGTTAAGCATTGTAAAATTGAGTCGCAAGTGGAAAAAGGTGTAACATCTGCAACACAACGTTTACTTTTGGTATAACAGAGGGGTGAATGCAGAGGAGGCAGCTAGAAAGATTTGAACTGTGTGTGGAGCGAGTGCTTTTGGGTAAAATACGCCAGAAAAAGATATTCTTGTTTCAACAAAGATCGTTCTGGCATGAATGATTTTCCACATTAAGGAAGTCTCGACTACTGATATATAGGATAGATTACCATTTTACCATCATGCGACATTTACATTCAACAGGCGAAGTTCAGAAGTCTGGTGTAGGAGTACTGCATGCTCTAATTCGAAACAACTAAAATCAACGGAGTGGCTATTATTGAACGTCAGCAGGTCGCTCGTTGAGCATTCCTATGCAGTACTGTTACTGGTGATGTGTTATGATGCCTTTATCGTTAACTTCCTAAGAAGATATGATAGGCTGAGCTCCACCAAAAGACGTAAACTCGAGCAAAGAGTAGTGTGAACATAATATTTTACATCTGATAGCTCCAAAAGTGTGTTTTGGGCTACGAATTCTGCCCCAAGGGGTGTGTGCAACACAGCTGGAATTTGTTGCTAACAACTGAGACGCCTTTCGGTCGCAGTGTAAGAATATCGAGCAACAAAACTACATCACCTGTACTACCTCATGATAACGTACTCTGTTAATCTGAGAAACAAAACTATCCAGGAGATTGATAGGAAAGTCGTCTCTCAGGCACTTGTATTGATAGGGGAGTCCTCTCTCAAGCACTTGCCCCTCTCGTCATATATTCGTAAAATTTTACATTTCCCGCACTTGATCGATTAACCGTAAAGGCAATTCATTTCTAGACGAAAATACTCTTAAAACTACTCTGGTTGAATGACATCGTTAGAACCAGTAGGTTTCTACGGGCGTAGAATTTGTAAACAACTTTAGCATTGTCAGATTGTATTAGATATCGTGAAAGAAAATTCTGATGCAGATTAATTTCTCTTTGATGGTTACTGTTGCGTTCAGTAAACTAATGGAAAACGCAATTAAAATATTCACTGTACTAATACAAATTAAATTCAGCTTACTACTGAAACATCACGACGGCAGTCTATCTTAATAAAGCACTAAGCTCAAAAATGGTTCAAATGGCTCTGAGCACTATGGGACTTAACTTCTGAGGTCATCAGTCCCCTGGAACGTAGAACTAGTTAAACCTAACTAACGTAAGGACATCACACACATCCATGCCCGAGGCAGGATTCGAACCTGCAACCGTAGTGGTCGCGTGGTTCCAGACTGTAGCGATCTATTCAGTGTATGTAAGACGATTGAACCTATTTTAACACTAATTAGTAGGATATTACCAATTTTGACTTCGAAATAATTTGTATTTACCTTACTTCCTGTATCATTCGCAAGTATTATGCAAATGTGGCAATTCACAGATAAAATTATGTATTCACAACAACAAAAAATATGTCGGCAGAAAACAAAAGTGGCATTATGAAATTGGCAGTACCTTAAGGTATCCGCTCTGACGCTAAGCGTTACTGAAAGTAGCAAGACGAATTTTGCTCGAGCGTTGTCTTACGATTCCCTTATTGAGTTTGTATCTGCATGCTTGTAGCTCTGCTAAAAAAGAATTAAAAATCTGGCTTTCAGCGAGTCTCGAAAGACGAACGAAAGCAGCTTGCACCTGGTAGCCAAGCATGTTACTTGAGAAATGGTATTTTCTTAAAGTGGGAAGACATCCTTTTGTGGTTGAATTGTTGGAAAATGTCAGTCAGACGTGTGCCGTTTGTTTAAGCGTTTCGGTGTGTTGAATTTGTACCAATGATTTTTCTACAGGTTTTTTCTGTCCCAAATTAGTGTTTTCACGTTATCTTGGTGAATTTTGCTCATTATATTTTCGAGTGTGTTCCAGAAATTTCCTACATTTTCGGTGTTTTTCTTATTTTCCATGTGGGGCCATGTGCATTGATGAGTGTATATATTTTACTGGGGCTCTGAAGGAGCACAGTCATAAGTCGATTGTTGATGGGTGTGATTTCTTTGACAGAGTTGTACGCCTTTCGCTACCTTTTGTTGTATTTTGCTCTTGAAGATGCAATGGTTTCCGTAATGCAAGATTTCATTGTTAGTTAGTCGTGGTTCTTGAAGGGCAAGGATGAGAATTTTTTGTCGGTCGATTTATTATGTCAGATTATTTAGTTTTCGTGCTTGGATCATTGTATCGATGTTTAGTTTTCTAATTCATGTTTTCTGCTTGTAGGGAAATTTACTAGAGATCTTCGATATTTTCTGCCGTGCTAACCTGGACTCCCCAGTCGGTTACCAGTGCCCTACGGCACCTCCTGCGTTCTAGGAGCACGTGGTGCATAGATGGCCTTTCTGATTGTATCATGTCTGGAGCACGCGACCGTATAACAGCGCCTTGTAAATGATGGCGTGCTAAGGAGACGAGCTGCGCTTTCGCGCGATTGACTACGATCTGCCTGTCAGGCGAGGGCTCCATAGCAAGACATTCCCGTAGGACGGTGTAATAAAAGTTTTCCGTGCTCCTCCTCCATGCCGCCGCTTCCCGGCCGTAAGCCATGAAGGTGCGCCTAAGAGCAGGCTTCGCACATTCAATCCACCAACTGAGGGTCGATCGGTAACGACCACGACGCTGTAAGGACGCGTTTCACGACTCTTCGATAGCACCTTTACATGCCGGCTCGTCCAGATGGGCGACGTTCAGTTTCCAGGGGAGCCTACTGCGCCACACTGAAGCGTAAGGGGGCAATGTGTGCCTGCGGTAGCCCAATCCCGATGCTCAAGGCGACAGACTTGTCAACGTTGATTAGGCTACCAGAAGCTGTACCGTAGGTTGCAATCCAGTCCAACGCCGCGGCCATATCGTCAGCTCCTCGTATGACGATCATCAAATCATCCGCATATGCGGTGCAGCGATAGATGGAGCCGCCGAACTGTACCCCAGTGAGCCTGTCTCGGAGACCACACAACAAGGGTTCTAAGGCCAATGCAAATAACAATGTTGATAATGGACATCCCTGTCGTACTGATCGGCGGATCGGCATGGGTGCCGTCAGTCTTCCATTAACAAGAACTCGAGAAGTAGCCCCATGCAGAAGGCGTGTCAGCACTGTGATAAAGGGGTCGGGGTATTCCATGCGCCGTAGAACGGTCGTGAGGAAAGTGTGGACCACACGGTCAAAAGCCTGGCTAAAGTCGATAGACGCCAGGGCTGCCGGCAAACGTCTCACCCGTGCAAGGGAGATGAGATCTCTGTAACGACATAACGCAGTTCTGATGTTGTTGGGTCCCCCCAAGGACATCTGATCGCTGCACAGGGCATTCAATAGTGTGCCGCGAAGACGTTCTGATAGCAGCCTCGAAAAGATCTGGAAGCCGCTGTTCAATGACGTTAAGGGGCGATAATCGCGGACATGATTCCGTCCCTTGTTTAAATGCTCGATAGAACTGTAATGGTAATCCATCGATTCCTGGTGATTTATGGGGAGCACCTTTACCAGTGGCGTCGAGCACTTCCTCTTCGGTCACTTCTCCCAGTAAAGTCGGTACCATGTCTGGTGGAACTGTACCGTGGACATGTGCTGAAACGGTGTCTACCGTCGCAATATCAGGGAGCACTGCTGAATAAAGTTGAACGTAATGCCCATAGAAGGCTTCTGCTATATCTGCTTGTTCTGCCACGTGTCGTCCGTTATCATGTCGGTTACCAGTGCCCTATGGCGCCTCCTGCGTTCTAGGAGCACGTGGTGCATAGATGGCCTTTCTGATTGTATCATGTCTGGAGCACGCGACCGTATAACAGCGCCTTGTAAATGATGGCGTGCTAAGGAGACGAGCTGCGCTTTCGCGCGATTGACTATGATCTGCCTGTCAGGTGAGGGCTCCACAGCAAGACATTGTAATAATAGTTTTCCGTGCTCCTCCTCCATGCCGCCGCTTCCCGGCCGTAAGCCATGAAGGTGCACCTAAGAGCAGGCTTCGCACATTCAATCCACCAACTGAGGGTCGATCAGTAACGACCACGACGCTGTAAGGACGCGTTCCACGACTCTTCGATAGCACCTTTACATGCCGGCTCGTCCAGATGGGCGATGTTCAGTTTCCAGGGGGGCCTACTGCGCCACACACGTGCAGGTTGAAGGGCAATGGTGCAAATATTAGGCTGTGTGGTCGGTGAATGCAGTGGGCCAGAGCTCTGCTCCTCTCGTCGCCGTCGAAAGGGTGCGTGTGACGTAAATCCTGTCTAACCGACTTGATGAATGACTTGTATAATGGGTGTAACCAGGAGCTGGGCCGTGGATGTGGCGCCACGTGTCGATCAGGTGGAGGTCACGCACTAGCATTTCCAATTCCGCACACGGGACGTGATGTGGCTGCTGATCAGACGGAGATAATGTACAGTTAAAATTTCCTCCGATCACCATATCGTCTACGCGGCCCATAAATAGACGCGTAATATCTTCCGAAAAAAAGCGGGCCCGATCTCTCCGTCTCCCTGATCCTGAAGGGGCATATACATTGATGAGTCGTACACCGTTGACAGTTACTGCCATGGCTCTTGCACTCGGTAAGTACAGTACGTCTGTAGCCACCAAACCGTCCCGTAGCAGAACAGCCACACCACAATCGGTAGAAGAGGCGTGGGAGATGTGGGTGGTATATCTGTAGAAGTCAGGGAAACTAGCGACACATTCTTCCTGTAAGAGGGCCACGTCGATGTCCGCCGCATCAAGCATGCGTTGTATCATTGTCAGTTTGTTTGGTGCCCTTATCGCGTTGATATTGATTGTGGCAAGGCGAAAGGTGTGCTGCCTAGCCTCTTCACCTAGGGTAGACGCCATGGCAATCAAAGCTAACCGCAAGAGATACCGGATCCACCAAACCCGTTACAAATTATGAGTCTTTCACGCTAGGAATGGCATCCCCAACGCCACCCCCTCCCCTGTCACCCGTGCCCTCTTCAGGAAGTTCCTCAACATCGTCCGACCACAGTGGGTGTAACACGATGCTGTGTAGCTGATCGGCACCTAAATCTCTCTCACGTACGTCGTCTTTGGTAGAGGTAGACGGAGCGCCATCCATCGACGCGACCTTCTGCGTCTGTGGTGCAAGAAGTAACTGGGCACTCGTAGTATGGGCAAGTGAACCGTCTACACCACTTAGATCCTCAGCAGGCGCGGCATCCATGCCGTCTGATTAGATGTCACCTTCTTGACCGGCCGTGTGTAGGAGGCAATCGTCAGAAGGGGTCCGCCGACGTCGCTTGCGTCGTCAAGGCGAAAGTTGCTTTCGAACGTGGACATCCGTATCCGTATGTGGGAGGCAATCCAGCGTCGTATCACCTTCCGCTAGGAAAGCCGCGGTCGGGACAATGTTCGCGTCCACGTCCATCGCGTTCTGAATGTTATGTTGCGTCTGGAGTCCGTGGGACTGTTGCTGCTGTTGTTGCTGTGGAGGGGGCGACATACGGGTTGGCACCGAGGTTCCTTCCTCTTCCTCCCTTGGTACTGCTGACGTCGATAGATGTGTCTGATCGCCCGTTTCGTCCTCAACTATGATGCGCATCGTCGTCTGAGCGTACATGAGGGGCAGGATTGCCGTCCCCGTCGGGGAAACGGAGTCTCCCACTGGTATCTGCGTAATTCTACGTTGTAAGCAGCTCGATCGAACATGGTCTTCCTGCCCACATCCGGAGCAGGTACGCGGTTGACCGTCGTACATGATGATTGCACGACAGCCACCGATGTTCAAATAGGACGGCACATGTTTCTTGAGCTCAAGTTTAATTTGGCGCACACCATTGTAGACCTTATACGTCGAGAAAGTTTGCCACTTTTCTGCAACGTGGCTGATAACATTACCATATGGTCGGAAGGCGTCCCTGACAACTTCCTCAGGGACCTCGAAGGGGAGCTCAAAAACCCTTACAGTCCTTAGGCCCATGCCTGCATGATCCACCGCCACTGCACCGATATGCCCGTCAGAATGTTTGAATCTGAGAGAGTTCGAGTATTTAGACACCACTGTCGCGCAGACCTCTGCACTGGTCATTTTAACATAAACCACGCTCGCCGTTATAGAAAAATGTATTCCGACGACAGTCGCCGGATCTAAACGTAGATCGTCGCGTATGAACTGTTCTATTTCATAGGCTCGAAGACGCGTGTGATCTGGTTGGAAAGTAAATTTGATCATATCGTGGCGCCATGTGTGTGCCATAGTCGCACTGAACTTGGAACAAATACAACTCGCGCCGCGAGAAGGTAAACACAAGCAAGCGCTCACGGTCGCGCACGGCGGGCCGCAGCGGACGTCCTCGCCCCACCGCAGCCGAAAGCAGACTGAGCTCACACCCTACGAGAAGAACTCGGAAGTAGACAACACTTCCTCCTAACACTTCCGCATCTTACAGTGTTGCCATATTGTGCAGATGGCGGGACTTTAGAGTTGTCAGGGGCGGTCAGTTTTATTGGCCACCTTAAGTGAACGACTCGGACTTAGTCTCTGTGGCGGCCGGCCGGCGGTCAGTTTTTATGTCTAAGACTGTACAATCATTCAGTTATACATCATTATGTAACTAGACTGTGTAAAGACATTCTTATGGGTGGCACAAGGACTTTACCTTGTCAGACTTGATAACTGTGATCAGGTGACTACGTGGTGGAGTGAACATGTCACAGATGACCTATGAACAAAGACTTCCTGTGAACATTATCCTCTATGCGTACGAACTTTATTTCACTGGCGAAAGAGTGGAATTTAACACAAAAGTGGACGCTCAATGAGTGCGTTGTGTTACCATGATTTCGTTTTCAAATTTTGTGCTACGAGTGTTTAGTAATGCCAAATATTCAGAGTGTTATTGGGACCACATGCGTGGACGTAACATTCCAGGCAAACCAAAACTCAAGAGCAAGTGTTTTTATCGATCAGTCAGCAACAGTGGTGAGTTGTAACAGTGTTGGGAACTGCTACTGACTATATCATTAAACCCGTTGCAGAACTGTATCAATGTTGGAACGGAATTACATGAACCTTTAATTGCAGATAGTCAGTTACGTCGGAAGGACGAATGGACTTGCATAATGATAAAGAAACTCACAAACAGTCGAACACCTCACAAAAAAAAAAAAAAAAAAAAAAAAAAAAAAAAAACACATTCTTCTTGTTGAGTGAAAGAGTGCGTGAAATATGATGAAATTTAGATATTGATTTAAGAAACATACTGCTGTTTGAATTTCACGTGACTGTATGCTGGGATGCTGAGTACACGTGTCGGTGAGGGCAGCATACTGCAGCGACATCATCTGTCATCCCTTGCCGCACCCTGCCACGTCATCGTAGTCCATCACAGACTTACCTGATGCGGCGAGACATCGGTGTTGCAGTACACCAAGTCGCCAGCCGTCGTCACCAGCAGCACTATCACGAAATTGTACCATCATTAAATGTCATACGAAGTGAATATTCAAATGTTGAAAATTAAAAAAGAGGGTATGGAAGATGTGCTCGCTCCACCGTGTTTTTTTTCTGGGGTTTTTCCCATTGGCCTTTGCCCGAATGGGGGAGCGTAACTCAAAATCCCTGAGACTTAAAAGTAAACAAAGCACATGCTTCCAAGTGAAAGAACACAGTGAACTTTAAACAGAAGAGACAAGGAAAATAAGCCTGCTTGGATGTCAGGTCAAACAAGTGTGACTGTACATCCAAAGGGGGCAATGTAGTTCTACAACGATGAAAATTAATATTACAACGATGTCAAACCTTATTTTCATGATTTAAAGATGTATTCATGATATTAAAAATGTAATTATAATTTTATTATTTTCATTTTTGTGCTCAGTGTATCAAAGTCTTTCTAGTGCACGCAATAATTAGCATTGTTTGTACTACGAAACTATACATGATTGTTAAGGGTTAAGCATGTAATAATTCGATGTAAGACATTTTGTTGAGTCTGAATTTTGTTCTCGTACTGGTCGGTAGAGAAGAAAAAATGTGAAGGTATAAAGGCTGTAAAAAGGAGAGAGAGAGAAGGTAAATACAATTTATTCAAAACAAATATCTCCCAAGTGTAACGTCTTGTCATTTCCTATAACTAAAAATTGCAAGGTCTAATCTGAGCCTGTCCTGAATAACAGCGAAGAACATTTATGTTATCATATATTTTCTTCGTTTGACCACGGTTGTGATTCGCATGTTTCTTTTTGTTACGCGACGTGTTATGAATATTTTCATTATACGCGCAAAAGTGCACACAGCTTTAATCGAACCTGCGTCTTTCGGAAACGATAACTTTTAATCAGTACGATTACACGAATACCGTCTAAATCGCAACCGTGATCGCAAAAGTGTTTCCTGGACCAAATAATTCTTATAAAATGTGTATTCTCCAAAGCGAGCAGCATTGCACTGTCGCTGACTCGCAACAATCGAAAGAGTAAAAGCGCTGCTTAAATAAAATTGCCACCTTTTAATAATTATTAATATCCCATTAACTAAATAAATAGCAATTCAGTGGCTATCCAATCAACAAACAGAGGGGGCAATTCAACCCGTGTCAATTGAGTCCAGAAAGTTGTCCTGTTCCGCTGCAAGGCGGTGAAGAAATGCGCGGGAAGCATCAACTCATTGTCGCATGTGATCCTCAGTCAGCATGCGTGGCACCCATCTTGTGCAAACCTCCCGGTAGTTCAATGTTTCCGTTAAAATTCTGTGAGCAGTGCTTCGGGAAACCTCAGGAAACAACGTACAGAGATCATCCATGGTGATCCGCCGATCTTCACGCATGCTTTGCTCAACCTTCAACACTGTCTCCTAAGAAATTGATGGTCTCCTGCTCCTTTGTTCGTCGGGATTTTCGCCCGACCAGCTGCAAACACTCTACACCAGTTACGAACATTTTTGACATCCGTGCACGACTCACCATACACTTCCGTCAATTGGCAATGGATTTCAATCCGCGCAGTGTCCTTTGCGTTCAAAAACCGAATAACTGCGCGCAATTCACACTTGGCGGTAACATCCAACTGGAGATCCATTCTCAACGGCTGCCAAGCCAAGACTGAGCGCCTCAGCGCGGCGTGCGCATGTTTACACACAGCGCGTGAAGCACTCTTCGTAACAGTGTGACCAACTGCTACACAGACAAGAGTTCGGTTCTTATAAAAAAAAATAGGAGACGTTACTTTCGGGATTACTCTCGTAAAAGGAATATTACAATTATGATGTAGTAAAAACGGTGGTTTAGGGAAGTTTGCAATTGTACACAGCCGAGGAATGCGTTTGAAGTAAGGAGTATTGTCGCTTGGCACGAAAACGCGGTGTCGGTCAGAAGTTGTCGGTGGAGAGGAGTTGCTAGCGACATTATCTAGTGCAGACACGGTACGCGGGAATGCAAGGAATAAACTGCAAGGTTTTTAATATATGTCCATGCTTATTATTTGGTTGTAAATGGGCACAGTGCATTCTCATCAAGAGGAGTTAATATTCAAAACGAGTACTGTGGGCCTAAACTTGTTATATAGAGCGACGTTAAACAAGAGGCTGCTACCATATATTCTCGACGAATAATGCCTTAGCAGCAGCAGCTCATTAAAGTAAGACCAGACCAGTTTCATCTTTAGATTGTACAAAGGTAGTCAGCGTAGTAGCTTTTCTTAACTGAATACAAAGTGTTTAGTGCGGCAACTGTTATAATGTAAATGAATTTAAACTCAATCATTTACCCAACAAGCTCCTATCCTACCACCATTACTGATACCGAGAGCCGGCCGAAGTGGCCGTGCGGTTCTAGGCGCTACAGTCTGGAACCGAGCGCGCTACGGTCGCAGGTTCGAATCCTGCCTCGGGTATGGATGTGTGTGATGTCTTTAGGTTAGCTAGGTTTAATTAGTTCTAAGTTCTACGCGACTGATGACCTCAGAAGTCAAGTCACATATGGTCAGAGCCATTTGAACCATTTTGATACCGAGAATACCACCAGCGAAAGAATAGGAAAATATTGAAAGGGATGAGTTACGTAATTTCGATAACTGAGATAAAGAAACGCATTTTGTAGTAGTGAGAACTATCTAAAGTTGTCATTTAAAAGGAGCAAACTTTGATGTTTGTTAGAAAAACTATTTAAAAATAATGACTAACATGAAAAGAGTAAAAGCATAATTTAAATGAAGCTTGACAAAATCCTACTTGAGAATAATACATTTCATGTTTTTTTTTTGTGTGCATTGCAAACTCTGCTCACATTTGCAAATTACCTAACATCCAGTGTAAAATTACTTACTCTTCACCAAATGAAACATTATGAACTTTCCAGAAATAACTTACTTCAAAATGGTTCAAATGGCTCTGAGCACTATGGGACTTAACATCTGAGGTCATCAGTCTCCTAGAACTTAGAACTACTTAAATCTAACTAACCTAAGGACATCACACACATCCGTGCCCAAGGCAGGATTCGAACCTACGACCGTAGCAGTCGCGCGGTTCCGGACTGAAGCGCCTAGAACCACTCGGTCACCACAGCCGACAATAATAACTTAATGTAGTTGAAAATAAAGTTTACAAATCTTTAACATATTGCAGCGTGTCAGCAACTGTGAAATGTACAGCAAATAAACAATGTTTTCAGCCTTCAGTTGCAAGGTAATTTTATTCGTTTACCTAGGTTTCGATTCCAGTAATGGAATCTTCTTCAGAACAACAATGAAATTATTTTGTGAGCCAAACACTGGCCATGTCACAGATTAAAAATTAAAACATTAAAGACGCATAATCATAAGATTATGTCAGTCAAAATTAAAACCATTAGGGCGAACGTAGACGGAGCTGCACCGGCCATAAATCAGGACCACACGTAAGCGGCTTACGTGTGGTCCTGATTTATGGCCGGTGCAGCTCCGTCTACGTTCGCCCTAATGGTTTTAATTTTGACTGACATAATCTTATGATTATGCGTCTTTAATGTTTTAATTTTTAATCTGTGACATGGCCAGTGTTTGGCTCACAAAATAATTTCATTGTTGTTCTGAAGAAGATTCCATTACTGGAATCGAAACCTAGGTAAACGAATAAAATTACCTTGCAACTGAAGGCTGAAAACATTGTTTATTTGCTGTGAAAATAAAGTGTTTATGAATATCCACATTCCTAAAGTCGGTAACAGCAGTACAGTGAGTAACACAAAGCTATTCATTATGCGAATTGGTTTGCAATCAATTAAGTTTTACGTGCCCATATATTCAATATACGAATTATTCTGCTGGTTTACTGCTTAACTTTAATTCATGGTATTTACTGTGTTTTTACATCTGAGCTCGAGTCAGTGTCTTTGGTTCCTTCTCGCCTCATTACAGTTCAATGATTATTTCGTAATTACAGTTTACAAACAATTAATAGTCATAAAGTAATTTTTACTGACACAGTGAGCTGGTGACTGTTCTTAAGTAACCTGCAATCCTAAACTGTGACAGATTCAGTTTATTTATTACAAATTTTACTAACTTTTTCCTATTTTTATCCTTTTTGTCAAAATTTCTTTCGATCGTTATCACGTGAAAGTAGTCCTGCGGTAACATTTCGGTTATAACTGTATCCGCACTTCTCCGGATTTTCACTATTTTTCGAACTAGATGCCTTCCCAAACAACAGGGAGTACCAGGTGCGCGTGTCGTTTAAAAATCCTAATTAACCGGACGTGTAGGTTCGTTACAAATTCCTTAATATTCTCCCCATGAATCTCAGTCTGGCATCTGCTTATTTTACTATTGTTTTATGTGGTCATTCCACTTAAGGTTTCTACCGAGACATCATTTCTGAATGTTATGAAAATGTAGTAATTTAATACCACTGCGTGATGAATAAGTTCACTAAGCCTGACAAAAATTGTAAAGATGCTTGATGTGTAACACTACGTTTCCATCAGAGTCCTAAATTACGTTTATATTATGCCTAATGTCTCTAGTATGTATCTGTTTTCTCAACAGAATGATTGGTGAAAGTTCAAGAAGAGACGAGAGTGTGAACAGAAGTTTCCGCTGTCGTCAGTCTGACGGTGTGTTCATCTGCGCTTCGAAATTCATGCAGTTGTACTGCACATTGCGTCATCCGTAGTCTACCTGCCTCTCTTCCCATGCCGGAGGCGAGAATTCCCACAAAGTTCATCGCTTCCCGTTGAATAATAGCCGTCACGAACACGCCGACTGTAGATTCGTCAGCGCAAGTGTCGTGACGTGGAGAGCGGCAGCTCGCCCATAGTCGAGAGTCACGGGATCGTTTGCACACACAGTATGGCTGTTCTGGGACCGATTTGTCCGATTCAGCCCCTTAAGCCGCTGAGTTACAGCCTCGGAGAATGATTCATGCAATTTAGTTTGGTCGGCTCTCTTCGCACACTTACCTTAGTGCTCACATTCAGGAAGAAATACAGGAATTACTACATTATGAAAAGATATATGGTGCCACAGAGTCTATCAGTATTTGAAAAAAATATTTTGTTCATCAGTAATGGTCATGGTCTAACTCAAATGTCATGATGAAACGTACCAACTCGAAATAGCTCCTGCAACAATTCTGCTCTTGATATAAATACTGTTTCTTTTTCTCTTCTTTTCTACAATCTATTCCATAGGCAAGGCATGTATTATGCATATATGAAATTTCCAAATTCTTTCGTACCTGTATTTTTCAAAGGTTTTTAATTTAATTTATAGTTTACAGCCTGTTGAAATCATGTAGAAACATTTTAATTAAGGAATTATTCACAATTTACATTACTTTAAAATTCGAGCTTCCTAATAATTCTGTGCTAGGAGTGACATACCTTATTTGAAAGCTCTTATTCGTCTTTGTCTAAAGACATCTCGCTGTTCCTAATGTATAAATGTATCCTCTGCTTTCCCTGTCTTTTAAGTAATTGATGAGAAAATTACCGAACTATCAGTTTAATAAGTCACAGCTGCAAAATACTAACGCGAATTCTTTACAGACGAATGGAAAAACTAGTAGAGGCCGCCCTCGGGGAAGATCAGTTTGGATTCCGTAGAAATATTGGAACACGTGGGGCAATACTGACTCTACGACTTATCTTAGAAGAAAGATTAAGGAAAGGCAAACCTAAGTTTCTAGCATTTGTAGACTTAGAGAAAGCTTTTGACAATGTTGACTGGAATACTCTCTTTCAAATTCTAAAGGTGGCAAGGGTAAAATACAGGGAGCGAAAGGCTATTTACAATTTGTACAGAAACCAGATGGCAGTTATAAGAGTTGAGGGGCATGAAAGGGAAGCAGTGTTTGGGAAGGGAGTGAGACAGGGTTGTAGCCTCTCCACGATGTTATTCAATATGTATATTGAGCAAGCAGTAAAGGAAACAAAAGAAAAATTCGGAGTAGGAATTAAAATCCATGGAGAAGAAATAAAAACTTTGAGGTTCGCCGATGACATTCTAATTCTGACAGAGACAGCAAAGGACCTGGAAGAGCAGTTGAACGGAATGGACAGTGTCTTGAAAGGAGGATATAAGATGAAAATCAACAAAAGCAAAACGAGGATAATAGAATGTAGTCGAATTAAGTCGGGTGATGCTGAGGGAATTAGATTAGGAACTGAGACACTTAAAGTAGTAAAGGAGTTTTGCTATTTGGGGAACAAAATAACTGATGATGGTCGAAGTAGAGAAGATATAAAATGCAGACTGGCAATGGCAAGGAAAGCGTTTCTGAAGAAGAGAAATTTGTTAACATCGAGTATAGATTTAAGCGTCAGGAAGTCGTTTCTGAAAGTATTTGTATGGAGTGTAACCATGTATGGAAGTGAAACATGGACGATAAATAGTTCGGACAAGAAGAGAATAGAAGCTTTCGTAATGTGGTGCCACAGAAGAATGCTGAAGATTAGATGGGTAGATCACATAACTAATGAGGAGGTATTGAATAGAATTGGGGAGAAGAAGAGTTTGTGGCACAACTTGACAAGAAGAAGGGACCGGTTGGTAGGACATGTCCTGAGGCATCAAGGGATCACCAATTTAGTATTGGAGGGCAGCGTGGAGGGTAAAAATCGTAGGGGGAGACCAAGAGATGAATACACTATGCAGATTCAGAAGGATGTAGGTTGCAGTAGGTACTGGGAGATGAAGAAGCTTGCACAGGATAGATTAGCATGGAGAGCTGCATCAAACCAGTCTCAGGACTGAAGACCACAACAACAACAACATGAAAATGCAATAATTTTTTATTTTATCGTTTTATAAAAACAGTATTACGCGTGTCTCTAAATAAGCGTCGCACATAAAGCACAGCCCGTTGGAACCCGGTGTTTATCTTGTGAAGTTCGAAAGCGATCCATCAGAAAACGTTTTTCAAATCATTTTTTAATGGGCGAGCAAAGCCACACTACACACAGGTTTTGCCTACTACGAATGTCACAAGTCTTCGGTTGCACACCAAATGTACATCTATATGCTACACTTTGGAGGGGACCAATCCGGTGTCAGTGGGGCAGGCTTTGAGAAGCGTGTCCGAGCAATCGTCCAGACAAAGGCAGAAGCTAGTGTCACTCGAAGCTTACCGTAAAATGACGTCAGAATGATATGTCTCCCATTAAATTCGACATGAGTACGAAGCTCGAAAGCAGTCGACAAATGTAGCACTTTGGAGACGCCGTATTAGATTTCGTCTTTTTGTTGTTTTCGTATAATAACTATCAATTCATGGCAGTACGCCGTTTAAAGTCAGCGGCACGTTGAACATTCACGCAGTTCAGCCAGAACACCACGACCACCTACCTAACAGCCGGAATGACCACCTTCGCCAAGGACAATAGCGGCGACGTCTCGTGGCATGGAACCGACGAAAAAAATGTAATTATTGGTCATTTATGTCATCCGTGTTACAGTCTTACAAAACAGTGATGGTAATAACAGACTTTTAAAAATAATTGAGTTTCGTAACCGAAACACAATTGAACCCTGTTATTTTTACCCCTCAGAAAATTACCTTTTGGCCCTCAGGGGGTAATTACCTATTCCTTGATGCTTCTACATCTGCATCAAAATTTACATCAAAATTCCGCACGCCACCTTATTGTGTGTGGCAGAGGGAACCTTCTGTACCACTGCTCCCCTTTCCTGCTCTAGTCGTGAATGGTGCGCGGGAAGAACGTTTTTTGGTAAACTTCCGCGTGAGCTCGAATCTCTGTAATTTCACATTCATTGGCTATATATAGGAGAGAACATATGTTGGGTGAGTGTTTAAGCAACGTATGCTCTCGGAATTTTAAGCGTAAACACACCGTAACGGTGACAGCTTCTCTTGCATCGTCTGCCACTGGACTCAGCATCTCCGTCATGCTTCCGGGATTACTAAATGGATCTGTAATGACCCATTCTTTGGATCTTCTCTATTTCCTCTATCAGTCTCGTTTTTGTTTTGTGGTCTTCACTTAGAAGATTGGTCTGATGCAGCTCTCCATGCTACTCTATCCGGTGCAAGCATCTCCATCTCCGAATAACTACTGCAACCTACATCTTTTTGAATGTGCTTACTGTATTCATCACTTGGTCTCCTACGATTTTTACCCCCTACACTTCCCTCGAATACTATATTCATGATACCTTAAAGTCTCAGATTGTGTTCTATCGACTGGTCTCTGCTTTTGGTCAAGTTGTACCACAAATTTCTTGTCTCTCCAGTTCTGTTCAGTACCTCCTCGTTAGTTACATGATCTACCCACCTTATCTGTGCCACCACACTTCAAAAGTTCTATTCTCCTCTTGTCTAACTGTTTATCGTCCATGCCGCACTTCCAAACATGTCTACACTGTAGACATATAGCTTTAGAACATACTTTCTAACACTTAAATCGATATTAGATGTTAACAAATTTCTCTTCTTCGGAAACGCTTTTCTCGCCATTGTCAGTCTACATTTTCTACCTTCTCTAATTCGGCCTTGATCAGTTATTTTACTGCCAAAATAGCAAATGTCATCTACTAATTTTAGTGTCTCGTTTCCTAATGTAATTCTCTCAGCATAATTTGATATAATTCGACTACAGCCCATTATTCTTGTTTTGATTTTGTCGATCTTCGTCTTATATTCTCCTTTCAACATGCTGTCAATTCCGCCTAACTGCTCTTCCAAATCCTTTATTGTATCTGGTGGAATTAAAACGTCATCGGCAAACCTAAAAATTTTTATTTCTTCTCCCTGAACTGTAAATCCTATTCCAAATTTTTCTTTGGTTTCCTTTACTGCTTGTTTAATGTGTATATTGAATGACATCGGGGATAGGCTATAACACTGTCTCACTCGCTTTTCAACCACAGCCTCGCTTTCATGCTTCTTGACTCTTATAAATGCCGTCTGATTTCTGTACAGTCTGTAAATAGCCTTTCGTTCCCTGCATTTCGATTCTGCTACTTTCAGAAATTCATAGGCAGTAATCCAGTCAACATTGTCAAAAGCTTCGTCTAAGTCTACAAACGCTACAGACGTAGCCTTTCCTTAATGTATCTTCTAAGATAAGTCGTAAGGTCGTTATTGCCTTGCGTATTCCTAAGTTTCTCCGGACTCCAAATCTATCTTCACTGAGGTCGGCTTCCATCAGTTTTTCCACTTTCCTGTAAGGAATTCGTGTTACTATTTTGCAACCATGAAGTATTAAACTGTAAGGTAATTTTCACACATGTGGCCAACTGATTTCTTTGGAATTGAAGTTCCTATCTTCTTCTTGAAGTGCGAGGGTATTTCGCCTGTCTCATACATCTTGCACACCACATGGAAGAGATTTGTCGTGGTTGGCTGGCTCAAATGGCTCTGAGCACTATGGGACTCAACTGCTGGGGTCATAAGTCCCCTAGAACTTAGAACTACTTAAACCCAACTAACCTAAGGACAGCACACAACACCCAGCCATCACGAGGCAGAGAAAATCCCTGACCCCGCCGGGAATCGAACCCGGGAACCCGGGCGTGGGAAGCGAGAACGCTACCGCACGACCACGAGATGCGGGCAATGTGTCGTGGTTGGCTCTCACAAGGCTATCAGTAGTCCTGACGGAACATCGTCTACTCCCGGGTCCTTATTCAACTGAGATCTCTCAGAGCTTTGTCAAATTGATCTCGCAGTATCATATCTTCTATCTCATCTTCATCTCCGTCTTCTCCCTTTTCTATAATATTGCCTCCAAGTTCATATCCCTTGCAAGGCCCTCTATATACCCCTTCCACCTTTGAGCTATCCCTTCTTTGCTTAAGACTGGTTTACCATCTGAACTCTTGATATTCATACAGCTGTTTTTTTTCCTCAAAGGCCCCTTTAATTTTCCTGTAGACGATATCTATCTTTCTCCTAGTGAAACATGCTTCTAAATCCTTACATTACTCCTCTAGCCATTCTTCCTTCGCAGTTGTGCACTTCCTGCCTATCTTATTTTTTAAACGTTTGTAATCCCTTTGGCCTCCTTCATATACTGCATTTTTAAATTTTCTGCTTTCATCAGGTAAATTCAATATCTCTTGTGTTATCCAAGTATTTCTACTAGGGATTGTCTTTTTACCTATTTGATCCTATGCTGCCTTCAGTGTTTTATCTCTTAAAGCTAGCCATTACTTTTCTAGTGTATTCCATCCTCTGTTCTAGTCAACCACTGCCTAGCTCCCTCTGAAATTCTCAACAACCTCGACTCTTTCAACGTATCTAGGACCCATCTGCTTCATTTCCTACCTCTTTCCAATTTCTTCAGTATTAATCTACTCTTAGTAATCAATAAATTGTGGTCAGAGTCCACATCTGCATCTGGAAATGTCTTGCAATTTAAAATATGGATCCTAAATCTCTTTCTTACCGTTACACAATCAATATAAAACCTTTCCGTGGCTCCAGGTCAGTTCCACGTATACAACCTTCTTTTACGGTTCTTAAACCAAGTGTCAGCGATGATTAAATTATGCTCTGCGCAAAATTCTATCAGGCAGCTTCCTCATTCATTCCTTTCCCCCAGTCCATATTCACAGTTCCGCGTTACAGATAAATTGTCGCGTCCTTTAGCTATCTGAACAACCTTTTTATCTTTCCATGTAGACTTTCACGGCCGGCGTCTTCATCAGTAAACACTTCCGGGCTAAGTTGCTGTGGTCGATCTGTAGAACTTCTTCTCCCTGACGTTTCGTTCTCAACTACGGAGAACATCTTCCGAGGTGAGTCAACGACTGGCTGCTAGGAGCTGGGGCCGCCGCTTATATGGATATCGTAGGGGGCGCCACCGCACGTCACGTGGCGTCGATGTGCAGCTATCTCTGCTATCGTCTGTTCTCTCGATTGCAGGCAATCGATTGTCACGTGATTGATGCAACGTCGACCGCCATATCTTATCCAATTTTAATCCTTCTTCTTTACGATTAAAATTGTATTGATGTTTGTGGATTTCAATTGCCTCTCTATACATACGTGTATAATAATGCGACGTCCTCGCTAGCACGCTTGTTTCACCAAATTTTATATCGTGACCTCCATCCTTAAAAACATGATCCGCTACTGCCGATTTGTCGATATGTCCCAAGCGACAGTTTGTTTTGTGCTCCGTCAAGCGTGTATTGATGCTTCTTTTTGTAGTTCCTATGTAAACCCTGCCACAACTACACGGAATTTTATATACCCCTTGGGTGGCTAGGGAGTGACGAGCATCTTTTGTTGATCTTAGGCATTCACTAATTTTCTTAGTAGGTCTAAAAATGGTCTCTACCTGAAACTTGGCTAGTACTTTCCCAATGCGATCCGTGATATTATGGATGAACGGAAGAAATACTTTTCCAGCTGATGGTTGTTGATGTCTCCTATTTTTAGGAATTTTTCTATTTGGGTGAAGTGCTCGGTTAATCTCGTTTTTCGTATAACCATTTTTCGCAAAGGCCATTCGTAAATGATTTATTTCTTCTTGTAAGTAGCCTGGTTCACAAATATTATTGGCGCTATCCACTAGTGTTTTTATGACCCTCCTCTTTTGCCTAGGGTGGTGGTTTGAGTTCTTATGGAGGTAGCGATCAGTATGTGTACCTTTCCTGTAGACCTTATGGCCTAAGGTCCCATCCGCCCGTTTGATAACTGATACATCAAAGAAGTTAAGTTGTCTATGCTTCTCCTTCTCCATAGTAAATATAATCTTTGGGTTGATGCTATTTAAGTGTACCAGGAAATCATTCAAGTCTTCTTCCTCATGATTCCATATTACAAAGGTATCATCCACATACCGATACCATTTCGAGGGGCTTTTTTTGGCCGACTGCAGTGCTTGATGTGCAAAATATTCCATAAATAAATTCGCAATTGCGGGACTTAGGGGGCTTCCCATGGCTACCCCATCGATCTGTTCATAAAATTCACCATTGTACTGAAAATAGGTCGAGGATAGATAGTGTTGGAACAAGGCTACTATATCAGTAGGGAACATGTCGGCTATATGGGAGAGAGCTTCATCAACTGGAACCATCGTGAACAAAGACACTATATCAAAACTGACAAGGATGTCATTAGGACCGACAGTAATTTCCCTCAATTTCTCGATGAAGTGTAGAGAGTTTTTAATATGACTCTCAGTTTTGCCTATGTAAGGTTGTAACAAAGAGGCAAAGTGTCTGGCTAGTTCTTGGGTAGGAGCTCCAATTGCGCTGACTATTGGTCTCAAAGGAACATCAGGCTTATGTATCTTTGGTAATCCATATAATCTCGGAGGATAAGCCTCCGTTTTACAAAGATACTTTTTAACTTCTGTAGGAATGGAAGACTGTTTTATCAGACGATTGGTGGCATTCAGCACATTCGTTGTGGGATCCTTTTGCAACTTCTTGTATGTGCTGGGTTCCAGGAGATCACTGATCTTCTTGTGATAATCCTCAGTATTCATTAAAACAGTAACATTTCCCTTGTCAGCGGCAACTATAATAACATTCTTGTCTGCATTGATCTCCCGCAATGCCTTCCTTTCCCCTTGAGACAGATTGCTGCTGGGTGGCTTAGCTTTGCGTAAAATCCTGGAGGTTTCCATTCTAATTTCATCAGCAGAATATGATGGCAACTGACGAATTCCTTCCTCTATATTAGCAATAATGTCCTCCATAGGAACATTGGATGGAGTAATTGCTAAATTCCCTCCTTTAGACAGAACAGAAAGTTCTTCCTTACACAATTCTTTTTCCGATAAATTAATAACCGTTTGGGAATTGTTTGGAATCGGTGTTTCCTGTCGACCCTCTTGTAGACGATCAAACTTTTCCTTCTGCCTATTGGAAGACACTTCTGCACTAATATCCATAGATCTAAAAGTTAAACTGTCCACTTTGTTCCAATGACAAAACTGCATAGTATTGCTAATAAGTAAATGAAGATTTTGCAGTTGACCAGCCATAATATCACGGATCGCATTGGGAGAGTACTAGCCAACTTTCAGGTAGAGACCATTTTTAGACCTACTAAGAAAATTAGTGAATGCCTAAGATCAACAAAAGATGCTCGTCACTCCCTAGCCACCCAAGGGGTATATAAAATTCCGTGTAGTTGTGGCAGGGTTTACATAGGAACTACAAAAAGAAGCATCAATACACGCTTGACGGAGCACAAAAGAAACTGTCGCTTGGGACATATCGACAAACCGGCAGTAGCGGAACATGTTTTTAAGGATGGAGGTCACAAAATAAAACTTGGTGAAACAAGCGTGCTAGCGAGGACGTCGCATTATTATACACGTATGTATAGAGAGGCAATTGAAATCCACAAACATCAATACAATTTTAATCGTAAAGAAGAAGGATTAAAATTGGATAAGATATGGCGGTCGACGTTGCATCAATCACGTGACAATCGATTGCCTGCAATCGAGAGAACAGACGATAGCAGAGATAGCTGCACATCGACGCCACGTGACGTGCGGTGGCGCCCCCTACGATATCCATATAAGCGGCGGCCCCAGCTCCTAGCAGCCAGTCGTTGACTCACCTCGGAAGATGTTCTCCGTAGTTGAGAACGAAACGTCAGGGAGAAGAAGTTCTACAGATCGACCACGGCAACTTAGCCCGGAAGTGTTTACTGATGAACGTTTTTATCTCATCATACATCTCTTCAGTCTCTTCATTATATGCGGACCTAGTTGGGATATAAATCTGTACTACTAAGGTAGGCGTGGACTTAGAGTCTGTCTTGACTACGATAATGCATTCACTATGCTGTTCATAGTAGCTTATTGATTAATTATTAAACCCACTCCTGCATTACCCCTGTTTGAGTCTGTATTTATAACACCGTCTCCACCTGACCAGAAGTCCTGATCCTCCTGCCACTGAACTTCACTAATTCCCACTAAATCTAATTTCAACTTATCCATTCAACTTTGAAATTTTCTAACCAATCTGTGCGATTAAGGGATCTAATATTCCTCTCTCCGATCCGTAGAATACCAGTTTTGTTTCTTCTGAAGAAGACATTCTCCTGAGTAGTTCCCACCCAGAGTTCCGAATGAGAGACTGTTTTACCTCCGCAATATTTTACCCAAGAGGACGCTATCATCATTTAACCATACAGTAGAGATTCATGTCCTCGGGAAAAATTACGGCTGTAGTTTCTCCTTGCTTTCAACAGTAGACTGAAGTTCAATAGAATCGTACGGTAGAATGAGTTTGGATAGAAGTAGTAGGTACTGACAAAATGAGGAATGATGAGATGCATTTGCAGTTCGCTAAGGGATGTTGATACTGTGATAAGGAATACCACATAGGCAGTTCACATAAAGGGGAGTGAACATCTCTAAAAAGAACAATCACAATGTTGGAAAGACAAACATGTACTAGGAAGGTAACTGCGAAGAAACCTTGGGTAATAGAAGAAATAATAAAATTGGTCGAAGTACAAAAGTGTTCAGGGAAAGACAGGACTATGGCAATATAAATAACTTAAAAATGTTACAAATAGGATGTGCATGGAAGCAAAGACCAGATGGCTGCGGGAAAACAATGAAGATATCGAAAAAGAAATTACCGTTGCATATAGAAAAGTCAAAACAACTTCCCGTGAAATGAAAAGCAAGGGTGGCAACATTAAGAGTGCGATGGGAATCCCACAGTTAAACGCTGAAGACAGCTTGTATAGGTTGAAAGAATTCATTAAAAGCTTGTATGAGGGGGAGGAATTATCTGAAGACGTGATAGAGGAAGAAATTGGAGTCGATATGGGAGATGTAGGAGAACTGGTATTAGAGTCGTAATTCGAAAGAGCTAAGGAAGAGTTGAGCTCAAATAAGGCAGAGGGGATCGATAACCCTCTATCGGAACGGATAAAACCACTGGAGGGAAGAGACAATCAGACTACAATTCAAGTTGTTGTGTAGAATCTGCGCGACAGGCTACATTCCATCAGAATTTCGGAAAAATATCATCTACACAGTTCCGAAGATAGCAAGGGCAGATAAGCGCGAGTACTATAACTCAGTCTGCTTAAGAGCTCATGCATCTAAGTTACTGACAAGAATGGAAAAGAAAATTGGAGATCTGTTGGGTGACGATCAGTTTGGCTTGCACCCGAGAGGCAGTTCCGACGTTTCGGTTGTTACTGGAAGCAAGACCGAAGAAAAATCAAGAGACGTTCATAGGATCTGCCGACCTGGAAAAAGGGTTCGACAATATAAAACAGAGCAAGAAGTTCGAAATTCTGAGAAAAATAGGAGTAAGCTATAGGGAAAAGCGAGCAATATATAGTATGTACATGAACCAGAGAACAATGATATTGGAAAACCGAGAGCGAAGAGCTCGGATTAAAATGGGTGTAATACAGGAATGCAGTCTTTGCCCCTACAGTTCAGTCTATACACCAACGAACGGTGTAAATAAAAGACAGTTTCAAGAGTGGTGTTAAAATTCAGTGTCAAAGGATATCAAAGATAAATTCAATGATGACATTGCTGTCCTCAGTGAAGAATAAAAATTAGAAGATCTTTTGAGCAGAATGAATATGTATACAGAAGAAAAAATATGTGTGAGAAGTAGCAAGGAGGATATAAAAACAGCCTAGCACAGGCCAAAAATCATTCCTGGAGAAAAGAAGTCTACTAGGTCTTATTTAGAGGAAGAAATTTCTGATAATGTATGTTTGGAGCGCAGCATTGTACGGTAGTAAATCATGGACAGCTGAAAAACCGGGACAGAAGAGAATGGAAGAGTTTGAAATGTTATGCTACAGGGGAATGTTGAAAATTAGGTGGACTGACAAGGTAAGGAATGAAGGGTTCTCCGCAGAAGCGTCGAAGAAAGGAAAATGTGGGAAACGTTGACAAGAAGATGAGACAGGGTCATAGGATGTGTTATGACACTAGGAAATAACTTCCATGGTATTAGAGGGACCTGTAGAGGGTAAAACCTGTAGAGCAAGACAAGTTGGAATACATCCAGCAAACAATTGAAGATGTTGTGCTACTCTGAGAGTAAGAGATTGGCATGAGAGAGTAATTCGTGACGGGGCGCTTCAAATCAGCCAGAAGAATAATGACTCAAGAAAAAGAAAATCAGTGATCCGTCAAACATGGTAATCGGTTGATTTTATGTACAACCCCGCTAGGGGCTTTATTGGCAGATCGCTTCAGAGTCATCGTGGAGAATATCACGAAAAAGTTTACTGATAACACTATTGTAATAGTATGGAGAGAATTCTATTTACAGACCGATAACCTCAGCAGTTACTTACTTCTATTTGCAGTCTGTAGAGAGGAAGAGACTAGCAATTCAAACTGATGACAGAGAAATGGACCCGTGTGTAGTTGTTCCGCTTGCCTTGACTGAAACTTACTTCGAGCGGATCATTACAGAAACAACAGTGAGGACGATGTCTTAGACCTCCTAGTGACAGGCTCGATCTTTTCGAATCAGTTAATGTGGAGGAGAGAATCAGTGATCATAAAATTAATAGCATAAACGATTATAGGTATAACAAGGATGTTAAAAAAGGTAGGAAAGTATTTTAGTTTAGCAAGAGTGTCTAGCGGTTCTGGCGCTGCAGTCCGGAACCGCGGGACTGCTACGGTCGCAGGTTCGAATCCTGCTTCGGGCATGGGTGTGTGTGATGTCCTTAGGTTAGTTAGGTTTAAGTAGTTCTAAGTTCTAGGGGACTTATGACCTAAGATGTTGAGTTCCATAGTGCTCAGAGCCATTTAGCAAGAGTGCAGGAGACAAACTACATTGTATCTAAGTATTCAACGCTGCGGACGCGGATGTGGATCACAATGTACAGTATGTATTATTCAAGTAAATGTCGGGCAAAGCTGAGAGGGATGGAAACGGCCCACCTTGGGTTGATAGCCGCTTCGGAAAGTTGCTGCGAAAGCAAAGGGAAAAGGAATATATCGGAAACACTGATAAAAGAAGCGATGGATGATAGGACATCTGTTAAGATATCAGGGAATAGTCCCTAACGGAACTAGAGCGAGATGTAGAGGGTAAAAATGGTTCAGGAAGACCGAGATTAGGATACATGCAGCAAATAATCGAGGGTGTAGGTTGCAGGTGCTACTCTTGGGTGAAAAGGTTGGCACAGGAGAGGAATAAACGCAGATGCCACATTGAGATTCTTGGTGATAATCTTAAGGAAATGTAATTCACTCACGAAAGAAGTGGCCTACAAAACAAAATATTTGATCAACAGATTCTTGAGCATTGCTCATCAGCGTGGGACCTCAAACAAGTATGATTAACATCTCGTGGAAATCGGGTTTTCTGCCGGATATCAGCGTCTTCCAAACACGATATTTCGACGTCATTACTTTGACGTCTTCATCAGGTGTTCCCTGAGACTCAGTCTCAGGGAACACCTGACGAAGACGTCAAGTAATGACGTCGAAATATCGTGTTTGGAAGACGCTGATATCCGGCAGAAAACCCGATTTCCACGGGATGTCATCAAATCTCCGGGAAAGTCTAAGAAATTACAAGTAGGATTAACGTAAGAAACTGAGACCCAACGAAGAGTGACACTTTTTGTCATGAGATAGTCTACTCGGCGGGAGAACGCGTGGCAGACGCTACAAGGGAGGCGTTGTGCGTCACGGAGAGATTTACTGTTGAAATTTCGAGAGCTTACGTTTCAAAAATAATCGGGAGGCGTAATACTTTCTTCCACATACATCTGGCGAAATAATCACGACGAGATAATTAGAGGAATCATACGTCACACGGAGCTTTATCGACAGTGATTTTTCCCATGCACCAACCGTGCAACAAGAATTCTTTACAAAAGAATGGAAAAACTGGTAGAAGACGACCTCGAGGAAGATACGCGAGGCAATACCGACCTTACGACTTATCTTAGAAGATAGGTTAAGGAAAGGTAAGCCTACATTTACAGCATTTTTAGACTTAGAGAAAGCTTTTGAAATGTTGATTGGAATACTTTCATGGAAATTCTAAAAGTAGCAGGGGTGAAATGCTGGGAGCTAAAGGCTATTTACAGTTCCTACAGAAATCAGACTGCAGTTATAAGAGTCGAGGGGCATGAAAGCGACGCTGTGGTTGAAAAGAGAGTGAGGCAGGGTTCTAGCCTGAGATAGGAAGTTCTGAAATATTTAGTGAGGGTTGGAACGTGTATCGGAAAGACAGATTAGACACCGCAGGAGGTGGTGTCTTCATTGCAGTTGACAAAAATATTGTGTCTACTGAGGTCGAAGTAGAGTGTGATTGTGAAGTTATCTGGACACGTTTAACAGGGCTAGGAAAAATAAAGTTAATTGTTGGGTATTATTACCGGCCACCAGGTTCCACCGTGACAGTTCTAGAATCATTCGAAGGGAGTCCTACACTCTGTATCGCAGCAGTACCCGGATCATGCTATATTAGTCGGAGGCGACTTCAACCTACCTAGTATAGACTGGGATGTCTATGGATTCATTACAGGTGGTACAGACAAGCCGTCGTGTGAATTACTTTTGAACACTTTATCCGAAAACTGTCTTGAGCAGCTAAATCGACAGCCAACGCATAATGGAAATATTTTAGACCTGGTAGCCACGAACAGACCAGACCTCATCGACGGTGTCAGTGTTGAGACAGGGATTAGCGATCATGATGTCATTACGACTATGGTTACGAAAGTTAAAAAGTCGGTCAAGAAGGCTAGGAGAGTATTCTTACTAGAAAGAGCAGATAAGCAGTTGTTAGCATCCCACTTAGTAAATGAATCGACTTTATTTACTTCCGGTACGATGGACGTGGAAGAATTATGGGCAAATTTTAAACACATTGTAAATCACGCATTGGAGAAGTATGTGCCGAAAAAGTGGGTTACGGACGGAAAATACCCACCGTGGTTTAACAGCGCAATTCGGAGAATGCTGAGGAAGCAAAGACAGTTGCACTCGCCGTACAAGAAAGATCGGGAAAATGAGGACAGGCAAAAGTTAGTAGAGATTCGTGCTGCTGTAAAAAGAGCGATGCGCGAAGCATACAACCACTACCACCGTCATACCTTAGCATAAGATCTTGCTGAAAACCCGAGGAAATTCTGGTCTTACGTAAAATCGGTAAGCGGGTCGAAGGTTTCCATCCAGTCACTCACTGATCAGTCTTGCCTGGCAACGGAAGACAGCAAAACGAAAGCTGAAATTTTAAATTTAGCATTTGAGAAATCTTTCACGCAGGAGGATCGTACAAACATACCGCTGTTTGTGTCTCGTACAGATTCCCGTGTGGAGGACATAGTGATAGACATCCCTGGGGTTGTGAAGCAGCTGAATGGGTTGAAAATAAATAAATCACCAGGTCCTGATGGGATTCCAATTCGGTTTTACAGAGAGTACTCTACTGCATTGGCTCCTTACTTAGCTTGCACTTATCACGATTCTCTTGCCCAACGTAAAGTCCCGATCGACTGGAAGAAAGCGCAGGTGACGCCTGTATATAAGAAGGGTAGAAGGATGGATCCTCAAAATTACAGACCAATATCCTTAACATCGGTTTATTGCAGGATTCTTGAACATATTCTCAGTTCGAATATAATGAATTTCCTTGAGACAGAGAAGTCGCTGTCCATGCATCGGCACGGCTTTAGAAAGCATCGCTCCTGCGAAATGCAACTCGCCCATTTTTTACATGATACCTTGCGAACCATGGATGAAGGGTATCAGATGGATGCCATATTCCTTGACTTCCGGAAAGCGTTTGACTCGGTGCCCCACTGCAGACTCCTAACTAAGGTACGAGCATATGGGATTGGTTCCCAAGTAGGTGAGTGACTCGAAGACTTCTTAAGTAATAGAACCCAGTACGTTGTCCTCGATGGTGAGTGTTCATCGGAGGTGAGGGTATCATCCGGAGTGCCCGAGGGAAGTGTGGTGGGTCCGCTATTGTTTTCTATCTACATAAATGATCTTTTGGATGGGGTGGTTAGCAATGTGCAGCTGTTTGTTGATGATGCTGTGGTGTACGGGAAGGTGTCGTCGTTGAGTGACTGTAGGAGGATACAAGATGACTTGGGCAGGATTTGTGATTGGTGTAAAGAATGGCAGTGTTGTGTACATAGTTCCGCGTGGTCAGCGTGTACACAACTTTCCCACTAGAGCGCGCCCCGCTAAGCACAACAGCGCAGGCGCAGCGCTCGCCCATCTCCGCACTACGAGATGGCGCTGCCTTACGGACGGACCAAATTCTGCTTCCACCGATCCGCGTATTAATACACTCCTGGAAATTGAAATAAGAACACCGTGAATTCATTGTCCCAGGAAGGGGAAACTTTATTGACACATTCCTGGGGTCAGATACATCACATGATCACACTGACAGAACCACAGGCACATAGACACAGGCAACAGAGCATGCACAATGTCGGCACTAGTACAGTGTATATCCACCTTTCGCAGCAATGCAGGCTGCTATTCTCCCATGGAGACGATCGTAGAGATGCTGGATGTAGTCCTGTGGAACGGCTTGCCATGCCATTTCCACCTGGCGCCTCAGTTGGACCAGCGTTCGTGCTGGACGTGCAGACCGCGTGAGACGACGCTTCATCCAGACCCAAACATGCTCAATGTGGGACAGATCCGGAGATCTTGCTGGCCAGGGTAGTTGACTTACACCTTCTAGAGCACGTTGGGTGGCACGGGATACATGCGGACGTGCATTGTCCTGTTGGAACAGCAAGTTCCCTTGCCGGTCTAGGAATGGTAGAACGATGGGTTCGATGACGGTTTGGATGTACCGTGCACTATTCAGTGTCCCCTCGACGATCACCAGTGGTGTACGGCCAGTGTAGGAGATCGCTCCCCACACCATGATGCCGGGTGTTGGCCCTGTGTGCCTCGGTCGTATGCAGTCCTGATTGTGGCGCTCACCTGCACGGCGCCAAACACGCATACGACCATCATTGGCACCAAGGCAGAAGCGACTCTCATCGCTGAAGACGACACGTCTCCATTCGTCCCTCCATTCACGTCTGTCGCGACACCACTGGAGGCGGGCTGCACGATGTTGGGGCGTGAGCGGAAGACGGCCTAACGGTGTGCGGGACCGTAGCCCAGCTTCATGGAGAAGGTTGCGAATGGTCCTCGCCGATACCCCAGGAGCAACAGTGTCCCTAATTTGCTGGGAAGTGGCGGTGCGGTCCCCTACGGCACTGCGTAGGATCCTACGGTCTTGGCGTGCATCCGTGCGTCGCTGCGGTCCGGTCCCAGGTCGACGGGCACGTGCACCTTCCGCCGACCACTGGCGACAACATCGATGTACTGTGGAGACCTCACGCCCCACGTGTTGAGCAATTCGGCGGTACGTCCACCCGGCCTCCCGCATGCCCACTATACGCCCTCGCTCAAAGTCCGTCAATTGCACATACGGTTCACGTCCACGCTGTCGCGGCATGCTACCAGTGTTAAAGACTGCGATGGAGCTCCGTATGCCACGGCAAACTGGCTGACACTGACGGCGGCGGTGCACAAATGCTGCGCAGCTAGCGCCATTCGACGGCCAACACCGCGGTTCCTGGTGTGTCCGCTGTGCCGTGCGTGTGATCATTGCTTGTACAGCCCTCTCGCAGTGTCCGGAGCAAGTATGGTGGGTCTGACACACCGGTGTCAATGTGTTCTTTTTTCCATTTCCAGGAGTGTAATTATTAGATGCTATTCTTATATGAAAGGAGTTTTGCTCTTCTGTCTGCCCAATATTTCTTCATACTTTCAGATATTTTCTTTCTTTCTTCATCTGAGACAACTCTTCCTGTACTCCTTTTATTGATTTTCATTTGTAGTCTGGTTTGCGGGTCTTGCAGTATTCTGGTTTTCTCTGTCTTGTTTTTTAGGTCATCTACTGTAATTTGAAGTTCTTTTATATCTTCCTTAATTTCTGTGATCCATTTAATGTCGCTCTTGCTATTCCACAATTTTTGTATTATTTTTTTACTAATTCTGTTTTCTGGAGTTCTCATCAGATGTCCAAAGAATGAGATGCGTTTCTTCCTGATTGTGCTCATGACTGGTTCTATTTTCTTATATACTGTTTCATTTGATGCTATTCTCCAATGTCCATTTATTTTATACTGTTTATTTATACATGTCCTAATTATTCTTCTTTCTATTTTTAGTATTCTGTCAATTTCTGCTGTATTAGTTGTTTTGAAGATAGTTTCAGCTGCATACGTTATTTCTGGTTGTGGAACTGTTTTATAGTGTTTTAATTTTGCATCTATAGATAGGCTTTTTTTGTTGTATGTAGTTTTGATAATGTAATTTGCATAGTTCAGTTTTTTTATTCTATTTTGCCATGATGGCTTCTCATTTAGATTGTATGTTATTATTTCGCCTAAATACTTAAATTTATCAACAATTTTGATTTCCTGTTCTCCTATTGTAATTTTTTTTGCAAGTGGTGGATCAGTTAGCATAATCTCCGTTTTTTCAAATGATCTTCTGAGGCCTACTTTCTCTGCTATTTCTTGTAGTGATTTCACTTGTTGCCTGGCTTCTTGAACGTGTTGGCTAGGAGAGCAAGATCATCAGCAAATCCCAAGCAGTTTAAGCTAATATCATCTTTTGCACTTCCAATTCTTATCCTCTTTGGATTGTCCTTGTGCCATTCTCTCATTATGTATTCCAGTACACAGTTGAAAAGTAATGGTGATAGGCAGTCACCTTGTCTTAAGCCTGTTTTTATGAGGAATGGTTCCGAAATTTCTCCTCTAAACTTTACTTTTGATTTGGTGTTGGTTAGAGTGAGTTGTATTATTTTAATTAGTTTTGGATGGAGTCCTAGATTTCTTAAAATTTTTAATACTGAAGGTCTGTGGAGACAGTCATATGCCTTCTTAAATCTACAAATGTTATTGTCAGAGGTTTGTTCCGTTTCTTGTAGTATGCCATAATCAGTTTTAAACTAATTATCTGCTCTGCACAGCTTCTCCATGGTCTGAAACCTCCCTGATATTCCCCTAACTCCTGTTCTAATTGCTCCTTGATTCTTTCATATAGAATCTTGGATAGAATTTTATATGTGCAATCTAGGAGAGAGATTCCTCTGTAGTTATCTGGGTTGCTCTTATCTCCCTTTTTGTGTAGTGGGTGGATGATAGCTGTGGTCCAATGTTCGGGAAATTGTTCTGTTACCCAAATTTTTGTTAGAGCCATGTGTAAGGAGGTCTTGACTGTGTCACTTGCATATTTCCACATTTCAACAAAAACCTGATCTTCTCCACATGCCTTATAATTTTTTTGTTCTTTAAGAATTTCTTCTACTTCTTGGAAAGTTGGAGGGTCTAGTTTGTTAGGTTTGGTTTTTATTGGGGTATTTATGTTGATTTGTAAGGGTTCTTTGGGTTCCTCGCAATTCAGAAGTTTGTAAAGTGCTTTTGCCATGATTCCTGCATTTTCCTTGTTACTGTGTGTCATTCTTCCATCTTCATCTTTCAGTATTAGTGTAGGGGCCTCATATTGTTGTAGTTGTTTCCCAAATATTTTGTAGTAGTTCCTGGAGTTGGTTTTATGATAATTACCTTCTATAGACTTTATAATATCTTTATGAAATCCTCTCTTGATTCTTCTAATATTTTGAGTGAATTTTTTTCTTTCATTTTTTAGGTTGATGGCATTTTCTTCAGTTTTATGTGTTTGAAACTTTAACCATGCTTGTTGTCTATCTTCATGGAGTTTGTCACATTCTGATGTCCACCATGCATGTTTTCTTCGTGGGTTCAAGGGAGCTAGATTCTCTGCTTCTTTTTTAAGATTAGGCACTAGTTGTTCTAGATCATCTGTTAATTTGATGGTTTGTGTTATTTGTTGGTACTTATTATTTTTAATTAGCTGATGTGGGTCAAACCTCCTTTTTATTTTATTAGTTTTTCTGGTCCTCTTCTTTAACGGTGTGAATTTGATTTTAATTTTAACCATATAATGGTCTGAGCCTGTGTCTACTCCTCTCAGTACTTTAACATTGTGGAGCTCCTTATGAAAATTTTTGTCCATACAGAGATGGTCTAGCTGCCACTCGCCCTTCCTCCAGTCTGGATGTTTCCATGTTTTAAGTTTACTTGGCTTCCTCTTAAAGTATGTTGATTTAGATATAAGGTTGTGTTCTCTGCAGAGTTCTACAAGTCTTTGACCGTTTTTGTTTGTAAATTTATGTGGACTCCATTTTCCAATTATATTTTTATATTTCCTTTCTTTTCCCAACTGAGCATTGAAATCTCCCAATAAGATTTTTACATTCTTTTTATTTACTCTGTTCACAGTTTGTTCTAGAAGGTCCCAAAATTTATCTACCTCTTCCTTTGTTTTTGTTAGACAATTTTTTTCATTTGTTGGGGCATGAGCATTTATTATTGTATAGGTTTTATTCATTGTTTTAAAGCTTAGAGTCGCAATTCTTGGTGATACTGCTTGGAAATCCGTTACTGATCTATTATTTTTATGTTTACTAAAAACCCTGTTCCAAACTGGGGACAATGTTTCATTGCCCTCGGTCCTGGTTTCCCATTATAAATTCTGTATCCTTGTGATTCGAACGGGTCCTGTGTGGTGTTTCTCATTTCTTGAATCCCTGTTATTAAAATTTTTTGTTTATTTAGTTCATCAGTGAGCTCCTTGAATTTTCCGGTCTGAAGTAGTGAGTTTATGTTGTGTGTTGCTATATAATTTATTTGCTCATGTTTAATCTTCTTTTTGTGTTTTAGTGTGCATTTGGATGGTTGCAAACGCTCCGATTCGTTGCTATCTTCTAGTTGACTACCCACCGAATCCGATGTAGCCTTTTCCTGCCTTTTTGAGCAGGACGGTGGAAATTTTTTCCTAAAAGACCTTGCCATTTTTGACTGTCGAAGGTTGTCAACCTTTACAACTCCGGTCTTAATCAGAGTATTCGCTATTGCTAACTGAAGTTTATTGCAGAACTGAATTAGTCTTATTGATTGGCGACTCCATGTTGTCCTGTGCACTACGACCAGATAACAGGTATACTTGAAAAAAGAGACAGCATTGGTCGTATATATATATATATTTTTTACTATCGCAAAATAGCAATTTGCTGCCGTAGCAAGGCCAGTTGCTATTCATGTAGTTCCAGTAGTACTTGATCAAGATGTCACTGTTACTGCTGTTTCTGGTGCCACGATTTTATTAATTCATGGCCCATTTCACATTATATGACAATCCAGCGTGAGTTCGGTTACTTGTCGCCATTGTTGTAATTATGAACACACTTTGTTGCATGCACCAAAAAATATGCACATACTAAGGCTGTTCAATAAGGAATGATCATAATTTTTTTGACAACATACCTTTACTCATCCTCATAATTTTGATGGTCCTTCTCAAAGTAGTCTCCCATGAATGCGATGCACCTGTCCCAGCGTTTCTGCCAGTCTTCAAGTACATGATGGAAACCAATTTTTTTTAGAAGTCCTTCAAAATCGCGTCTGCAACCTTCACCACTGCTTCTGATGGTGGATAATGTCTCCCACGAAGGCGTTTCTTCATGTTGGGGAATAGAAAAAAGTCACGTGGGTATAAATCCGGACTACAGGGAGGGCGAGTGATGCACTTTATGTTGATTTTTGCAAGATATTCACTAACAACAGTGGCAATATGCGGCCGCACATTATGGTGGTGCAGCATCCAGCCTGCTTCACGGAAATGTGGTCTTTTGCGCCTGATATGGGCTTGCAATGCTTTCAGGACATCCCTGTAGTATTGTCCAGTTACTGGTGCGTGTGCAGGTACAACATTCTTATAAGCCATTCCATGAATACCAATGAATGAGATGATCGTAACTTTCCCAGCAGAAGCAACCGCTTTTGATTTTTTGGGGGTTGGTGATGAAAGAGATTTCTACACTGACCTTTGCTATTTGCTCCCAGGATAAAAATGATGTAGCCAAGTTTCATCAGCAGAAACTCCGGATGTTCCTCTAACATCAACTTTAACTGCATGCAGACCTGCACGCAAATGTCCTTTTGATCGGGAATCAACAGTCTTGGAACCCATCGCGCACAAACACGTGTCAGATGTAATTTTTCTCTCACCAACATGTGGATGGCACCCAATGAAATGTTCAGTATTTCAGAAAGTGATCTTAAGGTGATTCGTCGATCCTCTCTCGCAATGACAGCAGCAGTGTTGATATTTTCTACTGTAACTGGAACACCGGGTCCACCTTCCTTTGAAACTGACTGTCTCCCCTCATTAAACATTTTAAACCAACTTAGAGCTGTGCTGTAGGGAAGAACAGATTCTCCATAGGCCTCCTGTAACACTGTATAGGCCTCAGCTGAAGATTTGTTGAGCCGAAAGGAGAATTTCAAAGCCGCATATTGTTCCTCGCGTGTTGTCTCCACTGCAGCGGTAGGCGATATTGAACACGTCTGACCTTGCCTGCCTCTCATAGGCGGGAACCGGGAGTCCCAACAATGAAACTACTACGGCATGTTTGTTGCACATAAAGCTAACAGAATATCATAGGGTTAAATTTTAGCGCGAGAAATTATGACAAAAAAATAGGATCATTCTTTATTGAACAGCACTCGTATATTTAAACCAAGTAAAAGCGTGTTTGGTTTCATAGCGTGAGAATATAGTCAGGCAAAATAAATATCATGGAAGTCCAGGAGTGTAGCCAATTATCTTAGTGGTATAACAGGGCTCTATACAGAATGTTCCACAGGAACTACCCCAATAGAAGTTATTCGTCTGGGCGGGGGAGCTGACGGCAATCATGGACTTCCACTGAGTGACATGACATGTAGAACGGGGTTTAATGTATGCTGATAGTGCCACCTTCAATTGACTCGCGCTGATTACGCCGCCAACTGACGCAAGAGCCGTGAGTGAGGGTCGATCTCAGACAGGTGCAAAAATTCCATATCGCTTTTGGAGACGGTTGTGACCAAGTGCGCCTGGTGAACCAATACACAGTTGAAGGTTCGCTCCCGCTAGAAGAGCCCTGCTACGTTACATCTTCGGTCTAGTGCGCCTGGCGCTCTATTAGGTGTTTGTTTCCCGTGTACACACTCTCAGTTGTTCCTTTTGTGTTCTGCTGCTGACCCCATTGCGTTTTCAGCAACTCCAATGCAGGGTTGATACCCAGTGTCTAGATTCAGAGGTTTTCCTTCACCTTTATCTCCATAGACTCTCTTATAGCGCTGCCCCAGTATATGGGGCTCTGTGCCAGAACCCTCGTTTCCTCGTATTTATCCAGCGAATGAGTTCGAGGCAGTGCTCGGCAATGAATGACTTAGTTGGTTGTCTTAGTCAGGTGTGCCCCTGATGTTCTTTGCATCTATTGTCCATTGTCCTAGTAGTCTGGCCAATGTACAACATGCCACATTGGGTAACCCTCTTATTTTGGCAGGTGAACAGAACACATACTTGATGTTTGCTTCCTAAGAATCCTGATTTTGACAGAACTAGATCCCACGTTGAGTAGGTACCCCACAGACATTTCCTCATCTTGCTCTTCGTCTAGATCGTGTGGTGGAGTGGCTGATTGAAGGGCCTACTGAACCTGATTGGCTGTGTATATATTCTTGCACAACTCTGATCGTAGACGCTCTATTTCTACTGCCAAACTTTCTCGGTCTGACAAGGTGTATGCCCTCTGGTCCCTCCTCTTCAGAACTCGGCTCTTCTGTACTGGATGCTAGCAGCTGCTGGCAGGCAGCCCACAGACAGACGCTCCAGACCGAAGAGGGAACGCCTAAGAACGCTGCTAGCCTGACTGGACCGCAGACGGAACGCCTGGAACCGGCTACGGAGGGGGAAGAGCGTAGGTACATGTACTGGACCCATTGCAAAAATGGTCCAAATGACTCTGAGCACTATGGGACTTAACATCTGAGGTCATCAGTTCCCTAGACTTAGAACTACTTAAATCTAATTAACCTAAGGACATCACACACATCCATGCCCGAGGCAGGATTCGAATCTGCGACCTTAGCAGCAGAGCGGTTCCGGACCCGTTGCACTAGACGAGCACTCTCAGGTAGCACCTGACGACGATAACATATCATGTTGACTGAATTTCGTACAAGAACGACGCTGTTATCCGGCAAAATACGCGACAGCTCAAGAGCCTCAATAACGTCTGTCAATTTTTAAGATCAGCAGCTCTTGAGGTGGAATAAAATTAACTCGTGCCAGAAAGGATCTTGAAAGAACTCCACAAACCACGATGTAAAAAAAAGGCCAGTATCAATTATAGTAGCACTGTGCAAATGACGACTAGTACCAGTCACTGCATAAAAAAAACCTAACAATTCATAATTGACAGCCTCTACACTGACCGGGCCAGGAACAGATCTCGTGCACTCAGCACGCCAATCCACATGCAGACCCACAGCATACCCAATCGTTCACTGCGTAGCTACTGCATGTTCGCCCAGACTAAGCAATCCGTTCAACACTAAGCTGTAGCTGCTCAGGGCAGAAACACACCCTGCGTCTCGCTAGCGCACTGCTGTCTCCTCAAGGAACAGACTGCGCTCTCTTCCCCGGTAGCAAGCGCCGCCGAACTGGAGGAGCAGTACCACGGGGGGTTCAAAACCGACACACCGCGACCGATAATGAGTGTACCCAGAATGAGATTTTCACTCTGCAGCGGAGTGTGCACTGATATGAAACTTCCTGGCAGATTAAAACTGTGTGCCCGACCGAGACTAGAACTCGGGACCTTTGCCTTTCGCGGGCAAGTGCTCTACCATCTGAGCTACCGAAGCACGACTCACGCCCGGTACTCACAGCTTTACTTCTGCCAGTATCTCGTCTCCTACCTTCCAAACTTTACAGAAGCTCTCCTGCGAACCTTGCAGGACTAGCACTCGTGAAAGAAAGGATACTGTGGAGACATGGCTTAGCCACAGCCTGGGGGATGTTTCCAGAATGAGATTTTCACTCTGCAGCGGAGTGTGCGCTGATATGGAACTTCCTGACAGATTAAAACTGTGTGCCCGACCGAGACTGTGAGTACCGGGCGTGAGTCGTGCTTCGGTAGCTCAGATGGTAGAGCACTTGCCCGCGAAAGGCAAAGGTCCCGAGTTCGAGTCTCGGTCGGGCACACGGTTTTAATCTAACAGGAAGTTTCAATGAGTGTACCGACGAAAAACAAGGCGTTAAGGAATTCGGACCCACAGAAGATAGTTTATCACTACGAAATGCACTGACAAAAGAGTGAAGCCCACAGAAGGGGATGAGGAAGCGAAACGAAACTGCACAGGTTCACAGGGCATGTGATTCTATTTCAGTCATTGCAAAATCGTGGCAAATAAACAAGAACTTGGCAATTTGAACCTCCTTATAAGTGTGACACTCCCTCTGGCCTAAGTGCATGCACTGAATCGATCGGGAAGAGTCTCATAAAGCCATTGTGCCCTCTCCTGAGACAAACTGGCCTACATCTGTTGTAAATGGACCTCCATATTGTGGCTACTGGCATGGACGGATCTGACTTACGAGTAGGTCCCAAACGTGTTCGAAATGGTTAAAATGGCTCTAAGCACTATGGGACTTAACATCGGAGGTCATCAATCCCCTAGACTTAGAACTACTTAAACCTAACTAAGCTAAAGACATCACACACATTCATGCCCGAGGCAGGATTCGAACCTGCGACCATAACAGCAGCGCGGTTCCGAACTGAAGTTCCTTCTCTAAATCCTCGCCCGAACGAAAAAATGGCTGACATCGAAATAAGTGTCGAAGGAATAGAAAAGCAACTGAAATCACTCAACAGAGGAAAGTCCACTGGTCCTGACGGGATACCAGTTCGATTCTACACAGAGTATGCGAAAGAACTTGCCCCCCTTCTAACAGCCGTGTACCGCAAGTCTCTAGAGGAACGGAAGGTTCCAAATGATTGGAAAAGAGCACAGGTAGTTCCAGTTTTGAAGAAGGGCCGTAGAGCAGATGCGCAAAACTATAGGCCTATATCTCTGACATCGATCTGTTGTAGAATTTTAGAACGTGTTTTTTGCTCGCGTTTCGTGTCATTTCTGGAAACCCAGAATCTACTCTGTAGGAATCAACATGGATTCCGGAAACAGCGATCGTGTGAGACCCAGCTCGCTTTATTTGTTCATGAGACCCAAAAAATATTAGATACAGGCTCCCAGTTAGATGCCATTTTTCTCGACTTCCGGAAGGTGTTCGATACACTTCCGCACTGTCGCCTGATGAACAACGTAAGAGCCTATGGAATATCAGACGAGCTGTGTGGCTGGATTGAAGAGTTATTAGCAAACAGAACACAGCATGTTGTTCTCAATGGAGAGACGTCTACAGACGTTAAAGTAACCTCTGGCGTGCCGCAGGGGAGTGTTACAGGACCATTGCTTTTCACAATATATGTAAATGACCTACTAGATAGTGTCGGAAGTTCTCTGCGGCTTTTCGCGAATGATGCTGTAGTATACAGAGAAGTTGCAGCATTAGAAATTGCAGCGAAATGCAGGAAGATCTGCAGCGGATAGGCACTTGGTGCAGGGAGTGGCAACTGACCCTTAACATAGACAAATGTAATCTATGACGAATACATAGAAAGAAGGATCCTTTATTGTATGATTATATGATAGCGGAACAAAGACTGGTAGCAGTTACTTCAGTAAAATATCTGAGAGTATGCGTGCGGAACGATTTGAAGTGAAATGATCATATAAAATTAATTGTTGGTAAGGCGGGTGCCAGGTTGAGATTCATTGGGAGAGTCCTTAGAAAATGTAGTCCAACAACAAAGGAGGTGGCTTACAAAACACTCGTTCGACCTATACTTGAGTATTGCTCATCAGTGTGGGATGCCTACCAGGTCAGGTTCCCGAGCGAGGTGGCGCAGTTGTTAGCACACTGGACTCGCATTCGGGAGGACGACGGTTCAATCCCGTCTCCGGCCATCCTGATTTAGGTTTTCCGTGATTTCCCTAAATCGTTTCAGGCAAATGCCGGGATGGTTCCTTTGCAAGGGCACGGCCGATTTCCTTCCCAATCCTTCCCTAACCCGAGCTTGCGCTCCGTCTCTAATGACCTCGTTGTCGACGGGACGTTAAACACTAACCACCACCACCACCACCAGGTCGGGTTGACAGAGGAGATAGAGAAGATTCAAAGAAGAGCGGCGCGTTTCGTCACAGGATTTTGGTAAGCGTGATAGCGTTACGGAGATGTTTAGCAAACTCAAGTGGCAGACTGTGCAAGAGAGGCGCTCTTCATCGCGGTGTAGCTTGCTGTCCAGGTTTCTTGAGGGTGCATTTCTGGATGAGGTATCGAATATATTGCTTCCCCCTACTTATACCTTCCGAGGAGATCACGAATGTAAAATTAGAGAGATTCTAGCGCGCACGGAGGCTTTCCGGCAATCGTTCTTCCCGCGAACCAAACGCGACTGGAACAGGAAAGGGGGGTAATGACAGTGGCACGTAAAGTGCTCTCCGCCACACACCGTTGGCTGGCTTGCGGAGTATAAATGTAGATGTAGATGTAGAACCGCTCGGCCACAGCGGCCGGCAAACGTTTTCTATCGGAGACAGATGTGATAATTTTACTGGACACGGGAGTACTTCAACATCACGCTGATAGTTTATAGAAACGAGTATGGCACCGCGATACTGTTGCATGGGACGTAACTCGTGAGGACATTGGATGTCCGTGACGTTTCATTGCGCTCTCAGAACTCCCTCTGTAAGTAGGCTGTTTAGGTTTTCTTATTGGTAACGCCACGTAGCGCTCCGTATGAAAATCACTGGCTGTGCTGTGCGCAGTCTGTGGCTACTTTGCATTGTTGTCTGCCATTGTAGTGTTGGGCAGCTGGATGTTAACAGCGCATAGCGTTGGGCAGTTGGAGGTGAGCCGCCAACAGTGGTGGATGTGAGGAGAGAGATGGCGGAGTTTTGAAATTTGTAATACGGGATATCATGAACTGCTATATACATTATGACTTTTGAAAACTATTAAGGTAAATACATTGTTTGTTCTCTATTAAAACCTTTCATTTGCTAACTATGCCTATCAGTAGTTAGTGCCTTCCGTTGTCTGAATCTGTTATTTAGCTGGCAGTAGTGGCGCTCGCTGTATTGCAGTAGTTCGAGTAACGAAGATTTTTGTGAGGTAAGTGATTTGTGAAAGGTATAGGTTAATGTTAGTCAGGGCCATTCTTTTGTAGGGATTTTTGAAAGTCAGATTGCGTTGCGCTAAAAATATTGTGTGTCAGTTTAAGCATAGTCTTGTATAATTTTTCAAAGGGGAAGTTTCACCTCAAAAATACCATCGTGAGTTGGAGTCATACCAGATGACTCACCACATCATGACGCCAGGGTCAACACCTCTGTGCCTCTCCATGACATTGGAAGAATGGGACCTTTCCCCATGTCGCCGCTGTCCTCGCTGGAAATGGTCATTCATTGTAGTGCAGAACAACGACTCATCACTGAACACAGTGCTACACAACTCATAAACAGTTGATGATTCCCGGCAACAGCACCACTCCAGCTGCAGCCAACTGTGTTGTGGTGACACGGGCCGTCTACGCATGGGGCGATAATTCCGCACGTCAGCTGCTACTAGTCTCCCACCAGTGATGCGGGGCGATACAGAAAGTTGCAGGGAGTCCATTGCTTGTACCCGAATGTCAGGTGTTTTTGCGACTGGACTGTGGTGTTCTTGGTGCACAATACAGCAATCCTCCTTCGTGGTGCTCAGACGTGTTAGACCGCCCTCACATTCCCATTCGGTCCAACACTTGGCCACTGTCACATCCGAATGCCCCACAAATTTTGATACTGGCACGATTCGACCAGCCTGTCAAAGGGAGACCAATCTTGAGGCCCATTTCAAATACTCTCCGGAGCTGACAGCACTGTCTCATATGAGTATGGGGCATCTCTGCGGCCATCACAGCGATAACTCAACATCTGGCGCTGTTCACGCCCCTTACATATCCTAGCAGGCCTGGTAACAACACTACTCACAAACAACCCTAATGCACTCAGTGACCCTCTAACTGACACAGGGAACCGCAACATATCGTTTACATTGACATCGCATTGTACTTTCTCGATGCTTCACATTTTTTGTCGGACAGTGTACATAGACCAGACAAGTAGAACCTCAAGTAATAAAATAAATGTAGGCGCACATTTTCAAAAGAGAGTCATAAAATTGGCTCTGTTCAAGAACAGTTAAATCCGAAAGTGGTCGCGCATGAAGCAGCTATGCAATGTCTGCCGGAATAACTGATACTCTGACCTAGTTGTAAAAAGCTTTTAACTACCTGCCGTTTTATTCTCCAACAAGTACGTGAGCCGTGCGCGGCTCGTGTTCATGCTGTTTATTGTTTGTCATCTTCTATTACGGTACTGCCGCCTCGTTTTCTTATTCCATTTACTGGCGTCACTAACTTCCTGCCTTACTTGCCCGTGAGTGGCAGCAGCAGCGCTTATCGCTAAGTGCACTGTCGTACCATCTCTGGAGCGACCGCTAGTATTTCCGGGTCGTCGTCTGTGGAGAGTTCAGTCTGGACGCAGCAGCAGTGAAGTCGGGGGCGGAACCCCAGTGCTCGCCGACCGCTGGCGACACACATGAACTGTCCGACGGAAGGAGACTGGAGCGGGACGACCGCCGGTTGGTCGTCTCATTGGGCGGCGTGTATTTGGTCTTTTGGCCGTTTCTGGGCCTCGTCAGTTGGTCATCTTGCCGGACGTGGGTCGGTTCCTCCCTCGGGCAGAGATGCCGTCGCCGATGGGGAAGCGTTACCTTTGCATGGGTGGATCCGAGCCGGTGTGCCCGGGTCGCCGTCTCTCCGAATTCCGAACGGACATCGAGTTGAGTCGGGTTGGAGCTGCAGTCAGCTTCGGACAGCCAAGACTCGCCCGACCGTTGCCGACACACGCAACTTCAGTGGGTACGATCTGGGTCGCTCGAGCGGTCGGTCGTCTCATCGAACGACGTGCATTTGGTCGCCGACGTGCAAACTCTCTGTGTGTCGAACTGACTCGTCCTTGTTATTCCACAGTGATTGCTTTCACGATTTTTCGAGTTCTTGTGCAAGTGTGTTTAAGTTGGTTGGTTGGTTGGTTTGAGGATTAAAGGGACCAAACTGCAGAGGTCATCGGTCCCTTGTTTCATAAACACACAGAGCACAGGGAAACCATCCATTAGTCATTCGAAGCAGAAGATAAAAATTCCAGGGGAAGAAAATCCCCAAGGTCAATAATAAAGAAACATGGAAAACGGAGCACAGCAACAAAAACAACATAGAGAAGAAAGGCAGAAGGAATTAAAGCGCACAGCAGAGGACTGTGGCTGGCTGATCACGAAAATAATAGGATGAGCCAGCCACTCTGCAACACGTTAAAACCTCCAGCCTAAAAGATTAGGGTGGAGTCGAATTACAACACAAAACAAAGTAAAAGATACAGCACAAAGAGGGTGACGCAATAAAATTAGAGGGACCTATAAAAGCCACTTGCTCGAATAAAACTTAAAACACGATCTGCCATAGAGACATTGTCACCTAAAAGAGATGATAAATCACCCTGGAGATTAAAATCACGCCTGAGAGCAGTTAAAAGAGGACATTCCAACAACAGATGGGCCACCGTCATGGTTGCACCACAGCGACAATGAGGGGGGTCCTCTTGACGCAGCAGATGACCATGCGTCAGATAAGAGTGACCAATGCGGAGCCTACAGAGAATAACAGAATCCCTGCGAGAGGCCCGCATGGAGGAACCCCACACGGTCGTGGTCTCCTTTACAAGCCGCAGCTTGTTGGGTACAGACAGAGTGCGCCATTCGTCTGCCCACATCCCAAAGACCCGACGGCGTAACACCGATCGGAGATCAGTGGCCGGGAGGCCGATCTCCAACGGCAGTTTGCGGGTGGCTTCTTTAGCCAACTTGTCGGCGTGTTCGTTTCCCGCTATCCCAACGTGTCCCGGGGTCCACATGAACACCACCGAACGACCACGCTGTTCAAGAGCGTGAATGGACCCCTGGATGGCACCAACAATGGGATGGCGTGGGTAGCACTGGTCAAGAGCCTGCAGACTACTGAGCGAGTCACTGCAAATGACAAAGGACTCTCCAGTGCGGGTACGAATATGCTCAAGGGCACGAAAAATGGCTGTCAGTTCTGCGGTGTAAACACTGCAGCCTTCCCGCAAGGAACCCCAGCCTCAGCAAGGAGGCTAGTAACAGGGCTGGTGCGGAATGCTCCTGTCGCCTGTCTAACCCCACAGTGGTGAATGGGGTCCAGCAGTTGCAACGCAGAGGGCGACGCTGAGCCATACGCCACACTCCCATAATCCAGTCGGAACCGTTTGTAGCTACCGTGATTTCCACTGAGCAGATGAATGCTGTCTGCGTTATGGAGCAGTCAGTCGGTCGGTTGAAATAGAGCAGCGAGTGTATCGGGTGGAAGGGAATTGATTAGGCTGTTGGTTGGGTCTTCAGCCGTCCCTAGGTCGTGTTGCCACCAGATTGTTGAGTGTTACGCTTGGCTGCCTGTCTCACCTAAACTGTGCTTGGAGTTTCCTCCCCAGGCCGACCCTTGGAACACTCCTGAGCACCACCGTTTGTTGTTCGTGATTGTCATTTTATTTGGACGCAGGTACTGTGCCAGGCCTTCAGCCTTGTATTAATATTGTCTGTTTTATGTTTACTATTAGGCCTTCAGCCGTGTTTCATTGAAAATTCTTGTTGCTCTGTACTTAGGCCTTCAGCCGCGTTTGTTTTAGACTCTGTGGCTTTAATACACTCCTGGAAATGGAAAAAAGAACACATTGACACCGGTGTGTCAGACCCACCATACTTGCTCCGGACACTGCGAGAGGGCTGTACAGGCAATGATCACACGCACGGCACAGCGGACACACCAGGAACCGCGGTGTTGGCCGTCGAATGGCGCTAGCTGCGCAGCATTTGTGCACCGCCGCCGTCAGTGTCAGCCAGTTTGCCGTGGCATACGGAGCTCCATCGCAGTCTTTAACACTGGTAGCATGCCGCGACAGCGTGGACGTGAACCGTATGTGCAGTTGACGGACTTTGAGCGAGGGCGTATGGTGGGCATGCGGGAGGCCGGGTGGACGTACCGCCGAATTGCTCAACACGTGGGGCGTGAGGTCTCCACAGTACATCGATGTTGTCGCCAGTGGTCGGCGGAAAGTGCACGTGCCCGTCGACCTGGGACCGGACCGCAGCGACGCACGGATGCACGCCAAGACCGTAGGATCTTACGCAGTGCCGTAGGGGACCGCACCGCCACTTCCCAGCAAATTAGGGACACTGTTGCTCCTGGGGTATCGGCGAGGACCATTCGCAACCGTCTCCATGAAGCTGGGCTACGGTCCCGCACACCGTTAGGCCGTCTTCCGCTCACGCCCCAACATCGTGGAGCCCGCCTCCAGTGGTGTCGCGACAGGCGTGAATGGAGGGACGAATGGAGACGTGTCGTCTTCAGCGATGAGAGTCGCTTCTGCCTTGGTGCCAATGATGATCGTATGCGTGTTTGGCGCCGTGCAGGTGAGTGCCACAATCAGGACTGCATACGACCGAGGCACACAGGGCCAACACCCGGCATCATGGTGTGGGGAGCGATCTCCTACACTGGCCGTACTGATCGTCGAGGGGACACTGAATAGTGCACGGTACATCCAAACCGTCATCGAACCCACCGTTCTACCATTCCTAGACCGGCAAGGGAACTTGCTGTTCCAACAGGACAATGCACGTCCGCATGTATCCCGTGCCACCCAACGTGCTCTAGAAGGTGTAAGTCAACTACCCTGGCCAGCAAGATCTCCGGATCTGTCCCCCATTGAGCATGTTAGGGACTGGATGAAGCGTCGTCTCACGCGGTCTGCACGTCCAGCACGAACGCTGGCCCAACTGAGGCGCCAGGTGGAAATGGCATGGCAAGCCGTTCCACAGCACTACATCCAGCATCTCTACGATCGTCTCCATGGGAGAATAGCAGCCTGCATTGCTGCGAAAGGTGGATATACACTGTACTAGTGCCGACATTGTGCATGATCTGTTGCCTGTGTCTATGTGCCTGTGGTTCTGTCAGTGTGATCATGTGATGTATCTGACCCCAGGAATGTGTCAATAAAGTTTCCCCTTCCTGGGACAATGAATTCACGGTGTTCTTATTTCAATTTCGAGGAGTGTATGTAAATCCTTGTCTGTATGGTTTCTCTTTAATTATCTTGAATTCTTGAAACGGCCTTCAGCCATGTTCTGTAAATGTTTATCTGAAGGTTGTCTGTGATTATTCTTGAGTAATTGTTTGGGCCTTCAGCCGACAAGATACTTAAAGTTTTCTTAAGATGTTGTTCTGTTGTACTGTGTAAAAGCTTATCTTTAAAGTCTCTCTTTTATTATGTAAAGAAAATTTTTTTAATCGGGCTTTCAGCAGAAGGATTAACTTGAATTTTCATTAATATGGCCTTTAGCTTGAATGTGTAAATGCTTGGCTTTCAAAGAATTTCCTTAGCTGATCTCAAATATTATTTCGGCCTTTAGCCGAGAAGATATTTTACTTCAGCAAGGCCTTCAGCCGTTACTCCAAATCCTGGTGTGTTAAAAGGAATCATTTAAACTTATACTGGAGAATTAGTTGGGCCCTCAGCCGTGAATTGAGCTTGTTGTTTTAAAGAGAAAACTGTGCATTGGTCTGAGGAATTAAGTCGTATGTGTTCTTGTATAACTAACAGTAATTAGCCTTGGCTCCTTTCCACAACCTGATCCGCGCTGTCCTGCGAAACCGGATTTCAGTACGATTTATCTATACACAGAAGCATATACGAAAGTTGCATTAGAAGATGTGTAAACAACTTACTGCACGCGAGGCCTTTTACAATTAATTGCTGACTCCTCGGTGCGACATCATGTCGTGTGATTAGTCAAAAGCCGGCCACGGTGGCCGTGCAGTTCTAGGCGCTTCAGGCCGGAACCGCGCTGCTGCTACGGTCGCAGGTTCGAATCCTGCCTCGGGCATGGATGTGTGTGATGTCCTTAGGTTAGTTAGGTTGAAGTAGTTCTAAGTTCTAGGGGACTGATGACCTAAGATGTTGACCCATAGTGCTCAGAGCCATTTGAACTATTTGATTAGTCGAAAGTAATTCAGACAAGCCTCAGTTTAAACTGTGTACTTATTTCCATACAACATTACCTTAGTTACATAGGTTGGAAATATGACGCTTATTACTATTGGATGCCTCATGAATGTTCTTGGCGCTTGCTGTTCACTTGCAGATAGTTGATAAAGTGTTCTATATGTAGCATACGCATGATGTTTACACGTTTACGGTATTTGACGATTATACTCATTGTTCCACACTAAGCCATTATGAGAACTAACTATTTCAGTAAATGTAACCGTCATCACATTGTAATCGTAATAATTGAAGATTATGACGGTTGCAACTTTGTTAGTGCCACCATGACTGTTTTTTGTGCTTGCCATCTTAACGTCCTTTAAAATGGAAATTACAATTTTATTTTGTTTTTTACTAAGTCATGTTAAAATGTTGGTTAATTTTAAACATATACCCTCATGCCCGCAGAAGCAGCGATTCATTACCACCCCTGTGATGTTACAGTATCACTGCTAACTTAAATGGTCTACTTGCCGTCTTGCTTGAACGCGAGAATTTTATCCCACTATCGGAAAATTTTTACGTTTCTCGATTTTAATAAATTGTAATCTTTAAACGAATAATGTCGCTATGTTCGACTTCTTCATTCATATGCATTTCCTTGTGGGTGGTATTTGATGATTTTAATGAGATTTTACAAGTACGACGTACATAAGTCGACGTCTGAAAACAGCAATTATAATTTATTTTTATGTTAATTTAAAAGGTATTTATAACGAATTATGAATCTTAGAAATGTTCATGCCCGTAAAAGCGGCAACTGTTTACCGTCTTAATGACGTCAACAGAGCCAACATGAACGGCTTTCCTAATTGCCGTCCGGTTTAAATACCAAAATTTCATCCATTATGAAATTTGTTGGCTTCATGGGTATAAGCAAATATGTATATGGACCAAATATGTGGTTGTTAAACAAATATCTATGTTGTAAATACCTTTCTCTCCGTAAACTGCAGTGTAATAGCTGTAAATGTTAGAGGAATCGTACCACCATCTGTTATATACATGACATGTGTATGAACTCCAGTAAAAGTGGTAATTTTAATTTGTAATTTTACTACGTCATTTTAATAATATTTTAATAACGCCCGAAAAACAGGAGTGTATTTGCCACAGTTTAGTGATATTAGTGTTTTACGGTTTACAAAGCTTCACATTAGGTTCAGTGGGGTAGTTTCAGAGAAAGCGTTTATCGATAGGGCTTTGACTCTCTCAACAAGAAATGGTAGTGTTGCTGTTTAATCTTAGAATGCACCTGACCAAGGAGTTTACGTCGGCTGTTAACTGTTTTGTACTACGGCGCTATACACAGCCTCATATCTGTAACGTGTAGCTCTAAGGTATGTAACGTAACTTATCATGTTGTAAGTTGAATATGTAAATTTATCTTATTGTATGACTATGCAATACATCGTATTTCCACAGTTCTGAAGAGCCCCGCGTTAGTCGAGTGGAAGATGTAAAGTAAAGAAGAAGTCACATGCGGCGTGTGGATGCTCTACAATTTTATGCTAAAGAAATGTTGACACCGCAGCTGAACCTCAAGTCACCGCCTACAGTACGCAGGCAATCTGAGGACAACCATTGGCTGGTCGAAGCCGGTATCTGCCTTCTGAAATGTTTTAATTCTTTCCCGCCACAGATCCTCTCTGAGGCCTGTCTAGGTTGCGTTGACCGCTGTGAGCTGCTAGTGACAATCTGCCAGTGTCTTAACCATTTTCTCTCCATCCAGCCGCACCTCTGGGTTGTGTGCGAGTACTTTTTAAATCACCGTGTTCCCCACGCTGTCAGAAACTGCGCCTACGGCAAGATAAGGTTCGATGTCTACGATACTGGATTCGAATAAGAACCAAAGAGGACTGCATTTGGGTGCGGTGGCAGTGATTTTGTTCTATAGACTTCGCCCTTTTCATAGCAGTCCGAAGTTAATGACTAAGCACGGAAGTGACGGCATTCAGATTACTGCGGAGGCACGAAATTCTGACAACACTGCTCGTCTGTGAGAAACGCGTCTCACCCGGTAACATTCCAATCTGCCTGGCTGCGATCCTGCTGGAAAGTTGTGAGAACATTTTGATTTTGTATCATAAAAGTACGACGCAAAGTTTTCAGAACACGAGCGGCATACCAAAGGGGCACGACCGAACCTGGAGAAAACTGCACGGTATGAGCGAATAACTGGCGCTTGCGTAGGAGTTTTAATAAGTGCTAATGAACTCTTCATAACATTAATGTAAAATAATTATAGTCGATCGTGGCAGCAGATTTTATTCGTAAAAAACTTCCATAATAAACAAGTTTTCAAATTTTCACTACAATTAGCGACTTATGTTTTAAATTAAAAGTTGGGATCTAGTATATATCGAGCAAGAAGTAATTATAAAGTTACAAATTGACCGTACAAATTATATGAAGCGGGATCTCGCTAAATTAAAGTAATTTAAGTTGACTATCTCATCCAGAAAAGCCCTTGAGTTAGCTGACGTTTTCAAACCATAAACATGCATCACGCGAATGACATTTCAGCGAGATGTGGGTACCGCAGTGCCAACTACTGTCGCATAAACGACGACATAGATTTATTTGCGGAAGTTCCATGTACAGAAATGCATACTTACGATGCATACAGTACGGCTGTAGGGGGTGACACGTACCCAGGGCGAGTACTTTTCGTGCAAGACTCAGCAGACAATAGAAGTAATAAATTAATAAACAAAATGTTACACTGCTGTAGATGTTCGCTAATACAGGATGCGGAGAAAACGACATTCGCAAACTTCAAGAAACGATAAGTAGATGAAAAGTAACAACTTCATGTAAGACAGAACTCAAATACTTTTGACTCTTAAGACGTTCCTATAACGACAGTAACGTTACTGGCTCAATATCTTCCTCTTGAAACGTCCCCTTAGAACAATTTGTAAAATTTTTTGTGGGGAGCATGGGGGCTATGTAAGTAGGCTGCTTAGGTTTTCTTATTGGCAACGTTACGTAGCGCTCTGTATGAAAATCACTGGCTGTGCTGTGTGCAGTCTGTGGCTAGTTTGCATTGTTGTCTGCCATTGTAGTGTTGGGCAGCGGCAGCTGGATGTGAACAGCGCGTAGCGTTGCGCAGTTGGAGGTGAGCCGCCAGCAGTGGTGGATGTGGGGAAAGAGATGGCGGAGTTTTGAAAATTTGTAATACTGGATTTTATGAACTACTATATATATGATGACTGTTAAGGTAAATACATTGTTTGTTCTCTATTAAAATCTTTCATTTGCTAACTATGCCTACTAGTAGTTAGTGCCTTCCGTAGTTTGAATCTTTTATTTAGCTGGCAGTAGTGGCGCTCGCTGTATTGCAGTAGTTCGAGTAACGAAGATTTTGGTGAGGTAAGTGATTTGTGAAAGGTACAGGTTAATGTTAGTCAGGGCCATTCCTTTGTAGGGATTTCTGAAAGTCAGATTGCGTTGCGCTAAAAAATACTGTGTGTCAGTTTAAGCACAGTCTTGTATAAATTGTTCTAAGGGGACGTTTCACTCTTTGTCATTCACATAGCAAATGCAGTTGTTGAGAACGGACTGACACAGCTGGCAAAATATGTCTTGCACTCTGCTGGCGCTTTGACAAACCGAAAAACAATAGTAACAGATAATGTTTTCATCGTTGCTTTACACATTTGATTCAGTCTATCTAATTCCTGGACAGGAACAAGTGACAGTGTAATACACGTACATAATTATCCAGAAAATAACTATACTTTTAAGTTTAGCTATATCATTCATTTAATTTGTTCACAAAGTCATGAATGGAAATGAATGGAAAAATCAACATTTTAATAGTAATATAGAACATTTTCCACATTAAAGAGAAAAATAGTACACATTTTTGTTTATATTTACACTACTGGCCATTAAAATTGCTACACCAAGAAGAAATGCAGATGATAAACGGGTATTCATTGGACAAATATATAATACTAGAACTGACATGTGATTACATTTTCACGCAATTTGGGTGCATAGATCCTGAGAAATCAGTACCCAGAACAACCACCTCTGGCCGTAATAATGGCCTTGATACGCCTGGGCATTGAGTCAAATAGAGCTTGGATGGCCTGTAGAGGTACAGCTGCCCATTCAGCTTCAACACGATACGACAGTTCATCAAGAGTAGTGACTGGCATATTGTGATGAGTCAGTTGCTCGGCCACCATTGACCAGACATTTCCAATTGTGAGAGATCTGGAGAATGTGCTGGCATGGGTAACAGTCGAACATTTTCTGTATCCAGAAAGACCCGTACAGGACCTGCAACATGCGGTCGTGCATTATCCTGCTGAAATATAGGGTTTCGCAGGGATTGAACGAAGGGTAGAGGCACGGGTCGTAACACATCTGAAATGTAACGTCCACTGTTCAAAGTGTCGTCAATGCGAACAAGAGGTGACCGAGACGTGTAACCAATGGCACCCCATACCATCACGCCGGGTGATGCGCCAGTATGGCGATGACGAATACACGCTTCCAATGTGAGTTCACCACGATGTCGCCAAACACGGATGTGACCATCACGATGCTGTAAACAGAACCTGGATTCATCCGAAAAAATGACGTTCTGCCATTCGTGCACCCAGGTTCGTCGTTGAGTACACCATCGCAGGCGCTCCTGCCTGTGATGCAGCGTCAAGTGTAACGCATATGAGTAAGACAAGCAAACTCGTAATGTTCGGATACAGTGCGATAGTAAATGGAATGAGAATGTGAGGATTGTGGAAGGGAGACGAATGATCGACTTTGGTTTATTGGGATAATTTTGGGTAAGTGTGGTTCATCTTCGTATCTTGGAAGATGAAGTTGAACCACACTTACCCAAAATTATCCCAATCTCTTGGGTAACCTTGCTTCTCCCATGCGTGTAACATGACCCCACCATCTAAGCCTGTTCGCCCTGACTGCTACATCTATAGAAAAACTGGGAATGAACTCTATAGATGTAGCGGTCAGGGCGAACAGGCTTAGATGGTGGGGTCATGTTACACGCATGGGAGAAGCAAGGTTACCCAAGAGACATGGATTCAGCAGTAGAGGGTAGGAGGAGTCGGGGCAGACCGAGGAGAAGGTACCTGGATTCGGTTAAGAATGATTTCGAAGTAATAGGTATAACATCAGAAGAGGCACCAATGTTAGCACTGAATAGGGGATCATGGAGGAACTGTATAAGGAGGGTTATGCTCCAGACTGAACGCTGAAAGGCATAATCAGTCTTAAATGATGATGATGATGATGATGATGTGGTTCATTTGCAAAGGAGAGCTTGTATTGGATTCTAGTGCGACCTATGATTGAGTACTGCACGAATGTTTGGGATCCTTACCAGCTCGCATTAAAGAAAGACATTGAAACAATTCAACGGCGGGTTGTTGGTAGGTTCGAACAAAAGGCGAAATGTGGCTACTCCTGCTGTTCGAAATACTATCACGACACGTGACGCCTCGTCAGTGAACAGCACGATTTGGAGAAAATCTGGTCGATCAGTCCATTGTTCGAGCAACCACTAACACAATGCGAGCGTTGGTGTAAGGCAGTTACAAGCATTGTATGGACTCGTTGTGGCTGATATGGGTATAATTGTTGTTCGTGGAGTACTCGCCACGCGCTAGTACGTGCAACGCTAAATTGACGTGCAGTACGACGGGTACTTGTAGCGGGGTCAAGTTCGAGCACCTCCTCTTCAAACTCGGGTGTGCGACTGGTCCTCATGTTGCCAGGTCACTCGTTTCTGCTTTCCAGCGAATAAGTCCCCCGCATTCGTCGATCGAGAGAAACGGACAAGTGTGACGGATGATGCCTGTTATGGGATCGTTGCCTGTACTGCCTTTCAGCAGCGAGAGCATTCCAACGTGCTTCCCCATACACGAGGTACTTGTCAGTGAGTTCTGCGAAACTGTACCGGAACTGCTCCATCGTATTGTACGTTTCTGAATAGCACAGAGTCATGAATGGGTTTGTCGTTGATTCATAGCACGTTCTGTCATGGAACAACGTAAATACGTTACAATATCACCTTATGGATAAGGTAAGTAAGCAAGACCGGGATCATAACTTCCTACGTATCAGGCTCGTCCTACTTGTTTCCTCATAGGAAATAAAGAATGTACAATAACAAAACAGCACAGTACGTGTATACTTGTACACATGTTAGTTTTAAATAAGCTGGTAATGCTAGACAAAGCGGTAATCAAGTTTACTACTGCTTAAGCTGGCTTCTCCAACCCCCATACCTCAGTTTGTTCTGTGGAGCATTCTCTACATAATGTTACATTTTTGCACGGTCTTACGGAAACATCCTGCATATATACTGGTTGTTTAACAATTTTACAATGTTTCTTATAATCCGTCTTGAGTGCATAAAATGTTTATTCACATGGCCGGTTTAGGTTCCTCTAGAACCATCTTCAGATCGATAACGATAATGATATTTCACGAATGCAAACCTTTTTCATCCTATCCAATAACCATCAAACGTACCAGAATGTACCTGCAATTTCAGTTACAGGAGTAACCCGTCCACACACCGCACCTTCGCATGCTGCGTCACATAAAATTGGTTGGCAGAATACACCTCATTTATATTAATTATAACACTATTACCGACAGGTGGCGTCTAGTACATTTGTTACATTGCATATGCACATACTGTATTAACTAGATTTTTGTTAGTTACTTTTATCTCTAAAACACTTAATTAAAATCTGAAGATGTCGCGGCACAACACCAAAATGGCAGCGCCATGGATATAGAAATCGCCCTTTGTTTTTAGATCGTATAAAATGTTATTTTACTGTATATTTTAATTTTGACAAGTATAGATTTTAACTTTGACATCTACAGATTTTAATTAAGTATTTTTAGAGATAAAAGTAAATTACAAAAATCTGCTTAATACAGAGTGTGCATATGTAATGTAACAAATGTACCAGATGCCACCCGTCGGTAATAGTGTTATAATTAATATAGATAACGTGAATTCTGCCAACCAATTTTATGTGACGCAGCATGTGAAGGTTGCGGTGTGTGGACGGGTTACTCCTGTAACCGAAATTGCAGGTACGTTGTGGTACATTTGATGGTGACTGGATAGGATGAAAAAGGTTTGCATTCGTGAAATAGTAAATTAGTATCATTATCGTTACAGATCTGAAGATCGTTCTAGAGGAACCGAAACAGGTCGTGTGAATTAACATTTTATGTAATCAAGACTGATTATAAGTAACATTGTAAAACCACTGATTGCGGTTATCCCATCAGACATTATGTCTGTTTTTGCAATGTTTAACAGTTCTCATTACAGGTTTCCAAGGGACGTAGAAGGGACTCATTATAAAAGTTTGGCCGGCCGCGGTGGTCTCGCGGTTCTAGGCGCTCAGTCCCGAGCTGCGCGACTGCTACGGTCGCAGGTTCGAATCCTGCCTCGGGCATGGATGTGGGTGATGTCCTTAGGTTAGTTAGGTTTAAGTAGTTCTAAGTTCTAGGGGACTGATGACCACTGATGTTAAGTCCCATAGTGCTCAGAGCCATATAAAAGTTTGGATAAGTAACCTATGTCCAGAAAAGTGCCATTTGAGTATAAAATAAGACTTTGACCTGGAATCTCATTAACTGGAGTAGAATTGTCTTGAGTGATGAGTCCGGTTTCTACCTAAGCTCGAAACCGACGGAGACGTGTCTGGAGACGCTCCATACAGCGATGGGATGCCAAGCTGACTATCGTCAGCCAAACGATCCAACGACCGGTATTGATGGTCTGGGGTACCATTTCATTTCATAGTAAGTCCCCTTTGGTTGTCATCTACGGTACCCTTACAGCAGAGCGGCATGTCAAAGATATTTTACGCTCTTTTTTGTTGTCCTTCATGACAAGCCATCTTGAGCTTACGTTTTAGCAAGACAACGCCCGCCCGCAGACGGCGAGAGTTTCTGCTGCTTGTCTCCGTGCTTGCCAAACCCTACCATGGTCAACAACGTAGCCGGATCTCTGCCCAGTTGATCACGTTAGGAGCATTATGGAAGCAGTTAATACCATAAATTATCTGGGAGTACGCATTAGGAGTGATTTAAAATGGAATGATCATATAATGTTGATCGTCGGTAAAGCAGATGCCAGACTGAGATTCATTGGAAGAATCCTAAGGAAATGCAATCCGAAAACAAAGGAAGTAGGGTACAGTACGCTTGTTCGCCCACTGCTTGAATACTGCTTAGCAGTGTGGGATCCGTACCAGATAGGGTTGATACAAGACATAGAGAAGATCCAACGGAGAGCAGCGCGCTTCGTTACAGGATCATTTAGTAATCGCGAAAGCGTTACGGAGATGATAGATAAACTCCAGTGCAAGACTCTGCAGGAGAGACGCTCAGTAGTTCGGTACGGGCTTTTGTCAAAGTTTCGAGAACATACCTTCACCGAATAGTCGAGCAGTATATTGCTCCCTCCTACGTATATCTCGCGAAGAGACCATGAGGATAAAATCAGAGAGATTAGAGCCCACACAGAGGCATACCGACAATCCTTCTTTCCACGAACAATACGAGACTGGAATAGAAGGGAGAACCGATAGAGGTACTGAAAGTACCCTCCGCCACACACCGTCAGGTGGCTTGCGGAGTATGGATGTAGATGTAGATGTAGATTTTGGTGATCCAACGCTCCAATTGGACAGAATCAGGTACGATATCCCTCGGGAGGACATGCAACCGCTCTGTCAATGAATGCGATGCCGAATAACTGCTTGCGTATGTAATCAATTGTTTATCTGTACATGCACATCAAAATATCAAATGGTTCAAATGGCTCTGAGCACAATGGGACTTAACATCTGAGGTCATCAGTCCAATAGAACTTAGAACTACTTAAGGGGGCCCGGAAAGGCTCAAAATCATGAAAAGTTCAATTTTTACTTTTTTGCGATTTCTGAATCTGCAGACTATTACCTTTTAATAGATATATAATTTATTCAATTCCGAAGACTACAACTATTTTTAATTTTTTTTTTGAAATGTGTTCTACATGGGCGTGACCCACTGTGGCGCTGTTAAACTGCTGTCAAATGGTGTTATTATTAACGTCCGTGTTCATCAGGTACATTTTAGTGATGTGAGATAAAGTATGTGTTGTGGCTAACCTGTGATTGTTCAATATATATCGCTGGTGTGATTGTCGATTGTTTCATGTTTATTTACTCTGTCGTTATCTCGAAAATATTCGTAATTAATTCTGTTTCTTGAGTCTCCGTTTTGTTGAAGTATAATAATGAGTAAAAGTAAAGTTATTAGAAATCCTCTGAAGGCTTTTAAGAAAAGGAGAAATGTTGGAAAGCCAAAGGTATGTGTTATTACTGTAAATAATAACATTCTAACATGGTACGAGCGATGCTTGCTTTAGACAAGGAACGCCTTCGGGCTGCAGACAGGGCTGTAAAGAGTCTAGAAATACAAGCAAGAGTAAACAGGAGGAGGAACAAGAGGAAGCTGGAGGAGGAGTTTGCAGAGGATGAAGATAATCCATCCTATGGACCTGGAATGCACTAAAAAGTTAATCCAATCTTTGTCGCTCGATTCCCAAAACTTTTATTTTCTCATACTAATTACATGTTTTCTAAGGATCTTCCAAACATATTTGTTTCAAACTTTCAGTAAATGTTACACAGTACCTTCTGCATAATTTAACACAGCCTTTTTCCAAAAAAAACTGTATATTTTTGAATATATAAATAAAAAATTGCAAAAAAATGTTGTGAATTTTCATTACAATTGAAAAAAATCATCTTTAATAACTGAACTAAAATTTTGTAAAATCCCTGTGTTAAGTTGTAGCCCATATTCCACTAAATAATCTGTAAAAAGTTCAACTTCCTACCTCAAATACTTTGTGAGGAAAGATGTAATTTATAAGCGTTATTTTAACATTGCAAGTATAGGGCGTTCCGGAGCCCCTTAAACCTAACTAATCGCGCGGTTCCAGACTGAAGCGCCTAGAACCGCTCGGCCACACCGGCTGGCCGTGCACATCACATCTACCGATTTCCGTCCAATTCAGATAATTCCTTCGTGTCTCTCAGTTTTTTTTCTTTTTTTCCATTTTTTTTGTCTTAAAGTGTATTTGCAGAAGAAAAGGAAAAATGATAATTGTGACCGACCGAACAACGAATTGTGAAAAATGAAGAAGATGACAGACACACAAATTGCTGTGATTTGTCAACTGGAGATATCGGCACGGAAGAAACGTGGGTCAGGGAAGACGGAGCAGCCTGCCATCGCTGAAGTAGCCGTGCGTCGGCGCTCGCGTGTGTGCGGGAGCTGCGCCCTCCTGCGCCGGCGCATGCCTCGGGCGAGACGCAGGACGTGCTCCTGGCGCTGCGAGCCAAACCCACGCCGGATAGGGAATTAAACTTTGAGAAAGTACCCAATTTCTGGCGCGCTGCGGCGCGATGCCGCGCTGAGCAGAGGGAAGGATGGCGGGGGAGCGAGAGAAAGAGGGAGAGAGAGGGGGGGGGAGAGTCCTGATTGGCGAGCCGGGACTCCGCTGTCGGCTCCTTCAAAACACAATCTTTCTTCGCCGCTCACTCCGGCCGCGCCGCAATAATTGAATTCCCGGCGGGCCGACGCGGAAAAGTCCTCTGCTCAGACTTGTGCGATTGGTTCCGGGCGGCTTTGTACCAGCGCGTCGCGCCGCGCCGCGCCACCGCTGCGGCCCCGCAAACCCACTGCCGAGGGGCAGCGTGCGTGCGACAGCGCTTCTGCACTGTCCCCGCCGTTTACGCTCTGACAGAAATCCTTAGACCTGTTCCACGCTATGTGGTTTCATTTGGTTCGGTTCGTTTCCGGTATCAACCGAAAACGAATGAAACCCTTTCACACGTATACGGTTCAAATTCGGTTTTGTATTTTCTCCCACACATAGGCTCACCAGCGATCAGGAAGAGAAGTCAAGTTGTTGCCACAGGAATACAAAAAAACCAAGGAGGAATACTAGAATTCATTGGGAGCACTCTCACATCACCTTATAGCAGGAATTTGGCGTATTTTGCCGAAGCTAGCAGAGCACAAAGACAAATTTTTTAATTACTTCAGCATGTCAATGAAATTATTTGATAAATTACGCGTGAAGTTAAAAGAGGTACATTTATGAGGTAATATATTCAACCGTGTACTATATTATGCACTGAAGCGCCAAAGAAAGTGTTACAGGCATGCTTATTCAAATGTAGGGAGATGTGAACAGACATAATAGGCGCTGCGCCTCTGTAAGACAACAAGTCTCCGGCGCAGTTGCTATATCAGTTACTGATGCTACAATGGCAGGTTATCAAGATTTAAGTGAGTTTGGACGTGGCGCTATAGTCGGCGCACGAGCGATGGGACACAGCATCTCCGAGGTTTCGATGAAGTGGTGATTTTCCCGTACGACCACTTCACGAGTTCACGAGCGTACCGTGAATTTCAGGAATCCGGTAAACTGTACTAAAGACTTATCTGTCTCTACGGAAAAAAATACTTCTTGATTGTAATTTAAGTCAGTTAATGTAGCGTTCCACGTTGTGTAACGTTGGACTCATAAGTATCATTACACGTCATCGTGGAAATATACAACATACATAATTTTATTTCAATTATGGTAACACACCGTAGGGTTAGATCAAGAAGTGTCGATCACTTCTGTTTTTAAATTGGTCGTAGGTTGTGTTCCAAAAGTGAACAGCATAGTGAACTAAGTGATGACATTTTCTGCAAGACCTGACCATCTTTTTGCAGGACAATGCTCAAGCACGTACAGTGCAAGCTGTTACTGATTTGAAACTTCCTGACAGATTAAAACTGTGTGCCAGGCCGAGACTCGAACTCGGGACCTTTGCCTTTCGTGGGCAAACGCTCTACCAACAGAGCTACCCAAGCACGACTCACGCCCCGTCCCCACAGCTTTACTTCTGCCAGTACCTCGCCTGCTACCTTCCAAACACGGGGCGTGAGTTCAACTCGATTTCTAAACTAAAGGACACACTTCACGGCATTCGCTTTAGAACTGCTACAAATTCGTCGGGCAACAGACCGCGCGGCTCGAACTGTCAACACAGCTGGCATTGCTAAGGGTATCCTACGACTTCCACATCGCTGGCAACGTGTTATACACAATGCTGGTGACTACTTTGAAGGTCAGTAAAACTATGAAACACGCATCTATTTTCTACGAGCTATAAATAAATAGTTACCACTATTAAAGTTCCAACACTCGTATATAAAGTACGCTGGTGGCAAGACACAATCAATGCCTTCCCTGCGCGATAGGAAGGATTAAAAAAAGTTTAGAAGAAGGGACGTATGTAGCTTTGTTTGGTCATTTAATATCAAATCAGTACTGTGTAGCAGATTTTTTTGATTTCCAGGGTTTCCAACAGATTACATTTTTGTCCATTGTTTATTAAGTGGGGGACGTGGAACGTGCGTGGTAGCTATGACTCTCACTCAGTACGTGATTGGCAAGTGTGGAGTCACCGCTTTGCAATCTCCAACTGCTTTCACATTCTGCAAACCTAGATGCTATGTGGCTGCCTGATTTTGTAGTGTCGCTACCCAGTTTTTAGCGAAATTAATATGAGGTGGTAAGTAAGCCCCCACGAAGTGTTGCAATAGGAGCTGTAGGCTGATGGCTGCTGTTTGGCAACATGTGTGTCGGGATAACATTTATGCACAAGATGGGTGTGGTGTGTGTACTGTAAGACCTCCAGTACACACACCATCAGATTATTTGACTTGTCGCTCTAACGAAGTAGGCGAGTGTGAGCAATATGTCTCGTGGTCTTTATCTTCTGCCGTTAGGTCAGACGATAGAAATGCCACTTGCACGCTTAGAGTAGCAGATTGACGGTGACCAACTTTAAACAGAACTTGATTAATTTTCACACACATTTATTAAAATAATAACAAGCTTAAACATTACTTAACTTGGCTCTGGATGCTATTTACAATTGACAATCTGAAGTTCCTTTGGTATTGGTACGTTAATCTTATTCTCACGTATAACTCTGATACTGGACAAAAGTGTCTATACATTTATCTTCATGGCTATGTACAGGAATATTGTAACGCCGGAAATGCATAGCCTCCTATTTCCATCTATTGTACTATTTTTTTTCCTTGCTTTGTTACCTCAAGATATGACATTTCTGTCTCTTTGTATATTGTAATTGTTTTACTGTTTGTATATATATATTTATACATTTATGTCGATGTATAATTGGTTTGTTTCGTAAATATTATTTGTATTTTTACGCTGGGTCTTGCCTAGGGAAGACTGCTATCGAACGGTTACGTCGATAGGTCGTGTGAAGAATCAAAGTGTGTAGGATCTTTGGGAGTGTTAACTCTGCCGCGTGGAGCGCGGGCTGAGCAGAAGGTGTGTGGCGGGAGTAGCGAGTGGAGCAGGTGTGTTGTCTGACGCTCCCGCGAGTTGCCGCGCTTTCGGGGTTTGGCAGCATGTAATTGCGCTCGACTTGCGATGATAGTTTCTGACATGGTGTCGCGGACGGGAAACATTAACTAGCGCACATCAAGAGCCCGTTTCGTCTGGTGACCGTGTCGAGAAGAAGGCGCGCCAACATCCAGCTTCTGCAACAGCGACGGCCGACAATGAGTGACTGTCGCCACCTCCTCGACCGACGGCTTCAAACCTTCAATCAACCGACAAGGAAGACTGGACGCACGTAAAGTTTTAGAACTGTATGGCAGACCTCAGCTTTTCAAACTGTTCCATTTTCGTCACTATAATTACAGCAACTTAGCATGAACGTTTGTTGCTCATTGTCCCAATTGCATTACCAAGCAGAGTCCCTTCCTTTTCCGAAATGAACCCGAGTGTCGTTGAAATTCAAACGCCAGCATTAAAGTAATATAGCTAACTCGTTTTCACTGCTTTAATTTCAAAATTCGGTTAAAGTAATTATAGCTGGCTACACTATTTAGATTACACAAGCACAAATTAAGAGTGCGAGTTTTGTTACCATATTTTAGCTTACCTGTGACTGCAGCTCAGCTTGGTACGTACTAAATTTTACTATTGTTAATTGTTTGGAATCATTTAATTCAAGTTCAAAGTTAAATCTCTTATTTCTAAATTGCGTAGATTCAAGGAGTTTTTGAAATGATTGTTGAGGTAGTCCAAGACTAACCATATTTTACTGAATTTCGATGTGCTTCAGAAAGAAAGCTCACTATTAACTTCAGTCACTAAATTAACTTTCGATTTTCTGGTTTTATTAATTCTTTTGCTAAATTAAGTCAGGGTGTAGCGAAATTTATTACTTCTGACAAACTTTCAGTTTTCACACTACACGTGTCAACCTTCAGTTGCCACGCTTCTAGTGCTAATTATATGTGTAATAACCTTTCTTTTTCAGTTACTATAGTAATTGTCCTTAGGACTGGCGACCGTGATTTCCCCCAAATCTCAAATACCTAATTACCGCTAGTTAATTGTTAACGTAACGGCTGCACATTTACTTTCTTTATTAACTTTACCCCTTTTCAAAATTAATTTCCACCAGTTTCATTAGCACATTTCCTTTCATTTAGATGTAACCCTTTCCTCCCTCTTTACCGACAGGTTAACTTCGGTGACGATTGCTTTTCCAAAACTCCCATTAGGTACACGCGGTTTCATTTTTCACTGTCATTAAGGTCGGTAAGTGAGGGGGAGGTTACAATATGATAATCTTATTAGGCGCAGACTGAAACTTGACTATAGACTGGTACAGACAAATGTAGGACTCGTAGAGACTGGTACAGACTAATGCAGACTGGTGCAGACAAATGCAGACTCGTACAGACTGACTAATCGGAGGTCTGTACACTCGTTATAATACCTCGCGCGTTCATGAATCACTGTGCAAGTGTGATCCACAAGGAGAAATGGTTCTACGTTAGCAGGAATCTCATTGGCTGCGTTGCATATTAATACGCGGATCGGCGGAAGCAGAACTTGGTCTGTCTCTACGGCAGCGCCATCTCGTAGTGCGGAGACGGACGGGCGCTGCGCCTGCGCTGTTGTGCTTAGCAGGGCGCGCTCTAGTGGGAAAGTTGTGTATGCGCTGACTACGCGGAACTATGTACACAACAACGGGCTAGCCACAATCAGCAGAAAACTTCTCTGCACAGCGGTAAGAGTCATAGCGGGCGGCTCGCTGTCACAACGCCAGGGCAAGCCTCTTGTTATGGGCTATGTGATTGGGTGCCAGGTCTCTGACTGACAAACATACACCTGAGCCGCATAAACAGGTCTGAATTTTGATGCATAGACACTTTAGGGTCCAACAGCACCACCACGACACCAGGGCCGTGCTGGGCGAGGAGACGACCGGACTTTGTCAGTAAGAGACAATGGTATGAGCCAAGGTTGGGCCAGCCGTCCTCCGGCCTGTCGTCAGCATTGCAGGGAGCTTACGTGAGCATCTTCCCACCAGACGGAATCAGCCATCCACGAGCCAGTGCCGGCCAGGGTCGAAGTAGTGAGGCGTGATTGTCTTGCTGAGCCAAGGACGGAAGGTGTAGTTGAAATTGAATAAAAGCATTCCTTCCGGTCAGCAGTGTCTGCATTCTTCAGAGTGTTATCAGTAGGAGATTTTCGAGACTGTCACCATGCCGTTTGGCGATGGCAAAGGAAGCAGCAACGCTTACAGCCGCCATCCGTGGATGAAGAAGAAATCTAGACTACTGCAGGGTTGTCGTTTCGTTGATACAGGGTAGGGTGAGGGCAGCCTTTTTATTTTGTTTTTGTTTGAGCCTGTTTTCAGTGAATTTTTGGCAGGAGTTGATTTGTGCTTGTAAGTTCAGTATGTGGCAAGACATTTTTTTTGTTGAGGGGACTTGTAAGTAGGCTGTTTATGTTTTCTTATTGGCAACGTTACGTAGCGCTCTGTATGAAAATCGCTGGCTGTGCTGTGTGCAGTCTGTGTCCAGTTTGCATTGTTGTCAGCCATTGTAGTGTTGGGCAGCTGGATGTTAACAGCACATAGCGTTGTGCAGTTGGAGGTGAGCCGCCAGCAGTGGTGGATGTGGGGAGAGAGATGGCGGAGTTTTGAAATTTGTAATACTGTATATCATGAACTGCTATATACACTATGACTTTTGAACACTATTGAGGTAGATACATTGTTTGTTCTCTATCAAAATCTTTCATTTGCTAACTATGCCTACTAGTAGTTAGTGCCTTCCGTAGTTTGAATCTGTTATTTAGCTGACAGTAGTGGCGCTAGCTGTATCGCTGTAGCTTGAGTAACGAAGATTTTTGTGAGGTAAGTGATTTGTGAAAGGTATAGGTTAATGTTAGTCAGGGATTTTTGAAAGTCAGATTGCGTTGCGCTAAAAAATATTGTGTGTCAGTTTAAGCACAGTCATGTATAATTGTTCAAAGGGGACGTTTCGTATGTCGACCCTTAGCCGAGGATACCTCACTGGAATCTTCTGATTTTTTCTTGTAGTTTGTGTAATTAGTGTAGATTTTGTTTATTGCTAGCGCGTAACTGTAGAGAGAATATCCTTTGTAGTTGCAGTCTTTCATTGTTGTACAGTAAAACAGGTGTGGCACGTATGTAAATTTGCACCAAGTATTTCGCAGCTGCGCTTGCAATTAATTAGATATCATTTTCAGTGCTATGTTAATGTGTTCTCTTATTTTCGCTCTTCAAATTGTGTTTTTCTGTGTTGTCGTGTGAAATATTGTGACAATAATGGCGTGTGAAAAACGTAATACTACGCTCCAAAGTAAACTGAGAAATAACAGTGAAGACGAAAGCAGTGTGTTAACGCCACCATGTAATGAATTAACAAATATTCAAAGTAGTAATTTGGTAACTGTGCATAGGGAAATGGAGTGGGCGTCAAATAATGGTGAAGGCAGTGAAACAATTAGTGAACAGGAAAGCATTATCGATCGATCGGTAGGCAACAGCTCGCCTCAGGAATCCGAAATGACAGGACACAATCTTGCAAATACTGTAGATTCAGGTTTTGCGTCCTCACCGTTTTCTCAAATAAATCAAGACACATTTTCTGCTTTTCAAAATGCGAATATTGCCGGTTCAAATGCACTGCCGAATAGCACTGGGGAACGTGTTTCTGACACCAGTGCACTGTTATTACAGTTAATGCAACAAATGGGACAAAGGCTACAAAAGTTAGACACAACGCTTGACCAAAATCAGAAACAAATGGGACAAAAACTTCAAAAGTTAGACGCAATGGAACAAAATCTTCAAAAGTTAGACACAATGGAACAAAATCAGAGACAAACACAGCAAAAGCTTCAAAAGTTAGACACAATGGAACAAAATCTTCCGAAGTTAGACACCACACTTGAACAAACACGTGAAGATTTAACTACTGAGTTACATAACATTGAATCGAAATGTCAAAAAGTCTGTAATGCGTAAAAACACAAATTTTTGAGCATTTTCAACCTATTTTTTCGCGCCATGAAAATGCATTACAGAATCACGAAGCAGCCATAAAAGAACTGCAAACCATTGTTCATGAAAATCATGAGACCTTGTGGGCCTTAATTGACTCAGTTGCATCTACCGATTCGGTTACGCAACTTGCAAAAACTAAGGAAAACTTAAAGGACACAGTAGATTCGATTTCAACACAAATGGACACTCTGAAACTTGGTTCAGAAAAACACACTGAGGAAATGTGTTCACTATCGGAGAAAGTAGCTGAACTTTCGGATCAGGTCACTAACTTATCTACAAAGGTAGATGATGATCTGAATGACACAAGACCCGTAGCCTTCACTGACACAGAAGAGTATGAACAAATTAGAAAATTCAAACAAAATCAAAATCAAATCAATACACAGTACAAAAGAGAAATCCGGGAAGTACAAGATCAGTTAACGCAGGTAATACAAGAATTACATATTTCAGAGGACACACGCACTCCAGTACGGGAAGAGGGACATAGAAATACAGAACAACCACAAAATAAGAACACAGGACACTTCGGAAATTATGAAAGAAATAGGCAAGGCGCATTGGATTTTGAGATGGAACCGCCGAAACGAAGTAACAATGAGCGATGTGCGACTCGCCGACACGATGATTTCGACTATAAGCTGTTCATTACTACACGTAAATTCAAAACATTTAAGAATTCTGACAACGACATTCATCCACAAGCATGGCTCCATCAATTCTCTCATTGTTTCCCTCCCAACTGGTCATTGGAGCACAGGTTAGAATTTATGTGTGGCTACTTAGAGAATGAACCAGCTGTAAGAATGCGATCGGTCATTCACGATTGCCACAGTGAAGGAGAATTTTACCATGCCTTCCTCTCAGCATATTGGTCTCAAGCCACACAAGACCGAGTAAAACATGGCATCATAATGATGAAACATTTCGAACAATCTGAATTTTCCAGTCTTGTGAAATATTTTTAAGACATGTTGCACAAGAATCAGTACTTGTCAAACCCATACAGCCCCTCAGAACTCATCCGCATTTGCTTAATCAAACTACCTGAGCATTTACGACATATTATTTTGGCAGGACGTTGCAAAGATGACATTGAAGCTTTTCAGGGACTCTTACAAGAATTAGAAATTGACACTGACAATCACGGAATGCGAAAACAGGAACACAACAATTACAGGTCACATCCGTCGCAATTCCGCGATGAAAGAAATAATAACTGGACACAACAAGGCTATTCTCACAACACAAATCGTGACCAAAACAGACACCACCCGTATGACAACCATTGGCAGAATAATAGTTACAGAGAAAGATCGCACTTCTGTAGTAATGAATTTGACAGAGGTAACCATAGAAACAGACAATATGGGAACCAAAATAATTATTATCAAGGGAGACAGAATATCTTCAGACGCAATGGTCCACCACGCAGTTAAGATTCCAGGAGAATTTCTCCAGCACATGACCGACAAACAAGAAACTATGTCAACTACCGACATAACGACAGACCTGAATTTCATCAGAACTGGCGGGATTTAAACAGTGCTGGGCCCTCTGGGCAAGGTGAATTTGTAGAAGTTAGGTCTCCTAATCCCAGTAACGATGCGCGCCAACAAAGAAACAGACAATGACTCGCACCGCAGGTAGCCACGTGCGCCCACTGGCTCAGGGAAAAATAACATAGACGCTAACCTTGATAAAAACTCCAGTATTCTTTCCGATGTATACCACATGATAACTGCGTTAAAGTTGAAACTCTGCGTACTAGGAAGAGTAAAGATTTACACCACATTTCACATGTAAAACCGTTTATTGAAAGATAATCTGCCTTTTAACTTTGTCTTTGCCATATAACTTTTCACTTTACATTACTAATATGCTTTGTCAGACTTAGAATCTGTCGACATGCAACAATGTTTAAGTTAAATATCCAGTCAAGAACCAAGAGAACTTATTTCAACAGAAATTATGAATGCATTGTTATAGTGAACAGACAACACAATGTTGTTATTTGTACATTCTTGCTTATTAGTTGCACGATTACATAATGACTATAAGGCTCACATACTTAGAACATTTACCAGTACTGATAATGAGATTTTAATGCAACATTTTGGTTTACTTGAAAATACATTCTGGATTTAAAGTACTTTCTGTGAAATACCAGATGACACAGTGGTTAGTTTATGTGACAGCTACACGATTTTATCATGACGCTACTAATGAGTGACAATTTACAATGTTGCATTTGCGGTGTATCTGTTTTATATCTGCACAGTTCTTCTGAATTCTTCTGTAAAGTAAAACATGTTTTAGTAGTACCTTTTGTGCTATAGCTACAAGCAGAAAGCCTTTTCCGTAGGACAACAATATGTTACAGCACAGTACTTTCCTCATCACGGCAGTAAGCGTAATAACTAAGGTATCTATACGCAAAGCATTTCACTTTGTGCATCATGAGGTAAGTACATTGGCTTCTGCAGAACTTAGCTTTTGGAGGACGATAACTACGACACTTCCACAGAGATTATCTTACAACATGACGCACAGTTTAGCGCTACAGTACACGTATTTGAGTGATTAATTTTGTACTTAAAACATTTATTTTTAAAGATATTTGAAGTACAATGATACAAAGGTTTTCCGTTATACATTTCATTCCATTGCTGTAATCTGTAACACCTGAGGGTATAATTACATTAATCCTCAGGGGGGTACACACCTACTTCGTGTACCATGTGTTTGGCAAGCACAAGGAGCCCTAGCTAATATGGTATTTGCTTATACAACTTTACACATCGGTACCATATTTCTCTAACACAAATTACACAGCTATCTGATCATTTAACAGAGAAACAAACATTTTTTACTACATCAGTGGCAGATGTTTACACAATTACACAGTTGGATAACTTCACAATTATGAAACTGTATTTGTCTGTACTTTGTGAACTGTTCATATTTTTTTGAGAGTCATTGTGATACTATAAGAGCTTTGAATGATGTATTTGGTAAGGGAGCATGATTTAAAGTATGTTTGAGGTAGATGACACTATTGAAATGAGCAGAGAATTTTCTTTATGTTTTGAAATTATTGCAGAAAGCTACGACGTTTTTGAGATTTGACTGAGGTGTTATGATGTTATTTTTATGACGACAATGTGTATTATGCTGTTGAGGTATGTTTATGATCAATAAGTTGATGCTATATGAGGAATCTGATTATGCTACATATTTATAATGATGAAATATTGAAGAATGTTGACGAATATGTATATGGGTAATAAGGTAAGGAATAATGAGTAGTGGTTAGGGACTCTGATTTGTGAAAAAGGTTGTTGGAAACCTGGAATCATACTTTAAGAGTTATGAAATGTATGTAAATGCATGAATGTATCACAATGCCGCTGAAAACTTTTTTGGATACTATTATATCAACAGGATTTTGTTTCTACAGATTTGTAACGCAAATTCTTGACCTGTGAAATATTTTTATATGAGACTGTCACTGTAGCGGAAACTGCTGTCGTAAATATTTCCGTAAGTAAGTTAAGTGACCACCTGCACATAATGCGTCGTGGGCACCCAGCTGTGTCAGATGCCTGGAGAACAAGCCATTAGTGTGTGCCTTTTCAGAGGCACAGGTAGAAAAAAAAGGGAGGCCATTATCCTCACTATTGACATTCCTTTGTAGAAAGCAACCCAAAATATGACAGGCTCAATCTTGAAAACATATGATTATACTGTGGAGCTCTTAATTTATGATATTTACTAAAATGCCTAATGAAACGATGAGAAACATTTCATGGCTATTGTCTTGCTAGTTGAGAGAAATGCCATATGGCTTGCTTTATGTATTTATTTACTCATTTTGTTTAATATCAAGTTTCTAGCTGCAGCAGCATTGGTTAAAATAAAATTTAATAGATGTACTAATATAAATATTTTATGCCTATAGATCCAGTAAATAATTTTATGATCTATTCAAAAAAATGAAGGAGTGTAAAAAGACATTTCCCTTCATAGGAATTGCATACGGAATTTTCTTTTCAACTACTTGGTAATTTTTTTGGTAGAATAACTTCTTGTGGTGCACCACTTTAATTACATAGACATTAAGATATGAATAGACATTTCCCTTATCTGCATTGTTGTCTTTAGTGTACTATTTTTACTGCTTGAGCTTTGTCATGTTTAGATATAAGTTATTACATTTGCTGCTGCTGTTTGCCAGGCATAGTGCTACTAAATTTCACTTTGTATTACTCTGTTAAGCTAGTTTTAGTACTGATTTATTTTTGTTGTTGCTGCACATTGGCTCATATTAGTTGTAATGTTGCATTTTCTCTGTTAATTTAGATTTATTGCTGCTGCCAATTTGCATTTTTTGTCATTGCAGTTTGCGTTAATTGTTTTGTGCTGCTGCGTTGCCTTGTCCCTTAGTTTAGCATCTGAGCTCAGTAGATTTAAGTTAGTTAGCTTAAGAGGGGGTAGACTATAAGAGAATGAGTTGTGATGAATTGGAAGAAATGCATTGAGAAGTTATACGAAAAAAGTACAGAAAGCAGGTATAGGTAGGATTTTCTTGGAAATAAATGATGAGGTAAGATAATGGAAAATAAATAATGATGTAAGAAAAATGTGAACATAACAGAAAGGATGCTTGGATAGGATTTTTTTGGTGGAAACAAATGTTGAAATAAGACGAAAAATCTATGGAATGAAGTTTTGGGTTGGACTGCAGTACCAAATGTTACACTGAAAACAAACCCTGCCCTTTCCTCTTGTCTTATTCTGCTATGTGTTTGTGTACTCTTGTATATTTGTGTTTTTCCTGTATTTATGTGTTTAACTGATATGAGTTATGTTGTGGAATTTTTCTAATAATATGTTATTTTCTTTGTAAAGATGTTTAGACATTATTTATTTTGTTCTGTTTTAATGCTCATGTGTGAAGTTGTTGTTTCCAAAGCTATTCTAATCTTTTATGTATTTACTTATGTCATAATTCCTGTAACACTGATGTATATGTTTATTTCTATTCTTTTGTAAAGCCTGTGTTACTACAAATGTTATCTGTACTGTTATGTTCTTTAATAATGTATTTTGTACCTTTGTAATTGTATTTTTATGTTATAAAATTGTAATTGACACCAGTTCATCATATTATTAACTTGTAAGTTACATTTCACTACACACATTTCTGTTGGTCATAGTATATGGACAATATGTGAGAAGTAGGGACTGTTAGTGTTTGCACATGTGTTAATAATTCAGCAAGGGACTGGATAACAGTATTGCTGGTTCTAAGGACAATTCCAAAAACTTCGCGAGTGCACAAGTGGTGGTTATGGACTTGCTATATTATCCGCAAGACTCTTCAATGGTGATTGTGCACCTGCACAGTCACAACAGATGGCTGCTGGCCTCTCTACAAGGACTATAGTGAGTCTGCATCTTTGATGATCCACCAATACCATTATTTCTACAAGGACTACAGTGGGTCTGCACCTCTGGTGGCCCACCAATACCATAATCTCTACCAGGACTGCAGTGCGTCTGCTCTGTGATGACCTACCTACCAATATTCTTCAAAACGTCGAATGACTCAGCTGTGGGTTTGCTCTGTTGTGGCCCATTACCTTTCAGCATGTCAAGAGTCAGCACTGTCTTTCCGTTGGAAGGACAACACTACTTCTTCAAGACTGCATGGAAATCCACTACCCCCATGTGCATTGTCTTTTACTGCTCAGACTTTGAGAAAAGAAACGGCAGATGAATGATGAGGACTGTCTTTATGGACTGTGAGAAAATCCCCACATCCACCAGTGCTGGAGGCTCACCTCCAACTGCACAACGCTATGCGCTGTTAACATCGAGCTGCTCAACACTACAATGGCTGACAACAATGCAAACTGGCCACAGACTGCACACAGCACAGTCAGTGATTTTCATACAGAGCGCTACATAACGTTGCCAATAAGATAACATAAACAGCCTACTTACATAGACTTAATTTGAAATGTTAGTTTTCACCTGGTGGTTTTCATGAGTAAGAGGAATGGCTCATTGTCTTATCATACAGAAGCTGTTAACCAAGAGTAGTGATCTGGGAAGTGAAGCTAAGTTTAGTCATTGTTTCGATGTGTTGTAGTAATTATAAGCAGCCACTCAAGCGAGAGAAATTAAGTTATAGTAAGGAGCATGAAGTGTTACTGTTCAGTGTTCTCGTAATTTGATTCTGTTTTGTTAAGAGCAAGAAATATGGCCCGTCATTTAAGCGTGTAAGGTCGTGAGCAGTGTTAGAATAGCGATATGGTTATGTGCTTACTTTCGTTTATATTTGCGTAATGATAATAGGTAATCATGTCATGGTCAGTACTACAGGGAGCAGGGTTTTCAGTGCTGCAGTGGATCATCACAGAGCAGGTATTGAAAATCGCAAGAGATGAAGTAAATAAGGTGTGAGAGCACAATGCACAGTGGTCTAAGAGTTTAGAATTAGTTGATTCTGAGGTGAAGAAAATATATTATCACAAAACTCTGGAGTACAGAGAGAAGTTGCGGAGAGAGGACGATGACCGCTGATCGAGAACGATCAAGTGAGGAATATCTCGATTATGCAAATGATGGAAAGAAGGGAAAGAAAGGACGCTAGGAGGAAGAAGAAGGATGAAAAAAAAATGGCTCAAATGGTTCTGAGCACTATGAGACTTAATATCTATGATCATCAGTTCCCTAGAACTGAGAACTACTTAAACCTAACTAACCTATGGACATCACACACACCCATGCCCGAGGCAGGATTCAAACCTGCGACCGTAGCGGTCACGTGGTTCCAGACTGAAGCGCCTAGAACAGCACGGCCACACCGGCCGGCAAGAAGGATGAAGCTGGTGTATAATTTTTTCAATAGATTATGTTGTAAAAAGTGTGGAACACGATGTAGAATGAGCATTAAATTCGTATATTATATTACAAAAGAACCCCCGCATGAACCATGGACCTTGCCGTTGGTGGGGAGCCTTGCGTACCTCAACAATACAGATAGCAGTACCGTAGGTGCAACCACAAAGGAGAGGTATCTGTTGAGAGCCCAGACAAACATGTGGTTCCTGAAGAGGGGCAGCGGCCTTTTAAGTAGCTGCAGGGGCAACAGTGTGGATGATTGATTGAACAGGCATTGTAACATCAAAAACAGCATTGCTGTGCTGGTACTGCAAACGGATGAAAGCAAGGGGAAGCTACAGCCGGCATGCAGCTTTACTGTATGGTTAAATGCTGATGGCGTCCTCTACAATAGTTCCTCATTCGGATCTACGGGCGTGGACTACTCAGGAGAACGCCGTTATCAGGAAAAACAAAACTGGCTTTCTACCGATAGGAGCGTGGAATGGGAGATCCCTTAATCGTGCAGGTACGATAGAAAACTTGAACAGGGAAATGGATAGGTTAAAATTAGATATAGTGGTAATTAGTGAAGTTCGGCGACAGGAGGAAAAGGACTTCTGGTCTGGTGAATATAGTGTTATATATACAAAAGCAAACAGGGGTAATGCAGGAGTAGGTTTAATAATCAATAAAAAATTAGAAATGCTGGTAAGCTACTACGAACAGCATAGTGAACGCATTATTGTAGCCAAGATAGACGCGAAGCCCATAACTACCACAGTAGTACAAATTTATATGCCAACTAGCTCCGCAGATGATGAAGAAATGTTTGAACACATAAAATAAATTATTCAGATAGTTAATGGAGAGAAAAATTTAATATTCATGGGGAACTGGAGTTCGATAGTGGGGAAAGGAAGAGAAAAAAACTAGTAGGTGAGTGTGGACTGGGGAAATGGAATGAAAGAGGAAGTCGCCTGGCAGAATTTTGCACAGAGCATAATTTAATCATAGCTAACACTTGGTTTAAGAATCATGAGAGACCAGGAGACACCGGAAGGTTTCAGATAGATTGTAAAATGGTAAAACAGAGATTTAGGAACAAGTTTTGTAAATCGTAAGACATCTTCAGGCACAGATATGGACTCTGTTCACAATTTATTGGTTATTAAAACTGAAGAAATCGCAAAAAGATAGGGGTTTAAGGAGATGGGGCGTGCATAAACTGAAAGAGTCAGAGGTTTCAGAGAGTTTCATAGGGAAAGGTGTACAGTAGAAGAAGAATAGGTAGCTCTGAGAGATGAAATAGTGAAGGCAGCAGAGGATCAAGTAGATAAAAAAACGAGGGATTGCAGAAATTCTTGGGTAACACAAGACATATTGAAATTAATTGATGAAGGAGAAAATATAAAAATGCAGTAAATGAAGCAGGCGAAAAGGAATGCAAACGTCTCAAAAATGGCATCGACAGGAAGTGCAAAATGGCTAAGCAGGAATGGCTAGAGGACAAATGTAAGGATATAGAAGCATATATCACTAGGGGTAAGATAGATGGCGCCTACAGGAAACGAGAGAACCACCTGTATGAATATCAAGAGATCAGAGGGATAAGTCCGCAGCTCGTGGTCGTGCGGTAGCGTTCTCGCTTCCCGCGCCCGGGTTCCCAGGTTCGATTCCCGGCGGGGTCAGGGATTTTCTCTGCCTCGTGATGACTGGGTGTTGTGTGAAGTCCTTAGGTTAGTTAGGTTTAAGTAGTTCTAGGGGACTGATGACCATAGATGTTAAGTCCCATAGTGCTCAGAGACATTTGAAGCATTTTTTCAGAGGGAAAACCAGTCCTGAGCAAAGAAGGGAAAGCAGAAAGGTGGGAAGAGTGCATCGAGGATCTATACAAGGGCGATGTACTTATTAAGTTAGAACAACTTTTGAGAAGTCTATTTGAAATCCTTTTAATTTCATATGAATCTTTTACAATTTTTTTATTTCTATTAATTACTCTAAAGGAGGTAGGTGCTACTTCAAGTTGCTTAAAGTTTTGTGGAATGATATTTTAAACATATTCTCTCACTTCTTCATCTGAATGATTTAACCCTGTTTTTGTTATTACATTTATAAAGCGATTGTTAAAAGCACTTGCAACTAGTGAATTATGTCAAAACATTTTTATTTAGTTTTATTGTTGTGGTATCTTGTATGCTGATTGTTTGTCCTGTCTCCCATTTGAAAATGTCTCATGTAGTTTTAATTGTATTATCTGAATTATTAATATCGGTCTGGATGTGTATATTTCTGGACATTTTAATTACTTTCTGTAAAACATTACGGTTTTTTTGCATAATGCACGTAATATCAGTTCTTGGCATATCCTGGCCTCAACATAAATTTCCGTTTTCCTTAAATGAAGTTGTAATTCCTTTAGTTATCTTAATGGAGTTTATGGATATCTTTGTAGGAAAGTTACTTTCAAATACTGACACAAATTTACTATGCAATATATTGAATTTTACGTTAGCATTTATTTTTATAGACAATATACCTCATCCCATACAATCTTTTTTAACCCTGTATTTATTAAGAAGCCTCACTGCTTTGAATAAACATGCCTCCGAGCTATAAGGTGCTACAGTATCAGTTTCCATTAATTGCGCATCATGATAAGATATAACAACTGGTTGCATATTAATTGTTTCAGCCTGAGCAATGTCTAGAAAAATGTTATCAATCAGGGTCCTTCTATCTTATTAAATGTGAGTTGGGAAATTGAACACTGAAATCTAACTGAAACAGCTAAATAATGAATCCAGATCATTTTTCTGTCAGAATCTTTTCAGAAATCTACAGTGAAATCGCCACGAGGTAGTAACTGTCTTGTCTGACAGGTAACTCAATAACGCATCCACGTTTCCCATAAATAGATAAAAGTATGCTAGAGGGGGTCTGTAGATCGTTCCAATTACAAGAGAAATACTGTGCAGTAACGGATCACAAGCACATGTTCCTAAGTGCTGCTCTACATAAAAAGTGTACGTGGCTGTATTGTTGACTTTGTGTCCAACTTTTACGTATGTGGAAACCCCTCCTTTTTCCATGTTCACTCTATATGAAAGTGATGCTAGTCTCTACGGCCTTATACACTCCTGGAAATTGAAATAAGAACACCGTGAATTCATTGTCCCAGGAAGGGGAAACTTTATTGACACATTCCTGGGGTCAGATACATCACATGATCACACTGACAGAACCACAGGCACATAGACACAGGCAACAGAGCATGCACAATGTCGGCACTAGTACAGTGTATATCCACCTTTCGCAGCAATGCAGGCTGCTATTCTCCCATGGAGACGATCGTAGAGATGCTGGATGTAGTCCTGTGGAACGGCTTGCCATGCCATTTCCACCTGGCGCCTCAGTTGGACCAGCGTTCGTGCTGGACGTGCAGACCGCGTGAGACGACGCTTCATCCAGTCCCAAACATGCTCAATGGGGGACAGATCCGGAGATCTTGCTGGCCAGGGTAGTTGACTTACACCTTCTAGAGCACGTTGGGTGGCGCGGGATACATGCGGACGTGCATTGTCCTGTTGGAACAGCAAGTTCCCTTGTCGGTCTAGGAATGGTAGAACGTTGGGTTCGATGACGGTTTGGATGTACCGTGCACTATTCAGTGTCCCCTCGACGATCACCAGTGGTGTACGGCCAGTGTAGGAGATCGCTCCCCACACCATGATGCCGGGTGTTGGCCCTGTGTGCCTCGGTCGTATGCAGTCCTGATTGTGGCGCTCACCTGCACGGCGCCAAACACGCATACGACCATCATTGGCACCAAGGCAGAAGCGACTCTCATCGCACGTCTCCATTCGTCCCTCCATTCACGCCTGTAGCGACACCACTGGAGGCGGGCTGCACGATGTTGGGGCGTGAGCGGAAGACGGCCTAACGGTGTGCGGGACCGTAGCCCAGCTTCATGGAGACGGTTGCGAATGGTCCTCGCCGATACCCCAGGAGCAACAGTGTCCCTAATTTGCTGGGAAGTGGCGGTGCGGTCCCCTACGGCACTGCGTAGGATCCTACGGTCTTGGCGTGCATCCGTGCGTCGCTGCGGTCCGGTCCCAGGTCGACGGGCACGTGCACCTTCCGCCGACCACTGGCGACAACATCGATGTACTGTGGAGACCTCACGCCCCACGTGTTGAGCAATTCGGCGGTACGTCCACCCGGCCTCCCGCATGCCCACTATACGCCCTCGCTCAAAGTCCGTCAACTGCACATACGGTTCACGTCCACGCTGTCGCGGCATGCTACCAGTGTTAAAGACTGCGATGGAGCTCCGTATGCCACGGCGAACTGGCTGACACTGACGGCGGCGGTGCACAAATGCTGCGCAGCTAGCGCCATTCGACGGCCAACACCGCGGTTCCTGGTGTGTCCGCTGTGCCGTGCGTGTGATCATTGCTTGTACAGCCCTCTCGCAGTGTCCGGAGCAAGTATGGTGGGTCTGACACACCGGTGTCAATGTGTTCTTTTTTCCATTTCCAGGAGTGTAAGATATACCAGACAATTCCATCTTATGATATAAGAAAGTTACAATTGTGTTTCTCTTCTTTAAATGATGAATTCTATGCGCCTATTATTCCTGGCAAATTGGTTACTTACTTCGTCAATAGGACAGCCAATGTCAGGGCGAGTGTTCAACAGAGCTAAGCCATTAAGTCGATCCTTCTTCTTCGCCGACCTCAGCCATGTCTTTGTACGTCGCTATGTTGAAAAACTTCTTTCTACTGTAACAATAGATGCAGGTAGACAAGCAAATATTTTGTACAGCGTGTGCAATGTAGGATAGTCAGATTTAGGACAAACAGACAACGCTTGCATAACAGATTCACGATCATTAAGAGCGATTATGCTCGTTTGCTTGTGTTGAAGAATCTTTCCCATTAGTCTCTTTTTAATCACAGAACAGTAGAATATTCGCGACTTTTCTCGAACAAATGGCCAGACAGAATAACGTATCGAACTTTTCTCGTAGGTTTGTGTTAGCTATCTATGTGCCAGATGGAAACGTATAAAATACACTCCTGGAAATGGAAAACAGAACACATTGACACCGGTGTGTCAGACCCACCATACTTGCTCCGGACACTGCGAGAGGGCTGTACAAGCAATGATCACACGCACGGCACAGCGGACACACCAGGAACCGCGGTGTTGGCCGTCGAATGGCGCTAGCTGCGCAGCATTTGTGCACCGCCGCCGTCAGTGTCAGCCAGTTTGCCGTGGCATACGGAGCTCCATCGCAGTCTTTAACACTGGTAGCATGCCGCGACAGCGTGGACATGAACCGTATGTGCAGTTGACGGACTTCGAGCGAGGGCGTATAGTGGGCATGCGGGAGACCGGGTGGACATACCGCCGAATTGCTCAACACGTGGGGCGTGAGGTCTCCACAGTATCAGGACTGCATACGACCGAGGCACACAGGGCCAACACCCGGCATCATGGTGTGGGGAGCGATCTCCTACACTGGCCGTACACCACTGGTGATCGTCGAGGGGACACTGAATAGTGCACGGTACATCCAAACCGTCATCGAACCCATCGTTCTACCATTCCTAGACCGGCAAGGGAACTTGCTGTTCCAACAGGACAATGCACGTCCGCATGTATCCCGTGCCACCCAACGTGCTCTAGAAGGTGTAAGTCAACTACCCTGGCCAGCAAGATCTGCGGATCTGTCCCCCATTGAGCATGTTTGGGACTGGATGAAGCGTCGTCTCACGCGGTCTGCACGTCCAGCACGAACGCTGGTCCAACTGAGGCGCCAGGTGGAAATGGCATGGCAAGCCGTTCCACAGGACTACATCCAGCATCTCTACGATCGTCTCCATGGGAGAATAGCAGCCTGCATTGCTGCGAAAGGTGGATATACACTGTACTAGTGCTGACATTGTGCATGCTCTGTTGCCTGTGTCTATGTGCCTGTGGTTCTGTCAGTGTGATCATGTGATGTATCTGACCCCAGGAATGTGTCAATAAAGTTTCCCCTTCCTGGGACAATGAATTCACGGTGTTCTTATTTCAATTTCCAGGAGTGTACGATGACGCGGACGTGCGTGTACGTAGGAAAGTACAACTACTCCATAACTCGATTCAGTCGAGTCGACTGATGAAAGAAATGAACGGACAGCGTGCGGGCTGACTGGCGGCGGCGGCGCGGGTGGCAATGGGGGCGGCCCCTCAAAGGGGTGGGGGTGGGAGGGGGGGGGGTAGATGCGCGCGCACCTCAATAAGTGGAGCTAAGACGTTGAATGGTCTGTCGGAGACTTTGCAACCCATTGAGACCAAACTATAAAGTGTCACCTGTCGATCATTGTAATAACGTTAGTTTTCAAACTGTTATCCAGTGCACTCTCCCACAGCATGCGCTGTGGCAACTGGGTATACCACACACGCGTCGGTAGATTTTCGAATAGGGGAGCACACTGTGCTTTTGCCAGTATACAGTGAGTAACACAATGACTCGGACATTCATTAATAACTAGCCTTTGCAACACACTGGCCCTATGATTCAAAGAAAATAGTGTACACCCGTTCGACGAAGTCAACACCACGGTACAATGTTTACGTTTAGGAAACAGGGGAGAACCAGTGACCCTGGAATCTCCGAAGTCCATCAACATGCGTCTAAACAAAGTTATTCGGACACACTCAGCTATCCTGCAGAGGTCGAGTGTAGAAGAGCCACTTACAGTGCGGACGTCAACATTCAGCAATGTTGTGTGCTGTGTACAGCTGAAATAACACTGGGCACATTCGAAGAGCGCCAGCTATTAATTTTTCACCTCGTTAATGGCGAAAGTTGTCGTAAAATTGCTGAAATGTTACAAATGAAGAAGGTAGGATTGATAATATATCGCATATGATACGTCCAAGAACGTTTACTGTGCGAGAAGAGTGTTATATCATCAGAAAGCTAAGTGCTCCAAAACTCACTAGTGAGATTGCCAGAGGCAGAAAGGAGGTGCATCCCGAAACAGTACGGAGGGTACTCAGAAGAACGTTCACGGTCGTATTCAATGACGGATGCCTTTCATAAGTAAAATAAATCAAAGAAAGAGAACGCTGTTCGCCAAAGAGCATGTCAGAGACGACAATATATGGTGGAATGACGTTATATTTGCTGACGAGAATAAATTTAACGTATTTCAATCTGCTGGGAGGATAACGGTTGGGCGGCGACCTAATACTGAGCTTCAATAGAAAAATCTCAAAGCAACTGTGAAGTGTGGTGGTGGACATGCAATGGTGTGAGGGTGCATGTCGCCGAATGGAGTTGGTGCACTGGTTTTTATCGTGGTTAAAATGAACCACTTTCAGTACCTCATAATACTGAGGGACAGTTTGAAAATTAGCGCTGGGAACATGGGGAGCGGGGAACATTTTAAGTTTTGTTAAGATAATGACCCGTAGCACATGGCCTGAAGTGTGAGGATGCGGTTATTGTTTAACTATGGAAAGGTAATTCATGTGCGCCCTCAATCACCAGACTTGAATGTGACTGAGAATCTTTGGGACAAACTCAATAAAGAAAAAAGGAAAATACCAATCACATAAGGAGAACAGGTGAAAAACAGACTGCTCGAAGAATGGCTGAAAATTTCTTCTGAGTGGGCAGCGTTCCAAGTCGTCTCAGGGAGGTAATTAAGATGAGAGGAATGCCTACCAGATACTGAACTTTTGGACTACAAGTAAAGAGAAAGGTGTCCGAATAATTTTGTGCAATATTGGTTTGTTTTTGACTGTGTTTGTTAATTGTCTTATGTTCGTATTTGCAGTGTTCTTTAGAAGTATGATGGACATTTAGTTTGTACATTTGTAACGTCATAATGGAAGCAATTCGATAATAAAAAAAACAGCACATTCATACTTGCTCATGCTACGTACGTTTTACTGCTATTTGAATACGACTATAAATTCATCGTACTGTTTGCTAAATGAACCGAGATCCCCACCTACACATGCCTGCGGAACAATTACGGGTAAAATGTGTTTATTTTTATTTTTATATTGTGTACGTCCTATCTCCCTTTTTCATTTTTACCCTACCTTAAAGCATGAGATCAATTACGAATGTAGTAGAAGACGCACCAAAGCGGCGTAGGAGGTTTCTGAATTTTCTACCAACTTAAATTCTGTCAGAGGTCAACAAAGAGCAGGGACAGGGAGGTTGGGCCAAAGATGTGCAAAAGCTAACAGTTTTGACTGGTTGGTTGATTTTTTGTGTGTGTGTGTGTGTGTGTGTGTGGTGGGGGGGGGGGGGGGGATCAAACAGCGAGATCATCAGTCCCATAGGATTAGGCAAGGAAGTCGGCTGTCCTTTTCAAAGGAATCATCTTGACATTTGCCAGAAGTGATTTAGGAAAACCAAGGAAAACCTAAATCAGGATGGCCGGACGCGGGTTTGAACCATCGTCCTCCCGAATACGAGTCGAGTGTACTAACCAATGCGCCACCTGACTCGGTAACAGCTTTGCGAGCAGAGGTTGGTCATGCGCTTCCACACCATTTACACTCAAGCTCATAAATTAAGGACAATTGCAGAATGTGGTGCCACACAACGTGGCACTACACAGAATTGGCGCTAACAGCATAGGCACATAGGGAACACGCACGACACAGATCTGTAAGTCCACGTTATTGGTGATAAGTTGAGAAAACCGTCCCGAAACACAAGTGCTACAAAATGCCACTGTTTCCTGCGCATGTACCCCGACATCAATATGGAATATGATCATCATGCACACGTACACAGGCCGCACGTCGGGTTGGCATACTCTGGATCAGGTGGCCGAGCAGCTGCTGGGGTATAGCCTCGCATTCTTGCACCAGTGTCTGTCGGAGCTCCTGAAGTGTCCTAGGGGTTTGAAGACGTGCAGCGATACGTCGACCGAGAGCATCCTAGACGTGCTTGATGGGGTTTAGGTCTGGAGAACAGGCAGGCCACTCCATTTGCCTGATATCATCTGTTGGGGGGGGGGGGGGTACTCCTCCACGATGGCAGCTCAGAGGGGCCGTGCGTTATCATCCGTCAGGAGGAAGGTGGGACCCACTGCACCCCTGAAAAGGCGGACGTATTGGTGAAACATGACGACACGATACACCTGACCTGCTACAGTTCCTCTGTCAAAGACATGCAGAAGTATACGTGCACCAATCATAATCCCACCCCACAGCATCAAACCACGTCCTCCATACAGGTACCTTCCAAGGACATTAAAGGTTTGTTATCTAGTTCTTGGTTCACACCAGATGAAAACACGGCGAGAATAACTGTTCAGACTATACCTGGACTCGTCCGTGAACATAACCTAGGACCACTGTTCCAATGACCATGTACTGTGTTCTTCACACCAGGCTTTACGGGCTCTCCTGTGACCAGGGGTCAGTGGAATGCACCTTGCAGGTCTCCGGGCGAATAAACCGTGTCTGTTCAGTCGTCTGTAGACTGTGTGTCTGGAGACAACTGTTCCAGTGGCTGTGGTAACGGCCGAGCAAGGCTATCTGCAGTACTCTGATGGTGAGATATCGGTCTTCTTGTGGTGTTGTACACTGTGGACGTCCGGTACTGTAGCGCCTGGACACGTTTCCTGTCTGCTGAAATCGTTGCCATGATCTTGGGATCACATTTTGTGGCACACGGAGGGTCCGTGCTACGACCTGCTGAATTTGACCGGCCTCCAGTCGTCCTAGTATTCTACCCCTCATAGCGTCATCAATATGTGTTCATTGAGTCATTTTCAACACACAGTCACCATTAGCACGTCTGGAAACGTCTGCACGCTTACTCGCTGCACCGTACTCTGACATGCACCAACACACCTCTGCGTATGTGGACTGCTGCCAACGCCACCGTGTGACTGTGGGGCGGCGGGTTGAAATTTATTTGGTTTTTATCCTGTTATTTAAATGTAGAGTGTAATGTAGAAAAGATGCATTTTCCGGCCGATGCACCATATGTGGGGCGGCGGGTGGAATTTAATTGTTAATATATATATATATATATATATATATATATATATATATAATGTAAAGTAGAAAAGATGCAGTTCCCGGCCGATTAACCATATGTGGGGCGGCGGGTGGAATTAATTGTTGTTAAATGTTCCTATTACTTATGCAGTCTTTTGCCGTTCTTAACACTGGCTCTCTAACTACAATATTGGCAACCAGAAAGTGATTAACAAAATGTGAAGCCTGTAATTAGAATTCCTAGTGCCCACTTCATCTGAGAAATACATTTATAGCTACAGCTTATAGCTCTGAGGAATTAGGAGATTGTCTGGGATTCATAATTAAAAAAAAAAAAAGCGATTCTCTCTAAAATGTTCACTATATTCTGAAAGTCACAGACCAAAAAGAATCCACACAATCCAACTACCAGAGCAGTTCAGAGTCTAATGCGCCGATGCAACTATAACTGTTCAAACCAAATGTTTAAGTGAATGCTCGCCATAATTTGATGATAATGTTCATCAAACGCCACGCTAAATAATGGTAGAATGTCTGTCCCGCGACGGCACGTGAAAATACGACATACGAAAACTGAAGATAGATCATTAAAGTCATCCCAGAATTAACACTTCACTCGAAAACGATTTCGTGGTTACGCGTATCCCGAGTAATTTATTACGGCATCTGAGGCTGTTTATAGCAATGACACCGACGCGACGCGACTCCCGGCACAGGTGGTGTGCTATTCAGCGTCTGGAGAGAACTGGGGCCTTTCTCTCTCGCGCAGCGTTCTTATATATAAAGCCGCGGTGCTGACGGCTAAGGGAACGCCTGATCAAAATTGCTCTCCCGACTAGCCGCTGGGCTAGTAATGCACCACTTTAAGTTATTGAATAAATCATCGCTTCCTTTACTGATGGCCGATGAAGCTCTCAATTTAAATGTGCAATCAGCACACAGGTAAGTAATCATAATAAAAGTCTGACATGGCTAAGTCAAATATTTTGGGCGAGAGAATTAATTTAATTACACTACACGCAGTAGACGAGCTCTGGACTTGCTCTTTGGAGATACGCTATCGCTATAGTTTTATAGTTTTTCAGTTGAAACATTTCACATCTTTATGATTATAGCGGATCTCCCTTCTATTTAAATTTAAACATCCTAGCCTTATTTATTCGCCTACTTAATCTATCTTGCTTCCTTAATTTCTAAGAAAAAACCAGAAAATCATGAATTTCAACTAAAATTTTAATTTGTGAGATACAGAATACTGTTACTACTAAATTATTATGAAAAAGGAACCTAAATATAAATTTTTAAGTTTCTAGCTCTTTCCTGTTGCGCCAATGATTTTTACAGAAAAACCTCCAAATTTCGAAAATGGTTAAAGTTATTGAACTGATATTCAACACATATTGATTTAGTATTACTCCTGACATGCTAGAAACGTTTCAGGTTATTTACTTGATTTTTAAAGTATTGCGCAACATTTATGACGTCAGAGCTAATTACAGCGGACTGGCTGGCACACAATGGAAAGACTGATGTGAATTTTATACGGCGTGAGTAGGCTGCTTCCCTACATGACGACCGCAGGTCAAATGCACCGCATGGCCATACCACAAGGTGATTTAAACCCGCAAACCACCCACCAGAGCGTTGTTTCATCATGTATGACCATTATACTTAATTTATGAGCATGAGTGTATTATCGGATTCGAAATTGTAGTGTTTATCGTATGACGATGTTAAAGTACATATTTAGCTAGATTTTGAACGCATTTCTTTAAACAGAATGAGGTCGTTCCAGCGTTGTATTGAGTGTAGTTGTGCCTCACCCAAGTACAGATACTTCCAAATTTGGCCCGTGTGCCCTTTTAAAATAACTCTAATCTACAAATTTTCTCCGCTTCACGGCAGACATTATGAAATTTAGACAGCTTAAAGCCAAAGTGCGTGGAAAATTTTTCTATGAGTCACCCATGTGTACGTTGGATCTCGATCTGTCTAAAACGGTACTGATTTTTACAGCTGTCTGTAACCATTTTCGTTTGAAAGCCACTCAACACAATAATACTTTTAGAGGCGCTTCAGTCATGTAAAAATGCCGGCACAGAACCCTGCTCATTGCATAAACCACGAAATTTTGTGTATACTTTTGTCTTATGTAGCTTTTGTAGAGTTTGCCTTTCGCTCCTCTCTCGACATTGCGTGAGTTAGTTTACTGCTGAATGGTACCCACATACTTTCCACAAGATACCACCCTTTTCCCGGCAGGACCGTGCTAGATAGAGCCAACAGTTCAATACTTTAACAATTGGTTTCGTGTAAAAATGTATAGAAATATTTTGAGCCTCCAAAGAGTGTGAGATATAACTTTTTTGTCAACTGTTTAACTGTGTTTGCTGATGGAGTAAACTTCCTTGTGAAAATGATAGTAATTCCCTCTCGCCTACATCATTTAAAAGGCATTGCCTGAAAGAAGTTTCCTTTTTGTAAGCATTTGAATAATATAACGAATATCACAGAGGTAAAATAGTAGGTTCACGAAATTGTAATTCAAAACGATGGCAAAACTCTAGCTAAAGAAAAGCACGCATCTTTCTCTGACAACCCTCAATTTCCCATTTTTGCGTTATCCGTTGCGTGTTTTAATAATCTACATCTACATCTACATGGATACTCTGCAAATCAGATTCTAGGGGCCTGGCAGAGGGTTCATCGAACCACCTTCACAATTCTCTATTATTCCAATCTCGTACAGCGCGCGGAACGAATGAACACTATATTTTTCCGTACGAGCTCTGATTTCGCTTATTTTATCGTGGTGATCGTTCCTCCCTATGTGGGTTGATGTCAACAAAATATTTTCGCATTCGTAGGAGAAAGTTGGTGATTGGAATTTCGTGAGAATATTCCGTCGCAACGAAAAACGCCTTTCTTTTAACGATTTCCAGCCCAAATCCTGTATCATTTCTGTGACACTCTCTCCCATATTTCGCGATAATACAAAACGTGCTGCCTTTCTTTGAACTTTTTCGATGTACTCCGTCAGTCCTATCTGGTAAGGATCCCACACCGCGCAGCAGTATTCTAAAAGAGGACGGACAAGCGTAGTGTAGGCAGTCTCCTTCGTAGGTCTGTTACATTTTCTAAGTGTCCTGCCAACAAAACGCAGTCTTTGGTTAGCCTTCCCCACAACATTTTCTGTGTGTTCCTTCCAATTTAAGTTGTTCGTAATTGTAATACCTAGGTATTTAGTTGAATTTACGGCTTTTAGATTGGACTGATTTATCGTGTAACCGAAGTTTAACGAGTTCCTTGTAGCACTCATGTGGATGACCTCACACTTTTCGTTATTTAGGGTTAACTGCCACTTTTCGCACCATTCAGATATTTTTTCTAAATCGTTTTGCAGTTTGTTTTGATCTTCTGATGACTTTATTAATCGATAAACGACAGCGTCATCTGCAAACAACTGAAGACGGCTGCTCAGATTGTCTCCCAAATCGTTTATATAGATAAGGAACAGCAAAGGGCCTATAAAACTACCTTGGGGAACGCCTGGAATCACTTGTTTTACTCGATGACTTTCCGTCAATTACTACGAACTGTGACCTCTCTGACAGGAAATCACAAATCCAGTCACACAACTGAGACGATATCCCATAAGCACGCAATGTCAATACGAGCCGCTTGTGTGGTACAGCATCAAAAGCCTTCCGGAAATCCAGAAATACGGAATCGGTCTGAAATCCCTTGTCAATAGCAGTCAACACTTCACGCGAATAAAGAGCTAGTTGTGTTTCACAGGAACGATGTTTTCTAAACCCATGTTGACTGTGTGTCAATAGACAGTTTTCTTCGAGGTAATTCATAAAGTTGGAACACAATATATGTTCTAAAATCCTGCTACATATCGACGTTAACGATATGGGCCTGTAATTTAATGGATTACTCATATCCGTTGGTATGTAATGGTACTAGGGAACAACTTCAGTCGAGTGTACATTGAATTAATATACAGGCCGGCCAAATTTCCTTCCATTTATGGGCATAATAAATACTCAGAGAACGGAGAAACACTCCTACGATACTTTACGAAAGCAGGCCCAGGAAAATATAATTTAAGCAGAGTAGAAGTAACCTCCCTCTTAACCTTCCATGATAAAGAATAAAGAGAGACAGATGAATAGATTAGATTAGATTAGATTAGATTAGTACTTGTTCCATAGATCATGAATACGACACTTCGTAATGATGTGGAACGTGTCAGGCTAATAAAAGGTGTCTATACAAGATATTACATTAGACAATATATTACATGATACTCAATATTTATTTATTTATTTATTTTTATTTATTTATTTATTTATTTATTTATTTATTTTTGGAGGTTGGGAAATTACCCACTTACTACATCCAAAAATTCATCTAATGAGTAGAAGGAGTTGCCATAAAGAAATTCTTTTAATTTCCTTTTAAATGCTATATGGCTATCTGTCAGACTTTTGATGCTGTTAGGTAAGTGACCAAAGACTTTTGTGGGAGCATAATTTACCCCCTTCTGAGCCAAAGTTAGATTTGACCTTGAGTAGTGAAGATCATCCTTTCTCCTAGTGTTGTAGCCATGTACACTGCTATTACTTTTGAATTCGTTCGGATTGTTAATAACAAATTTCATAAGTGAATATATATATTGTGAGGCTACAGTGAACATTTCTAGCTCTTTAAATAAGTGTCTGCAGGATGATCTTGGATGAGCTCCAGCAATTATTCTGATTACACGCTTTTGTGCAATGAACACTCTTTTACTCAATGATGAGTTACCCCAGAATATGATGCCATACGAAAGCAGAGAATGAAAATAGGCGTGGTAAGCTAATTTACTCAGATGTATATGGCCAAAATTTGCAATGACCCTAATAGTATAAGTAGCTGAAATCAAACGTTTCAGCAGATCCTAAGTGTGTTTTTTTCCAGTTCAACCCCTCATCAATGCATACACATAGAAATTTTGAATATTCTACCTTAGCTACCGATTTCTGATCGAAGTCTATATTTATTAATGGAGGTCATTCCATTTACTGTGTGGAACTGTATATACTGTGTTTTGTCAGAGTTTAATGAGAGCCGATTTGCAGAGCACCACTTAATGATTTTCTGAAAAACATCGTTTACAATTTCACCAGTTAATTCTTGTCTGTCGGGTGTGATCGCTATACTTGTATCATCGGCAAAAAATACCTGCTTTGCATCTTCGAAGTAAGAAAGTAGAGGGGGGGGGGGGGGAGAGGTGTGTTACACATGTCTTGTAGGAACTTGTGTTTTCTTTATAACAGTGCTTTATTATTACCGAAATGACCAATAACGAGGGAAATATAGTCCATTATATCTGTCCGAATAACTACAATCCTGGAAATTGAAAGAAGAACACCGTGAATTCATTGTCCCAGGAAGGGGAAACTTTATTGACACATTCCTGGGGTCAGATACATCACATGATCACACTGACAGAACCACAGGCACATAGACACAGGCAACAGAGCATGCACAATGTCGGCACTAGTACAGTGTATATCCACCTTTCGTAGCAATGCAGGCTGCTATTCTCCCATGGAGACGATCGTAGAGATGCTGGATGTAGTCCTGTGGAACGGCTTGCCATGCCATTTCCACCTGGCGCCTCAGTTGGACCAACGTTCGTGCTGGACGTGCAGACCGCGTGAGACGACGCTTCATCCAGTCCCAAACATGCTCAATGGGGGACAGATCCGGAGATCTTGCTGGCCAGGGTAGTTGACTTACACCTTCTAGAGCACGTTGGGTGGCACGGGATACATGCGGACGTGCATTGTCCTGTTGGAACAGCAAGTTCCCTTGCCGGTCTAGGAATGGTAGAACGATGGGTTCGATGACGGTTTGGATGTACCGTGCACTATTCAGTGTCCCCTCGACGATCACCAGTGGTGTACGGCCAGTGTAGGAGATCGCTCCCCACACCATGATGCCGGGTGTTGGCCCTGTGTGCCTCGGTCGTATGCAGTCCTGATTGTGGCGCTCACCTGCACGGCGCCAAACACGCATACGACCATCATTGGCACCAAGGCAGAAGCGACTCTCATCGCTGAAGACGACACGTCTCCATTCGTCCCTCCATTCACGCCTGTCGCGACACCACTCGAGGCGGGCTGCACGATGTTGGGGCGTGAGCGGAAGACGGCCTAACGGTGTGCGGGACCGTAGCCCAGCTTCATGGAGACGGTTGCGAATGGTCCTCGCCGATACCCCAGGAGCAACAGTGTCCCTAATTTGCTGGGAAGTGGCGGTGCGGTCCCCTACGGCACTGCGTAGGATCCTACGGTCTTGGCGTGCATCCGTGCGTCGCTGCGGTCCGGTCCCAGGTCGACGGGCACGTGCACCTTCCGCCGACCACTGGCGACAACATCGATGTACTGTGGAGACCTCACGCCCCACGTGTTGAGCAATTAGGCGGTACGTCCACCAGGCCTCCCGCATGCCCACTATACGCCCTCGCTCAAAGTCCGTCAACTGCACATACGGTTCACGTCCACGCTGTCGCGGCATGCTACCAGTGTTAAAGACTGCGATGGAGCTCTGTATGCCACGGCAAACTGGCTGACACTGACGGCGGCGGTGCACAAATGCTGCGCAGCTAGCGCCATTCGACGGGCAACACCGCGGTTCCTGGTGTGTCCGCTGTGCCGTGCGTGTGATCATTGCTTGTACAGCCCTCTCGCAGTGTCCGGAGCAGGTATGGTGGGTCTGACACACCGGTGTCAATGTGTTCTTTTTTCCATTTCCAGGAGTGTATATAAGTTACTGTACACCTGAAGATGGCTAGAAGGCTCTGCGCCGAAATGTCATGGCAGCAAGTTGCTGACATTCGGTAGCTCGCTCTAAATTTCATGAGTAAACTTCCTAATGCTCTGAAGAGATGATATATTGATACACTGGTATTTTCTTCGTTTGGAGGAGGAGGGAACAAGATGTTGCTCCAGAAATTATGATCAGAAAGACACCTGCCGGGAGAGAGCGAAAAGAAATCTCCTGGCAACTACAGGGAATGTACGGCGTTAATAATGTACGGAGGCAGGCGGGTGTTCTTCCAGCCCTGGGCAGCGCCGGCGCTCTATTATTGAAGAGCAGACGCCGCGCGAGGCGCGACCAGTCGAGGCTCTCAGCTCGGCAAAGGTTTGAATATTAATGCTGCAGAGCTGCAGGCGGCGCGGACAGCGCCTTGCGAGTCCAGGCTGACAGCGGCTTAGCGACAGAGGCGCGCGGGCGTAAGGTGCGAGGGGGGTGGCGCGGCGTGGCGTCGTGCAGCAACGGCGTGCGGCGCTTCTGCGTTCTCCCTGTCTGACTGCGGCTTCAGGCAGCCGGCTGACTCCAAGCGTCTGCTGCGGCCAGCTTATCGCTGGAGCTGCTGCAGGCTGTGTCTGCTGAAACTGTCCTGCGACGAAACGTTGGTAGCAAAAAATCTACATTTTTGTTTCTTGTTTCTTACAGCAAGCAGCCGCACTGTGATGGTGCAAGAATGGCTAATCCACAGAGCGATCTAAAAGACGCGCACAGAAAATAAATTTGTCCGTGTACCGGGGGAACGGACATATACTTAGGTGACAAAAGTCATGGGGTCGCGATATCCACACATACAGATGGCGATAGTATGGCGTACACAAGATATGAGATGGCACCGCATTGGTGCAGCAGTCATTTGAACGCCGCTGAGTCACGTGCAAAGGTTTCACACGAGATTATGGTTGCACGGCGGTAATTACACTGACTGGCCATTAAAACTGCTACACCACGAAGATGACGTGCTACAGACGCGAAATTTAACCGACAGGAAGAAAATGCTCTGATATGCAAATGATTAGCTTTTCAGAGCATTCACACAACGACAGCTTCCAACCGATTTCTCATACACAAACAGCAGTTGACCGGCGTTGCCTGTGATCGTTGTTGTGATGCCTCGTGTAAGGAGGAGAAATGCGTACCATCACGTTTCCGACTTTGATAAAGATCGGATTGTAGCCCATCGCGATTGCGGTTTATCGTATCGCGACACTGCTGCTCGCGTTGGTCGAGATCCAATGACTGGTAGCACGATATGGAATCGGTGGGTTCAGGAGGGTAATACGGAACGCCCTGCTGGATCTCAACGGCCTCGTATCACTAGCAGTCGAGATGACAGGCCTCTTAACCGCATGGCTGTAACGGATCGTGCAGCCACGTCTCGATCCCTGAGACAACAGATAGGGACGTTTGCAAGACAACAACCATCTGCACCAACAGTTCGACGACGTTCGCAGCAGCATGGACTTACAGCTCGGAGACCATGGCTGCGGTTACCCTTGACGCTGCATCACAGACAGGAGCGTCTGCGATGGTGTACTCGACGACGAACCTGGTTGCACGAATGGCAAAACGTCATTTTTTCGGATGAATCCAGGTTCTGTTTACAGCATCATGATGGTCGCATGCGTGCTTGACAACATCGTGGTGAACGCACATTGGAAGCGTGTATTCGTCATCGCCATACTGGCGTACCACCCGACGTGATGGTATGGGGTGCCATTGGTTACACGTCTCGGTCACCTCTTGTTCGCACTGACGGCACTTTGAACAGTGGATGTTACATTTCAGATGTGTTAGGACCCGTGGCTCTACCCTTCATTCGATCCCTGCGAAACCCCACATTTCAGCAGGATGATGCACGACCGCATGTTGAAGGATCTGTACGGGCTTTTCTGGACACAGAAAATGTTCGACTGCTGCCCTGGCCAGCACATTCTCCAGATCTCTCACCAATTGAACACGTCTAGTCAATGGTGACCGAGCAACTGTCTCGTCACAATACTCTAGTCAGTACTCTTGATGAACTGTGGTATCGTGTTGAAGCTGAATGGGCAGCTGTACCTGTACACGCCATCCAAGCTCTGTTTGACTCAGTGCCTAGACCTATCAAGGCCGTTATTACGGCCAGAGGTGGTGGTTCTGGGTACTGAATTCTCCGGATCTATCCACCCAAATTGCGTGAAAATTTAATCACATGATAGTTATAGTATAATATATTTGTCCAAAGAATACTCATTTATCATCCGCATTTCTTCTTGGTGTAGCAGTTTTAATGGCCAGTAGTGTAACAGACTTTGAACGCGGAATAATAGTTGGAGCTAGACACATGAGACGTTCCATTTCGGAAATTGTTAGGGAATTCAATACTCCGAGATGTACAATGTCAAGAGTGTGCCGAGAATAACAAATTTCAGGCGTTACCTCTCCCCACGGACTACACAGTGGCCCACTGCCCAAACTTAACGACCGAAAACTGCGGCGTTTGCGCAGAGTTGTCAGTGGTAACAGAAAAATAACCCCTGAAATCAAATGGGATGTACGACGTATGCGTTGGGACAGTGCGGCAAAATCTGGCGTTAATGGGCTACGACAGCAGACGACCGAAGAGAGTACCTTTGCTAACAGCACGACATCGCTTACAGCGCCTCTCCGGGCTCGTGGCCCTATGGGTTGGTCCCTAGACGAAAACCATGGCTTGTTCATATGAGCCCCGCTTTTAGTTGGTAAGAACTGATGATAGGGTTTCAGTTGGTAAGAGCTGATGATAGGGTTCGAGGTTAGCATAGATCTCTCGAAGCCATGGACCCAAGCTGTCAGCAAGGCACTATGCAACCCGGTGGTCTCTCCATAGTGGTTTGAGCTGTGTTTACATGGAATGGACTGGATTCCTTGGTCCAGCTGAGCCGATCGTTGATTGGAAATGTTCATGTTCACCTACTGGAGACCTTGCTCAGCCATTCGTGGACCTCGTCTTCCCAAACAATGATGGGGTTTTTATGGATGACAATGAACCATATCACAAGGCCACGGTTCTTCGCGACTGGTTTCAAGAACATTCTGGACAAATATAGCGAATAATTTGACCGTATCACCCAAAATGAATCTCATAGAACATTTATGGGATTTAACCGAAAGGTCAGTTCGCGCACGAAATCCTACACTGGCAACACTTTCGCAATTTATGGTCGGCTATAGAGGCAGCATGGCTCAATATTTCTGCAGACGACTTGCAACTACTTGTTGAGTCCATGTCATGTCGGGTTGCTGCACTACAGTGGGCAAAAGGAGGTCCGACACAATACTGGGAGGTATCCGATGACTTTTGTCACCTCAGTCTAAGAGCAGATGTTTCTGTTGGGGACTGAGGACGTGTATTGAACATCATTACATCAGTATTTAAGTCATTTGTAATCTAACAATTATAAACTAAACTAAACTCCGTCCGAGCAGGACTCAGAAGACCCAACGGTACTAACCGACCGCCATGTCATCCACAGGATATAGACGTCACTGGAGGAAGATACGGAGGGGCGTACGGTCAGCACACTGCTCTCCCGGCCGTCGTCAGTTTACAAGACTGGAGCTGCTACTTCTCAATCACGTAACTCCTCAATGTGCCTCACAAGGACTGAGTGTACCCCACTTCACAGCACCATTCGGTAGATTGGATAGTCACCCATCCATGTGCTAGACAAGCCCGACAGTGCTTAACTTGGGCGATCTGATGGGATCCGGTGTTACCACAGCGGCAAGGCCATTGGCTGCCTAACAGTCCACATGTACTTGGAGGTGCTAATCAACACATAAACGTACGATTTGTAATAGCTGTAACCTAATAACTATACACAACTGGCCTTTGAAATTGCTACAGCAAGAAGTAATGCAGATGATAAATGGGTATTCATTGGACAAATATATTATACTAAAACTGACATGTGATTATATTTTCACGCAATTTGGGTGCATAGATCCTGAGAAATCAGTACCCAGAACAACCACCTCTGGCCGTAATAACGGCCTTGATACGCCTGGGCATTGAGTCAAACAGAGCTTGGATGGCCTGTAAAGGTACAGCTGTCCATTCAGCTTCAACACGATACCACAGTTCATCAAGAGTACTGACTGGCCTATTGTGACGAGACAGTTGCTCGGCCACCATTGACCAGACGTTTTCAGTTGGTGAGAGGTCTGGAGAATGTGCTGGCCAGGGCAGCAGTCAAACATTTTCTTTATCCAGAAAGGCCCGTACATATCCTGCAACATGCGGTCGTGCATTATCCTGCTGAAATGTAGGGTTTCGCAGGGATCGAATGAAGGGTAGAGCCACGGGTCGTAACACATCTGAAATGAAACGTCCACTCTTCAAAGTGCCGTCAATGCGAACAAGAGGTGACCGAGACGTGTAACCAATGGCACCCCATACCATCACGCCGGGTGATACGCCAGTATGCCGATGACGAATACACGCTTCCAATGTGCGTTCACCACGATGTTGTCAAGCACGCATGCGACCATCCTGATGCTGTAAACAGAACCTGCATTCATCCGAAAAAATGACGCTTTGTCATTCGTGCAACCAGGTTCGTCGTTGAGTACACCATCGCAGTGTAGTGGGACGCGAAATTGAAGCATCACCGATCCACCAGTGTCAGCCCAGTTTGCAGGTGAGTATAAGTTTAATTTAGTTTTGTTTATGTATTTTTGTAATATTTTTGTAATAGCTGTGAATTATCTAAAGTTTTTGTATTTATTTTTTATGTTTCATGTACGGAGAGGGCGGCGCAACGAACGGAGACAGCATCTTCGCTGCCGGGACCAGAGAGAAAATTGCTGGCCACTACACGTCGCGGGTCGACAGCCAAAGAGCAACAGAAGATTCTGAAACCGATTTGTTGCGTCGTGCTTCTAAAAATTGAAAATGAATTTTTTGTAATGTTTTGTACAACAATGATATCATAGGAAGTTTAATCTTATTGAAAATGTTAGTTTTGTCTCGTCAAGGCTCAGGTTCACGTCTGTATGTAGGAAGATAATAAACTAGTGGATGCTACTAAAGTTGAAATACGTGTTCTGAGGATTTATTTATGAAGAATTATGTGAATTGATTAATAATATATTTGACAAGATTATTGAATTTTGACAGCGTTCATCGCAACTTTGAATCTCAAAAGTTTATTCAATGTGTGATTCTGATATCGATTAAATCAAGATAACGTGTGTCAATATAATTTCTGAGGAGAAACAAACGAAATCTAAATTGAAAAAATTTACGCAAACCAATTGGTCCGAGTGACGTAATTCTGTGCATACGACTCAAATGATGTTTTACAGTTTCGTTCAAGAACCATTCTGAGACAATTTAAAAAGAATATAAATAATTTTGAAGTGGGTTGTAACTGACGTAGGTGACGAAGTCGACACATGGTCATATGTCAAACGAAAATCATTTATAAGAAACTTACGTCGTTACACTACAGCAGGCGCTCCTGTCTGTGATGCAGCGTAAAGGGTAACCGCAGCCATGGTCTCCGAACTGATAGTTCATGCTGCTGCGAACGTCGTCGAACTGTTGGTGCAGATGGTTGTTGTCTTGCAAACGTCCTCATCTGTTGACTCAGGGATAGAAACGTGGCTGCACGATCCGTTACAGCCATGCGGATAAGATGCCTGCCTGTCATCTCGACTGCTAGTGGTACGAGGCCGTTGGGATCCAGCAGGGCGTTCCGTATTGCCCTCCTGAACCCACCGATTCCATATCCAGCTAACAGTCATTGGATCTCGACCAACGCGAGCAGCAATGTTGCGATACGATAAACCGCAATCGCGAAAGGCCTACAATCCGATCTTTATCAAAGTCGGAAACGTGATGGTACGCATTTCTCCTCCTTACACGAGGCATCACAACAACGTTTCACCAGGCAACGTAGGTCACCTGCTGTTTGTGTATGAGAAATCGGTTGGAAACTTCCCTCATGCCAGCAGGTTGTAGGGTTCGCCACCGGCACCAACCTTGTGTGAATGCTCTGAAAAGCTAATCATTTGCGTATCAGAGCATCTTCTTTCTGTCGGTTAAATTTCGCGTCTGTAGCACGTCATCTTCGTGTTGCAGCAATTTTAATGGTCAGTTGTGTACTACAAATCGTATGTTTATAGGTTGGTTAGTACTTCCAGTGTGTTTCATCCCCAACGATGTGATCATCACTCTCTGGCAAATGCAGGAAAAGTGCCGTGAGGAGAAAACCCCTCTGTTCATTGCCTTTATCGACCTAAACAAAGCTTTTGACACAATCAGCAGAGAAGGACTGTATGTTGTACTTTTGAAGATGGCTCTTCACGGAGATATGGAAGGTGCTGTGGTCTTCGACGGTATCACATCTGACACGTTTGCTATGAAGAGAGGGATTCGTCAAGGCTGCGCTCCCACTCTTTTCAATACTTTTTTTCTTAGCACTCCTGAAAGTTGCTTTTGGTGAAACTAACCTGGGCATTCGTCTGCATACCAGAGCTGATGGGAAGCTCTACAACATTTCTCTACTTAGATCCAAGCGCTTCCGAGATGCCATGCTTGTAAATAGCCTTTTATTTGCTGACGATGCTGCATTTGTAGCACATACTCAAGACGATCTGCAAGAGCCTGTGGATAAATTATCTGCTGTATGTAAGCTCTTCTCCATGTCTATAAAAGTAAAGAAGACAATTGTTACAGCACAAGGATACTCAGATCGGCCTGTCATCAAAGTGGACGGCTCCTTGTTGAAGGTTCAAATGGTTCAAATGGCTCTGAGCACTATAGGACTTAACATCTATGGTCATCAGTCCCCTAGAACTTAGAACTACTTAAACCTAACTAACCTAAGGACATCACACAACACCCAGTCATCACGAGGCAGAGAAAATCCCTGACCCCGCCGGGAATCGAACCCGGGAACCCGGGCGTGGGAAGCGAGAACTCTACCGCACGACCACGAGCTGCGGACCCTTGTTGAAGGTAGTCGATGAATTCTGCTATCTTGGTTCAATAATGACAGAATATCTCTCCCTGGATGACGAGATAAATGCACGAATAGTAAATGCTGCCACCACTTTCGGAAGTTCCGCACATCAGTATGGGACAACAAACATCTTACATTGTTGGAAATAATACTTGTGTATCAATCATGTGTGCTGAGTACTCTCCTGTCTGGAGCTGAGACTTGGACGTCGTATACCAAACAGAAACGAAAGCTCAACGCCTTTCACCTGCGGTGCTTACGGAGCATCTTGTGAATATCATATAAGGCTCATGTGACAAATGATATGGTTCTGGAAACTGCAAAACAACAGAGTATCCCTGCCACGCTCAAGCAACGTCGCCTGCGGTGGTTAGGACATATGCATCGTATGGACCACTCCCGTCTGCCCCGGCGCACATTACTCCGTGAAATAGCAGGAGCGAAGAGACCTCGTGGAAGACCTTCACTACGCGTTAGGGACTGCGTCAAGCGTGATATGTGCGCATTTAATATTGACAGTGACTAGTGGAAGCAACTCGCTGACGATCGCAGCAAATGGAGAAAACTGACTGGAGATGGAACCAAGATGCACGACCAAGTATGGCTTAACAACTTAGCTGCAAAATGATCGCGCACATATGAGCTTATGACTAACCCTCCTGCTGGAGTAACTCGTATTTACCTTCCTTGTGGGCGCCAAGTTGGCTCTCGCATCGGACTTCTGAGCCACCAGCGAAAATGTCTCCAGGATGCCACTTGAATCTTCCGACAGGAAGCACCAGGCCGTTGTAGTACTTCCAGCTACATGTGGAAAGAGCAAGTCATTAATGCTTATTTTCCCCTGGGCAGCAGCGCTGGTGATGCGTGGACGCGAAACGGTTGATCTACGCTGACTGGCGTTCTCCACTTAGTGATGGAGTTACATCCGTGCAAGACACTTCAGATAGTAAGTTATGTGACACAATTTTGGGAAGACTGTTCAATGTAGAGAAAAAACAAACATCATGTTGATGCATGTACATATTAAAGTACCATAAACAAAAATATATGCACTTATACCCATTACAACTTGTGTAGAAGTTGCACTGCATTCGTTCTGCAAGATAGCACTGCAGGTATAAACTGACAACTAACAAATGTATTGTAATGAGTACAGGTCACAGGACGACGGTGGTATTTCACAGTTCATTGCTAGGTAAATTTGTCGTTTTCCCAAGGGCAATGACTTTTCATTGTTTAACAGTATTTTGGCAGCAGCTCGTACGAACGTATAGTAGATGCATTTGGAGGGAAGTATGTAGAGGCTCCAGTGGCGAGCAGTTCAACAGTATCGATATTAAATGCCAGATTTCTTGAAAGAAGATCAGTTATAGACAAAGAGAGGACTGGGAGTGCGGTCATTTTGATGGACACTAAACTGTGTGTTATCAGGGGTGCTATGCTACGTTCACTTTCAAAAGTTTGATGTGTCCATCTGTCCAAATTAGAATTTTTTATGGTAGTTAGTGCAGATGTTAAAATTTCGTGCACTTCATGATCATAGTGTGCAAGAACTGAAGGTGCGTGACAAAAGAAAAGTGTATACATTAGTGTAGATGATTTCGGTCATTTGGACACTCATGGAATTGTAAGATTGCTTCGTGGTTTCTTCGCTGATGAGGGAATATTTTCTGATGAGGGAATATTTTCTGATGAGGGAATATGTGAACGGTCAAAACACAAGAATTTTGTCTGTCGAAAACCCACATGTCTTTAAAGACAATACCATACGCTACCAGAAAATTAGTATGTGGTGTGTCCTTTTGCGTCGCCCAATAGCGAGCCCTATGTTCTGTGCGACGACAATAGTACGCAATTTATTTCGCTTAGTGAGGCAGTCGAACGTGGTTGTTGGTGCTGAAGAAGGATGCCACTTGCCACACATCTAATGAAACAGCGCAGTGTATAACAGCGCAGTGTTAAAACGAAACAATCACAGAATACTATTTTAGTGTGCATTTAAATGGAATAGCCAGTTGCGATGTAGCCCCAGAGCAGCCATCTGGGTGTGCTCAATAGTATTTGGACGCTCTAAATTTTTACGCCATGTTCAGAAGTATTCCTCCAAAAAATTACGTATATATGTAATGTTTATGCCACGAACTTATATGGTGTAGATTTCAACGAATCTTCAAATTAGTTATTTTCCATACCTAAATCGTTTTATGACACATTTCAAGTTCCACAATGTTCTTTCCACGTCTAGAACGTCTGCCAAAATACCTCATCAACGCAAAAATATAATGTTTACGTCGGGTGCCAGGATATTATTTTCCAAACACACACGTCCATAAAAATTTCTGCCTAAAACATGGCTGTGAACTATTAAATTAAGTACCTCAATACTATTTTCATTTATAAGTGGTATTGGCTATGTACCAATCTGTGAAACGTCCCCTTAGAAAAATTTTGAATGACTGTGCTGGTAAACTTCTACGTTATTTGATTTTCAAACAGCTGAGCAAAACTGAACGTACTCAGACATTTCTCTCTTTACTTATTCTCATCATCACCAAACTGACGCACAATATTTTTAACGCAACGCAATCTGACTGTCAATAATCCCCACAAAATAGCGGCCCTGACTAACAATAACCTATACCTTTCATGAATCACTTACCTCACAAAAATCTTCGTTACTCGAACTACTGCAGTACAGCGAGCGCCAATTCTGCCAGCTAAATAAAAGATTCTAACTACTGAAGGCACTAACTACTGATAGGTGTAGTTAGCAAATGAAAGATTTTGATAGAGAACAACCAATGTATTTACCTTAGTAGTGTTCAAAAGTCATCATATATATATATCTATCAATTCATGACAGCCATATTTACAAATTTCCTTTTTCTGGCGGACACATGTCCAGATCGTCCGTTTTCAAAACTCTGGCATCTCTCTCTCCACATCCGCCACTGCTGGCGGCTCACCTCCAACTGCACAACGCTACGCGCTGTTCCAACTGCCCAACACTACAATAGAGAATATTCCAACAGTGCCAACCAGCCACAGACTGCACACAGCACAGTCAGTGATTTCATACAGAGCGCTACGTGGCGTTACTAACATAAAAACCTAAACAGCCTACTTACATCTGTTACTATCCTAGAAGCGCGTAACTGCATTCGTTCAAGGTCTGTCGTCAAGCTTAGATAATAAGCACTCCATAAACTGAAGCAATACTGGGGAATTGACAGCGGTAGCCTCTTTATACGATTTTATTTACAGACCCATCCAAAAAATATAAACATTCCATTCGCCTTCCTCAGTACTGATTTTACGTGATCATTCCATTTAATATTATTTCATAGTACAACCCTAAGTATTTGTAGGATGTGATAGTCTCAAGATGTCCACCGCTAATATTGCAGTGAGATACTACTCGGTTCTTCCTTTTTATTACACGAATTATCATAGATACATCCACTTTTAGAGAGAGCTGCCATTCGCCAAACCAAGTGGAAATTTGTTCATAGTGTCTCTGCAGTTCGTTACGATCGACCAATGACAATATTTTCCCACACATAGCTGCATCTATAGCGAGCACTCTTATAATTCTTCTGATCCTATCTGATAAACTGCCAGCTGAAATATTGTGGCAAGAAGTCAACATGATCGGGCTGCAATCCCGACACCTCGTCGAACAACAGATTTCCTACTACGTTTCCTTGTGGAACACAGGACGTTGCTGTCATTTCCGTGTTCTATAGTCAAATATTCCTCGAACCAATCACATATTTGTGAAGATACTGCGTATTACTACATATTAGTAATAGACGATGTGGTTCAATGTGAGACCTTAACTTTTCCCGGCGAATTTAATGTTCAAATAACTTACGGGTTTGCTGCCGGGTGACGTCATCGACCACCGCCGATATTTCGACAGGAGCACACCCTGCCATTCTCAAGGCTCTGACTTCCACTTACTTTTTATTCAATAGTCAGTACTGCGTACAGACTGATGGAGTTGCAATTGGAAGCCCTTTGTCACCTATTGTGGCCAATTTGTTTATGGTGGACTTTGAGGAACGTGCATTGGAGTCAGCGACCTTGAATCCTGCATATTTTTTCAGATATATAGACGATACTTTTGTTGTTTGGCCTCATGGTGGTGAGAATTTAAACCGGTTTTTGGAGCGCCTGACATTAATCCACCCGAATATTCAGTTCACTATGGATGTGGAAAAGAATGGATCCCTTCCCTTCCTTGATTTGTTGGTCAGAAGGAAGACTAATCGTACGTTGGGACATTCTGTTTATAGGAAGCTTACTCAGACTGACTTGTATCTGCGAGCTGATAGTTGTCACCATCCAGCTCAGCGTGAAGGAGTACTTCGCACCTTGGTTCACAGGGCCCACGTCATCTCAGACCCTGAAAATTTGGCAGCTGAGCTATCACATCTCGAAGTCACCTTTCGTCAGAATGGTTATAGTGAGAGGCAGATCGAACGTGCGTTGCGCTATCAGCCTTATGTGCAGCGGGTTAGTGGCGATAGCAACGAAGTGGCACCTATGTCTACGGCCTTTCTGCCTTACGCAGGAAGCATTTCCAACAGGATTGGCCGTATTTTGCGGAAATATGATGTGAAATGTGTTTTTCGACCACCTTCTAAAATTAAGGCCCTGTTGGCGTCCGTAAGAGATGATCTTGGTTTGCGTAAGGCTGGTGTCTAACGTATTCCTTGCAGTTGTGGCATGTCATATATTGGTCAGACAGTCAGGACTGTGGACGACCGGTGTATTGAACATAAGCGTCATACCCCGTCATACACAACAGCCGAGCAAATCCGCTGTTGCAGAGCATTGTCTTGACATCGGTCATCATATAGAATACAACAACACGGAGATTCTGGCTTGCACGTCCAGCTATTGGGATAGTGTTATTAAGGAAGCTGTTGAAATCAAACTATCAAGCAAGCTTATAACCAGAAATGGTGGATTTTGTTTAAATGCTGCTTGAAATCCGGGTCTGTCTCTTATCAAAAAACGGACGGAATTAGTGCTACCTCACCTGTTGATTAATAGTCACTATCGATATTTCTGATGTTGGTTATCTTTGGCTGTGTGATGACTCTGCGGTTCCTTGTTCTGTGTTTCGTATCTTCCTTGTTTCTCCTCTGTGAACCTAGGTATTAAATTCCCTTGCACAGTACTTCCTCCTTGCAGTTGTGCCTTGAGAATGGCAGGGTGTGCTCCTGTCCAAATATGGGCGGTGGTCGACGACGTCACCCCGCAGCAAACCCGTAACTTATTTGATGCGGTTCAGTGTTGAATACCTCACGGAAATCTAAAAAGACGGAAACTACCAGTGAGTAGCGTGGATTTCTGTCACCTAGTGCGACCACTAAATTTTCTATCTCCATATTTTTGCAACTAAGCAAAGAAATAGAGACTTTTGGCACTGTGTAGCAATTATGAAAGAAATAGAAATGTTGCAATTTTCCGTGCTTAATATTTTGGTCTCTTCTATGCTTGTCGTTATGCTGTCCAAATCGTTTTTGAAGCACGTTTCCCAATGGTATCCTGACAGTAATACACGGTACAGTCACATGAAAGTGACCAACGCCTATCTTTAACGCAACGTGTAGTGACCATTCACAGGCGGCAGGTGGAAGAAATAGCAGTGGAGGATATATAAAGGGTATCGCGGGACGCGGAAAACAGTGTAGTTGTCTTCAGCTATGAGTCACACTCCGAATGGAGCCCCGATGACCAGCAAAGACATGTCTGTGGACACCCTGGACAACGCTGGGATACCAACCTCGTCGTCGCCCTCCATGTGACCCGACAGCCAGGAGTGATGTTCTGGGATACCATCTCTTTTCATAGCAGAACCCGTTTCGTTATCATTCGTAGCACCCTTACAGCGCACCGGTATGTCGAGGATATTCTATGCTCCGTTTTGTTTCCACTCAATGTAAGCCATCCTAAGCTTACATTTCAGCAAGGTAACGCCTTCAGGAGTATCTGCTGTTTGTCTTCGTGCTTGCTACACCTTACCTTGACCGCCGGCCCGAGTGGCCGAGCGGTTCTAGGCGCTACAGTCTGGAGCTGCGCGACCGCTACGGCGCAGGTTCGAATCCAGCCTCGGGCATGGATGTGTGTGATGTCCTTAGGTTAGTTAGGATTAATAGTTCTCAGTTCTAATGGACTGATGACCTCAGAAGTTAAGTCCCATAGTGCTCAGAGCCATTTGAACCATTTTACCTTTACCAGCAAGGTCGCCGGATCTGTTCCCAATTGTGAGAACGTTTGGAGCATCATAGGTAGGGCCCGCCAACCAGCTCGAGATTTTGACGATAAACGCTCCATTTGTACAGAATTCGGCACGATATCCCTCAGATGGACATAAAACAAATCTAACAATCAATGCCAAGCCGAATAACCGCTTTCATAAGGGCCGGAGGTCGATAAGCGTGTTACTGACTGACACAATTTGTGAAGCCCATTGTCTTTAATAAATCATCCAATTTAGAGGAAATTTCACTCATTTGTTTGGTTATACATGTACATCGTATCTATTGATTTTCGTCCCATTCGGATAATTTCTTCGTGGTGAGTCGTCTTTTTTTTATTTTTTTTATTTTTTTTTAGTGTATATTGTGGTGTCACTGCCAGACACCACACTTGCTAGGTGGTAGCTTTTAAGTCGGCCGCGGTCCGCTAGTAAACGACGGACCCGCGTGTCGCCACTGTCAGTAATTGCAGACCGAGCGCCACCACAAGGCAGGTCTAAAGAGACGTACTAGCACTCGCCCCAGTTGTACAGCCGGCCGCGGTGGTCTAGCGGTTCTGGCGCTGCAGTCCGGAGCCGCGGGGCTGCTACGGTCGCAGGTTCGAATCCTGCCTCGGGCATGGGTGTGTGTGATGTCCTTAGGTTAGTTAGGTTTAAGTAGTTCTAAGTTCTAGGGGACTTATGACCTAAGATGTTGAGTCCCATAGTGCTCAGAGCCATTTGAACCATTTGCACCCAGTTGTACAGCCGACGTTGCTAGCCATGGTTCACTGAGAATTACGCTCTCATTTGCCGAGACAATAGTTAGCATAGCCTTCAGCTACATTTGCTACGACCTAGCAAGGCGCCGTATTCAATTGCTATAATACTTCTGTATCATCAAGAGCAATGTTCTACAAATGTGGATTAAAGTTAAGTATTCCAGAAGCTACGTACTTTTCTTTATAGCATTCATTACGCCTGCTTGCTTGAGTTGCGCCTGCTTGAGTTTAACGCCCGCCTGCTTGAGTTTAACGCGTGCATTTCGGCCTTCTCTAGCTATACAACATATATAAAAGGTTTTTTTTTAAAAAAAAACTTTGTCAACTATTGTATTACTTATTTATTTAGCGACATGTTTAGAGGGAATACCTCATCTTCAGGCTAAACTGCATTATAAAAACGACTTTACAATAAGGTCATACTGATGTTACATAGGCTTTTCATGGTCGTCTTTTTTCTTCTTGTTGAGCATTTACCTTTACATATTTCTTGAGACAGTCACGGTCGAAAAATTGTCAAAATGGCTTCAAATTCTCTTATATGTCACTGGAAGCAACATTATAATCACACCTTCTAATTTTCTGCCAAAATATATAACTATGTCTGTGTTTCCCTGTATAGAAAGGACACGCGATGTAAGGATGTAAGACCTCATGTTGTAGACGCTAGAACGTATTCATAAAACTGAAATACAGCAATCGCTGCATCCGTATTCAGGATGAGCATGAAGCTTCCTAGTTCACAGAAGCACCAACGTACCTTATACTGATCGTAAAGTCCGTGAAAAGATTTGGGAAGCAAAACAAATCTGTCACTATTTCAAACAGATTCAAAATAAAATTGTGGCAGCATTATCATAAGCTTATCGTCTACAGTTCATCACATGGAGCTTATCAGCGTATTGTGTCACTAATACCAGCGGCTGTTTTGCTTTTCGTATCGATGAAATGAATAAAAGATTCCGAAAGTCTTACGTCTCGATTCTCAGTCAACATGTATCGCAATACTTTAAATGACTGATTTTTGTCGGAAATATTCGTGATATTCACAAAGATCATGTAATAATACTTCGCCTTTGTAAACTGATCTATAACATTTTGCCGAATTTTGTTCGCTATAATTTCAGTGAACTCGTTTTGAATTTCTGGTGAAATATAATTACCTAAAATTTTTGGTCCATTTTTATTCTTACTGTGTGTTATCGGAGAATAGAATCGTACTTTACTAGTAGGTGAAACAGTTCTAAAAAGCTGCTTCTATTGGTGGTAGTGTCATTTTACCTGTGCCCACGAAACACCAAATTTTGTTTTGCCGGCCATCTTTTACTCGTACATGAAACACTCTGGTTAGAATTTCATGCCTGTTTTTATTTCATTTTTGCCATGAATTCTTTCTCCTTTATCAGTAGTCCATCTTCCTTGAAGTCTTGTTCCTAACCACTTATATTTGCAAAAATTTTGATTGTTATAATACATTATTCACAGTTGGCGGCTATGGTGTTCAGTCTCCATCGAGTATTAATCCCACGGTAGGTGGAGTTTGCGTTCTCAAACAAATGCAACAGAAGAAAAACTTTGATGCTTTAGGAACAGAATAAGCTATCCAAGTGCGTAAAACTTCTTCACCATTTGTCATTGTGCGTCAAAACCATTCTCGCATCCTCGACAATACTTTCGTTATGGTGTCTGACTCTGATTGAACCTTCGGCTGTGTTGCTGGTTCTGCAGCGAAGTCTGTGTTGATGTGCATAAAGACTTCAGGACCTCGCTGTATTAATAGCAATCACATGTTTGTACTATATTTTCTAACCATTTAGTAGTATCGTTTCCAAGAAAGCCTGACACAGTTGATGTGGTTACAGTTTGTCCTGATGTCGCAAATTCTGCAGTCGCATCCCAAGCACGCGAAGCTGAAAAATTCGTAGTATCAATTACAGATCTTAGCATGTTATCAGTGTTGGGTACTTGTACTACTTCAGCTCCTCCTTAAATCTGAGCAGCACTAGGTTCTGAAGAACCCACAGCTTATGTCCCTAACGTAGATTCGGGTGTCTCCGAAGAAACTTTCCCAGGCTCATTAATGCCTCTTCATTTTCGCTGATTCTTTACTTTTTCGATGTTCACCTTTCTCCCGTCCTTTTCATGGTTATGTGGGTTGTGCAACACAAAAATACGACAGAAAATGGAAGAATAATATCACGAATGCGCTGCGCGCCCGTACAATTAAACCATGTTAAAACGAATAAATAACATTCTGTGTGGGTAAAATGGCAAAGCCAATGAAGAGCTTAAAAATAAACAAAAGAAGCATTTACCTTAAAACTCGTATATATTTGACGAATCGTATAAAAATATATTTGACTTTACAATAGCTAACACAGTTCCACGTAAAACTGTATCAAAGTATAAAATAAAGAATATCAATGCCACATCGCTCTTCTAAATCACAAAGAAGTTACAAAAATTAAATGTCGCCTGCTCACCGTCACGTCTAGGAGCTGTTCAAGGACAGTAAGACAATAATTTAGAAATCAAAATGAACACACTAATTGCAAAAAAAATGGTTCAAATGGCTCTGAGCACGATGGGACTTAACATTTGTGGTCATTAGTCCCCTAGAACTTAGAACTACTTAAACCTAACTAACCTAAGAACATCACACACATTCATGCCCGAGGCAGGATTCGAACCTGCGACCGTAGCAGTCGCGCGGTTCCGGACTGCGCGCCTAGAACCGCTAGACCACCGCGGCCGGCCACTAATTGCATTTGTTGCGGTTCAACAGTGGGTCGCGGCCAGCAGCGTTCGCATATAAATTCAAAACGGTAAATTTGTTCTCTTGTTTTCTCTCACGTGTGTCAAAATTTTTATCACAAAGGTTGAAAATACCTCCTCATTTGTAAATTACTTTATTTTCACACCACAGAACAGGCTGCGCTCATACGCAGCACACCGCGCGTGGTACACGCGGCGCTCGGGAACCACAGCGCAGCTACGACACCTGGGGATGTGCTATAACAGTCCGAAACCGGTCGTGTGAAAATAAAGTAATTTACAAATAAAGCGGTATTTTCAACCTTTGCTATAGTGCTCAGTTGCAGATGTTCTCCCAACAGGATTGTTTGTAGCAAAATTTTTATGCTGAAAATATGCTCTAGGATCCAGTCACAGAAGAACGCGAGTGGTATTGCTCTACATTTCTGTGCATCCGATCTAATACCCTCTTTGTAGACAGTAGTGATCTGCCTTTTCCAGTCGAAGGGGATTCTTCGCTAAGCAAGCGATACTCAAATACACACGGTCTAGTCACATTAATGTGACCACCGTCTATGTCCGTTGTCAACGTGCACTAACCCCCATCACAGACGCAGGTGGCGCCACTAGCAGTGGAGGATATAAAGCGTGATGGAGGGACGCGGAAAACAGTGCAGCCTTTGTCGCAATGCGGAAACGAAGCGATTTATCTGACGTCCAAAAAGGGGCATGATTATTGACCTTCGGCACAAGGATGGAAGCGTTTCCGAAACGGCTAAGATTTTATATTCATATGCCGCCGTGGTTAGAGTATACAGCGCACGGCAAAACGGCGCTTTCGAAATCCGGCGTTAAAGCAACTGTGGTGCACCGCGGGCTATAGATGATTTTTTTATTATTTATTTTATGGCCTTCATTGGACCACTGTAGTCAAAAGTACAAAGTTCCAAACAAGTTGTTACAAATGGATACAATTTGGTTCGAAAATAACTTAATATATTTAGGTAATATAATTATTAGAGGCTATTCTTATATGAAAGGTGTTTTGCTCTTCTGTCTGCCCAATATTTCTTCATTCTTTCAGATATTTTCTTTCTTTCTTCATCTGAGACAACTCTTCCTGTACTCCTTTTATTGATTTTCATTTGTAGTCTGGTTTGCGGGTCTTGCAGTACTCTGGTTTTCTCTGTCTTGTTTTTTAGGTCATCTACCGTAATTTGAAGTTCTTTTATATCGTCCTTAATTTCTGTGATCCATTTAATGTCGCTCTTGCTATTCCACAATTTTTGTATTATTTTTTTACTAATTCTGTTTTCTGGAGTTCTCATCAGATGTCCAAAGAATGAGAAGCGTTTCTTCCTGATTGTGCTCATGACTGGTTCTATTTTCTTATATACTGTTTCATTTGATGCTATTCTCCAATGTCCATTTATTTTATACTGTTTATTTATACATGTCCTAATTATTCTTCTTTCTAATTTTTAGTATTCTGTCAATTTCTGCTATATTAGTTGTTTTGAAGATAGTTTCAGCTGCATACGTTATTTCTGGTTGTGTAACTGTTTTATAGTGTTTTAATTTTGCATCTATAGATAGGCTTTTTTTGTTGTATGTAGTTTTGGTAATGTAATTTGCGTAGTTCAGTTTTTTTATTCTATTTTGCCATGATGGCTTCTCATTTAGAATGTATGTTATTATTTCGCCTAAATACTTAAATTTATCAACAATTTTGATTTCCTGTTCTCCTATTGTAATTTTGTTTGCAAGTGGTGGATCAGTTAGCATAATCTCCGTTTTTTCAAATGATATTCTAAGGCCTACTTTCTCTGCTATTTCTAGTAGTGATTTCACTTGTTGCCTGGCTTCTTGAACGGTGTTGGCTAGGAGAGCAAGATCATCAGCGAATCCCAAGCAGTTTAAGCTAATATCATCTTTTGCAGTTCCAATTCTTATCCTCTTTGGATTGTCCTTGTACCATTCTCTCATTATGTATTCCAGTGCACAGTTGAAAAGTAGTGGTGACAGGCAGTCACCTTGTCTTAAGCCTGTTTTTATGAGGAATGGTTCCGAAATTTCTCCTCTAAACTTCACTTTTGATTTGGTGTTAGTTAGAGTGAGTTGTATTATTTTAATTAATTTTGGATGGAGTCCTAGATTTCTTAAAATTTTTAATACTGAAGATCTGTGGAGACAGTCATATGCCTTCTTAAAATCTACAAATGTTATTGCCAGAGGTTTGTTCCGTTTCTTGTAGTATCCATAATCAATTTTAAACTAATTATCTGCTCTGCACAGCTTCTCCATGGTCTGAAACCTCCCTGATATTCCCCTAACTCCTGTTCTAATTGCTCCTTGATTCTTTCATATAGGATCTTGGATAGAATTTTATATGTGCAATCTAGGAGAGAGATTCCTCTGTAGTTATCTGGGTTGCTCTTATCTCCCTTTTTGTGTAGTGGGTGGATGATAGCTGTGGTCCAATGTTCGGGAAATTGTTCTGTTACCCACGGGTTATATATGATATGAAATAATCGTATGGCGTTATTGGCCGGGAGGCCCATGCGGGGAAGTTCGGCGGCCGTATTGGAAGTCCTTTTCAGTTGACGCCACTTCGGCGACTTGTGAGTCAATGATGATGAAGCCATGATGAAGGACACACAACACCCAGGCAGTTCGAGGCAGGGAAAATCCCTCACCCCGCCGGGAATCGAACCCGGGACCCCGTGCGCGGGAAGCGAGAACGCTACCGCAAGACCACGAGCTGCGGACAGGTGCTATAGATCAGGGGTCTCCAAACTTTTTAGTCCGCGGGTCACATTGACTCCTCCACGAAGTCATAAGGGCCAAGATCTACCTAGTGGGATTAAAGCACCCTAGCCCTCCATGATCACCGTAATGTAAGGCTAAAGGAAAGATGAAATCGCAATAATCTAAGGTTGTGGGAATAGCTAGCACTGAAACGAACTACGATTTTTATTTAATTACATAACTTTGATTGGTGGACGTACCTGGCCGAAATTCTGGCGTATTTTATTCTGGCGAATTTCACCGACAAAAAAGTATGTCACTGCACATTCTTCACGAATGCGTCCTGCAAAGTTAACGAAATCTCAAAATCATTGTTAGCAACACTGTTACTGCAAGACGTAACAGAGGTAGAGTATATCAACGCATTGTTATTTCAAGCGGCGCAACAATAAGTTTAGTTATGTAGTCTTGTAGCGAGTAGCAGAGCCAATGTCGCGGTGTATTGGTCGCGTTAGTCCTCGAAACTCAATTGTTGGCAGTATAGGTACCACCTCAAATATTTGGCGGGCCGGATACCGGGTGAAGTCCGGCCAGCTAACGCGGACCGGTTTGCCGGCTCTCGCGGGCCGGTTTCAGCCCGCGGGCCGTAGTTTGGAGACCCCTGCTATAGATAACAGGGCTGAACGACGGTTGCGGAGATGTGTACGGGCGAACAGACGTGCAACTGTTGAAAAAGTGACAGCCCAGGTGAACCAAGCGGCTGCCAAACATTGTCTCATCAACGACGGTTCGGCGAACGTTGCTGCGTATAGGCTTCCGCCACGTACGCCGGGTTCACCCATGCTGACTACGGTTCATCGACAACGAAGGCTGGAATTTGCACGCCAATACCGCAACAGGATGTCCACTGAGTTGGGTCACGGGGCTTTTTTGTACGAATCATGATTTATGCTCCATCAGAGTGATAGCCATTGGCGTGTACGCAGTGAAACGTCTGAAAGCTAACTCTTTGCAACAATCGTGGGGAGGGTCAAAGCCGGAGGACGGAGCGTTAGGCTAGGCGCGCACTGGCGATTTTCCGTCGCGCGATTTATTTGTCGCAAGAATGAAACACAGTGGCTCGAATAGGAGCGCGCGCAACTGCGACAAAAAAGTAGCGGCGATCTAAAAGACGCAACCGGCCCTATTTCACGCGCGACGCAGTTGTCGCAGGTGTGGAATGATTCTCAGGCACTGGCATGGGCCGCGCGCACTAGCGACGCGATTTCTCAGTCAGTCGCTCTCGCTCTGTGTTACACACAAGTTCAGTGCGCCAGCAGCATGTCTGATAACGGGAGTTGCGCTACGGATGACATTGTAAGTTGTGTTGTCGATTCAGAAAGACTAATTGCAGAAGTAGAAAAGCGACCAGCTCTCTACAACAGGAAATTAAAAGAATACAGTGATCGCAATTTGAAAGAGAAACTATGGGGAGAAGTATGCTGCAGCCTAATTCGGAACTGACGGAACTGCCTGGACCAGAAAAGACTAACAAAGGTATTTCATGATTCACTTATTTTATTCATTCATGTAGCCATCACAGTTACAACAATTTAAATTTTTTCATATTGCCAAGATACTGATCCTTGTGAAGTCACAAAGTAGTTTGCAAAATAATCCCTTATCTGCATACCACACGCATCAGCTCTTATTCCTACAGGCTCACAGCCTTGCAGAAGGCATTCGTACGACTCGTCCTCAGTTCGTACAAAGTCATTTCGTCTTACGAACTTATGCAGAATACATGCTTTTATGATTATGTTTTTGCAGTTTTCTCATGAAACAAGTTCGCCAGTTTCGACTTGCAATAGTGATTTTCTTGATGTATCTGATCAGTAATGTAAAATGGCAACAGCAATTGTTGAATGAAATGATTCTCTTGATGTACCTAATCAATAATGTAAAAGGGCAATAAAAACTGTTGAATGAAATAATGTGTGCTCACCTCAAAGTCATTGATAAGCGCTCCTCATGTGGTATACACTTCCTCCATGTCGTATCTTGTTTTGTTACATTCGGTCCTACTGTCTGAAGCAGTGTATCAAAACTATTCTTACTCATTCGATAGTATTGAAAGAATTTATTTTGGTGATTTTGTAACTCTTCGTGTAATTTGTAAAACTGCCCTTTAACTAGTCTTTGACTTACAATCGGATGCACCATGTAACGACATTTGCGCTGCTTTCTCGCTCTTCTTCGTAGTAAAAGCGCCACCAAACAAGCTGTTTCGATGAAATCCATGCTGGTACTGAGAGTAGTTGCGATTTTCCTGCCGCTGTGTGCGCACCACAATGTACTTCCGCGACAGCGATTGTTTAGTCGCGCCGACTGAAAAATCGCCTGTGCGCGCCTAGCCTTACGATCCGCGGAGCGTTTTCGTTGCATTCCCTCGGTGATCTGTCTCTGCCAGGCACGATGGGTCAACGCAAGTATGCATCTACGCTTGGGAACCACGTCCATCCCTACATGCAGTTTGTTTTTCCTGCGCACGATGGCATCTTCCACCAGGACAACGCAATGTGCCACACAATTCGCAGTGTACGTGTGTGGTTTGAAGAGGACCATGCTGAGTTTAACGTACTCACGTGGCCACCATACTCCCCGCCTGTAACCTCAAACCTCAATAGACAATCTGTGGGACCGCCTCGATCGGGCTTTTCGCGCCATGGATACTCAACCGAGAAGCCTGGCCAGGCCCCCACAACCGCACAAGTGGTCGACTGTGAAGAGCGGACAAATTGAATAGCTGGGCGGCGGCCATTAGAGTGGTAAACTGACGCGCGGGGTTCGAATGTTTATACATCGCTTTTGGTTATAAAATGCCTGCCCTTGACTTAGGTCACAAACATAATGCCTCATTTAAATACGTTACTACAATATACTTTTTAATGTATGAACAAACAGCAACTAGTCACTGTTTATGAATTTATCTTACGTACTACATGGAATCTGCCGTAGCTAAAAGTTATCTACTGGACCCCTAGCATTTTTCGTAGTTCATTTACGATAGATGTACGCTAAATGCATCAAAATACTCGAAGATTTGCCCACTATATTAATAGATATATTCTGACTCTACCTTGCTTTAGATTTTACGACGAGAAGTGCGTTATATATGGCATAGTGCTTTGGCAACTCACGACCAAATTATCAAGTTTCAACCCAACCTAGACCATGAAAACACAACCGATCAGCCAACTTTCTTCAAAATGATCAGAACATATAAAATAGTATTCTGTCGGTCGGAAATCTTGCCCCCTGACAGCGTCTAACCATTTTTGTAACAGCTGTGGTTTTGAGAAAGGAAACCTGCAAATAGATGCACAGACATTATGATAATACCGTGTTACAAAGACATTTATTAAGCAAGTGCACTGACATACAAAACAACTTAAGATATCCACATACCTGTGAAATGTAATATTCGTTCCTTTCTCGAATTTATTTGTACAATTAATCGCTGCACAACTCTTCACCATTGTACTTCTTTTGATTGGAACGTACAGACAGTAGAATTACGAGTAACAAATATACAACGTTGAATCAGGGTCTTCATAAACAACTATACTACACTACACATCAGACTACAACCACTATAATGGCGTCCAGCCGAAGGTTCAAATTATTCCGCGACTGCAGCGCCATCAGTGAGTCTAGTTATTTTTTACAAGGTCTTTGAGCCTGGCGCAGGTGGCCACGCCACTTGGCGTGCCTCCGTATTCCTGCCGGTATATTTCAGAATCTCACTGACTCTTTTCTTGCACGTCTCGCAAAGTCCGCGCCTTTGACAGGTGATCAGACTAATGCGACTGGACAGCGTATCAGCTGTCAGTTCCGTAACGTATTCAGTGAAGAATGTGTCTGGGGTTCCATCAGGAACTTATTTGCATCAATTGTTTTTGAACACCTTAGGTGCTAAAATAAATGTTATTCATTTGTGAGTGTGTGTGTGATAGCATCCACTCCCACGATTACGTTTTTAAATGCGGAATTTAAAATTATTGCCTTCTGTCTGCAGTCTTCGGTTTCGTCACCAGAAATTCTAGTGACATGCTCATAGGTTTTATTTACAAAATGCTTCTTTCACTCTGCATCGGTTTGTTGTAAGGGGGGCCAAGCTCTTGGGGGAGACAGACATTCGCTGGGCATTGTTATCTCGACAATGTGAGGATTTTTTTTTTTTTTTGACAGAGCCAGCGTTCGTTTTCACATAGTACGAGCTGGGAGTGAGCAGTAGCCGAAAGTCGTCGGTTGAAGCATGGAGGATGGCAGGTGGAAATAATCCTGAATGAAACGAGTCGTATTGAATATGGTGATCTTCAAAGTAAGATAAGTGACGACATAATATGAGCAACTGAAAGGCGATGAAAGGAAATATATTACTTAAAGAATTCTTAACAAGAAGTTAAGAATGAAATGCGTCTTTAATGATTCAAGTGTTCAATTCCAGCAACTACAGACGGGTGACGACAAATATTACTTGTCCGAAATCGTATTTACTTTAGATTCAGTACAGTCTCTGGGAAATATTCCAGGGTGGAGATAAGCAGAATGGAACCAGTAAAGACAACAACAGTTATGAGTGCGGACTGAAATACTGTAACGTTGGAACTGTCCAATAAATATCGACTTTAATCGCAAATACTCCTTATTAATTATGAACTACAGCTGAAACTCGATTATTCGTACTAGGTGGGACCACAGGTCACCCATATTATCTAAAATCTGGATAATATGGAAATTCATAAAAATTTAGGATGAAATTGGTTAAATGCTGTAAAGATAACCTTCATATCACGGTTATTTTCACTTTAACGCACAAATTATATATTATTTTCACACAAATGTTGAGCAGATATAAAAAAACTCAGTGCGTTTTATACACTGAAATAATCAGTAAATAATTTCTTTTGAGCCAGATTCGTACGTTGCTTACGTGCAGTACTATCAGCTCAATTGAAGGTTTTCACCCCTGGTACTCTTTTTTTCTTTTTATCTCAGAACCGCAATTACAACCTACAACGTCAGCTGTTTGCTGGATGTATTCCAATTTCTTTCTTCCTCTACAGTTTTCACTCTAAAGCTGCTTCTAGTATCGTGTAAGTTTTTCCCAGACGTCTTAATAGATGTCCTATCATCCTACCCCCCTACTTATCAGTATTTTCCATATATCTCTTTCCTCACCGATTCAGCGGAGAACATCATTACTTGCCTTATCAGTCCACCTCATTTTCAACATTCGTCGCTAGCACAACATATCGAATGATTCAGTTCTCTTCTGTACCGATATTCCCACAGCCCATGTTTCACTATCATACAATGCTTTGCTCCAAACGTACGTTCTCAGATATTTCTTCCTCAACTCAAGGCTATATTAGATGTTATTACACTCCTGGAAATGGAAAAAAGAACACATTGACACCGGTGTGTCAGACCCACCATACTTGCTCCGGACACTGCGAGAGGGCTGTACAAGCAATGATCACACGCACGGCACAGCGGACACACCAGGAACCGCGGTGTTGGCCGTCGAATGGCGCTAGCTGCGCAGCATTTGTGCACCGCCGCCGTCAGTGTCAGCCAGTTTGCCGTGGCATACGGAGCTCCATCGCAGTCTTTAACACTGGTAGCATGCCGCGACAGCGTGGACGTGAACCGTATGTGCAGTTGACGGACTTTGAGCGAGGGCGTATAGTGGGCATGCGGGAGGCCGGGTGGACGTACCGCCGAATTGCTCAACACGTGGGGCGTGAGGTCTCCACAGTACATCGATGTTGTCGCCAGTGGTCGGCGGAAGGTGCACGTGCCCGTAGACCTGGGACCGGACCGCAGCGACGCACGGATGCACGCCAAGACCGTAGGATCCTACGCAGTGCCGTAGGGGACCGCACCGCCACTTCCCAGCAAATTAGGGACACTGTTGCTCCTGGGGTATCGGCGAGGACCATTCGCAACCGTCTCCATGAAGCTGGGCTACGGTCCCGCACACCGTTAGGCCGTCTTCCGCTCACGCCCCAACATCGTGCAGCCCGCCTCCAGTGGTGTCGCGACAGGCGTGAATGGAGGGACGAATGGAGACGTGTCGTCTTCAGCGATGAGAGTCGCTTCTGCCTTGGTGCCAATGATGGTCGTATGCGAGTTTGGCGCCGTGCAGGTGAGCGCCACAGTCAGGACTGCATACGACCGAGGCACACAGGGCCAACACCCGGCATCATGGTGTGGGGAGCGATCTCCTACACTGGCCGTACACCACCGGTGATCGTCGAGGGGACACTGAATAGTGCACGGTACATCCAAACCGTCATCGAACCCAACGTTCTACCATTCCTAGACCGGCAAGGGAACTTGCTGTTCCAACAGGACAATGCACGTCCGCATGTATCCCGTGCCACCCAACGTGCTCTAGAAGGTGTAAGTCAACTACCCTGGCCAGCAAGATCTCCGGATCTGTCCCCCATTGAGCATGTTTGGGACTGGATGAAGCGTCGTCTCACGCGGTCTGCACGTCCAGCACGAACGCTGGTCCAACTGAGGCGCCAGGTGGAAATGGCATGGCAAGCCGTTCCACAGGACTACATCCAGCATCTCTACGATGGTCTCCATGGGAGAATAGCAGCCTGCATTGCTGCGAAAGGTGGATATACACTGTACTAGTGCCGACATTGTGCATGCTCTGTTGCCTGTGTCTATGTGCCTGTGGTTTTGTCAGTGTGATCATGTGATGTATCTGACCCCAGGAATGTGTCAATAAAGTTTCCCCTTCCTGGGACAATGAATTCACGGTGTTCTTATTTCAGTTTCCAGGAGTGTAGATTTCTCTTACCCAGGAATACCCTTTTCGCCAGTGCTAGTCTGCTTTTTATATGCTCTTTGCTTCCATATAGCTTACTTTATTTTTCTCAGAATTTCGAACGTTCTACACTGTCGAACGCGTTGTCCAGGTCGACTAATCCTATGAACGTGTCTTGACTTTTCTTCAATCTTGCTTCCATATCAACCGCAACGTCAGAACTGTCTCTTTCTTGCCTTTACATTTCCTAAGGCCAGACTGCTCGTCCTCTAACACGCCCTCAATTTTCTTTTCCATTCTTTTGTATATTATTAATGTCAGCACTTTGGATGCTTGAGATGTTAAGCTGATTATGCGATAATTCTCGCAGTTTTCGGCTCTTGCTATGGTGTGTTTCCGAAAGTCTGATGATATATCACAAGTCTCGTATATTCCACCTACAAACACGAATAGTATGTTGTTGCAACTTCCACAATGATTTTAGAAATTCCAATAGAATGTTATCTATCTTTTTTGCCTTATTTGATAAGTCGCCCAGGACACTTTAAATTCTGATTCTAATATTGGATCCCCTATTTCTTCCCTATCGACCCATGTTCCTTCTTCAGTCACATCAATAGACAAGTCCTCAAAAAGTGGTTCAAATGGCTCTAAGCACTATGGGACTTAACATCTGAGGTCATCAGTAGACCACGGATTTTTAGGTCGTAAAAAAGTGTGTTTTAGGCACCTAAAATAGGCTCTTTCAGTAGTTCGTTTAGGCTATATAAAACCTAAAATAGGCTCTAATAAAAATGATGCAGAGAAAATAAAAATAAATAAAAATACATAGTGTTGACAGTATGAACATCTTATTACTCATTAAAACAAGGAGAATGAATATTCACACAGTTACAGAGCACAGCAATCTACAACATTAATGTTGAACATAACTCCAAATATTTTTGAGTTCCTGCAAGATAAAGATCTCCGTAAAAAAAAGATGTGGCAATGGTTTAATTAATACACTCGTAGTTTCACATATTCTGACCATAGTTGGCTTCACAATAAATAACCAAAATCTTTTCTAGGTTTTCTAGTGAAAAACTGTGGCGCTTGTCAGTCAGAATCAATTTATACGCTGATAAAGAACGTTCTACATCAACAGATGTGACAGGGGCGTACTTCATTTTCGGCACATGTTGGACAGGAATGCTGCAGTCAGGAGTGCTGGATTTTCCACTAAGTATGTCGGCAGCTGCACACAACTCCTTCAGGCCATTGTTCTTCTGCAAAACCGTTTGCATTTTTGCCCGTACTTTTCCCCCTACTTCACCTGGCGCTTCATTAATTTTCATTTTGACTTCTTCAAGCAAAGAAATATTGTCGTAGATAGGTCTCCCTCAGCCTTCTAATTGTGAAATTATTCTTGCCATAAATGTGTAGTGGGCCCTAATGTAAGATAAGTCCCGTTTTAAAGAAGAATTTTTGAGTAACTCCATTGCTGCAGTTACGGATGCAGCATGCTCCGGTATATTTTCAACCACCTTCTGGACAGCTGAGAGATGCGTACTCTAGTATTCTGCTGCTATCAGCCACGTGCCCCAGCGGGTGACAACAGGCTCTGGCGGCTATGGGACATCTGGAAGCTGTTCTTTGAATGCCTGTATTCTTGATGGTGCATTAACAAAAATTTTCTTCACCATAGATATTACTTTAGGAAATTTTAGCCTTACTTGCTCTGCATTGCGGTTGATCCGATTCACTACACAAGTTAAGTGCAGCATCAATAGTAGAATACTTTTAATAGTTGAAACGGTGCTATCACATATGCAGCAGCATCAGTGACGGCCAGAAGCACCTTATTCACTCCGTTTTGGTATAGCACCTTAAGCCCATTGTTCACAAACTGTGCTATTGTTTGTTAGTTAGTTTTTGCAAGCTGTTTTGAGTAAATCAAATGAGTCCTGGCTGGAGCATCTGGATCTAGCTTGCCAATAATCAGGTTTGCAATGTAACGGCCAAGACTGTCAGTAGTTTCATCCACAGAACTCGACATGCAAGATTCTCCAACATCTTCTCGGATTGTGTGCAATGCAGCATTGTAAGCTGAATCCACATAATTCTTACGTAAAGTTGACTCTGCAGGAATAGACTGATAGCAGTACTTCTCAAGAAAACCTCTGAAAATAGGGTTTTCTAGTTTCCGAAAGGGGATGTTTGCTGCCACAAGTGCATGGCACAAATCACTGCAGAACTTGTTTTTTTTTTTTTGGAGGATTCACCAGATTTATTGGTTAAAAGAGTTTGCTTCAATTTTGACTTTCATTCAACATGAGCTTTATGTGCGATTCCATCTGAATTTTTTTTTTTTGCTGCCACAAGTGCATGACACAAATCACTGCAGAACTTGTTTTTTTTTCGGAGGATTCACCAGATTTATTGGTTAAAAGAGTTTGCTTCAATTTTGACTTTCATTCAACATTAGCTTTATGTGCGATTCCATCTGATTTTTTTTTTCTGCTGTGCATGAGAGCGGTAGGAGAAGTACCGTACTCGTTGCTGGACATATGGCACCTGACCGATGGCCGCCCCTTCTGAACAAGCGAATGGAATCTACCGGTGCTTCAGATGAAAAAATCTCACTACTGACAAATTATTTTTCGAACCGGAAAATTCACGTATAATACCTTTCACGAAACAGAGTAGTTTGATAGGACTGCCTGTAGACAGCAGCGAGAAAATGCGCGAAGGGTAGTAATTTAGCTATAGAGGCCGTCTACGATTAACATTGTCATGTTTTAATCCGTGCTCAGCTTAAGGCCAATGAAACCGTTTCTTTGCGAAAATACACAGCTGGCCAGAATCCTACGAACGAAAGATTTTCAAATATAACATTTAGTGCTCCCACGTTCGATTCTAATGCGTAACTCAAATCTTTGACTGGTTCCCATTCACTCACCGAAGTAAAGCGCTGTTGCGCTCGGCGCGTACTTGGATGGATGACCATTCACCTGTGTCGAGTGCTGTTGGTAGTAAGGCAAGTAAAGGAATTGTAAACAGTCACTAACGAACTTCGCCTTCGACGAGACGTAAAGCCCTAAGTTTACTTCCTTTTTCTAATCTTTGAAAACACAAGAACTCTATGTCAGATTAACGAAATAGGTAGTTTTTAGGATTTTGATGCCGAAATAGGCAAAATTAGGCGTCAACGTCGAAATACGCAATTTTAGGTCCTATAGAACTAACGGTATTCAGTTTAGTTAGTCATGAAACGCATAAGTATCAACTTATATGCAAATTGGAGCCTAGAAAAAAAAATAGGTTTTAACCTAAAGATCCGTGATCTATTTTTTACATACGAATAATAAAACACCTATAAAGAGTATTTGGTATTAACAGGGATAGCGATATAAAAAAATAAAAAAGACCGAAGTGTTAGGCAAATATGAAGCATGAGCGCATATCAGCTAGCCACCTTGCTGCACGCTGTGCAGAAAATATTTTTTTTTCATCTGTCGTATAGTGTGGAAAAACTTGGAGCCACTGTCTTATGTGATGAAATAGGCACTTTTTTAGGATATTAAAGCCGAAATAGACAACAATAGGCACTAACGTCGAAATAGGCTTTTTTAGGTCCTATAGAATTAACGCTATTAAGTGTAAATAGTCATGAAACGCATAAGTACAAATTTTTATGTAAATAGGAACTCAGGAACAAAATAGGTTTTTACCTAAAATCCGCGGTCTAGTCATCAGTCTCCTAGAACTTAGAACTACTTAAACCTAATTAACTTACAAACATCACACACATCCATGCCCGAGGCAGGATTCGAACCTGGGACCGTAGCAGCAGCACAGTTCAGGACTGAAACGCCTACAACCGCTCGGCCACAGCGGCCGGCTAGACAAGTCCTCCCCCCAGAGAGGTCTTCAACGTACTCTTTCCAACTATCCGCTCTCTCCTCCACAATTATCAATGGAATTACTACTCCACTTTAAATGTTATAGCCCTTTCTTTTAATTTCACCGAAGGTTGTTTTACCTTTTCTGTATGCTGAGTCAGTCCTTCCGACAATCATTTATATCTCGATTTCTTATCATTTTTCATGCAGACATTTCACTTTAGCATCTTTACATTTCCTTTTTGTTTTCTTCCTAAGTAATTTGTATTTCTGTATTCTTGAATCTCCCTGAACAGTTTTGTACTTCCTTCTTTCGTCGATAAACTGAAGTATTTCTTCTGTTACCCACAGTTTCTTCGCAGTTACCTTCCCTGTACCTAATTTTTTCTTTCCAATTTCAGTGACTGCCCTTTTCAGAGATGTCCATTTCCCTTCAACTGAACTGCCTACTGAACTACTCATTTCGCAGTATCTGTAGCTTCAGAGACCTTCAAGCGAATTTCTTCATTTGTTAGTACTTCCATATCCCACTTCTTTGCGCATTGATTCTTCCTGAATAGTCTCTTAAGCTGCAACCTGCTGTTCATTGCTAAATTGTGATTTGAATCCATATATGCTAATGGGTACGCCTTACAATCCAGTAAATTGATTCGGAATCTCTGCCTAACCACGGTGTACTGCCATTGTTTTCCACGTACATCATCTCCTCTTGTGATTTTTGAACAGGATATTCGTTATTACTAGCTGAATTTATTGCCGAACTCAGTCTTTCCCTCATTCGCACTACCAAGGCCGTATTCTCCACAACCCTTTCTTCCGCTGTTTCCCCCGCAACAGCATTCCAGTCGCCCAAGACTATTAGATTTTAATCTCCCTTTAGGTACTGAATTAACTATTCAGTATTCTCATTACTTTATCTACATCTACAACTACATGATTACTCTGCAATTCACATTTAAGTGCTTGGCAGAGGGTTCATCGAACCACAATCATACTATCTCTCTACCATTCCACTCCCGAACAGCGGGAAAAACGAACACCTAAACCTTTCCGTTCAGGCTCTGATTTCTCTTATTTTATTTTGATGATCATTACTACCTATGTAGGTTGGGCTCAGCAAAATATTTTCGCATTCGGAAGAGAAAGTTGGTGACTGAAATTTCGTAAACAGATCTCGCCGCGACGAAAAACGTCTTTGCTTTAATGACTTCCATCGCAACTCGCGTATCATATCTGCCACACTCTCTCCCCTATTACGTGATAATACAAAACGAGCTGCCCTTTTTTGCACCCTTTCGATGTCCTCCGTTAATCCCACCTGGTAAGGATCCCACACCGCGCAGCAATATTCTAACAGAGGACGAACGAGTGTAGTGTAAGCTGTCTCTTTAGTGGACTTGTTGCATCTTCTAAGTGTCCTGCCAATGAAACGCAACCTTTGGCTCGCCTTCCCCACAATATTATCTACGTGGTCTTTCCAACTGAAGTTCTTCGTAATTTTAACACCCAGGTACTTAGTTGAATTGACAGACTTGAGAATTGTACTATTTATCGAGTAATCGAATTACAAAGGATTTCTTTTGGAACTGATGTGGATCACCTCACACTTTTCGTTATTTAGCGCCAACTGCCACCTGCCACACCATACAGCAATCTTTTCTAAATCGCTTTGCAACTGATACTGGTCTTCGGATGACCTTACTAGACGGTAAATTACAGCATCATCTGCGAACAACTTAAGAGAACTGCTCAGATTGTCACCCAGGTCATTTATATAGATCAGGAACAGCAGAGGTCCCAGGACGCTTCCTTGGGGCTTCTTCCCTATCTCTACATCTCCTGCTTGCGATATGTACACCTGTTGGTGTTGGTTTACTGATGATAACCACCACATCACTAAACTGTTCACGGTAACTCACTCACTGCCTCGCCTTCTCTTCATAACGAATCATATACTTATCTGACCACAAATCCATGTCTTCTTTCCGTTTCACTTCACTCACCTCCACTAAATCTAGATTGAACCTTAGCGTTTCCCCTTTACAGACTTTCTAGCCTCCCCACCACTTTCAAACTTCTAACATTCCACGCCCTGATTAGTAGAACGTTAGCTTTCCGTTGATTATTCAATATTTTTCTCGTGGACACCTTCCCCTTGTCAGTCCCTCCCAGAAGATGCGAATGGAGAACTTTTGCTATTGGAGAGATCATCATGACGCTTTTTCAATTACAGGTCACGTGCCTTGTGATAACACATTGTGTTTCTTTAATTGCCTTCTGCATTCTCATATCGTTGATCACTGTGATTCTTCAGCCCTTTAGGAACAGTTTTGCACCCCATGGGCAAGAGGGTGCCCTGAATCTTTGTCCACTCCTCCCCCCTCTTTGACAAGGCTGCTGGCTGAACGAGGTTGACTTCGTAAGTCGGAAGTCTCCGGCGGCCACTTGCTGATGATTTGTATTCGAAATTTAAGCTGTGGCGAGAGACGAATCCGGGATTGAAGATGTTTTCATTACTAGTCAAAGACGCTAATCATAGACTACTACATACAAACAATTTTTTTTGTACAACTATGTTATTGCCTCTGTAAGTATCTTCAGAATGTGCCCCTGCTTAGGCAGCTAATCCATCACCACTGTACTCATTGAAGACGAACATACAGCAGTGTCTTGACCAGTATCATGCTGTAACCAACTTAGTTTCATTTTGCAACCAGTCATTAACTGCAGTGTTTGAGCATCCTGTAATATTTTTAAAGGCTTCGTTGAAAACTGACGGGTCTTCATTATCACCAGTTTCTTTATTCAGTGTGCAAACCTTGTCAGTGGACTCGCAAATGGCCAGTTATAGATCATTCTTCGAACCTGACACTAAAGTAAATTTGAATTCCTTGTTTGGCTAGGAGGGAGGTTCAGCCACCTGCTTCAAAGTTCTATCAAATAGACACCACTTCGGCAAATTTCTCGTCCTTAACCTTCCCCAGTAATCGTTCTGGTGAAATGGTACCAACAGTTTAAAGTGTCGTCCGAACCACGTGTCATTACTGGCATATTCTTACATCATTGAGAGGTGAACGCTATTGTACAACCAGACTGAGTATTTCTGGTGTCTGACTGCGATTTGGTCCCACGACCATACGGTGTCCACGCTCGCACTGTATCACTAGACCATGAAGCCCGGTATAAAAAAAAAAAAAAAAAAAAAGGCTCTGAGCACTATGGGACTTAACATCTGAGGTCATCAGTCCCCTAGAACTTAGAACTACTTAAAGCTAACTAACCTAAGGACATCACACACACCCATGCCCGTGGCAGGATTCGAACCTGCGACCGTAGCGGTCGCGAGGTTCCAGACTGTAGCGCCTAGAATCGCTCGGCCACCCCGGCCGGCGAAGCCCGGTATAGCCTGACACTACTGAAGCTTCTGTAACAAATTCGACAGCAATGGTTTTTTAAGAATTCGTCTTTGTCCATCCTAGTGCTTCTTTCTGCCCATGGGCACAACCACTTCCCTCCTCTTTGATGTTATTTTACGCTCGCTACAAGCAGGGGCAGTACACTGCCGTAGAACTCAGTGTTAACTTATTAACGGACACTGGGCCTGGATCCGTGAGCGGCAGGTGACTAAATTAGAGAAGTATTTTAGAATCCCCTGCTATGATATTATTTCGGAGAAAGTAGAAAGTGGTTGAGGGATTTAAATATTATTCCTGCTTTCTTTATTTCTCATAATAAAGGGAAACGTCTTATTCGGCACGAGTGCAAGGAAACAAAACGATATAGTAGATAGACATTTATTGGATTAAGAGTCCGCGGTGTGACTGTCGCCAAGTTGGACAAACTGACAGATTTTTTTAGACTAAAGGAGCATTGTAACGTTACCAAGCCCAAATCAGCAAAGTCTTTGCACTTAGCGTTAAATCATCATGAAATACGGAATATTGAGGAGGAGCTATCTGTATTTCACGTCTGTAGTAAGGGCTTAACTTTAAACGTTTTGGAAGAGATCGAGATTTTCAAATGTAGACTGAACACTTCTGACAGTGCTCTTAACGAGCAAGTTGAGTTCAAGCATAAAAATTTTCTAAATGACTTTGTACAATGCTTTCAATTGCCAATTTCAGATGTAACAAACTGTCTTCTCAGCTCTTATTTCATGACACTGCCGCGCTCTTTAATCTGTGATCTGTATTCCAATAACTTTTGACGGTCAATTACTGTAAAAAATTATATTTATCTTTTAAATTTTTTAATTTCTTGAGATGTTTAAATGTTTTTAATTTTTAAGATGTATTATCTTTTAATGTCACTGGTTCACAACCTGTCATTTGCTATGTTTGGATTTTGTAGTTTACAACGCGTTATTTGTTACGTTTGGGCTTTTCTGATGTTAGATGTAGATTTAGGCAATTGTATGTATTTCGGTCTTTGGCGTATGCTGTTATTTATGTTAGCTTTACATGCTATGTGTGTGTTGCTTTGTTGCACTTATTTTGTTATTAGTCGTGCTGCGTTTTCTTATTTGCTTGTTAAGGCGAACACCTCTGCTAATGGATTGCCATTAGTTTTCGATATTACCAATATTGCTTCTGCATTTTTTCAGTATTCGTACGTGCTTGTACCTTCGTTCCTCTCCATACCACGTAAAGCGCCCAGTCCACTACGTTTACCACGAATACGGCCCGCAGCGTTACTGTTCAGTCGGCTTGCTGTACCGCCGGGGTCACAAAGGCGCGCTGAATCAGCGTTTGGGAAGTGTTGGCCTCGAATGTAGGCGTTGTCGAGTGCTTTGTCGTATAAGATTGTACGCTGACCTGTGTTTGCTGTAGCGCAGGGTCGTTATTTAGTTTAACTTTGGTTCAGCGTGTAATTTTCACCTAATGTCGCATGGTGGTTTTGTTGTTATAGACTGTATGGATTCCCGGTGGCAATTTTGGTACAAGAGGGATTTTCTCAGACCACGATTGAAAGTTGGACTTCTTCGCAACCACAGTTTGGGATGTTATTTGAGTGTCCACCTACGATAGATGTTTGCCTATTAGATGTTAGGGCATGGACATGAAGTCCTACTACTGCTAGGTAGGCTACTGTTCACTCATTTCATCTGTTTTTCAGATTACAAATGCCAATCTTTAAGTTGTTAAACACTTTTAATTACTTAATAGCGTTGTTTTACTTCAGATTTCAGGTACACCTCATGATGGGCGTAAGACCTCGAAACCGTGGTAATGTGTAGCGACTGTCATGTAACCTTTGTAGTCAATAAAGTGTTTTACAACTGCGGCGGATTTATTTACCATTAACATGTTGCAGAACAATGGTGGATTTACCACAAATAAAAATTCACGAAATTTTGATCTAACGGTTGTTACTTTTACTCATTTGGCTGGTGGACTTTCTGACCGTGGCGTTCCCGACTCTTTTGTAGGTGCTGCAGGTACCGTGGCACTTCCAACCAGATTTCCGACCTGAGCTTCCCCCAATGTTGTGGATTCCTTCAATGCGGCAACAAAGAGGTGTACCGTCATTGCTGCTCGTTTCACTCGCGTAGGGTTAAGCTGTGCACCTAGGTTTCTGCCTAACCACACACTGGGAAAGCGTAACGTACCTGTATTCCTAAATGAGCAACGAATATTTGTGACATGCTGGAATACAAACATCATTGCTATTCGTTCTACTCGCAGCAGATTAATCTTTCCTTTTTTAATCAGTATAAAACTAAAACATTTAAGAAAGCATGTAAACATGCGGTGCACTATGTGCATATTCACTTCTAAACCTGGATAAAATGTGAAGGGGTATTCTTATTACAAAACTGTTGGAAAAGCAGTAGTTAACACCAGCCTGTCGGTACTTCCGACCAACGCCTGCCCCCTCCACCCTCCCACGGTGACGGTAGGAAAATATTTGTGGTTGAAAATACCACGTTGACGTCCTGAGTCGTAAAATTCACGGTCCGAAAGTATGGTCAGGTGTATCGAATACAGCACAGTTGTTCCCCCATATGTAACCACTTTGCCCCGAACTAAAAATATTGTCCGATGGTATTGATTAAATTTAAATATACACTCCTGGAAATGGAAAAAAGAACACATTGACACCGGTGTGTCAGACCCACCATACTTGCTCCGGAGACTGCGAGAGGGCTGTACAAGCAATGATCACACGCACGGCACAGCGGACACACCAGGAACCGCGGTGTTGGCCGTCGAATGGCGCTAGCTGCGCAGCATTTGTGCACCGCCGCCGTCAGTGTCAGCCAGTTTGCCGTGGCATGCGGAGCTCCATCGCAGTCTTTAACACTGGTAGCATGCCGCGACAGCGTGGACGTGAACCGTATGTGCAGTTGACGGACTTTGAGCGAGGGCGTATAGTGGGCATGCGGGAGGCCGGGTGGACGTACCGCCGAATTGCTCAACACGTGGGGCGTGAGGTCTCCACAGTACATCGATGTTGTCGCCAGTGGTCGGCGGAAGGTGCACGTGCCCGTCGACCTGGGACCGGACCGCAGCGAAGCACGGATGCACGCCAAGACCGTAGGATCCTACGCAGTGCCGTAGGGGACCGCACCGCCACTTCCCAGCAAATTAGGGACACTGTTGCTCCTGGGGTATCGGCGAGGACCATTCACAACCGTCTCCATGAAGCTGGGCTACGGTCCCGCACACCGTTAGGCCGTCTTCCGCTCACGCCCCAACATCGTGCAGCCCGCCTCCAGTGGTGTCGCGACAGGCGTGAATGGAGGGACGAATGGAGACGTGTCGTCTTCAGCGATGAGAGTCGCTTCTGCCTTGGTGCCAATGATGGTCGTATGCGTGTTTGGCGCCGTGCAGGTGAGCGCCACAATCAGGACTGCATACGACCGAGGCACACAGGGCCAACACCCGGCATCATGGCGTGGAGAGCGATCTCCTACACTGGCCGTACACCACTGGTGATCGTCGAGGGGACACTGAATAGTGCACGGTACATCCAAACCGTCATCGAACCCATCGTTCTACCATTCCTAGACCGGCAAGGGAACTTGCTGTTCCAACAGGACAATGCACGTCCGCATGTATCCCGTGCCACCCAACGTGCTCTAGAAGGTGTAAGTCAACTACCCTGGCCAGCAAGATCTCCGGATCTGTCCCCCATTGAGCATGTTTGGGACTGGATGAAGCGTCGTCTCACGCGGTCTGCACGTCCAGCACGAACGCTGGTCCAACTGAGGCGCCAGGTGGAAATGGCATGGCAAGCCGTTCCACAGGACTACATCCAGCATCTCTACGATCGTCTCCATGGGAGAATAGCAGCCTGCATTGCTGCGAAAGGTGAATATACACTGTACTAGTGCCGACATTGTGCATGCTCTGTTGCCTGTGTCTATGTGCCTGTGGTTCTGTCAGTGTGATCATGTGATGTATCTGACCCCAGGAATGTGTCAATAAAGTTTCCCCTTCCTGGGACAATGAATTCACGGTGTTCTTATTTCAATTTCCTGGAGTGTATAATCACATCACTCTGCTGTGCTCTCCGACGGCAGAAAAGCAGAGTCTCCATTTGTCGCTCGATGTCCCGAACTGCTCTTCCTTCTCTTACATCCCTCTTCCCCACTAAGTCAATGCCAATTGGATCTCGAGCAGATCCCCACAAAGTTTCAACACTTCGCACAACACTTTGACAGACATGCAAATGGACCACCATTCCTACACTAATGGTTCTATAACTAATATACATATTCTGATTGGCAGGTTATATCATACCGTGCCCGCTGAAATCAATTCTTATCATTTTTAATTACATATCTTATTAACATCTACATATTTGCGCTGCTAGCGCACCCTCATTTATATTACAATCAACACTGATCATAGATTAATAAATAAATTCACTAATGACTACATTGTGCTTCATTTTGTCAGCGTAAGTGTGGAGAACGGCCTGGTTTGATGCCCTTAGATACACAAACTTAACATTAGAGAATATTTAACAACACTGCAATAACCGTTTTTGTCTCGCTGATGGGTACTGTGCCATGCCGATACCGGAGATATGGTTTATTATGTATCATAAAATTATTTAGCATCCAGTAAGTGTAAACATTTGTGGTGGAGTGAATGGTTTGATTGTGAATATGTTTATGATTGCAGCTGGTAATTTTTTATACGATGTGTTGCATTACCTTTATTAACTCAAAGTTCTCGCATTTGCTGTATCAGCCTTTCTGGTGTGGGCGACACGCCGTTCCCCTGATAGAATGTCTTTGAATTTTACGTTAGGATCCAACTGCATCGGGTCCAGCGTGGCTCAGCTGCGGCCGCCTGTCATCACCATACCGGCAAATTCCGATTGCTCTCTCATGCCAATCCTCTTATTTTCTGTACGCCATCTCGGTAACTACTCAGCAGAAACCATTTCCAACATAATAGCTTTGTATTCATAATTATTTAGACCAAAAATCCAGTATTTCTTATCTCCCACTGCAGCCTCGGATTCTTCCAAGACTCATTAAGCTTCAGTCTTCTTTTTAGAGCACTTCCTGGTCACACTTGCCGAACGGAAACTGTACGCCGATCGGAAAGTATACGTGGACATTCAGTTCCAGTTAAAGTTTTCTCCCTAGACTGGTTTCGTTATAATAACTCCACTTAACAGCACATTTGTTTTACTGGATGACACATTAAGTAGCACCTAACATAACATTAACATTGTACATACTTTCTATTGGTGTGTAACCAGTGGTGTAAAAAGCTGGACGCGGTACATGAAGCAGATGATTTTCCTAAAGAAATTAGAAGGTTTCACCACTGACAAATACCTTAATATATACATTAAATGTTAAATTAACTTGAACATTTGACTAACACTCATGCTCATAAATTAAGGATAATGCTTATATATGGTGAAACAACGCTCTGGTGGGCGGTTTGCGGGTTTAAATCACCAGGAGGTATGACAATGCGGTGCATTTGACTTGCGGTCGTCGCACGGTGGCGCTGGCAACAGTCCACATACGCAGAGGTGTGTTGGTGCATGTCAGAGTACGATGCAGCAAGTGTGCAGACGTTTTCAGACGTGCTAATGGTGACTGTGTGTTGAAAATGGCTCAGAGAACACATATTGGTGATGTTATGAGGGATAGAATACTAGGGCGACTGGAGGCTGGTCAAACACACCAAGTCGTAGCATGGACCCTCTGTGTGCCATAAAGTGTGATCTCACGATTATGGCAAAGAGTCCAGCAGACAGGAAACGTGTCCAGGCGCTACAGTACAGGACGCCCACAGTGTACAACATCACAAGAAGCCCGATATCTCACCATTAGTGCCCGCAGACGGCCATGGAGTACTGCAGGTAGCCTTGCTCGGCACCTTACCGCAGCCACTGGAGCAGTTGTCTCCAGACACACAGTCTATAGACGACTTAACAGACATGGTTTATTCGTCCAGCGACCTGCAAGGTGCATTCCACCGACCCCTGGTCGCAGGAGACCCCGTAAAGCCTGGTGTCAAGAACACAGTACATGGTCACAGGAACAGTGGTCCCAGGTTATGTTCACGGACGAGTCCAGGTATAGTCTGAACAGTGATTTTCGCGGGGATTTCATCTGGCGTGAGCGAGGAACCAGATACCAACCCCTTAATGTCCTTGAAAGGGACCTGTATAGAGGTCGTGGTTTTGATGGTGTGGGATGGGATTATGATTGGTGCACATAAACCCTTGCATGTCTTTGACAGAGGATCTGTAACAGGTCAGGTGTATTGGTACGTCATTTTGCACCAGTATGTCCGCCTTTTCAATGGTGCAGTCGGTCCCACCTTCTTCCTGATGGATGATAACCCACGGTCCTCCCGAACTGCCATCGTGGAGGAGTATCTTGAAACATAAGATATCTGGCGAATGGAGTGGCCTGCCTGTTCTCCAGACCCCAACCCCATCGAGCACGTCTGGGATGCTCTCGGTCGACGTATCGCTGCACGTCTTCAAACCCTTACGACACTTCAGGAGCTCCAACAGGCACTGGTGCAAGAGTGGGAGGCTGTACCCCAGCAGCTGCTCGACCACATGGTCCAGAGCATGCCAACCCGTTGTGCTGCCTGTGTACTTGTGCATAGTGATCACATCCCATATTGATTCGGGGTACATGCGCAGGAAACAATGGCGTTTTGTAACACATGTTATTTGGGACGGTTTTCTCAACTTATCATCAATACCGTGGACTTACAGATCTGTGTCGTGTGTGTTCCCTATGTGCCTATGCTATTAGCGCCATTTTTGTGTAGTGCCAAGTTGTGTGGCACCACATTCTGCAATTGTCCTTGATTTATGAGCATGAGTGTAGAATAACAGTATTTTTAGATTTCCAACTTTTAGATGTCCTTTACGTATTTACCTTCTTTTAAGTAGATTACTGCTTGTTTTAAGGAGTCAAGTCATTTAAAACGACCTATGTAGTAGCTTAAGCACTGTGCGGTACTGCTCCACAACATTGAACTCCTTCGGGAGCATCAGGTACTTTATTTCAGTTTATATAGTAATGTGTCACATCACCAATAGCTTTAATTTTGGCACAGTTCAGTGCACCTTAAACCCATACGGACACAGACTCTGATTAATTTACTTTACGAGTTGCTGTGATATATATCTTCGATTTGCTAGTGTACTACGTGCGGCGTTCTAGGTACTATGCGTTGCCCACTGGGCGTTTTAACGCGACGCTACTCGTTTTACTTAGCGTCACCCGCGCTATTGCTCCTGAACCGGAAGCAGATAAGGGACTCGGGTCGCTGCTGGTGGCCGGAAGTTGCGGTCTGATAACTGGCAGCTATATAAGCGACGTTTCTGGTAAGACGGCTTCAGTCGCACGTGCAGCAGCATCGACACAGACTAGTTATGCCGCGTTGTTGTAGGATGATGACACTAAGCCTGAGTTCTGCGAGTAGTAATAGAGAGTAAATATAATTGCTTGCAGAAGGCACAGGAAGCAACTTCATAACGAGAAGTTATGTTTTTTTTTTTTTTTTTTTTTTTTTTTTAGAAATAAAATGTCCAATTATTTTGAAAGTCTAATGTACAGATCATTCTGGATTTATGCCACCAGCCATTGCAACTTCTCCCTTCCTTGTTTGTGTCGGTGCTGACTCCCACAGTAGCCTACAAAACACATCGCTACACTTCAGTCCCTCAATTATGTCGGAGCACCTTAATTATGTTCTCTCCAGACTTCCGAGTTGCAGCATACGTCTGTCAAGAGCCTGACACGAGACGCCAAGTACTGCGAACACACATTTTTTACCTTGCAGGCACCACCAGCAATGAAGATGTGAGATCTGTCGAAAAATGACTAAGGTGAACGAATCCCCATAGTTCAGGCCCTGAACGGCCTACCCAGTAGAATCGACACACATATGAGGTAAGTGTCAATGCAAATGACACAATTATTTAGCAGGAATGCTTTATTATGTGAAATTTTCAAAATTTTCCCAACGACTTTTATTTATCGACAAAACTCCAGCCTGATAACAGTTTATCCAGCAAACAACAGTAACGACTTCCTTAATCGAGTTCAAATTTTAATTACAGTATTTCTGTGTGGAATTCGTATCAAATTTTATTTCAGTTAAGCACATATGTATTTTAATAATTTCTACCTGTCTAAATATGAGACTTAAAGTTATAATTAATTATTCATATCATATCCTATTTATCCCTACTATAAATAGTGAATTCTTCATGATTTTCCAACCTCCACTCACCTGAAGCGCGCCCATGATCTCAAATTTTTATTCATTCTCGCACACGGAACTAGTATCTTTTGTGGTTCAATTTCTGAACTATCCGAGCTGTTAACATTTTCTGTGTGTGCGACACGTCATTCACCCCTAAGAATATCTTTGAATATTATCTTATGTTGTATTGTATTGTATGTTAACCGGGGACCTAGAAACGACGGAGGGGCTCCGTCCCCGCCGCAGCCGCAGTGGTCCACAACCCCACGACGACTACCGCAGTCCACTTCACCCCTCCGCCGCCCCACACCGAACCCAGGGTTATTGTGCAGTTCGGCCCCCGGTGGATCCCCCCAGGAAACGTCTCACACCAGACGAGTGTAGCCCCTATGTTTGCGTGGTAGAGTAATGGTGGTGTACGCGTACGTGGAGAACTTGTTTGCGCAGCAATCGCCGACGTAGTGTAACTGCGGCGCAATAAGGGGAAACTGCCCGCATTCGCCGAGGCAGATGGAAAACCGCCTAAAAACCATCCTCAGACTGGCCGGTTCACCGGACGTCAACACAAATTCGCCTGGCGGATTCGTGCCACGGACCAGGCGCTCCTTCCCGCCCGGAAAGCCGTGCATTAGACCGCACGGCCAACGGGCGAGCTATCTTATTTTATTCTTCTCTAATTCAAATTCACAATACGTTTCTTCACAGTTAAGTGAGATCTTGTATAAACAAAAAAATTGGCACACACAAGAAATTTTTAGGTAGCCCATTCACTAGGAGACATCTCATATTAAATTTATGTTCTTCACACTTAAAATCTAACAACATTTCATTTTTTTTATTGGCCTATTTAACCTATCAGTGATATTTTTGAGCTTGACACGTGTTACTGGAAAGATTACTAAATTCTTATTCCTATGACTTAAAAACTCTTCTGAAACCGCAGACACTTTGCTTCCTGAAGCGCGCATATCTTTTCATCATACACCTAAATCTATATAACTCGTTATATCATTTCAGCTTCTTCTCTTTCTAAATATTTCTCCCTTAATAGACCATTTTCGATATCACTCCTCATTCTTCCACTTTCAAGGCATACATGCCGTCTGTCGAACAACCTTCAAGCTCTTCGTCTCCTTGAAGCAATTCATCGAGCAATTCATTTACCTCTGTTTCGCTTCTTCTCTTTTCAAGTTCCCTACATCGATTTTTTCGTATCCCCGCATGTGATCTGTAACTTTGACTACACAAATTTCAGTTCTCTGTAGTGTCATCGTCTAGGCCTTTTGTACTCCAGTCTAATTCTATTTAATAAATTAAAATCTGCACCGCATCTCGCTCAGCAGTATTAAAGGTACTTATGTCCTCCTGCGTCGTATCTTTTCAGTAGCTCTGACCTTCATACGCACCACCTCATCACTCACATCAACATTTCCGTCTTCCTCCAACAACAATTCACTTGCTTCCGCCGACTTATCAGATTTCCTATCTCCAGCTAATGAGACTAGAGCTACATCACCTTCAGCGATATTACTTAACGTTATATTTTCACTTACGCCAAAATCTCACTTACAGCTGCAAATCACTTCTTCGGAATTCGTAGTACATCAAATTTCTATCAGGTTCGGACTGATTTTCGTTCCTTGCTCAAATGCGTGACCCCCAACATTTATATAATAGAAAATAGCCATAGATATGTTTACAAATTCATTATCTCCGTCAAATAAATCATGATACGCCTCTCTTCTCTCCTTCCCTCAAGCTCATTGCCATTTTAAACGTTTCTTCAACCACAGATTTGGTAGCGTGATCTCAAATCATTAATACACCAATCTGTTTCCACATCTACATACCTCTATCAATTTCTGAATCCAACCCAATGGTTTCCTCACAGTTTCTTATTATTATTTCTGTGCTCTGCGGCAGATATATCGATGTCTTTGCAGGTCAGTACCGAAAAAGCGGCAGGTTGGAATATGTGTGACAGATGGCCGTCCTCCAAAGGACAGGACACTTGAGGGAAAAGGGAGAGTTCGTCTGTATGGACCGAGTGAGGACAGCTGGAGTTGGATCGTAGGTACGCTCTGAGCGTAAACAGTTGACGGGGTGCTTAACTGTGGGTGCGAGACTGGATGTCTATGCATTCGGATGAGCAGTGCTGATGGCTGCGGCAGAGACTGGGAACAGCGCGGTATGTTGTAGCCTTCAGTTTAGAATTAAGGTCCGTTGACCGGAAGCACCGTGGATTCGCTCACGAATGCACTTTCTGGTGAATGACAGACCTGCGGATTTAGTCGTTCTGTAATGATTCAGCATTCTGTCACTACTGTGAGCACTGAATACAAAAGCTGCGTAGCTCTTAGTGGCGTTTTAAGGTTTTTTAAATTGTTTTGCTGTTAGAATATGCTCATAATTGTAGCGAGCGGTTATGTCGTGTGCATATGTGTGTGGTGATATACTGTTCGATAAAGTCAGTTTTCAGCAATTTTGTACCGCTTCTTTCGTGTGTGTATTCGTGTCATAAGTTTCAGGCAGCGACGGCTTAACATCGTAAATAAACTTTTGCCTAATGAGTTACACAATAATTGCTTCCAAGATTTAAATATCGTTACAGGCTATATTTTTTAAGCGCGTCCTGACCGCAGTCTCCGTATGGAAACTACATGTCGACTGTTCTACACATACAGGGTGATTCAAAAATGACCGGTATATTTGAAACGGCGATAAAAACTAAACGAGCAGCGATAGAAATACACCGTTTGTTGCAACATGCTTGGGACAACAGTACATTTTCAGGCGGACAAACTTTCGAAATTACAGTAGTTACAATTTTCAACAACAGATGGCGCTGCAAGTGATGTGAAAGTTATAGAAGACAACGCAGTCTGTGGGTGCGCCATTCTGTACGTCGTCTTTCTGCTGTAAGCGTGTGCTGTTCACAACGTGCAAGTGTGCTGTAGACAACATGGTTTATTCCTTAGAACAGAGGATTTTTCTGGTGTTGGAATTCCACCGCCTAGAACACAGTGTTGTTGCAACAAGACGAAGTTTTCAACGGAGCTTTAATGTAACCAAAGCACCGAAAAGCGATACAATAAAGGATCTGTTTGAAAAATTTCAACGGACTGGGAATGTGACGGATGAACGTGCTGGAAAGGTAGGGCGACCGCGTATGGCAACCACAGAGGGCAACGCGCAGCTAGTGCAGCAGGTGATCCAACAGCGGCCTTGGGTTTCTGTTCGCCGTGTTGCAGCTGCGGTCCAAATGACGCCAACGTCCACGTATCGTCTCATGCGCCAGAGTTTACACCTCTATCCATACAAAATTCAAACGCGGCAACCCCTCAGCGCCGCTACCATTGCTGCACGAGAGACATTCGCTAACGATATAGTGCACAGGATTGATGACGGCGATATGCATGTGGGCAGCATTTGGTTTACTGACGAAGCTTATTTTTACCTGGACGGCTTCGTCAATAAACAGAACTGGCGCATATGGGGAACCGAAAAGCCCCATGTTGCAGTCCCATCGTCCCTGCATCCTCAAAAAGTACTGGTCTGGGCCGCCATTTCTTCCAAAGGAATCATTGGCCCATTTTTCAGATCCAAAACGATTACTGCATCACGCTATCTGGACATTCTTCGTGAATTTGTGGCAGTACAAACTGCCTTAGACGACACTGCAAACACCTCGTGGTTTATGCAAGATGGTGCCCGGCCACATCGCACGGCCGACGTCTTTAATTTCCTGAATGAATATTTCGATGATCGTGTGATTGCTTTGGGCTATCCGAAACATACAGGAGGCGGCGTGGATTGGCCTCCCTATTCGCCAGACATGAACCCCTGTGACTTCTTTCTGTGGGGACACTTGAAAGACCAGGTGTACCGCCAGAATCCAGAAACAATTGAACAGCTGAAGCAGTACATCTCATCTGCATGTGAAGCCATTCCGCCAGACACGTTGTCAAAGGTTTCGGGTAATTTCATTCAGATACTACGCCATATTATTGCTACGCATGGTGGATATGTGGAAAATATCGTACTATAGAGTTTCCCAGACTGCAGCGCCATCTGTTGTTGAAAAATGTAACTACTGTAATTTCGAAAGTTTGTCTGCCTGAAAATGTACTGTTGTCCCAAGCATATTGCAACAATCGGTGTATTTCTATCGCTGCTCGTTTAGTTTTTATTGCCGTTTCAAATATACCGGTCATTTTTGAAACACCCTGTATTATCTACTTGTTATGTTGAGTTCCGTCCGCTCCCGGTAGCTGAGTGGCGCCGGCACGTTAGCTCAGCGTGTTCGGTCAGAGGGTTAGCTGCCCTCTGTAATAAAAAAACTGAGTGAATGGATCAACGAACAACCTGAACGAGTGTCATCGGACGTCCGCTACGAACAAAGTCAACGAACAATACAGAACGCCGGCCGGAGTGACCGAGCGGTTAAAGGCGCTACAGTCTGGAACCGCACGACCGCTACGGTCGCAGGTTCGAATCCTGCCTCGGGCATGGATGTGTGTGATGTCGTTAGGTTAGTTAGGTTTAAGTAGTTCTAAGTTCTAGGGGACTTATGACCACAGCAGTTGAGTCCCATAGTGCTCAGAGCCATTTGAACAATACAGAACAAAATGAGATTAAAAAAAGAAAAGTGGTCAGCGCGACAGACTGTCAATCCTAAGGGCCCGGGTTCGATTCCCGCCTGGGTCGGAGATTTTCTCAGCCAAGGGTCTGGGTGCTGTGTTGTCCTAATCATCATCATTTCATCCCCATCGACGTGCAAGTCGCCGAAGTGGCGTCAAATCGAAACACTTGCACCAGGCGAGCGGTCTACCCGACGGGAGGCCCTCGTCACACGCCATTATTATTATTATTATGTTGAGTTCCAGTCAAGAGTTTGTTCCTAGACTCGTTACGTTAGAGGCATTTAGCAGTTTTTTAAGTGGAACCATGGGAAACACGCCCAAAGCATAATACCACCTCTTTCGTACTTAAATGTTGGCGTTACGTTTTACGTCTTAGTCCTCAGGAGGGGGCAAGGGCTTCACGTAATAATTTTGGTCCACAGGTTGCAATGAAAGAAATACTTTATTAACAAACACAAAAAATATACAGTTCACATTTGAGATGTGAAAAAAGGAAATAATCTCCACGTCAGATAAAATGAGACTGTATCTTAGTATAGGTGATTTTCCGTTTGGGGTGAAACGTCCCCTTTGAACAATTATTCAAGACTGTGCTTAAACTGACACACAATATTTTAAGCGCAACGCAATCTGACTATCAAAGATCCCTGCAAAAGAATGGCCCTGAGTAACATTAAACTATACCTTTCAGAAATCACTTACCTCACAAAAATCTTCATTACTCGAACTACTGCAATACAGCGAGCGCCACTACTGCCAGCTAAATGAAAGATTCAAACTACTGAAGGCACTAACTACTGATAGGGATAGTTAGCAAATGAAAGATATTAACAGAGAACAAACAATGTATTTACCTTAATAGTCATAATATATATAGCAGTTCATGACAAATTACAAAACTCTGCCATCTCTCTCCCCACATCCTCCAACTGCGCAACGCTACGCGCTGTTCACGTCCAGCTGCCCAACACTACAATGGCAGACACCAATGCAAACTAGCCAGAGACTGCACACAGCACAGCCAGTGATTTTCGTACAGAGCGCTATGTGGCGTTACCAATAAGAAAACATAAACAGCTTACTTACAGGGGTATCAGGTCAATAACTGCTCGGTGTCTGGTCGGTATCTTAGACAATAGTCTGGCCGGTGTCTGGGACGGTGTTCGGCTGCCTCTGGTGCAGGCTACTTGGTGTTTTGGAAGTTGCAGGCTCGTTGGTGTCGACGTCCAGTCAGCGATTTCGGTGGTGGCTGAAAACTGCTGCTGGAGACACTACCAAGATGAGTGCAGGGAGCAGCTGGTGTTGGGGCCGCAGTATGACTGCCGTCGGCTAGTGGTCGTGCAACGTCTTAACTAATCCCGTGTTGGGATTTCCGTGACGCGTCACATGACATGCGAACGTGCGCCACGTGGTCTGCGGATGAAACGTAGTGCCGTCTTCGCAGCATCGCTGTCGGCTATGCAAGCTGCTGGCGTGCGATGCTGGTGTCTCTCGTGGAGCCTGCTGGGGTCTGGCTTGTGCACGGAACGGCGTATTGTTGTCGTCGTCTGCCACTGTTAAGCCGTCGACACACGGACCGTGCATTCGAGCGTTGAGAGTGCCGAGTTTCTGGAGCCATACCATGGAATAGCACGCTCGGGAGTCTTTCCGAACGTGCAGAGCAATATCTGGCGTGTCAGATATTCTGAGCGTGCGTCCGAGCGTTGACCAGTGAGATGGCACAACGCCACCTACGTCACACGCACGCCGTCTCCCTTCAGTACAGAGCTGTGAGGCGCCATATTGCCATTCATTTTAAGCCCATGTGTATATATGCCGTTTCTGAGCACAAGCAAATTGAATAATGAGAAACATCATATCCGTGGCAAAAGAATTATTGTAACTTGCGTATTATGAGAGTAGGCTATTTGAAGGCAGCGACGCACTGAAGATCCACCCAAAACGCATTGTTCTTGGTACAATCTGTTATAATTAAATTTCAATTAGTAACGTATGTACGATTAAGGTTTTCAGCAACCGTTCGATCGACGAAGATCCGTACCCAAAGACAGGGTGTAACACTTCCGCCCTTTCGGACGTGCGTTAGCTCAATAAAGCCTGTACTGTAATAAGTTCACGGGCTTCACCTTGTAAACAAGGATTTAGTACATAAGTTGACCGCGTGTACCTAATGGAAGCAAGATCGAACCTACACTCAGTTAGTAACTACAGTGATGCGTCAAGCAAATGTAAAGTATAATTACGCGTTCGCATGGACAAGAAGTACACACAGTAGATACTACCAATGATAAATAATACGGTCGCCAGCCTAATTAGGCATTGAGTGAGTTTTTCCTTGTACAAGTGTGTGCATGTACAAGCATAACAACACGTAGTACTGCTGCGTTATATGGCAGAGTTTGGCATAGGAAAAATCCACTGAACTAAAGTTTTCTTCTTTTGTACTAATTTGGATGAGTTAAAATTTCACAACACCACACAGCAATGGTTACTACGAGCTGCACTTTGTATATTGATCAGACTGAAATCGGGCATAGATTACCCTAGAATCAGCAATTTTGAAAACACACATACAATGTCACTATTAAAATTGGAAAAAACACTAATACACTTAGGTTTAATATAGAAATTAATTTTACTGTTCAATTCTGATCAGTACACTTCAAAATGTGCAAGAATAGGCAAGAGAATGGGGGGGGGGGGGCCTGAAACTGTTATGGTCATTATACTGCAACTAGTAAGTCCTGAAGGTAAATTAACACTCAAAGTTATCAATCTGTGAAGAACTAATCTTTTGTCTTATTTTGAATTACTTAGTTATCATTATTTCAGTCTCAAATTAATTAAATAACATTGCTAGCTCAATTCAAATTTTATCTTTCGATTTAATCACACTGTTGTTCTTTACTAACATTTACATTTGCACTCCTAACTTTCAAACTGCTTTATAGCTTAAATTGGTCTGCAGATAATTTAGTACTAACTGTAAACTTTCAATTCAGGATACTCGGGTTGCACAATATGTGGTAAGGACCCTATTTAGGTCAGTGATAAGGATAAGTAACGGCTAAGGCAATACTGGTAAAAGTCACGTTATTATTGAACAGTCAAAACAGTTTCGACACTGGTCCACACAAATACACTTCTAAAGAAGAAATAAATGTTTGACCTGTGCACGTCGGTGCGGCGGATGGCGGGCAGCGAGATAGCGGGCAGCACAGCACACATACAAGCACGGCTAAGGCTCTCACAGTATCGGCACTTTCATTCTTCTTAGCGTCGTAATCTTTCCACTTTTGTGCCTAAGGATATAGCCATGCCAAGTAGTCGTCGGAATCGGCCCATCCGAGGCTCAATGAAATCCACTTTTCCTGGATAGCCTCCTCGGTACAGTACATGTTCCTCTGACCGATGCCCAACTCCGACTGTGTTACTGAGCCCGTTGTGCCGAACTGCGCCAGTGTGCGTTTTCCCGCGCTCGCCTGCATCCACCTTTTCCCGCGCCCCTACAGGTAGGGTATTCACCACAGGTTTTCTACTACACATATTCTAATGCATTACCTACGTATGGACCAAGTGTTTAAATTACAATTTTCACATCATACAATAGTTTTAACATTAAATACACTTTCCTTTGGTTATCAAATTGCTTAAAATCTAACATAAGTAATGACATTCATTTCAAAAGTTGCGTACAGTTTCTTTAACACGACACAAAAAGGAAAAAAATCCAAAATAATATTTACATTATTTTACATAAATTCAGACAGAAACATTTATCTAAATGCATAAAGAAAAAAAATTATTATAGGTACATTATTGTTACACATGCCCCTGTTTCCAGAAAATTTTCTTAAGTCTAAATTTTATGGGAACACTAAATTTAACAATTATACACTAGTTCTGAATCATTACGTAAATGTCCAAAAAGATTTGTACTACACAATTTCTTTCACTCACTGTATATAGGTTTACACTATTTTAACATATCAAGACCAATTTCTCATTATTTACTTAAGTGCCTTTTGCACAGTCCAACTTCCCATTCTAACATTACTAAAATAGCAATTTAATCATTTCTTCCCAAATTTCTTAAAGAAATAATTTAAAATTCTGGAATGCAAACATTTAACTATAAAAACAAATGCATATTTCGTATACACTATAGGATAATTTGTCGCTGCTTGCTTTGAATAGCAGTCCATTTCTTAACTTACTAAACAAAACACACACACAAAATTTTCAGAAAATTATTTGCACATATTTGCTGACTATTATGTGGATTTGGGCAGTCCATTTCACTTCATATTGTCACATCCTCTGGATTACATTTACTATTTTCCATCGACTATTTATCTGCCCTCATTGGTATTTGGCAGTCCTTCATATTATGGTTCATACACTGCCCATTTTCATTTTTGACAGTTCCATCTGTTATCTGTCTGAAAGCATTTATCCTTTCCTTTCAGTCCTTTCCTCCATACATTTTTATAGTTACAGTACAATTGGTAATCTGAAACTCACATAACTACATTAACACACTTTCAAGATTATACAGACATTTACAAAGAATAGTTACATTTGAAATAACTTGGGTTCAGCATAAAATATAGCACAATTACTCGTTTCTGGGAACATACAGTTTCAGGTCCACAATATTTCTTACACCTAAAGGTCTTTTGGATTTTGGGTAGATTAGGTAGTAAGCATTTTCGTGTGGAATGTTCTGTATTATATATGGTCCGTTATAAATATATTTAAATTTTGAAATTTCATTGTTTAGTTCACTAGATTTTTCGTGGGTTTTTAAAAGAACATAATCTCCAACTTTAAATTTTGAAACTTTTAGATTTTTATCATGTCTTCTAGATCTAGATTCAGCTTTTTGCTTTGTCCTTTTTATTATCAATTCTTCCATTTGATTCAATCCCAAACTTGTACAAGGTGGAAACTCTAATTTTTCTTCAATTAAACTTTTACTACTTCTGCCTAACAAAATTTCTTCCGGTGGGAATCCTGTAGTTTCATGATGTAATGTGTTCATGACATTCTCAAAATCCGATATGAATCTGCCCCAAGCTCTAATTCAACAAAACAATAATTCACTTTTAGATAACACTGAGTTACAGTAACAATAAAGTCATGCATCATATTAATAATATATACAATTACAGTACCCTGCCCCCTAGTCTCTTTATTAACAAGGCAGTCTTTTATAGTTCATAAAACAGTCACATAAGTCTGGTGGCTTCTTAGGCCTCTGGAGTTCAAAGTCTTTGCTTACTTGAACTCTTCGCAAAATAAACACAGAGTCGTCAGGTGGCTCTTTCTTTCTTTGTTCTGTTTCAACGTCTGGATTTTGTTTTGATACTTCGTCATCGTTAGGTACAATATCGTACATAACTGCATCCCCTTTGATTTCACTGATTTTCTCATACCCTCTTTCAGTAAAAGTATATTCACTTTCTTTTACACCTAAAAATACATCTTCACTAGAGTCATCACTGCTCTCTTCCTCCACATCTGATTCGCTTAAGTACGCTACTTTTGCACAATAAGGAAAGTTAGTATATTCAATTTTGTCTGTATTTGCGTAGGTTTCATCATCTGAACTATCGTCGGAATCCGACCATTCTGGATCGCTATCAGGTTCTAACATAAAGGCTTTTCTGAGACAGGCACTAAGTTCCTCCTCGGTATTGTCGTCAGGCTTAGATTTTAATTCAATCTCCTCTTTTGGCGAAACGGCCTCATCATCAGCTTTATTTACATCTACTGTGACTTCATATTCGGTGTAATCCTCGTGGACTTTAATTACTTTCATGTAATCATCTGCCCCTTCTCCACAGTGCCTCTCGGTAGCAGCTTGCACTATTGGCGGCTTGTTAGCAGAAGTTATTTCTTCATCAATGCTGAGGATTTCATCCTCCAAATCCTTCCTATCATTAACCTTTCTCTTATCGGCAGCACGCGTACTCTGCGCGGCGCTATTTATTCTCCCCTCTTCAAATTTGGGCCACATCACTTTATTGACGCCCCTATCATTTCCCTTTCTATTAACTAATTTCTTCGCCTCATACTCCTTCTTAAAATCCTCCCACTCACATTGCTTTAGGCCCTTGTACAGATCGTCGATCTGCACACGCCAATCAGTTACTTCTGCTAATTCATTATCGCCCTTTTCCTCATTGCAAACACTGCTAACCGCACCTCTCTGTGTATTCACAGTCTCATCTATTGTTTCCTTTGCCACGGAATTATCACTCGTAAAATTTTCATTATCTCTTACGGCTACGTTCGTACCTACTGCTGCCGTATTGCTAGCGGCTTCTCTCTGAACAGATGTTCCGCTAGGCTGGGTCGTTGCCCTCTGATGCTCCACTCGCCCGTTAACCTGGAGTTTTCTGTGCGGCCGATATGACTCATGCTGGCTCGCACCTGACGCTTGTCTCGCTACAACATGTGGCGTCGCTTCACGCCTGTCTCTAACCTGTCTCATTACATTGCGGTCGGTCCGGTATATTTTCTTAAATCGGGGCCGGTATGTATTGTCCGCTTCCGTTTGGCCCGCAACGTTCGCGGAAATTAGTTTCCCGCGTCGTTATGGTTTTGCGCGGTGTACTCTCGACCGCGACCAGGATAACCTCCTCTGCCTCTTCCTCTGCGTCTTCCTCTCTGTATTATATTGACGCGAAATCCATCGCCGTCATTTCTTTCGTTATTGTGTCGGGTATTACGGTTGCCAAAATTTTGATAATTGGCACGACTTTCGCGCCAATGGTCTTCGTCTTCGACCCTTTCTAGAAATGCTTGGAAGCTACGATGGTTGCTTCCTACATACCTCTTTGAATCTTCTGGGAGCTTTTTATACAGTTCCCAGATAATTTCTGAATCCGATCTCCGGCCTCTTAAATGTGTCAATTTCCGGTACCAATATTCACAGAAATCTTTCAAAGAATTCCTGCCCCTGTTATCATGCTGTTTGGCCATGATAAACTCGCGCCATAAATGGTCCTGCTTTTGTTCAGACCAATATTCTTCCGTAAATCTTTGCCTGAATTCTTCGAACGTCATTCGTTCGGTATTTAAATTGATTCCCCAGCGCTTAGCGTCACCTGCTAAGGCGCTAATTACTACATTTATCTTTTCCTGATCAGACAAGTGCTCAGGAAATACTCTCTCGCAATTTTTGATAAAGTCTAACGGATGCCACCCGTTATGTTTCTTTGCGGGATCAAAGCGTTCCTCGCCTTCTAATAGCTTCGTAATCGGTGTGCCATTACAGACAACACCAGGCCTATCTTTAATTTTGCTCTCTAGATCGAAAATTTTGCCTTGAATTTTCGTAGTATTTTCTTCACAATTTTGAACACATCCGGTTACTTTATTATCTAATTCTTTTTCAGTGTCTACAACTACCTTTTTCAACTGAGGTATTCCGTGTTGACATTCGTTTACGATCTCAGTTTTAAGACCGAAAACTTTTTCGTCTACCTTAGTTTCAACCAGAGGGTCTACTTTCTCTTGGATGTTGAGAATTTCAACATCGAATCTACTGTTAATGTTACCAATTTCCTCCTGCATAGTATCCATATTTTTGTTAATGGTGTCAATTTCAAATTTCGTATTATTTACCACAGAACTTAAATTTCACACTTTTTGTTCTACCTGCTCTATTTGTTTACTAATTCTAATTCCTTGATCTTTGACCTGTGCTTTAATTTGATCAACGTGTGTTTTAAGCTGCTCGTTTTGTGTTTTGATCTGATGGCCCTGCGTTTTGAGCTGCTCGTCAACGTGCGTTTTGAGCTGATTAACCTGATTGCCGACTTGTTTTTGAAGTTGCTCATTCTGTCCTACAATTTGTTTGATTAATTGTTCAAATAAGTCATTCATGCTTAAAATTTTTACACTGTTTTGTTCTACGGAATCCGTGTGTTCTGGTCCTACTTCATAAGTTTCTTTCGGTTCTTTCTTTATTTGCGGTGAATCAAATATGTCAGTGGATTCGTTCACGTACCCACTATCCTCTACAAAGTCACCCTCTTCTTCCTGTTTTGTCCCTTGCTGTGTTCGAGGCGATCGCGACATTTCAATCTGTTCGTTGACGTGTTCATGGTATTGTATGTACGCCAATTGTCTTCCGCTAACGCCATCTGTTATCTGGCCGCGTAAACTCCGGCTACTGCTAGCCGCATTCTCCATTTCGCTCGGCACATCTACCCCGTCTACGTTCTTGTCCATATTAAATGCCAACTACACTACACTATTGTACTTGACTCACACTATAATTTATTTTACTGAACTTTATTGCTATTCGTGCCACTGAGCATCCACTGTTCGGTCTTTACGTTAGTTTGTAACCGACAACACTGGATGTCCTGTCACCGGGAAGCCACTTGTAACACTTCCGCCCTTTCGGATGTGCGTTAGCTCAATAAAGCCTGTACTGTAATAAGTTCACGGGCTTCACCTTGTAAACAAGGATTTAGTACATAAGTTGACCGCGTGTACCTAATGGAAGCAAGATCGAACCTACACTCAGTTAGTAACTACAGTGATGCGTCAAGCAAATGTAAAGTATAATTACGCGTTCGCATGGACAAGAAGTACACACAGTAGATACTACCAATGATAAATAATACGGTCGCCAGCCTAATTAGGCATTGAGTGAGTTTTTCCTTGTACAAGTGTGTGCATGTACAAGCATAACAACACGTAGTACTGCTGCGTTATATGGCAGAGTTTGGCATAGGAAAAATCCACTGAACTAAAGTTTTCTTCTTTTGTACTAATTTGGATGAGTTAAAATTTCACAACACCACACAGCAATGGTTACTACGAGCTGCACTTTGTATATTGATCAGACTGAAATCGGGCATAGATTACCCTTGAATCAGCAATTTTGAAAACACACATACAATGTCACTATTAAAATTGGAAAAAAACACTAATACACTTAGGTTTAATATAGAAATTAATTTTACTGTTCAATTCTGATCAGTACACTTCAAAATGTGCAAGAATAGGCAAGAGAATGGGGGGGGGGCCTGAAACTGTTATGGTCATTATACTGCAACTAGTAAGTCCTGAAGGTAAATTAACACTCAAAGTTATCAATCTGTGAAGAACTAATCTTTTGTCTTATTTTGAATTACTTAGTTATCATTATTTCAGTCTCAAATTAATTAAATAACATTGCTAGCTCAATTCAAATTTTATCTTTCGATTTAATCACACTGTTGTTCTTTACTAACATTTACATTTGCACTCCTAACTTTCAAACTGCTTTATAGCTTAAATTGGTCTGCAGATAATTTAGTACTAACTGTAAACTTTCAATTCAGGATACTCGGGTTGCACAATATGTGGTAAGGACCCTATTTAGGTCAGTGATAAGGATAAGTAACGGCTAAGGCAATTCTGGTAAAAATCACGTTATTATTGAACAGTCAAAACAGTTTCGACACTGGTCCACACAAATACACTTCTAAAGAAGAAATAAATGTTTGACCTGTGCACGTCGGTGCGGCAGATGGCGGGCAGCGAGATAGCGGGCAGCACAGCACACATACAAGCACGGCTAAGGCTCTCACAGTATCGGCACTTTCATTCTTCTTAGCGTCGTAATCTTTCCACTTTTGTGCCTAAGGATATAGCCATGCCAAGTAGTCGTCGGAATCGGCCCATCCGAGGCTCAATGGAATCCACTTTTCCTGGATAGCCTCCTCGGTACAGTACATGTTCCTCTGACCGATGCCCAACTCCGACTGTGTTACTGAGCCCGTTGTGCCGAACCGCGCCAGTGTGCGTTTTCCCGCGCTCGCCTGCATCCACCTTTTCCCGCGCCCCTACAGATAGGGTATTCACCACAGGTTTTCTACTACACATATTCTAATGCATTACCTACGTATGGACCAAGTGTTTAAATTACAATTTTCACATCATACAATAGTTTTAACATTAAATACACTTTCCTTTGGTTATCAAATTGCTTAAAATCTAACATAAGTAATGACATTCATTTCAAAAGTTGCGTACAGTTTCTTTAACACGACACGAAAAGGAAAAAAATCCAAAATAATATTTACATTATTTTACATAAATTCAGACAGAAACATTTATCTAAATGCATAAAGAAAAAAAATTATTATAGGTACATTATTGTTACAAGGGGAGTTGCACAGGTCACACCAATATTGAAGAAAGGTGGTAGGAATAATCCACTAAAATACAGGTCCATATCATTAACCTCGATATACAGCAGTATTTTGGAACACATATTGTGTTCGAACATTATGAATTACCTCGAAGAAAACGGTCTATTGACACACAGTAAACACGGATTTAGAAAAGATCGTTCTTGTGAAACACAAATACCTGTTTACTCGCACGAAGTTCAAAAATGTTAAAATATGTTTGAAATCTTATGGGACTTAACTGCTTAGGTCATCAGTCCCTAAGCTTATACACTACTTAACCTAAATTATCCTAAGGACAAACACACACACCCATGCCCGACGGAGGACTCGAACCTCCGCCGGGACCAGCCGCACAGTCCATGACTGCAGCGCCTCAGACCTCTCGGCTAATCCCGTGCGGCTCGCACGAAGTGCTATCGACAAGGGATTTCAAGTTGATTCCATATTTCTGGATTGAAGGAAGGTCCGTTGACACTGTACCACACAAGCGGCTTGAAGTGAAATTGCGTGCCTATGGAATATCGTCTCAGTTGTGTGACTGGATTCGTGATTTCCTGTCAGAGGGGTCACAGTTAGCAGTAACTGACGGAAAGTCATTGAGTAAAACAGAAGTGATTTCTGTCGTTCCCGAAGGTAGTGTTGTAGGCCATTTGCTGTTCCTTATCAACATAAACGATTTGGGAGACAATCTGAGCAGCCGTCTTAAGTTGTTTGCAGATGAAAGTGTCGTTTATCAACTAGTACAGTCATCAGAAGACCAAAACAAATTGCAAAACGATTTAGAAAAGATATATGTATGGTGCGAAAATTGGAAATTGACGCTGAGAAACGAAAAGTGAAGTCATCCACACGACTGCTAAAAGGAATCCGTTGAACTTTGGTTACACGATAAATCAGTCAAATCTAAAGGCCGTAAATTCAACTAAATACCTAGGAATTACAATTACGAACTACTTAAATTGGAAGGAACACATAGAAAATGTTGTGGGGTATGCTAACCAAAAGCTTCGTTTTATTGGCAGGATACTTACAAGGGAATCTTGTATGGGGTCCGTAGGCCCTTACTGTAGGTTTGCACTCGGCACAGGTCGACAGGGCAAACTATCGATAGTGTGTCGAGTGGCGAGAGCGAGTGGAGAGTTGAGTCAGCAGTTCCCGTGTGGCGGGCCGAGCTGGGCAGAAGCCAGCAGTTGTTGTAATGCGAGGTTTACCGACAAAGGGAGTGGCCATCGCCGCGGTTTAACCCCTTTGTGTTAGTATAATATGGGAAAGTGATAAAGTATAATTACGAGAGTGATCAGTGATATTTCTGTGCCGATATTTGAGAATTCGCGTCTACCGCGCCGGCATCATTTGGATTGCAGTGTTGGATTGCAGTGATTGTATCAGCGTGTGACGAATGAATAGCGAGGAAGCCTGTGCTGAGATTAGCCGTTATTAAAAGTGTATGACGAAGGCAGTGGCTGTCTCCTTCTTTTTGTGTTTTTGAGGCGAATATAGGTTCTTGATTAGCGAAGCTGTGTTGTTGTTCTTCTTGTTAACAGACATTTCATTATTACAGCATTTGAGAAGGACAAAATGGAATGTAACAACTCCGTAGCAGTCCATTCCGATTGCCAGCCCCATTAGGTACACGGTCACATTAATTAATTATTACTTGGGCTGCTATCAGATCCCGATCGAGCGGGATACATAAATCGGACGTGTTACAACCTCCCCATCGCACCCCCCTCAGATTTAGTTATAAGTTGGCACAGTGGATAGGCCTTGAAAAACTGAACACAGATCAATCGAGAAAACAGGAAGAAGTTGTGTGGAACTACGAAAAAAAAAGCAAATATACAAACTGAGTAGTCCATGCGCAAGATGGGCAACATCAAGGAGAGCGTGATCTCAGGAGCGCCGTGGTCCCGTGGTTAGCGTGAGCAGCCCCGGACCGAGAGGTCCTAGGTTCAAGTCTTCCCTCGAGTGAAAAGTTTAATTTTTTATTTTCAGACTATTATCAAAGTTCAGGCACTCACGCATAATCAACTTCGCTCTCCAAAATTCCAGACATGTTCAGATTTGCTTGGACATATGCAGGATTTGACGGTCTACACACGAAAAAGTATGAAAACGTTAAAAACATATGTTTTGACAGAGCACAGGGAAAACTGTGTGACTGTGAAACAGTTGCATTCATTTGTTGCAGTTTCTGTGACAAACTCTTATGTTTTCATCACTTTTTTGGCAGTGATTATCACATCCACAAGAAAACCTAAATCGGGCAAGATAGAAGAATCTTTTTACCCATTCGCCAAGTGTACAAGTTAGGTGGGTGGACAACATGTTCCTGTCATGTGACGCACATGCCGTCACCAGTGTCGTATAGAATATATCAGACGTGTTTTCCTGCGGAGGAATCGGTTGACCTATGACCTTGCGATCAAATGTTTTCGGTTCCCATTGGAGAGGCACGTCCTTTCGTCTACTAATCGCATGGTTTTGCGGTGCGGTCGCAAAACACAGACACTAACTTTATTACAGTGAACAGAGACGTCAATGAACGAACGGACAGATTATAAGCTTGCGAAAACAACGCGACCACGCTAACCACAGGACCACGGCGCTCCTGAGCTCACATTATCCTTGATGTTGCATATCTTGCGCATGGACTACTCAGTTTGTATATTTTGCTTATTTTTTTCATAGTTCCACACAACTTCTTCCTGTTTTCTCGATTGATCTGTGTTCAGTTTTTCAAGGCCTATCGCTGTGCCAACTTATAACTAAATCTGAGGGGGGTGCGATGGGGAGGTTCCCTTGTTAGGAAATGTAACAGATTTACTAAGGAGACTGCCTACACTACGCTTGTCCGTTCTCTTTTAGAATACTGCTGTGCGGTGTGGGATTCTTACCAGATGGGATTGACGGAGTACACCGAAAAAGTCCAAAGAAGGGCAGCACGTTTTGTGTTATCGTGAAATGTGGGAGAGAGTGTCACAGAAATGATACAGGATTTGGGATGGACATCATTAAAAGAAAGGCTTTTTTCTTTGCGAAGGAATCTTCTCATGGAACTCCAATCACCAACTTTCTCCTCCGAATGCGAAAATATTTTGTTGACGCCGACCTACATAGCAAGAAATATCACAATGATAAAATAAGGGAAATAATAGCTCTTACGGAATGATACAGGTGTTCGTTCTTTCCGAGTGCTGTATGGGATTGGAATAATAGAGAATTGTGAAGGTGATTCGATGAACCCTCTGCCAGGCACTAAAATGTGATTTTCAGAGTATCATTTAGATGTAGATGTAGACTGAACGTCCGTGGCGGCAAGTACGCCAGAGCGGCATGGCTCTGCAATTCAGAGCAGGGCGCGTCTAGAGATGCGGAAGCCCCCCGTCGTTCACGTAGCGGAGCAGTGGAGCCTGCCTGTGCGAGAGCGACAGTTTGCCTGGAGCTGGAAGGCACCCGATACACGTGGGAAAGTTCTGTCTGTATCAGTGTTTTACTTCCAACTAACGAAGGCAGTGAGATGGACCACCATCACGAAATATCCAGATTACCCTTCGTACCACCAAAAGCACATCCTCCACAGCAGGGGAGGCAGGCTCACCTGCAGGGAGTGTAGATATGACTACCTGTGACGCATTGCGTGTGTGTGTGAAATCTTATGGAACTTGCAACTTCCTGGCAGATTAAAACTGTGTGCCGGACCGAGACTCGAACTCGGGACCTTTGCCTTTCGCGGGTAAGTGCTCTACCAACTGAGCTACCCAAGCACGACTCACGCCCGTCCTCACAGCTTTACTTCTGCCAGTACCTCGCCTCCTACCGACCAAACTTTACAGAAGCTCTCCTGCGAACCCTGCAGAACTAGCACTCCTGAAAGAAAGGATACTGCGGAAACATGGCTTAGCCACAGCCTGGGGGATGTTTCCAGAATGAGATTTTCACTCTGCAGCGGAGTGTGCGCTGATATGAAACTTCCTGGCAGATTAAAACTGTGTGCCGGACCGAGACTCGAACTCGGGACCTTTGCCTTTCGCGGGCAAGTGGTCTACCAACTGAGCTACCGAAGCACGACTCACACCCGTCCTCACAGCTTTACTTCTGCCAGTACCTAACCTCCTACCTTCCAAACTTTACAGAAGCTCTCCTGCGAACCCTGCAGAACTAGCACTCCTGAAAGAAAGGATACTGCGGAGACATGGCTTAGCCACAGCCTGGGGGATGTTTCCAGAATGAGATTTTCACTCTGCAGCGGAGTGTGCGCTGATATGAAACTTCCTGGTAGATTAAAACTGTGTGCCGGACCGAGACTCGAACTCGGGACCTTTGCATTTCGCGGGCAAGTGCTCTACAAACTGAGCTACCGAAGCACGACTCACGCCCCGTCCTCACAGCTTTACTTCTGCCAGTACCTAACCTCCTACCTTCCAAACTTTACAGAAGCTCTCCTGCGAACCCTGCAGAACTAGCACTCCTGAAAGAAAGGATACTGCGGAGACATGGCTTAGCCACAGCCTGGGGGATGTTTCCAGAATGAGATTTTCACTCTGCAGCGGAGTGTGCGCTGATATGAAACTTCCTGGCAGATTAAAACTGTGTGCCGGACCGAGACTCGAACTCGGGACCTTTGCCTTTTGCGGGCAAGTGCTCTACCAACTGAGCTACCCAAGCACGACTCACGCCCGTCCTCACAGCTTTACTTCTGCCAGTACCTCGCCTCCTATCTTCTAAACTTTACAGAAGCTCTCGTGTTAACCCTGCAGAACTAGCACTCCTGAAAGAAAGGATACTGCGGAGACATGGCTTAGCCACAGCCTGGGGGATGTTTCCAGAATGAGATTTTCACTCTGCAGCGGAGTGTGCGAAGGTAGGAGGCGAAGTACCTTCCAAACTTTACAGAAGCTCTCCTGCGAACCCTGCAGAACTAGCACTCCTGAAAGAAAGGATACTGCGGAGACATGGCTTAGCCACAGCCTGGGGGATGTTTCCAGAATGAGATTTTCACTCTGCAGCGGAGTGTGCGAAGGTAGGAGGCGAAGTACCTTCCAAACTTTACAGAAGCTCTCCTGCGAACCCTGCAGAACTAGCACTCCTGAAAGAAAGGATACTGCGGAGACATGGCTTAGCCACAGCCTGGGGGATGTTTCCAGAATGAGATTTTCACTCTGCAGCGGAGTGTGCGAAGGTAGGAGGCGAAGTACTGGCTGAAGTAAAGCTTTGAGGACGGGGCGTGAGTCGTGTTTGGGTAGCTCAGTTGGTTAGTTCGGCGCTAGCGGCCGTGCGAAGCGGAGGTCCGATACTTCCGCCTGTGCGGCGTGTGCGAGTGTTTGTTTACTTGTGGACTTAATCTGCGCGCGGGCTAGTAACAACGATCATGGCGAACAAGTACAGGAAAACTACATTACGATTCACTTTCTGCAAAGACTACGAACGACCAAAGGCTTTAGCAGTGGAACGATTCATTCGAGAGGACGTCAAGATACCGCCAAACGATATTGTCGGAATTCATCTGTCCATCGTTAGTCCCACGGTGTATGTTAAGATGGTAAATGACGCGGCGTGTGAGAGAATTCTACAGGCGACAAAAGCAGGTCTCCGATTTTGCCATAGTGACGGGAATGTCGGCACGGTAACTGTAGAACATGCTGGTCTGGGTGTACGGACAATACGTGTTTTTGAGCTGCCTTTTGAGCTCCCGGCTGACGAAGTTATCGAGGCTTTTAAGCCATACGGCACGGTACATGGTCACACAGCAGAACGCTGGACACAATTCGCCACGTACCCAGTTCTTAACGGAGTGCGACAGATCACTATTGATCTTCAGAAGCATGTATCGTCCTATCTGACAATTGGTGGTTGTCGGGCGGTGGTGATTTACGATGGTCAACCACGTACATGTTCTGGCTGTGGCGAGGAGGGACACCTCAGGTCGAACTGTATGCAACGGCGGATTACGCAACTGCCTTCAGATGTGCGTCTGCTGATGACCGAAAAGACACAGCCCTGGTGGAAGATGGCACTCTCCGAAACTTTGTAGCAGACGTCGGGATGACAGAGGTTGCTGCTCCATCGAGCATACAATCTACGGCGACAACATCCGATGAGACCGAACTCCCACCAAGCACACCGATAGTACATGAAGCAGTTCCAGCCACTACGGATGCTGTACCGTCTGGAACGCACTCTGTGACGACAACATCAGTTTCGACCGAACTCCCGCCAAGTACAACGATGGGACTCGAAACACTTCCTGTTCCTACGGATGCTTTTCTGTCGGGCAGCCGTGATTCCCTACAATCTGAGGACACGGAAGGAAGATCACGCAAACAACGTTCCCCGAAAAGGAGGAAACGGCGTCGTCGCACGACATCTCCTAGGGATGACTCCCCTTGCCCCGACGACGATGTGCCTGTGGACCAAGACGACACAACAGCCTCTACGAAACAGGATGAGGCAATGGAAACTGTTCGATCAGACCCGCAGCGGTCTGTCACATTGACGGTACCGGGACGTGGTGATGCTGAAGAGGAATCACAACCAATTGGCTCTCCCGAAGCAGATGCTGTGGCAATGGACACGAATATATTACCGCCTGCAAAGATGTGGATGACGATATTGAGGAGGCGCCGGACGTCATACAGAGGCAGCCGGCACTCACGAAGACGGCCTAATAATTGCTGAAGGTGAAGGGAGAGGGGCGAGAGAACGTGTTATAACTCAGTCCCCAGCGCCGATGCAGGGAGATGGTGTTGCGCATCGACAGAGTGGGATTCAACGCCATGCGAACCGTATTGCGACATTAAATATCAATGACGTGCGTTCACCGGCCAAAATACACCTACTGAAGGAAACGATTTGGGCATCTGATGTGGATATTGCTTTGCTGCAGGAAGTCCACATAGCTGCACTCCCATACATCGCAGGCTACCAATCCTATTCGTCACATGGAGATCACAATGGGAGTGGGGTGGCAGTTTACGTGCGAGATGGCTTCCCAGTGGAAAACGTGTGTTACCTTCCCTCGGCTAGGGGAATGGCTTTCACGACGTTTGGGACACGCATCATCAATCTTTATGCACCGTCGGGAAACAATCGGCGGCGGGAAAGGGCGCGATTTTATGCAGAAGACATTGCCCCACTTTTCCATGGACGTTATGAATGTGTAATAATTGGTGGAGATTTCAACTGTGTTCTCAGCCCGAAAGACCAATGGCCGCAAGCAAACATCAGCCAAGAGTTGCGAATCGTTGTCAACGACCTTGTACTTAGTGACACGTGGGAATTACGACATGGAGATGCACCGGGATACACCTATGTGACAATTCATTCGGCGAGCAGGTTAGATCGCATTTATATCTCACGCGCTCATGCAAATGATGTCCAGGACGCGGAACGCTGGCCATTGGCATTTTCCGATCACAGCGCTTACATCTGTACGATGCTTCTTCCCCGTAGAGAGGTGTGGAACAGTAAGGCCCCGTGGAAATTAAACATTCAACATCTACATGATCCTGAATGCCGTCACCGGATCCTTGAGACATGGACGATGTGCGAGCGAAGGGTTGGAAGGTATGCGACGAAGCTTGATTGGTGGCTGACTTGTGCTAAACCGGCGCTTCGCCGTACGTTCATCTCATATAGCAGGAAGATGGCAGAATGGCGCCGCCGTACGACCGACTTTTATTTTGCAGCGCTGCGCGACCTGGACGATGGTCCTCCGGGACAGGACGTCTGGATCGAACGCAAAAGGATAAAAGCTAAACTAGTGGCTTTAGCTCGGAAACATCTTCAGGGAACCATGGTGCGCGCCAGATGTCACGATACGATAATGCACGAGATTCCTTCCATGCACCACGTCGTGAATGAACGAAAGTACCGACGACGCGTTTTGGTACGGGAATTAATTACCCGCGAAGACCGGAGAGTGATGCGTCAAGCGGACATTGTCTCTGCATTCGTCGACCATTACCAACACATCTATCGGGAAGAAGCAGCCCGTGTCGATGACCTCGAACGTATAGCCACGTACGTCTACCGTACACTGACGGTGGAAGCCGCGGGAACCTTACTGGAAGCCATTAGCTGTGAGGAAGTACGTGATGCGATCGCAAAGGGTACGTTGAACCGGTCCCCAGGCATTGATGGACTTCCTGCTGAATTTTATCGAGAATTTCGCAACGAAATGGCACCACGATGGACGGAAATGTACAACGAGATGTTAAATTCCGATGCGCCTATTCCACCGGCTTTTATGGAAGGCCTCTTGGTGCCAGTACATAAACCGAAGCCAGGAATTACGGTCACACATTATCGCCCCATCACCCTGCTTAATGCCGACTATAAGATCTTTGCACGGTTGCTAGCGTCCCGATGTCGTATGCTAATTCGTAGCGTTCTCTCTCCAGAACAGACGACACCGGGTGGATCGGTGAATGTGCAAACAGCTACTGGCGAATGCCGTGATGTGATAGCGCTGGCGGAGAAGTGCCGGCTTAAAGCGGCGATGGTGGCGGTTGATTTTGACAGTGCTTTTGATAAGGTGCGCCACAACTATCTGTACGCTGTACTGGAACAAATGGGATTTCCAGACCGTTTTACTGGTCTCATTAGAAGGATTTATGGGGGCGCACAATCCTTGGTACAGGTTAATGGGCGTATAGCAGGGCCCATTCAAATTCGACGATCCATTCGCCAGGGCTGCCCTCTTTCGATGCTGCTGTTCGCGATAGCGTTGGAACCATTAATTGGGAGGCTAACAAATTCTCTTTCTGGGATGGAACTGCGGGGCTACACCTTCAAATGTCGTGCCTATGCGGACGACCTCCTGCTGCTCGTTCGTTCTGAAGAAGAGGTGAAGACGGTCCTTGAACTGTTGTTGGACCACAGTGTGACGGCGGGTAGTGCAGTGAACAAGAACAAATCGGCAGCAATGCCGGTTGGAAGGGGCCTTACGCCAGAAGAAATCAGTCCGTTTCCTTGTGTGCAACGATTCCGCTATCTCGGCATAGACTTTACCTCATCTGTAAAACATACTGCGGCAGTTAACTACCGACGTATTTTACAGACAACACGTACCATGGTCCGACAACATCTCCTACGGCGCCTCGATTCTTTGCAGCGAGTCGAATATCTGAAAACTTATGTGGTTTCTCGAATGGTGCATATTTCGCAGATCCTGCCCCTACCACTCACGCTCGGACGTCGACTTCAATCAGCACTAGGCTATTTTGTGATGATTGGATCGCCCCTCAAAGTGCGATACACAACGCTCACGCTCCCTACGGACAAGGGGGGACTCGGAGTTACGAATGTTCACTGCCGAGCGACGGCGCTCCTTCTAGCCACGATGTACAAGCAATGGCGTAGCGGGCGTGATTCCCTTACATCCCGCCTACTGGATCTCCTAGTTCCAGCGTCCCTCACACCACCGGTAGCGGTGGGCAACATTACGCCACATTTTGCGCATGTATCAACATTTATCGTGGAACTTAGTTATGTCAGAGACGAGCTTCCACGCACGAGACCACCATGCGCGAAGGATTTTTATGTTTGGCTGCAACGACGGATAAGTCGTAATGTCATTGAACTCAAACACCCCAAGTTGCATTGGCCGAAGATTTGGAGACATGTGCACCAAAAATTCCTTCCTACCTTCGTTCGGGCACTGTGGTTCTCTGTCACCTGCGGCAAGTTCAACACCAACGAACGACTCTATGCAATTGGACTAGTGGACACTCCACTATGCCCGAAATGTCGCCAAGTGGATGACGACCATCACCGCTTAACTTGTATCGGGGTGGAGGACGTATGGCTCCTAGGAAGACAGATGGTGGCTTGCTACCTCCGTGTGACCCCGCAACATATTACACCTGCTTCCTTCTTATATCCGGAGAGTGACTACTTTCGGCGACTAAATCACACTCGATCATCTGGGTCAAAGGTTGGACGATCGCGTACCTCTATGGGGATGCTGCCAAGTCGCGACTCGACTTTTGGTATTTCTTGCAGCAAGCCCACAATGAGGTTCATAGATGGTCACACTATGGGAAAACCTTTGCCAGCTATCTTCACGCAGTCTTCCTCGACCCCCCACGCAGTTGGGATGTGCCGGGTGCAGTCGGTGTGCACATTTGACGCTTCTCTCACCGCTCCATATGTAATGCACATACTATACCATGCAATGATCGAGGATGTTCCTTTTAACAGAGTGATGAAAAAAAAAGAAAAAAGTTGGTAGAGCACTTGCCCGCGAAAGGCAAAGGTTCCGAGTTCGAGTCGCGGTCCGGCACACAGTTTTAATCTGCCAGGAAGTTTCATATCAGCGCACACTCCGCTGCAGAGTGAAAATCTTATTCTTATGGAACTTGAAAGGTGGCTACACAGAGTCACAGCGCCAGAGATTGCGCCAAAGTGTATTATTCTGCCGCCTCCACTGGGCAGTAGTTGTTCGGAGGTTGCCGTGGGCAATGCTTGTTGAGAGGATGTCGATAGCAGTACTAGTTGAAGGTATGTCGTCTGCAGTTGTCCTGTTGGTATAGATAGCAGACGTTGTTCGATTGGGGATGTTGTAATGTTCACAGTGTATTTTTCGTCAATATATATGAAGGTAAGAAAATTTGTTTATTTCAAATTCCCTAAATAACAATGCCTCTTGGCCACAGGTTCAGTCAACAAAGCATCTGGCTTGTGTTCATGTATTAGAGTGTAATTTTGGTTTCTATGTGCAATCATAGTATTTCTGGTTTTTTAATTACTTTATTGTGAATGGCGTTTAAAGCATCTTGTCGAATTCAGGAAAAACCGTGCCAGATGAGTACGTTGAATCACACTTCCACACACAGAACAGTTACACTTGTGCTTTGTTGTTTCGTAGCTTTTATAGTTGCTGGGGACTTAATTAATTAATTGTGTTAACGAAAGTTTCCTTTCATTCTTTGTTGGTATTCTATGCAGTCAGATTGCTTACTAATACTAGTCAGGGCCAACCGTTTACGAGGCTTCGTAGCCGGACATACAGCTACTAAAAATATTTGCATTTCATTTAATTAAGCCCCCATGCACGTGGCGACTGCTGCTTCGGATCGTCCCTTGGAATTCTTTTGATAGTAAAAATAGCAGACAGTAGGATTGTTGTAGTGATTTGTAGTTTGGTAATTGTAGTCTATATTGCATGTATAGATTTTGCAACTGAACATTTGTAGTTGTCTTGTCATTCTTCTAATGGTATTTTTGTGGAATTTAATTTTTGATGAGTCGTATACGGGTTTGACAATTTTGTGCAATTGTGAAGGTTTTAATTGTTCGTTGGGCGTGTTTGTCGGGAAGCATTTCGTGTGAATGGTATTGTTGGTGATAAAGTGTTATATTGTGTGTAATTTTCGTATTGTGACGAGTTTTGTGTCCGCCCTCGTGGTCTCGCGGTAGCGTTCTCGCTTCCCGAGCTCAGGGTCCCGGGTTCGATTCCCGGCGGGGTCAGGGATTTTTCCTGCCTCGAGATGACTGGGTGTTGTTGTGTCGTCTTCATCATCATCATTCATCCCCATTACGGTCGGAGGGAGGCAACGACAAACCACCTCCATTAGGACCTTGCGTAGTAAGGCGGTGCGGGTCTCCCGCATCGTTCCCCTACGCTCTGTAAAGAAGCATGGGACGAATTTTGTATGTTACGCGATCGATGAAAAAGGCAAAAATGGTGGATAGTGAGAATGACGAAATTGTTAACATGGCGAACTCGCCAACACAGGAGAACAGTATGATGTATAATGAAATAGAAAATAATGTAATAAGTCGGGAAAATAGTCCGGAACCAGTTCAAAATTTTTCACAATCAAAAAATTTTCAGAATACAAGATTAACGACAGAAGATTCTGGAATAGTATCGATCACAGATAGCTTTACTGCTATGACGAAGGAAGTTAGTTTCATGGGAAATGTTAGGGGCGAAAAGAATTTTGAACAAGTTAATATGGAGCAGTTGATGAGTGCAATATTAAATTTGGGATCACGGTTAGACTCACAAATAGGAACAATTAAAACTGAGATGGGAATAATGGAAACAGAGTTAGACTCACTGGGATCACAGTTAGGAACTGAATTGAAAACGGTGGGATCACAAATAGGAACAATTAAAACAGAGATGGAAACAATGGAAACACGGTTAGACTCACGAATAGGGACATGTTTCAAAAACATGGAAGATGAATTAAAGAACGAAATTAGAGAAGAAGTACAACCAATTTTGAATGCCCACAATAATAGATTAATTTCAATAGAAATTAGACAAAAGGAACAGGGTAGAGAACAGGAAGAAAGAGATCGCGTGATAGTACAAAAATTTTCAGAGTTAAATTTACAACGTGCACACGATGAGGAAGAAATATTTGAAAGAATCGAGGAATCCGCACCAATTGACAGAATAAATAAACTAACACAACAGTATGAACAGTTAACTACTAAATGTGTCAATACCGAAACCCGAGTCGCGACACTTACGGAAGACTTAAATAAACAGAAAGAATAAATAGGTGACTTATCGGAAAGAGATGAGGAGATTTCAGATAAATTGACAAGTCTTAGTTTAAATGGGGACAGAGATTCAGATGATACAGCTCCATTGCCATTTTCAGAAACAGAAGAGTACCAGAACATAAATAAACATGTTGAAAATCAGGGAAAATTTAATGAACGCGTTAAAAGGGAATTTGAGGTGTTACGAAAGCAAGTCAAACAAATTGAAAGCGAAATCGTAGGAAAATACAGCAGAAGAAATTTAGAATCACAGATAGCAGAGGGCTTTGAAGAAAACAATTTATTTCATTTACGAGATGCAACAAAAGAGCGCCAGGCGCGCGAACTTGACGATAATCGACATTCGGACTGGGACAGACGCAGTAGGTCTTTGTCGCCACGAGGCGAAAACTTTACACTTTTTAACTTTTCGGAAATTTAAGATCTTTCGCAATTCTAAGAATGACATACATCCATGTTCATGGTTAGATCAATTTATGTACGCATTTCCACTAAATTGGTCACTAAGTCACAAACTGGAATTAATGTGTGGATATTTAGAAAACGAACCGGCGACGTGCATGCGCGCACTTATTAGAGATTGTAATAATTTAAATGATTTTTATCATGCATTTCTATCGCCATATTGGTCCAAAAACACGCAAGACAGAGTCAAACATAGTCTTATTATGCAGCGTAATTTTAAACAGTCGGAGTTCCGCACGCCGGCAGAATACTTTGAAGACATGATTCGAAAGAATCAGTTCCTTTCCAGTCCTTATAGCCCGACTGAATTAATTCGCATTTGCTTAACTAAGCTGCCACAATCGATAAGACAAATTGCTTTAACCTGAAGATGTAAAGACGACATTGAGACTTTTAAGACTTTGCTACAAGAACTTGAGTATGACAACAACGACGGGACTTCTTGTAATTTTTTCAGTAACGGTAATCACAATAGATTTTCAGAGAGAAGGGATAATGATCGGAACGGACGTTATATGGGTAATTTTGAGAATGACAGACGAAACAGACAGGACAATAGATACCAGCCTTATGACAATAACAGACGTTCTAACAGAAATTACATAGACAATTATAATAACGGAAATTCCTACCGGAATGATCAATCATACGGAAACAGTAATCGGTATCATCAAGACAGAAATTATTCATACAATAATAGAAATACTTACTACAGAAATAACCAGCGTAGTAAATCTAACAGTAATTTCAGAAGTGACAGTCGAAATTACACAAGAAGTAGTCATGCAGATAACCAGGAAAACAGAAATTTTAATAACAGACACAACCAAGAATTTAAATCTAACAGACAGGAGGGACCTAATTGGCATCCTCCGCGTGACAGAAATTCAGAGGGACAAGTGCAAATCTTAGAAATTGATCCGCGAAATGACGCGAATAATCAAAGACGTGACGCAAACAATCGACAATGACTTGTAGCTTCGGCTTCTGGCAGCAATATAGACGGTTCAGAAAGTAATGACAGTACGACTTTACACTACGTACGCCTGGAAGACAAGAGAGACATTTTGCTAGACGAAAAGGAAAATAATGTAGACGCATTTTTACATCCTGTTATTGAAGTATGTGTGGGTTTTAGATTCTGGGAGCCCATTGAATGTTATTAGTGAATCAGTTTTTCGTATATGTGTAAGAACTATTGCTTGTCCTGTGTTACCTGTTTCTAAAACTACAATTCGAGGAGCTATTTCTGGAAAAAGTGTGGAAGTCAAACAACAGATCAACTTAAATTTCATTTGTCAAGGATATGAATTTTCTGCTAATTTTATTATTGTTCCATTACTCAGTACACAAATTATATTAGGTATGGAGTTTCTTAACACGCATAAGGCAATTTTAAACTTTAAGGAAGGAAGTGTGAACTTGACTGTTGCCGGAATGCCAAGATATTTGAAATTTTTCGAGTGTTTAACGAAATCTGATTCAGACACAAAATGTTTAAGGTTTCTTACTTTTGATGTTTTCGCTGAGCATTATAATGACAATGTGTTCATTAATGACAACGACAATAGATACAGAGACGCGTTGGATGATATAATTAATAGTGAAGAATTAATTAATGAAAAGGTTAACAAAGCTGAAGTGCCAGATGACGTTGCAAGAGAAGAATTGCACCAAATTTTGACTTCACATGCTACAGTATTTAGTCATCACACAGGAACTGTACAAGGCTTACAATATTTATTTAAAGTAAAAGAACACACGCCATTTCGAGGAAAAACGTACGCTATTCCTTTGGCTTACAGAGACAATGTTAAAAGTGAACTTCAATACATGTTAGATCAAGGCATTATTGAACCAGCAGTCAGTCCTTATACCAGCACATTACACGTCGTTCTTAAAAAGGATGGGTCAATTCGTTTGGTTCTGGATTCCAGACAGATAAATAATATCATCATTCCTGAAACTGACCGTCCACAAAATCAAGATGAACTTCTTCAATATTTTCATGGGATTAAAGTTTTATCCACGATTGATATGCGCGCAAGTTTTTGGCAAATAGAACTCCACCCTGATTGTAGAAAATACACTGCCTTTTTAGCCTTTGGTAACTGTTATCAATTTCGGAAATTACCGTTTGGACTTACTGTATCTTCTGCAGCATTCATTCGTAGTTTAAACGAAATTTTACCTGTTTATCTTCGTGACAATATTACTTCATATGTTGACGATATTCTTATTGCTAAACGTTCTTGGAGTGAGCATAACAAAATTTTGGATTCATTATAACGTATTTTTGCAAGAATTGGCATTACAGTGAACTTGGAAAAATATGAATTTGGTCGTTCTGAGGTGAAATTTCTCGGTCATATTATTTCTACAGAAGGTATTCTTCCTGATCCAGAGAAACTAGACGCTATTCGTAATTATGCTGTTCCTACTACAAAACGTGATGTTCGTAGTTTCCTTGGTGTCTGTAATTTTCTTAGACGATTTGTTAGATTGGACAATTTGGCCACACCTCGTTTATGTGAACTATCTGGAAAGAATTCTAATTGGTGTTGGGGTGAGGAAGCTCAGTCAGAATTTGAACAACTTCGTGATGCTTTAGTTGCTGCTCCACTTCTTTCACATCCGGATTTATCTAAAGATTTTTGTTTGGCGACGGACTCATCATACAAAGGCCTAGCTGCACACTTATTTCAAGAGACAGAAGAAAACAGCGTTGTAGTACAGAAAACTATTGCATTTGGAAGTCGTGTTCTCTCTCAATCAGAAAAGAATTATTCGATTACGGAACTTGAAGCCTTGGCTGTTGTTTGGGCTTTCACAAAATTTCGCATATTTTTGTATGGCAGACATACTAAGGTTTACACCGATCATCGCGCTCTGGAATTTCTTATGTCAACAAAATTAACACATGGAAGATTGTCACGATGGGCGCTGTATCTACAGGAATTTGATTTTAGTATTGTTTACATACAGGGTTCTTCAAATATTATTGCTGATGCTTTATCACGTGCACCTATGGGTTTGAAACAAAGTGCTGAGGAGGACTGCAAGGAAAACAATTATTGTTTGATGTATATTCAAGGTGTTGCGTTTGAAAATGTTTTTTCGTCTTCGCTCCAGGACATCACTAAGGATCAAAACAAGGAACCAATCTGGAAGAACATTAAGGAGAACTGGAGGAGAAAGGAAAGCGTAGCGATTAGACAGTACTATATAGTTCGCAATGATATTCTTTTTAAACGAAAATCAGTCGACAACTGTGTTTGGTTAGTTTGCATTCCTGATGAGTGGGTTAATAAATTCATTTGGTATACACATTTCAGTTATGCACATTTTGGTCCCAGAAAATGCTTTCATAAATTACGAGAAAACTGCTACTTCAGTAATATGGAAAAACGTATTCGATCTGTTCTTACCAAATGCAAATTATGTCAAAAGGCTAAGCCGCCAACTGTTTCTCACAGAGCACCGTTGTTTCCTATTATTCCAGCGAAATTAAAGGAGATGGCTGCAGTCGATTTGATCGGTCCAGTGGTTCGTTCTACTAATGGTTTTGCGTACATTTTCGTTGCAGTGTAGTTGACATCAAAATATGTGTGTTTTACACCTTTACGCAAAGCAACAGCTCGTTCAGTATCTAACGCTTTCATCAAACATTTTCTTAAAGAAGTGGGTCATGTTGATAAGGTTATATCAGATAATGGATCACAGTTTCGTTCTAAAATTTGGCTTCGTACTCTACAGCGTCGTAAAATTAAACCAATTTTCATTTCACTTTTTCACCCCCAATCTAACGCTTCAGAGAGATGGATGAAGGAAATCAATAAATTGTGTCGTCTTTATTGTCATCAGAATCACAGAACGTGGGATCAGTATCTTCATATTTTTCAAAACATTCTGAATGAACTCCCTAATGATTCAACTTCTTTACCGCCTATATTGATATTAAAAAATAAAGCACCGACAAATCGCATTTCTGAAATCGTTCCTTTTCCGCCTTCACGAAAACTGCGGCATTCTGAAGTTGTGAACCAGGCTTTATAAAATATTGCATCTGCGGCTGCTAGAAGAGAGAAATCAGCTAAACGTCCTGGTCGTTTAAAAACCTTGTCAGTTGGTCAAAAGGTGTTAATTAAGTCTCACCATTTGTCTCACAAAGGAAAGGGCCTGTGTCGCAAATTTTTTCTGCTTTATAACGGTCCATATAGAGTTCGCAAAATTATTCATGATAACACTGTCGAAGTAGAAACTCTTAAATCTCGGCGCTCTAAGGGAATACATCATATATCGAACGTTAAAATTTTTGTGGAATGGTTCAAATGGCTCTGAGCACTATGGGACTTAACTACTGTGGTCATCAGTCCCCTAGAACTTAGAACTACGTAAACCTAACTAACCTAAGGACATCACACACATCCATGCCCGAGGCAGGATTCGAACCTGCGACCGTAGCAGTCGCGCGGTTCCGGACTGCGCTTTTGTGGAATGACTTACTTTTGAGAAACTAACAGTTATACGTAAACATGCAGAGAATACAAGGATACCGCGCCGTGTTCCGGTGGCGGCACATACTCAAAGCAACAGTCAAGTCTGCGCGCCGCACAAGGCAGTCGTTGACCGCAAACAATTACTTTCTACGTCACGCGTACCTACAGCTGATCGAGCGCTCAGTGTGAATGCACTGACAGCCGTAAAGAAATACACAGTCTAATTTCTCTGATTAAATTCAGTATAAAGCTATAGTGACTTGATAAATTATGTTATTAACGTTCAGTATTTTTCAGGATACAGTTGTATAAAATATTTAAGAACTTCAGGTAAATTCTGTGTGTGTCCGACGTTAAGAGGACTTGCTATCGAGAAAATTTCAGGAAGAATGTAATTTCGAAGAAGAACTAATAAACTAAAAAGGTAACTAGTAATTGAGTTTATTTTTCAGGTAACATATTTCCACTTAGATACGTACTTTAGACGTAATTTGCTGCTCGCGATTGCGTGATTTATACATTGTGTTTACTGATTTTGACAATGATTGATTAATGAACAGGGTTGTTACGTATATTATGCATCGCTTGGCTGCACTGCTCTTTCACTGATGTCACATTTTTCTTATTATGTGCCTGCTGTGCTTATTTATTTAAATTATAATTGTCACCTGATTAGTTGTGCTGATATGGTTATGTATGTAAGTTATACTTTGTGATTTATCTGCTTGCGCCTTCATGTTTACTTATTAAGATTACATATGAACATTTATTTGCTTATGCTGATATGATGCTAATGACCTGTTTATTATGTAAGATACATATTTGCTGCTTTGCGTATGGATTGCATATTTACACATTTCTGTTTTGTTGTCATAACTACTCTTTAATTTGGTATATAGAAATGCTGATATATGGTGTACGAACATGGAGTTTAGGTCACACTATGGTATTAATTATAGATCGTTTGCTTGGCAGAGCATCGTTATAGGGATTGTGCTACATCCACTTGTTAACATTCTGTTCTCTACTGCTATATTTACTCGCTATTGCATGTTTTGCTTACGCTCAGTGCCTTATATTTTAAGATAAGAAAATGAACTGCTCTAATTCTACTTACGGCATTGGTACAAGAAACTTCATTGAAGTCACATGATCTGGAGGTTTTATGGAAGCTGTATAAATTTATGCTAATAGGAAGGAAGCTAACGACATGAAATACCAACACTAGGTTTAGACCATTGACAGTTATTAAACTGCATTCTTCGTGAGCAATTGGAATAGAAGTGACACTTGACACAAGAAATACTCCACATGTTTGCTTCTGTTTTGCCATGATTGGTGAAGTGGTGTACACACTGTGAAATATTAGGATCATTCACACTCCGTACTTGTACTTACTTACTGAAAGTTATTCAAACTAAAGGCTGTTAGAGGTCATGTATGCATTTCTTTTATTTAATGATGGACAAGGTAACCAAAATGCATATTATAATTTATAATGAGTGGAAGATTCGGGTCAGATGGATTACCCAGAGGTTGTGTGTGGACATTGTGTCTTCGGATTGTATGGGATGATGAACTGAAGTTTGCACTAGGATTTTATCTGTACTTGTTCGAGGAGACTGACTAGAGGAAAGAGTCGTTATGGAAATGAAATGATATTGGCGATGAGGTTTATATGTATCGACGTATTGAAGAGATATTATTGAGGTATTGAGATTGTGTGAAGTTGATGATTATTGGAGTTTTGGTGGACAAGAAGTAAGGTAAATGATATTGATGATGAAGTTTATATGTATCGACGTAAGAGGTATTATTGAAGTATTAAGATTATGTGATACTGATGATTATTGGAGTTTTGGTGGATAAGAGGTAAAGTAAGTGAGGAGCATATTTTTTGTTTGTTTGTTTATATGGAACAAGGAGGATGAAGATGGCAGACTAGAACACTCAAGTAGAAGGAAGATTGTCTACACACACACACTTTGTTAAATCAATAAACAGTATATACTTCTTTTTTTGGAGAGAGGAAGTATTTGCTTATCTTGGCACACTGACAGTTGAAACTTCACTGACAGTTGTTCAGCAACCATACATTTCATTTGGCTTGGCAAACATTGGTCTTGACATGATGACTATGACGTTGACTAACTATTATTGACTGTTATACACTGCTGCCACTACTACTTGATACACATGTTGAACATAAAATTTTTGACAGAACTGCATTTACACAGTTAACACTATTCAATTAGAAAGATGCGTGAGTGTGTTTTGTGTGTTTTCCCTTCCTAATCCCAAATAATTGGTACCGACCTACCTCCTAAATATTATTTTACTTGTTTGTTGTGGCTTGCACTGACACCCATAAATATTATAGGTTTACTGATATTTGTGTATTTGTAATAGTTAATATGACAATTATCTGATATCATTTGTGTGTTTATTATAATTTGTATGTTTAGTATAAGAGCATTGATAATAATTTTGTAAAAGCAACTGTGTGTGCATTCAAACTGTTGTTCGTGCTTGCACCTGTCATCATTGATGGGTGCCACTTGGAAATGCTTAATTTCTGCTAATGAACGCTGATGAACTGTCTGATTAGTGATAGTGAATATGATGGACAGTTACCTGCACTTGTTCAACATGATGGGTGCCACTTGGAAATGTTTAATTTCTGCTGATAAACTATGATGAATTGTCTGATTAGTGATAGTGAATATTATGGACTGTTACCTGCACTTGTTCAACATGATGGGTGCCACTTGGAAATGTTTAATTTCTGCTAATGAACGCTGATGAACTGTCTGATTAGTGATAGTGAATATTATGAACTGTTACCTGCACTTGTTCAACATGATGGGTGCCACTTGGAAATGTTTAATTTCTGCTGATCAACTCTGATGAACTGTCTGATTACTGATAGTGAATATTATGGACTGTTACCTGCACCTGTTCCACATTGCTGGGTGCCACTGATGGAGCTGCTCCTACTGAGATGATGTTACTTGTTGGTGTCTACACCTGTTCAACATTGCTGGGTGCCACTGATGGAATGCTTCTACTGAAATGATGTCACTTGTTGCTGTCTGCATCTGTTCAACATTACTGGGTGCCACTGATGGAACTGCTTCTACTGAGATGATGTCACTATTTGGTGTCTGCACCTGTTCAACATTGCTGGGTGCCACTGATGGAACTGCTTCTACTGAAATAGTGTCACTTGTTGGTGTCTGCACCTGCTCAACATTGCTGGGTGCCACTAATGGAACTGCTTCTACTGAGATAGTGTCACTTGTTGGTGTCTGCACCTGTTCAACATTGCTGGGTGCCACTGATGGAACTGCTTCTACTGAGATAATGTCACTTGTTGGTGTCTGCACCTGCTCAACATTGCTGGGTGCCACTAATGGAACTGCTTCTACTGAGATAGTGTCACTTGTTGCTGTCTGCACCTGTTCAACATTGCTGGGTGCCACTGATGGTACTGCTTCTACTGAGATAATGTCACTTGTTGGTGTCTGCGCCTGCTCACCATTGCTGGGTGCCACTGTGGGAGCTGTTTAAATACTGCTGATGAAATGTTATGAGACTGCTATTTGCACCTGTTGACTATTGCTGGATGCTACTGTTGGAACTGTCAACTACTCTGAGGAGTGCTACTTGTTTATTGAACTATTTAAAAGATTTTATGTGAATATTTGTATAAACTGATTTTTTGTGTATTTACAAATACACCTATTCGTCATTGCTGGTGCCGTTGATTGCATGATACTTGTGTAAACTATTATGTAAAATCACAGGTATGCAAGCATTTGTATTCCTTACTGTATTTTATATATTAGGTTATTGAAGGGTCAGTGCAAAGCCAAAATTTGTTAGTTATGTGATATTTACTTATTAATATTATCTTTTATTTTTATCTGTATTTTTCTGGAGGAATTTTGTGGTATTTTCACCACCAATGCTGGCAAAAATACCATCAAATTCTAGCCCTTGGAGGAGGGGCATAGCACGGTTTTTCCTGAATTCGACAAGATGCTTTAAACGCCATTCACAATGAAGTAATTAAAAAACCAGAAATACTATGATTGCACATAGAAACCAGAATTACTCTAATACATGAACACAAGCCAGATGCTTTGTTGACTGAACCTGTGACCAAGAGGCATTGTTATTTAGGGAATTTGAAATAAAAAAAATTGTTACCTTCATATATATTGACGAAAAATACACTGTGAACATTACAACATCCCCAATCGAACAACGTCTGCTGTCTATACCAACAGGACAACTGCACATGACATACCTTCAACTAGTACTGCTATCGACATCCTCTCAACAAACACTGCCCACGGCAACCTCTGAACTACTACTGCCCACGGCAACTTCTGAACTACTACTGCCCACGGCAACTTCCGAACAACTACTGCACAATGGAGGCGGCAGAATAATACTCTTTGGCGCAATCTCTGGCGCTGTGAATCAGTGTAGCCACCTTTCAAACTTAACTGCTAAGATCATCAGTCCCTAAGCTTACACACTGTTTAACTTAAATTATCCTAAGGACAAACACACACACCCATGCCCGAGGGAGGACTCGAACCTCCACCGGGACCAGCCGCTTAGTCCATGACTGCAGCTCCTGGGACCGCTCGGCTAATCCCGCGCGGCTGTGGCATTGTGGAAGGATGACATCTTCCAGGTGACGGTCGCCAACAATCCCCGCCATCATATTGAGCCTGAACTGGCGCTCATGGATGGCTGCCATTATACCATGTAGATCCTCCATAGTCTTTTGCTTTGTTTGATTCGGCCCATCTCCACTATTTCCTCCCCTGAGCCAACCTTTTCATCTGAGGGTACCAATTTCATCCTACGTCCGCAATTATTTGCTGAATATATTCAAATCTGTCTTCCTCTACAGTTTTTACCCTCTACAGCACCCTCTTGTGCCATGGAAGTTCTACATGATTACTCTGCAATTCACATTTAAGTGCTTGGCAGAGGGTTCATCGAACTACAATCATACTATCTCTCTAACATTCCACTCCCGAACTGCGCGCGGGAAAAACGAACACCTAAACCTTTCTGTTCGAGCTCTGATTTCTCTTATTTTATTTTGATGGTCTTTCCTACCTATGTAGGTTGGGCTCAACAAAATATTTTCGCATTCGGAGGAGAAAGTTGGTGACTGAAATTTCGTAAATAGATCTCGCCGCGACGAAAAACGTCTTTGCTTTAATGACTTCCATCGCAACTCGCGTATCATATCTGCCATACTCTCTCCCCTATTACGTGATAATACAAAACGAGCTGCCCTTTCTTGGACCCTTTCGATGTCCTCCGTCAATCCCATTTGGTAAGGATCCCACACCGCGCAGCAATATTCTAACGGAGGACGAACGAGTGTAGTGTAAGCTGTCACTTTAGTGGACTTGTTGCATCTTCTAAGTGTCCTGCCAATGAAACGCAACCTTTGGCTCGCCTTCCCCACAATATTATGTACGTGGTCTTTCCAACTGAAGTTGTTTGTAATTTTTACACCCAGGTACTTAGTTGAATTGACAGCCTTGAGAATTGTACTATTTATCGAGTAATCGAATTCCAGAGGATTTCTTTTGGAACTCATGTGTATCACCTCACACTTTCCGTTATTTAGCGTCAACTGCCACCTGCCACACCATACAGCAATCTTTTCTAAATCGCTTTGCAACTGATACTGGTCTTCGGATGACCTTACTAGACGGTAAATTACAGCATCATCTGCGAACAACCTAAGAGAACTGCTCAGATTGTCACCCAGGTCATTTATATAGATCAGGAACAGCAGAGGCCCCAGGACGCTTGCCTGGGGAACACCTGATATCACTTCAGTTTTACTCGATGATTTGCCGTCTATTACTGCGAACTGCGATCTTCCTGACAGGAAATCACGAATCCAGTCGCACAACTGAGACGATACCCCATAGGCCCGCAGCTTGATTAGAAGTCACTTGTCAGGAATCGTGTCAAAAGCTTTCCGGAAATCTAGAAATACGGAATCAACTGTCCCCTGTCGATAGCGGCCATTACTTCGTGCGTTGCACAAGAACGATGTTTTCTGAAACCATGCTGATTACGTATCAATAGATCGTTCCCTTCGAGGTGATTCATAATGTTTGAATACAGTATATGCTCCAAAACCCTACTGCAAACCGACGTCTATGATATAAGTCTGTAGTTCGATGGATTACTCGTACTACCCTTCTTAAACACTGGTGCGACCTGCGCAATTTTCCAATCTATAGGTACAGATCTATCGGTGAGCGAGCGGTTGTATATGATTGCTAAGTAGGGAGCTATTGTATAAATCCCGGATGTATTGACAGGAGAGTGATGTGTACGTCGACGATACCACCATCATAAAGGTAGCTTCACCTATCAATCTCCGTGGTAGCCTGTGCGGCGAAACGGCAACAAAACCGTCGCTAGAGAGGTTACGTCCGAAGGTAGTAAGGCCTGAAGGGTTGTAACAGGTAGCGATAATGGCAGTTGTGACGTTCCACATGGTCTTCTGGCTTACCCCCAGCTAGCAGGCCACCTGCCTGGAACTGACACAGCTTGTCACTGTCAGAGATCTCTGTCTTCACTGTCACCTTCATTGGAACGCATTTCCAGAAGTACACTCCTGGAAATTGAAATAAGAACACCGTGAATTCATTGTCCCAGGAAGAGGAAACTTTATTGACACATTCCTGGGGTCAGATACATCACATGATCACACTGACAGAACCACAGGCACATAGACACAGGCAACAGAGCATGCACAATGTCGGCACTAGTACAGTGTATATCCACCTTTCGCAGCAATGCAGGCTGCTATTCTCCCATGGAGACGATCGTAGAGATGCTGGATGTAGTCCTGTGGAACGGCTTGCCATGCCATTTCCACCTGGCGCCTCAGTTGGACCAGCGTTCGTGCTGGACGTGCAGACCGCGTGAGACGACGCTTCATCCAGTCCCAAACATGCTCAATGGGGGACAGATCCGGAGATCTTGCTGGCCAGGGTAGCTGACTTACACCTTCTAGAGCACGTTGGGTGGCACGGGATACTTGCGGACGTGCATTGTCCTGTTGGAACAGCAAGTTCCCTTGCCGGTCTAGGAATGGTAGAACGATGGGTTCGATGACGGTTTGGATGTACCGTGCACTATTCAGTGTCCCCTCGACGATCACCAGTGGTGTACGGCCAGTGTAGGAGATCGCTCCCCACACCATGATGCCGGGTGTTGGCCCTGTGTGCCTCGGTCGTATGCAGTCCTGATTGTGGCGCTCACGTGCACGGCGCCAAACACGCATACGACCATCATTGGCACCAAGGCAGAAGCGACTCTCATCGCTGAAGACGACACGTCTCCATTCGTCCCTCCATTCACGCCTGTCGCGACACCACTGGAGGCGGGCTGCACGATGTTGGGGCGTGAGCGGAAGACGGCCTAACGGTGTGTGGGACCGTAGCCCAGCTTCATGGAGACGGTTGCGAATGGTCCTCGCCGATACCCCAGGAGCAACAGTGTCCCTAATTTGCTGGGAAGTGGCGGTGCGGTCCCCTACGGCACTGCGTACGATCGTACGGGCTTGGCGTGCATCCGTGCGTCACTGCGGTCCGGTCCCAGGTCGACGGGCACGTGCACCTTCCGCCGACCACTGGCGACAACATCGATGTACTGTGGAGACCTCACGCCCCACGTGTTGAGCAATTCGGCGGTACGTCCACCCGGCCTCCCGCATGCCCACTATACGCCCTCGCTCAAAGTCCGTCAACTGCACATACGGTTCACGTCCACGCTGTCGCGGCATGCTACCAGTGTTAAAGACTGCGATGGAGCTCCGTATGCCACGGCAAACTGGCTGACACTGACGGCGGCGGTGCACAAATGCTGCGCAGCTAGCGCCATTCGACGGCCAACACCGCGGTTCCTGGTGTGTCCGCTGTGCCGTGCGTTTGATCATTGCTTGTACAGCCCTCTCGCAGTGTCCGGAGCAAGTGTGGTGGGTCTGACACACCGGTGTCAATGTGTTCTTTTTTCCATTTCCAGGAGTGTATGTCCATGTAGCCTGTTTTCTCCTTATCCCGTCGGGGGTAGTTTCCAGCATTTTGTCCCCATTTAGCAAAGCGATTCTGCATAACGCCTAACCGTCATTAAGTATGAAGTCATTCGCATGTCTCAATTGCGGCACAGCAGTCACGCCAAACAGCTGTGTCTTATCCGTAAACGAGAGGGCGGATCATCAGGGTCGGCGCCCTCGCAGCCGGGATTCCTCAGATAGCAGAGGGCCATCGGCAGAGCAGAGGGCCCGCTCATTACCGGCCTCTTAACGAGGCCGGGGCGGGCCGGCAGTCTTCCAAGGGCCCGCACCGCCGCACGAATGGCCAGAAGACGCGCCGCGGAAGGGCACGCCTGAATCTGAGGCCGCCGCCAGCGCCGTAATGGCCGGCGTGAATTCTCGTTACGGCCGTGAAATACTGCGGCGCCTCCTCCAGGAGCGCCGCTAATGGCTGCGGGGGCCATCACGCGCCCGTCATAACTCGTCACATAATAGAGCGCCCACATCCCGCCTCCACCGCCGCCCCCGCAGCCGCCCCCGCCTCGATCTGGCGCCGGGCCACGCTGCCGAGCGACTCGGGCCCCACACGACACCGCCTCGATGAATTAAAGCGCCCTATTGTGAGTACAGAGGGACGATACAGTACGCCCGACAGTACAGCTCGTATAACTGCGGGTAGTTGCAACTGGAATGAGGGCGCTAACATGTAAGTAGCTTATATTTCTCGTAGGACGTTCTGGTGAACATCTTCCTCGAACTGCGAAGAAACATTTTGGCTAACTTGCAAGTTCCTGATTTTGGCAAACAAAATACAGAGTACGGAAGGAAGTTAAAGTGTCGGGTAGATATAGATGATTCAATGGAAATGGAGCGAGTTGGCTCTCAGCTTAAGACACCAGGAAACACATCTACATTAATGGCGTGCTTTCGGGTGTGAGGCGCGGGACAGTTCTGGGGGAGACGTGCAGACACACACTTTGTTACATGCTTGCTTCCCTCTCTCAAGTCTAATTTGCCATTACCACAACTTTTAATATTCCAAGATGCCCACGTTTATAGAAATATTTTAATACAAAAGCAATTTGTTTACATTATTAAGTACACCGTTTTGGTATAACTTTCAAGATGCTGAAGAAAATCTGAGGTGGAATCACAGTTTAATACAATGGTACTAAATAGAATCACAGGCAGAGTCGGCATTTTATCTAAAAACCTAAACCTGGGATCATAATTTACTGCAAAATCCTGTTAAAGAGTGGCCATTTTATCTAGGGACCGCTTTAAAAATTTTGGAGATATCGTCCTGAGAAGCAGAGAGGCAAGCGAGCCACCTGGTTGTTGTTGTTGTTGTGGTCTTCAGTCTTGAGGCTGGTTTGATGAAGCTCTCCATGCTACTCTATCCTGTGCGAGCCTCTTCATCACCCAGTACTTACTGCAACCTACATCCTTCTGAATCTGCTAAATGTATTCATCTCATGGTCTTCCTCTACGATTTTTACCCTCCACGCTGACCTCCAATGCTAAATTTGTGATCCCTTGATGGCTCAGAACCTGTCCTACCAACCGGTCCCTTCTTCTTGTCAAGTTGTGCTACAAACTCCTCTTCTCTCCAATCCTACTCAATACCTCCTCATTAGTTATGTGATCTACCCATCTAATTCTCAGCATTCTTCTGTGGCACCACATTTCGAAAGCTGCTATTCTCTTCTTGTCTAAACTATTTATCGTCCATGTTTCACTTCCATACATGGCTACACTCCACCTGGTAATGGAGGGTATATTAGAGACAGGCTCTTGAGTAAGATGCTTATAAATTTTATTGTTCATGTCACATAACGTTCTATACTTCAAAGTCGCGACACACTGTACCAGAAACTTTTCACTAATTGGATATTCATTACGACAGAAGAAGGCACGCTGTTAGCAATAAAATACACGTGGAGAACACGTTCTACCACTCAAAATAACAGTAACATTCATTTCAGAGGTTGACAGAGGGTGATAGGCCAGCAGTCCGTACGTCTACATACACCGTATCGGAATGTGCTATTCTGTAGCTTAAATAAACTATTGCAACAGGCTCGCACCACTGTACAGTTCTGAAGATAAAATTAATTAGGTTGCAGGTTCTAATTCGATGGTCGATCGTCAGAGGCTTAACCTTTTGATCGTCAATAGTCGATGTAACGTTGGAGATTTTAAAAATAGCCTTATCATTGTCTGCTTAATTGTTGGTACAGAAACTCACAGAAATTCGTCCGAGGTCCACGCTGTTTACTGTCTCTGGTTCGTGAATATTCAGTTTTGAAGTAGTCTAGGATCAACTCACGAAATATGAACTCAATTAAGCTGCACAATCGGTTATAAGAAATTTTAGCGCCTCGATGTTGTTATTGTATCATAGTTCTTCCTTAAATACGACGATAATTTGCATTAATATTGCGTCCGTCGTAATTTATAGCGTGCAGCGCTATTAATATTGTTGCTTGCTTAAGCTCCGCTTTAAGTGCAAAGGCAATCTTCGTATTGTTATTTACACAGACATACATTACTAGACTCGCAACGGCACATCTTTTACTGAAGCCTGACGTTTGGTGAGGTAAGATGGTGGTATCAGAAAGTTTACGTATAATACTGTTATGTACAATTTACTGCAACGAAATCGCACTGTAAGCTTTACGAGGTGATGTAAACAAGATATGCGGTCGAGTAAATATTTGCGTACTAGTTGAGTTTAACATATACATTGTAATATTGTGTTATGAGAAGAACAGAAAGCTACATATACTCACATTTAAAGGAGGCTGTAGTTTTCGTAAGAACACTCAACTGAATAAAGACATGACAAATTGCACGTTCTAATTATAGGAGCACTTTCATAATGAGCATACTATTCGAAGAAAAGCTGAAGTTTATCAAAGCTGGTTAAAAACACATCATTAAGCTACGCCTGTTAATACTAGATTTATTACATCCCTTAAAATACACATGAACTATTTGAACGCAGTCGGTAGTTAAGTAAGACAAATTGTAATGTAATTATTCAGATCAAATACAATACAAAAACAAAAATACGTCAGATATTTCTAATTATGCTTGCAATGAGACATGTTCCTTTCCTTGTATCTTCTGTCTGCTGTACGAAAAATTACAAGCAAATACGACGCATATATTGACCACTATGTCAACTGTAAAGGTAGCATTGTGACATCAGTTTATCCCCGATTATTAATACTGTATTGTCAATAAATAAACATCTGTTTCATGTCCTTCGCGCTCGGCACCATATTGCAATTCTAAAGTGCTGGCTTCAGCGACAACAATGATATTGCACACGGTATTTCCAGTCTAGTAATGTGTGTATGTGGTTATTTAAGAACTGTTACTTGAATTCTGTTTTCACTATTAAATTAATATTGCCTCATTCCAGAATTGAAATAAAGTCAGTCTGGCCTTCAAAAATCTCCTAAATAACACATTATCTCATATCTCCCGAATAAGGTCACCTCTAACTAGGCAGAGTAATTCTAATAAGACAAAGATGTTAAAATTAGCTATCAGTTCTTTCTTTTACAATCCAATGTACAGTTTTTCTTTTGTTATCATTATTAAAAGAGGGTCGGGACCGTTCCATTCGGATGTCTTATTTGGAAAATGGTCGTCGATTCGACGCCAAGGTAGCCAAGCGCAAATGGCTGTGCGATGACATAAAGACTGTTCTATTCGCCACTGCTGTGCCTCAAACTCGTAAGTTGAAACATAACAAATAACATACCTTTTACATCATATATTCGTAAAACATGTGCGGAATCGTATTATCTTCACAAAACTTAGAATTGTTTAGTGTCCATGTATTGCGTGGTGGAGGATTATCAATGATACAGCCTATACCGAATGAAATTCTCAGTCAGAATCTAGGGCATATATTTTGCACTCAAGGAACGCCTGAACCACCCATAACTGCAGATACACTGTTGCGGGTGCCCTATGGAATACTTATAGCGACATCATAAGTTGCGCGTCGGAGAAAAATAAAAATAGATTGGAGAAACGACTATTAATTGTTACAAAATAATACAGAAGCATGCGAAACTAAAGTGTGCTGCACAAGCACAAGCATTACAGAACCCTTATCCGCAAACCAATATACCCCAACTGAGCTGCAGCCGTCCGCTTCCCTAGCACGCGTCCCCGCGACAGCGCGGAGATAAGTGTCGGCGGCCAAGTTCGTCGGTCGCGCAGCGCACTGCCATTGATTACATAAGGTATGTTTACTAATAAAGAGGTCAAGGACTGGGTTGCTGGGTGAGCATAAAACAAGACATTAAAACACTTTTCTGACAGTTCAATATACAGGGTGAGTGTAGTTAAAGTTAAACTTTCAAACCGCTCTAGAAATAACACCACTGGTCAGAATGACGTCACATTGCAACGGAATATTATCGGAGGAGGGATAAACTTGTGGCAGAAGAAAAATAAATAGTTACAAAACGTATCAACGGATGGCGCTGTAAGCATCATTATTTAATAGTGGCCGACTACAAATGACAAATGAATCATACAACAATGCCTAAGGTGTACGTTTGACGTTAAACAAACTGTACGACTCAGGGTGTATGGGTGTACAGGTATGGCACTGTTAGTTACGTAAGTCCATCTACAACGGCAAGTCATATCACATCGGATGGAAAAAATTGGTTTTTAATTGTCCTGAGGCCATAAACAGCATCAATTACATCGGTTTTTAATTTACTGACGCCAAAAGCCGTATAAGCAGCATCAATCAAAATCAAATCGGATAATTAATTTCCGTGTGACTGCCGCAAAACATGTTCCGTATGCTGTCCACCGTTTTCTGCAGCAAGTTGAAATCGAGAAACAGCATATTCCATAACTGATCGATTTGTTTCCGGGGTCACGTTCAGAATGTGTTGCACAATGTGTGCCTTCAATGCAGCTAAGTCTGCAATCGGAACACTGAACACAACGTCTTTCAGATATCCCCACAGCCAGAAGTCACACGAATTAAGATCAGGTGATCGAGACGGCCCGACTGCAGGGAAATGGCGGCTGATAATTCTAACATTTCCGAAATGGCGCTTCAGCAGCTGCTTAACTGGATCTGCAATATGCGGAGGTGCCCCATCTTGCATAATAATGATCCCATCCATACATCCACGCTGTTGGAGGGCTGGAATGACGTGGTTGCGCAAAAGACACTCATAGCGCTTACCAGTGACGGTACAGGTAACAGGACCGGAAGCACCTGTCTCTTCCAAAAGCCCTGTGATAAATGATGCAGTAAACCCGCACCACACGGTGACATTTTCAGGATGAAGTGGTACTGGTTGATTTGCGTGTGGATTTTCCGATGCCCATATTCGACATTTCTGTGTATTGACATATCCTGTCAGACGGTAGAGAGCTTCGTCTGTCCACAAAATCTTCCACGGCCAATCATTGTCCACTTCCATGCGAGCAAGAAATTATAAAGCAAAGGTCTCTCTTGCTGGCAGGTCAAAAGGAAGCAACTCGTGCTCATGGGTGATTTTGAATGGATACCGAAGAAGGATGCTTCGTAAGATTTTATGGACCGTGTTCACGGGTATGTCCAATGTTCGGGCAATTCTCCGTGCACAACGCTTTTTAACACCACCACTCGTCTCCTCGTGTATTGCTGTGGCCACTGCTTCCACTGACGTCGAATCAGTTTGTTTCCTGCCTCTACCAGGTTGCACACCAAAAGAACCTGTCTTTTCGAATTTCCGAATCATTTTCTCCAAACCGACAGCAGTCATCGGACCAACGCCTTTTTTCAAACCCTTCAGTGTCCGGAACTCCTGCAGAGTGACGTGTGCACAGTCATCATTCTTGTAATACAGCTTTACAAGCAGAGCGCGATTCTGTATTGAGACAGACATGCGAACGTCGCAGGCGTGAAAGGAGGAAAAGCAGTGTACGTGGCGTGTTTATACCAACTTCGGAGGGTCATGCACATGACATGTGTTTTCATTTACGTATTCTGACACATACAGCGCCATCTATTCATAAATTTTCACAGTATTTTTTTTCTTCTTCCATACGTTTTTCCCCTTCTCCGATGATATTCCGTTGCAATTTGACGTCATTCTGACCAGTGGTGCTACTTCTAGAGCGTTTTGAAAGTTTACTTTTAATCACCCTGTACTCTGTTGACGAAACTAATTCTATCTCCGTATCCACTGGGGTCTCATACAGAAATGACTTAAGATATCCTCATACGAAATAATCAAAGGGATTCAGGTCAGGTGACCTCGCAGGCCATGGAATAGGACCTCCCCGTCCAATGCAGAGATCAGGAAATACAGCACTCAGATGGTTGCTGACAATCACACTGAAGTGAGGCGATGCACCGTCATGTGGTATCCAAATCATCTCACGAACAGCCAAGGGTAGGATCACGAACAACTCAGGTAGAACTCTTTGCATGAACCAAAAGTACAGATGGCCATTCACATGGCCAGGTAGAATATACAGCCCAATGAGATTGTCGCCTACAACGCCGGCCCAGATATTCACAGCAAAACGTACTTGATGTTGTGACTCTACTACAGGTGAGGGTTTTCCTCATCCCACACATGGTTATTCCTAGTGTCCGAAATACCATCACGAACCAATACCTCGTCACTAAACAGCGCGATTTGGAGGAAATCTGGTCGATCAATCCATTGCTGGAGCAACCGCTGACACAAAGCGACCCTTGGTGCAAAGTCAGTCACAAGCATTGCATGAACTAGTTTTGGGTGATACGGGTGTAATTGAAGACGAGTACTTGTAGTGGAGTCCGCTGCAACACGTCCCAGCACCACCTCGTAAAAATGCAGTGTGCGAATGGCCCTAACCTTGCCAGATCCTTAGGTTCTTCTTTCCAATGATCCAGTCTCCCGCATTTGTCGGTCAAGAGAAATAAACACTCTTCGAAATGGATGGTGCCTGTTATGAAATCGTTCCCTGTACAGATTTTCAGCAGCGAGAGCGTTGCAATCCCAATACAAGAGGTGCATGTCAGTGAGTTTTGAGAAACTGTACCAGTACTGTTCCATCATATTGCACTGTACGATTCTGAATAGCACTGAGTAATGAATGGGTCTGTCATTGAATCATAACATGTTCTGTCATGGGACAGTGTAAATACGATACAACAGAGCATCATGACTTCCTAACAATCAGGCTCGTCCTCCCTGTTTCCTTTCAGGAAATAAAGAACGTAGATGTAAATAAAAGCACAGTACGTGTAAACTTGTACCCATTTTAGTTGTAAATATGCCGGAAAACAGTAATGCAAGACAAAGCGGTAGAGAAGTTTACTTCCATATCTCCTTAAGCTGGCTTCTCCGACAGCGGGTTCCCTACCTCAAATTATTAAGTAGAGCATTCTCTATATCCTGTTAAATTTTTGCACGCTTTTGCGGAAACATCCAGTATATGACATCGATAATTAAAACACTTCCACGATATTTTAACAGTTCAACAGCACTCGATCACTGTATAGAGATGACATACCAGCTTCTGCCGCTGGCATGAAGTTAAGTTGCTCAGTTCTGCTGCACCTACATTGTAAGAGGTATGTGCTGCCTGCGATATGTAAGCTGTAAGAGAATCTGAGACCAAAGAGCAGTGTTGACTGCAGTACGAACTGTGTAGCAGTAGCAGTAAGTTGTTGCTAGCGAGCAGTCGCCTGTCTGGTCTGGTCTGGTGTATCATGTTGGCTGGGCCGGTCGCGGTGCAGCGATGCCGAAGCCTGAGTATTATTGTATAAGGTAAAAGGCAGCCTCGCGCATATCTAGTAATGTTATGTAAAATCCCATGTACATCTTTTAAAAATGTCCTAATAATAATCTTCGTGATATAAAGTAATTTCTAAAAAAATTCATTTCAATTTAAAGAATTTACTAATTACATCTTGGGTTGTCGGGTGTTCTGCCGGATATCAGTGTCGTACTTGCACGATATTTCGGTCACGTAGCTCGAGACCTTCATCAGGTGCGACCTGAGACTGCTCCTCGAGTGGACCTGGTCCAGTATTTATGCTTATGGCCTTCCCCCTCCACCAACGGCTGCAGGCGCTTCCTCTGTGGTCCGCGCCCATTCCCTGCGACCTGTTGGAGCGTTGCTGCTCCGTTTTCCGTCCGCTGCGGTTCTAGGTGTTCCCTCTGCGGTCCGCGCCCACTAAACCCGCTCCTAGGGCTTTCATCTACGGTCTGGAGTACCAAGCGTTCCCCCTGCGGTCCGCGCCCGCTCACCACGATCTGTTGGAGCGTTGCCGCTCCGTTTTTCGTCCGCTGCGGCTCTGGATGTTCCCTCTGCGGTCCGCGCCCACCAGTCCCACTTCTGGGTGTTCCATCTTCGGTCTGGTGCGCCTGGCAGTCCGTCAGGGGCTTGTTTACCATCTCCATCTCTCTGGTTCTTCTGTTTGTGTAGTGTTGCAGCTGGCCCCGTTGCTCCTTTAACAATTCCAGAGCCGGATCACAGGCTCTGCTTAGCTGGTACCCTGTGTCACGATTCATAAGATCGTCAGCCATTTTAATCTCTATCGATTCTCTTATGACACTGTCCCAGAATCTGGGTGTTTGTGCTAGAATCTTGGTATCCTCATACTTCATGGCATGATCTAGTTCCAGGCAGTGTTCAGCAATGGCTGACTTAGTCACCTGTCTTAATCTAGTGTGCCTCTGATGTTCATTGCACCTGATCTCCACAGTTCTTGTCGTCTGGCCAATGTAGGACATGCCACATTGACAAGGTATATTGTAAATCCCTGGTTTTCGTAACCCCAGGTCGTCTTTGACACTCCCCAGCAGTCCTCCGATCTTGTTGGATGGACAGAAAACACACTTGATATTGTGTTTACGGAGGATCCTACTGATTCTGGCAGAAATAGAGCCAGCATAGAGCAGATATGCCACCTTCTTTGCTTCATCTTGGTTTTCTTCAGGAACCTGTGGAATAGTGGCTGGTCGGAGTGCCCTCTCAATTTGTCTGTCCGTGTAAAACTGTTTTGAGACGTTCTATCTCTATGGGTAGATTCTCTTGGTCTTACAGGGCACATGCTCTGTGGACCAAAGTCTTCAGAACCCCATTCTTCTGTGCAGGGTGGTGACAACTGCTGGCCTGCAGATATAAATCAGTGTGTGTTGGTTTTCGGTACACACTGTGGCCAATTGATCCATCTGCTTTCCTCTGGACTAGTACATCCAGAAATGGCAGCTGGCCATTCTTCTCCAGTTCCATGGTGAACTTGATATTAGGGTGGCATGAGTTAAGATGTTCAAGAAACTCATTGAGCCTATCCATCCCATGTGGCCAGATCACGAAGGTGTCATCCACATACCTAAAGAAGCATGTGGGTTTAAATGCGGCTGTCTCCAATGCCGTCTCCTCAAAACTCTCCATAAACATGTTGGCAACCACAGGGGACAGTGGGCTGCCCATAGCTACACCTTCAGTTTGCTCGTAATATTGGTTTCTGTACAGGAAATACGTGGATGTCAGTGTATGACTGAACAGGTCCAACAGAGCACCGTCAAATTTCTCTGCAATCAGTTCTAGTGAGTCCTTCAGTGGGACCCTGGTGAACAGCGATACCACATCAAAACTAACCATGATGTCCGAATCTGTGATGTGCAGTTGCTTGAGGCGTTGCAGGAAATCTTCTGAGTTGCGGATGTGGTGAATACATTTCCCCACATATGGAGACAGGAGACCTTTCAAGTACTTGGCTGTTGTGTACGTAGGTGCCCCAATATTACTGACAATAGGACGTAGGGGCACGCCCTCCTTGTGTATTTTAGGCAGACCATACAGTCTAGGTGGCACTGGCGCTTTTTCCCGTAGTTGTCTGATGATCTTATCGGGCATCCCTGTTTCCTTCAAGAGAGCACTAGTCTTCTTGGCCACCTTGTCCGTGGGGTCACACTCCAGAATTCTGTATGCAGGGTCCTCCAGAAGTTGGCGTACTTTCTCATCATAATCCACCCGCTGCAAGATGACAGTGGAGTTCCCTTTGTCTGCTGGTAGTACAACAATGCTGTTGTCTTCCCGTAGTTTCTTGAGTGCAAGCATCTCCTCGGTTGTGATGTTCGATTTCGGCGGCCTGGCCTTGGTGAGGGCCCTGCAGGTCTCTCGGCGGACTTCCTCTGCCACATTAGGTGGAAGTGTGGCTGCAACTTGCTCTACTGCACTGACGAAACCTGAAATGGGTACGTTTCTAGGGGTCGTAGCAAAGTTGAGACCCTTGCTGAGTACCTTTAAGGTTGTATCATCAAACTGTATGCCACTCAGATTCGTCACCGTGCGTGTCTCTTCCATCTGCTGTGCTTTCTTGCTCATGCGGTCAAACTTTGCAGATTGGCAAGATGAGGCATTCCTTCTGGCACACTCAGCTAAAGACCAGGAGGCACGATCTGCCCAATCCCAATCTTCTCTTGTTAAGGAGGCTGCCATGTACAGATGAATGTGTAACAGCTCCCTGGCCACAACATCTAACCTGTGGCGCATATCTCGAATCCTCTCTCTCACCAGTGCCATGCTGGCTCTGCGTTTTATCTTGTTCGCCGCTCTGGAATTGATGTGATGTTTAATTCTGGCAAATACTGGTACCACTTCTCCATCTCGACACCTCAGCAAAAAACTAAGAGAACTCAGCATCTTCCCTTTCTTCTGCCGTAGCTTGTCCAGCTTCTTGATATTCTGATACATCTCCTCCCCGTAGAGACTTTTGATGTAACTCTTCAGGCTTTCCCGGCGATCTAATGACATCTTGGGTTGTCGGGTGTTCTGCCGGATATCAGCGTCGTACTTGCACGATATTTCAGAATGGCCAGCTGCCATTTCTGGATGTACTAGTCCAGAGGAAAGCAGATGGATCAATTGGCCACAGTGTGTACCGAAAACCAACACACACTGATTTATATCTGCAGGCCAGCAGTTGTCACCACCCTGCACAGAAGAATGGGGTTCTGAAGACTTTGGTCCACAGAGCATGTGCCCTGTAAGACCAAGAGAATCTACCCATAGAGATAGAACGTCTCAAAACAGTTTTACACGGACAGACAAATTGAGAGGGCACTCCGACCAGCCACTATTCCACAGGTTCCTGAAGAAAACCAAGATGAAGCAAAGAAGGTGGCATATCTGCCCTATGCTGGCTCTATTTCTGCCAGAATCAGTAGGATCCTCCGTAAACACAATATCAAGTGTGTTTTCTGTCCATCCAACAAGATCGGAGGACTGCTGGGGAGTGTCAAAGACGACCTGGGGTTACGAAAACCAGGGATTTACAATATACTTTGTCAATGTGGCATGTCCTACATTGGCCAGACGACAAGAACTGTGGAGATCAGGTGCAATGAACATCAGAGGCACACTAGATTAAGACAGGTGACTAAGTCAGCCATTGCTGAACACTGCCTGGAACTAGATCATGCCATGAAGTATGAGGATACCAAGATTCTAGCACAAACACCCAGATTCTGGGACAGTGTCATAAGAGAATCGATAGAGATTAAAATGGCTGACGATCTTATGAATCGTGACACAGGGTACCAGCTAAGCAGAGCCTGTGATCCGGCTCTGGAATTGTTAAAGGAGCAACGGGGCCAGCTGCAACACTACACAAACAGAAGAACCAGAGAGATGGAGATGGTAAACAAGCCCCTGACGGACTGCCAGGCGCACCAGACCGAAGATGGAACACCCAGAAGTGGGACTGGTGGGCGCGGACCGCAGAGGGAACATCCAGAGCTGCAGCGGACGAAAAACGGAGCGGCAACGCTCCAACAGGTCGTGGTGAGCGGGCGCGGACCGCAGGGGGAACGCTTGGTACTCCAGACCGTAGATGAAAGCCCCAGGAGCGGGTTTAGTGGGCGCGGACCGCAGAGGGAACACATAGAACCGCAGCGGACAGAAAACGGAGCAGCAACGCTCCAACAGGTCGCAGGGAATGGGCGCGGACCACAGAGGAAGCGCCTGCAGCCGTTGGTGGAGGGGGAAGGCCATAAGCATAAATACTGGACCAGGTCCACTCGAGGAGCAGTCTCAGGTCGCACCTGATGAAGGTCTCGAGCTACGTGACCGAAATATCGTGCAAGTACGACGCTGATATCCGGCAGAACACCCGACAACCCAAGATGTCATTAGATCGCCGGGAAAGCCTGAAGAGTTACACAATTTACTAATTTCTTCAATCCATAATCATACCTATTGTTGCAAAAGAAAAATCAGTTGCTTCCTTTCATAAATGACAAATCTATCGACCAGCATTGCACAGAGCTGTGTCGGAAAATTTTTTATATAAGAGCAGATATATTCGCCGTTTTTATTGACGTAAGAATTTTTCCTTTTTTTATTCAGAATGATCGTACAGGGCAATGACGCAGCGCTGCTGTCGTCCAAATTCTACCAGGTTACTGAATTTATTTTTTATTACGAGGTTTAGGAGTTTTTCTGTTTCGAGCTTACATTAAATGAGAAAAGAATTTTGTGGGTACATTAAATGTGAATGAATTTCTGTAGGGAGGTTACAAATGTGAAAGGAGTGAATTCTGTGGGGACGTTACACTTAAATTAGAATCATTAACCCAATAATATTCATTTTATTTTTTTTTTTTTGTGTGGAAGTTACACTTGGCGACAAACGGCCAGGATTGTATTTCTTTGTGAATCTTCTGATAAGTAGTCATATATCTGCTCTTATTTACTTAAATGTAGTTTGCATCTGGCGCAACGCATTTACTAATTTGTCAATCTTTCACAGATCATCGGCAATTTATTGCTCTTTGTTGTAATTATGTTTGTTCGATTTTTGCTTTGTCTTTGTTTCATTTTTGTGCTTAATTTTGATTTGTGAAAAATGCCGCGAAAAACTGTTAATAGTACATCGCGATGTGCAATGAGTGAAATAGCCGACTCGAATAGTTTGACCGATAATATTTGCGACACTCAGTGTAATAGTGATAATCCCCTAATTACAGATAATCTGTGCTTACCGGTCACTAATAATGATTTTAACGCTAATGATGAGCAAATAAATTCAATGATGTCCACAGTAAATGTAACAATTGATGACGCGGCACGTTCCGTTACAATGAACGCTGCCAGTCTGACACACCCAGTTTGCAAAATTTACACAGTGAACAGATAATTGTTTCTAATGAAGGTGAACAATGTAGTTAGAATACGTCAGATTTATTTGATTCCGAGGTAGTGACCCACAGTGCACATCCGATTGGCAAACCTTTTCGAGAATCACAGAATGACCAAATGGTTACACAAAACGTGACAATTGCAGGTACGCCATCAAACAGCACAGAGAATAGAATAGGTAATATTGGCTTGGATCAAGTTATGGCATTATTGCTACACATTAATGACAATAACGAAAATCTCAAACAACACCTTAATGAAAATAATGAAAATGTCAAACAACTTAATGAAAATTTCAAACAGTCGAAGAAAGAACAAGACAACAATCACAAACAACTTAGTGAAAATCTCAAACAACAAATTAATGAAATTAATGAAAAACTAGACAACAATTCCAAACAACTTAATGAACAGAACAAACAACTTAAACTTAGTGAACAGATTACAGCCGTTGCCGTGCAATGTCCATGATACTAAGGAACAATTACGTGAGGAAATTAAGGCTTGTGCTAGAAATAGTAGTGAAGAAATTAGATCTGTGGCACAAGAATTAGGTAATACACATGCAGCTACAACGAATTACTTAAAGATGAAATTAGTGCAGTCGCTAAACAATGCTCTGAAAACGCAACACAGTTACGCGACGAGTTTAATTAATGTCAGCATAACTTTCACGTATACTGGATGCAAAAGTTGACACGAAATTTGACCAACAGAACAGCCAAATTGACGAACGTTTTAACCACCTACCGCTTTAGGCGTAAACATTTTTCAGGAATTGAAGAAGACCGGTACTACAGTAATTAAAAACATCGCCTTTGCGAGGTCGCATTCTGTCACCTGCTGAACGTAATTATTCTGTTACAGAACTTGAAACATTATGTGTTGTATGGGCATTTACGAGATTTCGGCATTTTCTTTATGGAAGACACACTACCGTTTACACAGATCATAGAGATATACAGTTTTTTACTTTCCGCAAAATTTACACACGACAGGTTAAGCAGATGGAAACTTTATTTACAGGAATTTAATTTTACAATTGTTCACATTCCCGGTACACAAGATATTGTAGGCAGACGCACTATCCCGTTCTCTCAGCAACAATCAGCAAGACATCACAACCAGGTTCTGCAAAGCAAATTTCAGCGTCATGTATATTCAACAAGTGCATTTGAAAATTTCATTTCGTCGTCATTACGAGACATAGCACAAGAGCAGAGTAAAGACAACGTATGGAAAGAAGTTAAAACACCTTAGCAAGATAGGAATAATGTTACCATTAGAAACCATTACACTGTACGCAACGGAATTCTGTTTCGCCGCTCTCACCCTGACAGCAACAACTGGTTACTAGCATTCCTGACGAACTTGTTAACAAATTAATTTGGTATACTCATTTAAGTTACGCACACTACGGAGCCAGAAAATGTTTTCTTATACTGAGACATAACTGTTATTTTGCCAACATGGAGAAACGTATTCGACGAGTTTTAGCGTCATGTAAAATCTGCCAGAAAGCTAAGTCAGATACGACTTCACATATACCTCCATTACATCCCATTGTACCTGTTAAATTGAGACACATGGCCGCTGTAGACATTTTTGGTCCGACTCCCAGAACTAATAGAGGTTTTTGCTACATCTTTGTCGCTGTTGAACTCACTTCGAAATTTGTTACGTTCACTCCGTTGCGCAAAGCTACTGCTAAATCTGTTTCGAATGCATTTGTAAAACATTTTTTATTCTATGTAGGGTATGTATTGAAAGTAATTTCCGACAATGGATCACAGTTTCGATCTGCTATATGGACACGTATGTTACGAGCTAGAAACATTTCTCCGATCTATATATCCAGTTACCATGCTTCTTCGAACCCTTGTGAACGACTAATGAAAGAAATTGGTAAACTGTGTAGAATACACTGGCATAAAAACATATTGATTGGGATACACACATACTGTCATTCCAGGATGTAATTAACTCCATATCAAATGAATCTACTATGCTATCTCCGACTGTTATAATGAAAAATGTTGAATCACCTAACAAAATTAAAGAATTAGTATCCTTTCCTACCTCTCGTCGACTGCGACACCATGAAATAATTGACATTGCGCTGAACAACATCAAACGTGCCGCAGAGCGCCGGAGAAGACAGCAAAAACAGGTTTGTACACGCCGTGACTTTCACATTGGACAGAAGATATTAGTACGAACACACTATCTATCCAACAGAGGAAAGAATAGATGTAGTAAATTTGAGCTTCTATATGCAGGTCTATATCGAATTCGCAGCATTCCTCACCCCAATGTAGTACACGTCGAAACTCTGAGAACCAGAAGAAGTAAAGGGAATCACCATGTCTCCAATATTAAACCCTTTATTGAATGAACATACTTTATGATTTATCACACTGTAATGCCATTTCCTGATTTTTATATGACCACTTATGCAATTATAATTATGTGACTACTTACTGATGATTATCGTATTTTTTCTTCGCAAGTGCTCGGCAAGGTAAGGTTAGCAGGTCGCTTTTCTTCTCGTTACACATCAGATCGTGCACATTTTCCATTTTTCATGTATGTATGATTGTTTTCCTGTTTGTTTGTATGCACTATGAAGTGTTTAAGATGTAACAAACACCAGTTGACTTTGACATTTTTTCTTATCATATCTCATCATCGTGACTATTTTACATTCTTTTTGCTACTACATTATGATACTCTGTGTACATTTTTTTTTTGCACTTGAAAACTGTGTATGTTTTTGACATAATACGTTTTCTGTCATGCTATGCTGTATGCTTAATTATATCACTAGAAACCAGTTTTTATTTAATGGGTATATGATTTAAATGCAAGACATTAATCATTGTTCATCATTTTCAGAAAGCAATAACGTGTAAAAAAATAAATTAAACAAACCACAGTGGATTACTATGAAATGGGAATTTCACCTTCGGAATGAACGAAAGAACATGCAATACCTCGTCATGAAGAGTAAATGGATCAGAATTAACAAGCATTAACAAGAATATACTATACACATCGTATGATAGCAGTCTTAACTAATTTTTTCTTTCAGAATACGAGGCGATTGATGCAAGCTGTCAGACAGAACTACACATCTTAGTTTTAGTGATGAAATATGCTAGAAATAAGAAACTCTATACTACGAATAGTTATATGAAGTAAATGGTAATATGAATTTGGATAATGAAGTGTCTTTTTGCAGATGATAATGAATGGTGATGAATAGTTATATGAAGAATATGCTAATACGAATAATGAAGTTTTTCTTTGCAGATGAGACTATGATAGTAATGAAGTTATGGTAATATGAATAATGATGTTTTTCTTTGCAGATGAGAATAATGATGACGTTTATATATTTACTGTTAGTTAAGAAATGCTATATAGTTACTTAAGTATTTGTTGCAGTTCGTTTTGACAGTATGTCTTACATCGCATGGTATAATGATGGAATGTTTTGGAAAGGTCAGCTAGAGTACATACATACTGAGTACACATTTCATTACCTGTTAATTCGAAGTTCACTACTTTTCAGCATAATATGCGTTTCTTCTTTCAGCTTAATAATCCATTTTGTATTTTTTCCAGGAGAAGCTATTCAAGAAATTTATGTGCTATAAGCAGTTAGTCATTAAACCTGTTCTAGTACTTGCATCTTTTTTTACCCATTTGTGTGTGTCATTCATGAATGTGATCACGTATACTCTACTTGTTTCATAACCTTGCTACAGCTGACTCATGACTGATGACGTTACCTATCCTCATTTGTAGCAATAAGTCAAAAGCAAATATTTTATCGATCCCAACGCAATGCATTGCTAGGACACAAAAAAAAAAGAAATGTACTACCAGTCCCAAATAATGCTACCAGTTTAAGAGAGTTCTGAGTAATACTGAATGATGTTTTCTAACCACAGACCTTGAGTAATAGTTACAGTTACATTTTCAATATGTCATATGTCACTTGAATGATAAGTTCTGAGTAATGTTTTCTAACGACAGACCTTGAGTAATAGTTACAGTGTGTTACATTTTAAATATGTCCTATGTCACTTGAATGATGAGTTCTGAGTAATAGTGAATGATATTTTGTAATAATGCATACATGCTATGCCAATAATTTCTGTAAATAATATTTTTGTTATACTCTATAAATGCTATGCCAATAATTAACTCTCATTTTGAATGATGACTTCTGATGGTTTGTCACTGGCCAAAGAGTGCCAATAATTATTTTAAATATGTCGTATGTCACTTGAATGATGAAAAATGTTTTGTAATATTCAATACTTGCTATATGTTTAGTCTCTGGCCAAAGAGTGCCAATAATTATTTTAAATATGTCATATGTCACATGAATGATGAAAAATGTTTTGTAATATTTAATACTTGCTATACGTTTAGTAACTGGCCAATGAGTGCCAATGATTACTATAACTAGGTGAATTATGTTAATACTATGCCATTCACTATCTCATGCTTTGAATAATGACTTCTTATGGTTTGTAACTGGCGAATGAGTGCACATGATTACTATAACTAGGTGAATTATGTTAATACTATGCCATTCATTAGCTCCTGTTTTGAATGATGACTTCTGATGGTTTGTAACTGGCCAATGAGTGCCAATGATTACTATAACTAGATGAATTATGTAAATGGTATGCCATTAATTAACTCTTGCATTGAATGATCACTTTTAAATAATGTATAAAAATGGTTTGTAACTGGCCAATGAGTACGAATGTTCACTGTAATTAGATGATTTATGAACATTATTCTGTAATAATTCATACATAGTACAGAAGTTTTCAGTAACTAGGCAATGAGTGCCAACAATTAGTCAAATCGGTTGATCGACTTCTGACCTAATTACCAGAAATTACTGCAATATACGTTTGTCCTGTCTATCCTTATGATCATGGAGCACTATATTTGGTTTCTGCACTAATTCTACGTTGGTGAATGGGTGTGGTGTTGACACATCATAGTGTCCACCACCTTGAACAATGGAGTTGTTATTAGGGTTCCACTGCTTGGTGTACCTAATGTACTACCAAAATGATAACATGGAATATTAATACGACATTTCAGTGTCTTGGCTACACTGATTAATACTTCAGGGAAGAGAATTTCAGATTGTCTCACTTGGTGTTGTGCTTCTGTAGAAAGATATGGACTTTCAGTGCAGCTACGTGCAACCTAATGTGCTACAACCATGATGCAATCCTTCCCTTTCCTATCGTAGTTCTAGTAAAATGGTAAAAAAAAATACTACAGTGCGTATGCACTTTATGTCATTTGTTAATATGTTTTGTACTCATTGCGTATACATTTTGTCATTGCTTGATATGTTCTGTACTACAGTGCATATGCACTTTACGTCATTTGTTAATTTGTTTTGTACTCATTACGTATACATTTTGTCATTGCTTGATATTTTCTGTACTACAGTGTGTATGCACTTAATGTCATTTGTTAATATGATTTGTACTCATTGCATGTACATTTTGTCATTGCTTGATATGTTCTGTACTACAGTGTGTATGCACTTTATGTCATTTGTTAATATGATCTGTACTCATTGCGTATACATTTTGTCATTGCTTGATATGTTGTGTACTCAGTGCATGTGCACTATATTTCATTTCATGTTAGGCTCTTATATATATGTATATACTCTGTGACTGTAAACTTAGTTAATTAAGAAAAATTGCGTATATATTTTGTGATTTCTTGATATGTTCTGTACTCAGTGCATGTGCACTCTATTTCATTTTATGTTCTGTACTTATATATAAGTATATACTCTGTGACTGTCGACTTAGTTAATTAAGTAGTTTTTAGAAAAATTTGTTGCTCATGGCAAGTCCAATTGACTCACCATCGCTGCCAAATTTTTGCCCCCCAGTGGAGGGCTGTATAAGAGGTATGTGCTGCCTGCGATATGTAAGCTATAAGAGAATCTGAGACCAAAGAGCAGTGTTAACTGCAGTAGGAACTGTGTAGATGTAGCAGTAAGTTGTTGCTAGCGAGCAGTCGCCTGTCTGGTCTGGTCTGGTGTATCATGTTGGCTGGGCCGGTCGCGGTGCAGCGATGCCGAAGCCTGAGTATTATTGTATAAGGTAAAAGGCAGCCTCGCGCATATCTAATAATGTTATGTAAAATCCCATGTAAATCTTTTAAAAATGTCCTAATAATAATCTTCGTGATATAAAGTAATTTCTAAAAACATTCATTTCAATTTAAAGAATTTACTAATTTCTTCAATCCATAATCATACCTATTGTTGCAAAAGAAAAATCAGTTGCTTCCTTTCATAAATGACAAATCTATCGGCCAGCATTGCACAGAGCTGTGTCGGAAAATTTTTTGTATAAGAGCAGATATATTCGCCGTTTTTATTGACGTAAGAATTTTTCCTTTTTTTATTCAGAATGATCGTACAGGGCCATGACGCAGCGCTGCTGTCGTCCAAATTCTACCAGGTTACTGAATTTATTTTTTATTACGAGGTTTAGGAGTTTTTCTGTTTCGAGCTTACATTAAATGAGAAAAGAATTTTGTGGGTGCATTAAATGTGAATGAATTTCTGTAGGGAGGTTACAAATGTGAAAGGAATGAATTTTGTGGGGACGTTACACTTAAATTAGAATCATTAACCCAATAATATTCTTTTTTTTTTGTGGGGAGGTTACAACATACATTCACGAACGCTGCCAGAGAAGAACTGTCCTGACCGTTGTAGATGCTGTGTCTCGTGTGCTCGCCTGTCGGTTCCCACCTAGAGCGACTTTACCACTAGCAGGTTATAACCAGCAGGTACAGAAGAGGGCTTCTACAGATTCATAGAACTTCTTTGGGCAATGACTTGTGTGTGCAACCGCAGGATGAAAGATACCCTGCTCTGTTACGTTTGAAACTTGGCGGGATTGCTACAAGTCGCAAAGAGCAGAATTTAGCTACTGTTACAAAGTGATATTACGATAGGAGTTTGAACAAGTTTTAAATTGTATTAAATGTTCCCCACTTCTCCAGATATACGTAATTATCTCATTCGCTTTTTTACCGTCGCGAGAAACTTAGTGTGCTTTATACAATAAGACCTGTCATCATATTTGTAGCCGAAACGTCTCAAACTTCCAAGATGTCGACATCTAAATCCACATTTCGGAAAGTATGTTACGGTGTGTGATGGAGGGTGGCTAGGTATCACTATCCTTTCCCCCTGTTCTCCATTGGCGAGTGGGGTTCTACATTCTACATTCTACATTTATACTCCGCAAGCCACCCAACGGTGTGTGGCGGTGGGCACTTTACGTGCCACTGTCATTACCTCCCTTTCCTCTTCCAGTTGCGTATGGTTCGCGGGAAGAACGACTGTCTGAAAGCCTCCTTGCGCGCTCTAATCTCTCTAATTTTACATTCGTGATCTCCTCTGGAGGTATAAGTAGGGGGAAGCAATATATTCGATACCTCATCCAGAAACGCACCCTCTCGAAACCTGGACAGCAAGCTACACCGCGATGCAGAGCGCCTCTCTTGCAGAGTCTGCCACTTGAGTTTGTTAAACATCTCCGTAACGCTATCACGATTACCAAATAACCCTGTGACGAAACGTGCAGCTCTTCTTTGCATCTTCTCTATCTCCTCTGTCGACCCGACCTGGTACGGATCCCACACTGATGAGCAATACTCAAGTATAGGTCGAACGAGTGTTTTGTAAGCCACCTCCTTTGTTGATGGGCTACATTTTCTAAGGACTTTCCCAATGAATCTAAACCTGGTACCCGCCTTACCAACAATTAATTTTATATGATCATTCCACTTCAAATCGTTCCGCACGCATACTCCCAGATATTTTACAGAAGTAACTGCTACCAGTGTTTGTTCCGCTATCATATAATCATACAATAAAGGATCCTTCTTTCTATGTATTCGCAATACATTACATTTGTCTATGTTAAAGATCAGCTGCCACTCCCTGCACCAAGTGCCTATCCGCTGCAGATCTTCCTGCATTCCGCTACAATCCTCTAATGCTGCGACTTCTCTGTATACTACAGCATCATCCGCGAAAAGCCGCATGGAACTTCCGACACTATCTACTAGATCATTTATATATATTGTGAAAAGCAATGGTCCCATAACACTCCCCTGTGGCACGCCAGAGGTTACTTTAACGTCTGTAGACGTCTCTTCGTTGGTGTGGGAAGAACTGGTGCCTATTAACTGCCGAGTGAGCTCTGGTTTTCTCGTGGCGGCCATTTCGCGAGGCATATGCGAGAGGAAATAATACAGTATGTAGCCCAAATCTTCTTCGAACGAACGCTCTAGGAATTTCAGCAGCAACATCCTCCCTGATACGGAACGCCTTCCTTGTAGCGACTGTCTCTGGAGTTTGCTTAGCATTTCCGTAGCGCTCTCACACTAAACGATCCTGAGGCGAAGCGCGCCACACTTCATTGACTGTTGTCTACATCTTCTATTAATCCAACATGGTGATCAAAACTCAAGACTCGGTCTTACAAGGGTTTTGTAAGCCACCTCATGATTGAAAATTAATTTCCGATAATTATATATTTAGAATAGCATTCGTCCAAAAAGGTACGTGTGTCACCTAATTCATTCGAAAACTATTACACCAGCAAACTTTCCGTTCTTTTTCATCAAAACCTACACGGAATAAACCCAAATAGTGCATATATCACGATTAATATTTCACTTAGCTCTATGATTACGGAACACAAATCTGTCGGGTATACTATCGTATGAAAAATATCCGGACACGTGTTAGTGAACATTAATACACTGTAAGACAAAGAAAGGCATACCGCGAAGGAATTAGCCGAATGGAACGGAATTCGGAACATGTGACGTACATGTACAGACAACCAAATGGTTACAGTTTCAGAAAAATTGTATTTTTTTTTTTATTCAAGAGAAGGAGCTTCACATATAGAAGAAGTCAATAACACATTGCTCCACCTCTGGCCCTTCTGGAAACAGTTATTCGGCTTGGCAGTGTTTGATTATCTTCTTGTTTGCCAAACCCTATCTTGGCCAGCAACGTCGCCCTATCTCTCCTCAGTTGAAAATGTTTGGAGCATTATTTGCAGGGTCCTCCAACCAGTTCTCGATTTTCATGATCCAACGCGCTAATTGCACAGAATTCGATATCCTTCAAGAGGACATCCAACAATTCTAACAGTAGAAACTCTCGGCGTGTAAAAACCAGGATGGCTTGCTGTGAAAGGTAATAAAACAGGTTGCGTAATATCGTCGACTTACCGCTGTGCTGTAAGAGTGCAGCGTATGACTATGAAACAAAATGGCACCTCCAGCTTGTTGGGCAGTATGGTATGTGACAGTCAGCTTCAGACCTCACTGCTGTCTTGGGCGTCCCCAGACAGGTATTCTCTAGTCACTGAGGCTCAGTTCGAACAGGGACTCATCAACTGAAGACAATTCTACTTGCCTGGAGACTCCCTGGGCAGCGGTGGGACCTCAACCTCATTGTCGTCCAAAACACTGCCCGACAACCAGGAGTGATGGTCTGGGGTGCTATTTCTTTTCATAGAAGGATCCCGTTGGTTGCCACCTGTGGCACCTCTACAGCACAGCAGAACGTCGAAAATGTTATACGCCCCGTTTTGTTGCCCTTCGTGACAGGCCATCCTGGGCTTACATTTCAGCAAGATAAGGTCCGTACGTACACGGCGAGAGTTACTACTACTTGTCTTCGTGCTTGCCAAACCCTACCTTGGCCAGCAAGGTCGATGCATCTCTCCCCAATTGAGTCCTTCGGACCGTTATGGGCGGGACTTCCAACCAGGTGTTCATTTTGACGATCCAGAGCACTAGCTGGATGAAATTTCGTATGATATCCCTCTGGATGAAATCCGACAGCTTTGTCAATCAATGCCAAAGCGTAACTGACTTGCTCAATTTGTGAACCTTTTTCTGTCGAATAAATCATTCAATTTTTCTGAAATTGTAATTGTCTGTCCATGTATGTCACATCTTCCGATTTCCATCGCGTATTCAATAATTCCTTCTTTGTGCGTCGTTTTTTTTTTCCTTCTTAAAGAGTATGTCGTGTGCCCACCCTTGCTCTTTATGGTGGCTTGAACTCTGCTCTAGACATTTTCAATATGGGTATCTGTGAAGGAATGACAGCCCGTTCTTCCTCGAGAGTCGACGCTGGGAGCGAAGTCGACGTTCTCACTCATCCCAAAGGAGTGCACTGGGCGCAGGTCAGGACTCTGGGCAGGCCAGTCCATTTCGAGAAAGTTCTTGTCCACAAACCATGGCTCACCGATGCTGCTTTGTGACAGGAATGGAGGAATGGTAGACCATCCCATCAAGAGTCCAAAGCAGAGAACGTACTGATACTGGACGCTGGAGTCTGTAGCGAAATCGACGCTCTAACTCATCCCAAAGGTTTTCCATTCGGTTCGCGCTGGGACCCTTCGTAGACCAGATCATTTTAGGAACTACAAACCATTGATTTGTAAAAGGGGGCATTGTCAAGCCGATACAAAGTCTACGAACTATTCCTTTACTGTACGCAGTACGCAATACTATAAAATGTGATCATACCCTTCCGCATTTAACGTTTTTTTAAGCGCAATAGGGGACCACAATCTAACCTCGAAACGCACCCCCGTACTCTTAGGCCACCTCCTCTGTACTTCAGTCTTGGCACTGCACGTGATGCAGATAACGTTCTCCAGGCATTCGCCAAACACAGACCTTTCCAATGGATTGCTACAGGATACACCCCGTATCACTCGTTTCTCGTCATCTACTGTCCACGTCGTCAACTGAAGTGTCTCTTGCAACTGACTACAGAAAGGTGTGGCTTATGAGGAGCTGCTCGACCATTGTACACCATTCTTTTTAAGTCCCTATGCACACTCATTGTGCCAAGTGCGACTGTTGATAGCGCTTTTGGAGCGCTCAAGTAATTCCTTCCGCTGATTTCATGTGATTTTTCATAATCACCCTCCGCAATTCTGGACGATACTGTCCTTGAGTGTGAGACCTGGTTGGTAGGTACTCAGAGAGCGCACAGGATAAGTTTACTATCGTGGATGGGGCCGTAAACAGTTACTGTGAGTTGCACCAATAAACACAACTTTATTTTTCTAAGAACCACTTATTTACACATTGCTTTAAAAGATTACAACTAGAGAATACGGCTGAGGGCCTAGTTAAAGAAAACTTAAGATGCTTTCTGGGCTGAAGGCCCAAAACCACACCTAAAACAAGAACAGCTGAAGACCTGGCTTAGAAAACAGAAGGTAATTCGTTTTTAAACATGCAATTAAAAACAATTAGCGGCTGAAGGCCTACACTACACGTCTGAAGGACAACTATAATTAAAACACATAAATAAACAATTTTTTTCTAACCAAGAAATTTCCTTTTAAACTTACAACAGAACAGCCGAAAACCTAACTAAAGAAATATTAAGTCATTGTATGGCCGAAGGCCTCGAACAAATTTGAAACAGTGGCTGAAGGCCTCAACAACAAGTCAGACAAATAATTTAAAATAAACCCCTTCCTTCTTATAAAAGTTCTCGTTTAAAAAATACACGTGGCTGAAGGCCTTATTAAAAGGGGTTTACATAAATCCTCGGCTGAAGGCCACACATAACACATCGAACAACTAACGGCTTAGGGCCTGGATTACAAACCAAATCAGATAGAAAAAATTTTAAGGAAAAAATATTTTGAACGTAGCTGCACAACAGCAACGGTTCCACGTAATAAAATTATAACCAGCCGATCAGTTGCAATGCATAAAGAAATTCTTTACCTAGGTTTCGACAAATATAAATTTGTCTTCTTCAGAAGGTAGCAATTTTACATTAGTAAGGACTAACTAAAAACGGCGATGGTACATTAGTCCTTACTAATGTAACATTGATACCTTCTGAAGAAGACAAATTTATATTTGTCAAAACCTAGGTAAAGAATTTCTTTATCCATTGCAACTGGTCGGCTGGTTATAATTTTATTATGAAAAAATATTTAAAAAAAATAAAATCAATCTTCAAAATTTTAATTTAACACGGTTGAAGGCCTTTATGTAAAATTTAAAAAGCACTGGATTAATACACGGCCTAAGGCCTCACACAATACTTCAAACTAAAATGAAAATCACAATCTAAAACGAACAGAACAAGTGGTGCTCAGAAGTGTCCCATAGGTCGGCCTGAGAAGGTAGCTCAAACGTAAGGTCAGGTGAGACAGGCAGCCACGAGTTGAAGTTAAATAACCGAATGGCAACCCAAACTAGGGATGGCCCAAGGACCGACCAACCATTTAACCAACGGCACAACAATGGAAAATATCGGCCGAGGACGAGCATACAAACAGCACAACGTCTTCAGAAATTGGCGTCTAAAAACATCCAAGGGAACAATAACCACTCTAAGCAGAGTATGAACCAAACACTTACAAGACTGTCGAACTACACTCCGTGCCGGGCACCATCAACATGGTGAAGAAAGGCACACTGCCTACAAACCATGCTAACGACCAGGGCAGGTAACTGGGGCGTTAACGGACACGGGGCAAAAAATACCGCTGGTGCACTTCACTGGCAAGAAACAGTCAATATAATAATTAATCACAATATAGGAAGATGGCTGCAAGATTTCGCTGACTCCAACACATCATAAGTTGCTGCTAGCCCGAACGGCCCAGGGAGCAGCAACCCACAAATGAACGAAGAGATGTCACAATAGTTGAGATTTCATAACAGGTTAACTGATCACTCAACTTCAGCGTCCAGGTTAGGTGGGCAACGAACTCTGCCGCCCTCGCACCTAACGCTAGCGGTCCCAGCCTGGCGTCGCGTCGCGGAGACTTGCTTGCTGCTCCATCCCAACCGACTGACTACCACAAACACCACCACCACCCGGAAATACTAGCGGTCACCACAAAGATAGTGCGACATTGCTAGTATCAATAAGCGCTGCTGCTTCCACTCAAGGAGGCAAGCCAGCAACTTCGTTACACCCCCAGTTTTTATTTTTTTTTTTTTTTGTCATCAGTCTACTGACTGGTTTGATGCGGCCCGCCACGAATTCCTTTCCTGTGCTAACCTCTTCATCTCAGAGTAGTACTTGCAACCTACGTCCTCAATTATTTGCTTGACGTATTCCAATCTCTGTCTTCCTCTACAGGTTTTGCCCTCTACAGCTCCCTCTAGTACCATGGAAGTCATTCCCTCATGTCTTAGCAGATGTCCTATCATCCTGTCCCTTCTCCTTATCAGTGTTTTCCACATATTCCTTTCCTGTCCGATTCTGCGTAGAACCTCCTCATTCCTTACCTTATCAGTCCACCTAATATTCAACATTCGTCTATAGCACCACATCTCAAATGCTTCGATTCTCTTCTGTTCCGGTTTTCCCACAGTCCATGTTTCACTACCATACAATGCTGTACTCTAGACGTACATCCTCAGAAATTTCTTCCTCAAATGAAGGCCGGTATTTGATATTAGTAGACTTCTGTTGGCGAGAAATGCCTTTTTTGCCATAGCGAGTCTGCTTTTGATGTCCTGCTTGCTCCGTCCGTCATTGGTTATTTTACTACCTAGGTAGCAGAATTCCTTAACTTCATTGACTTCGTGACCATCAATCCTGATGTTAAGTTTCTCGCTGTTCTCGTTTCTACTATTTCTCATTACCTTCATCTTTCTCCGATTTACTCTCAAACCATACTGTGTACTCATTAGACTGTTAATTCCGTTCAGCAGATCATTTAATTCTTCTTCACTTTCACTCAGGATAGCAATGTCATCAGCGAATCGTATCATTGATATCCTTTCACCTTGTATTTTAATTCCACTCCTGAACCTTTCTTTTATTTCCATCATTGCTTCCTCGATGTACAGATTGAAGAGTAGGGGCGAAAGGCTACAGCCTTGTCTTACACCCTTCTTAATACGAGCACTTCGTTCTTGATCGTCCATTCTTATAATTCCCTCTTGGTTGTTGTACATATTGTATATGACCCGTCTCTCCCTATAGCTTACCCCTACTTTTTTCAGAATCTCGAACAGCTTGCACCATTTTATATTGTCGAACGCTTTTTCCAGGTCGACAAATCCTATGAAAGTGTCTTGATTTTGCTTTAGCCTTGTTTCCATTATTAGCCGTAACGTCAGAATTGCCTCTCTCGTCCCTTTACTTTTCCTAAAGCCAAACAGATCGTCACCTAGCGCATTCTCAATTTTCTTTTCCATTCTTCTGTATATTATTCTTGTAAGCAGCTTCGATGCATGAGCTGTTAAGCTGATTGTGCGATAATTCTCGCACTTGTCAGCTCTTGCCGTCTTCGGAATTGTGTGGATGATGCTTTTCCGAAAGTCAGATGGTATATCGCCAGACTCATATATTCTACACACCAATGTGAATAGTCGTTTTCTTGCCACTTTCCCCAATGATTTTAGAAATTCTGATGGAATGTTATCTATTCCTTCTGCCTTATTTGACCGTAAATCCTCCAAAGCTCTTTTAAATTCCGATTCTAATACTGGATCCCCTATCTCTTCTAAATCGACTCCTGTTTCTTCTTCTATCACATCAGACAAATCTTCACCCTCATAGAGGCTTTCAATGTACTCTTTCCACCTATCTGCTCTCTCCTCTGAATTTAACAGTGGAATTCCCGTTGCACACCCCCAGTAAGTAAGGAATAAACAAGACGCCATTCGATGTGACAAAATGCCAAAGAATTTACGGCATGAACGCGAGCCGCACACGGCTCAGAGTACACGAGATCTGCCTGGCCTTGCGGTTGTTCCTTCGCGTTTAGACTTCACGATCTCATCTCCAACAGTCGGCTTGCACAGCTTTAGAAGGGTCCAAATGTCCCCGATGGATCTGTTAGTCAGGTGACATCTAATTGCTAGTCCATTTCCAAGGCACTGAGCTCTCCTGACGTACCCATTCCACTGTTACTAGTTCTCTACTGACAACACAGTACTCCCCACCTCCTTTTATACTGATTGGTGAGTCTCTTGAGATATCTAGTTGTCAGTTTTACACTACATGCAGGTGTCTGGATACCTTTCATCTGATGATGCTTGACTATGCGAAAGTGTAAATGAGCAGAATGCAGTTTCTTTGTCATATCTGGCTACGTTTCTGAAGCCGGTTCTTTGTAATATCTTTGTTAGTGAGGCAGGATTCTTGCCCAATCTGTCTCGGCCTACTTTGCTTCCTGTGTTTTACCCGTCATACCTGCGTTTGAATTTTGTGGGCAGCAGGTATAGTCAGCCAGTGAACCTTCGTCTTCAGCTACCTGGACAAGAATAATATACAGAAGAATGGAAAAGAAAATTAGGATTTGTTAGATGACGACCATTTTGGCTTCAGGAAAAGGAAAGACACCAGAGAGGTAGTTCTGACGTTGCGGTTGACAATGGAAGCAAGACTGAAGAAAAATAAAGACAAGTTCATACGATTTGTCGACCTGGAAAAAGCATTCGACAATGTAAAGTGATACAAGATCTTCGAAATTCTGAGAAAAATAGGTATAAGCTATAGGGAGAGACGGGTAATCTACAACATGTACAACAGTCAAGAGGGAATAATAGAGTCGATGGCCAAGAACGAAGTGTGCGGATTAAAAAGTGAGTAAGACAGGGAAGTAGTCTTTCACCCCTATTGTTCAGTCTATGTATCGAAGAAGCAATGTTGGAAATAAAAGTTCAGGAGTGGAATTAAAATACAAAGTAAAAGGATATCATCGATAAGATGCGCTGATGACATTATTATCCTCATTGAAAGTGAAGAAGAATTACAGGATCTGATGAAGTCTAATGAATACAGAATATGGATTCAGAGTAAATCGAAGAAAGACGAAAGTAATAAGAAGTGACAGAACTGAAAGCAGCGAGAAACTTAACACATGGCTCGATGGTCACGAAGCAGATGAAGTTAAGTAATTCCGCTATCCAGGCACCAAAATAACCAATGACGGACAGAGCAAGGAGGACGTCAAAAGCACACTAGCACTAACAAAAAGGGCATTCTTGGCCAAGAGAAGTGTTCTAGTATCAAACATTGGGCTTAATTTGAGGAAGAAATTTCTAAGAATGTACGTTTGTAGCACGAAATTGTACGGTAGTGAAACATGGAGTGCGGGAAAACTGGAACAGAAGAGAATCGAAGCATTTCAGATGTCGTGTTACAGAAAGATGCTGAAAATAAGGTTGACTGATAAGATAAGGAATGAGTAGGTTCTGCACTGAATCGGGGAGGAAAGGAATATATCGAAAACACTGACACAAAGAAAGGGTAGGATGGTAGGGAGATCTGTTAAGACATCAGGGAATAACTTCCATCGTTCTAGAAGGAGCAGTAGAGGGTCAAACCTATAGCAGTACATAAAGATTCATTCAGCAAACAGTTGAAGATATAGGTTGCACGTTGTACTCTGAGATGAAGAGGTTGGTACAGGAGAGGAATTCGTGGCGGGCCGCATCAAACCCGTCAGAAAACTATGACTCAATATGTGTGTGTGTATGTGTGTGTGTGTGTGTGTGATCAACATCTCCACCGCCTCCTCCCTCCACCCCTTAGAATCCGCGCCTCCCAGATGTGAAGACGAGTTATTGATCCCATTTTACGCACAATACCTCACTTTTCTGCCTTACTCTTGCCCAGTCTCTGGTAAGATCAGTAGACTCCTAGGAAAACATGGCAGCCACTGTACTTTGCTTCAGCCAACGAAGGTAAAAAGTTTCCTTTGTAATAATGGACACTACATAGATCTAGTTAAGTCGTTTGTATACCCCATTTCAAACTAATATGCCATGTCTTACTTGGGGCACACTATTAGGGTAGTTGAGGAGAGGGGTAAGTACCATCAGCAACACACTCAACTAAAAATCAGATCACCTGTCGTCCACTACTACTTTGTGATCATGCAATGAAATTTGACGAGACCACACATTAAGTTTCTGGGTTAACATCAGTAAAGAGTTGATCGAAATACAGATGTCATGAAAGTAATAGACCATTACAGAGTCTTTAATTTATACTGTCTACCTAATAGCCTTTGGCACAGATAACAGCGCGCCGAGCTATGTTATGCAAGCAATGAGGTATTGCTAGGTCACTGGAGGGAGTTGACACCATATCTGCACAACAAGTTACCTAACACCCTTAAATTCTGTGGAGGTTGGCGATGAGAACTGTTGCCACGATCAATCACATCGCAGATGTGTTCGATTGGGTTCAGATCTGGCGAACTGAGGGGCGAGCACACCAACTGGAACTCGCCACTCCATCACACTCCTGGCCTTGCTACCAGGAGCATTATCTTGTTTAAAAAAGCCAAAGCCATCGGGAAACAAGAGTGGCCGAGCGGTTCTAGGCGCTACAGTCTGGAACCGCGCGACTGCTACGGTCGCAGGTTCGAATCCTGCCTTACGCATGGATGTGTGTAATGTCCTTAGGTTAGTTAGGTTTAAGTAGTTCTAAGATCTAGGGGACTGATGACCTCAGAAGTTAAGTCCCATAGTGCTCAGAGCCATTTGAACCATCAGGAAACATTATCATGAAGGGGTGTGTGTGCTCTGCAATAAGTGTATGATTCTCCTTGGCCATCATGGCGCTTTGCACGAGCTACGCTAGACCCATGGATGCCCACGTGAATGTTTCCCAGAGTAGTGAGACAAAGCTGCCACCACCTCGCATTGCACTGTTGCCAAGATGGAGGATCAAAGATGGCGGTGAAGATGTGACAACGTCACAATGACGTCGTGATTTGAAGTTCAAATTTTGTCGGGAAAATAGGTCAATTGGGCTACCTCTACTAACCTAACCCCTTCCCCTCCCCTCCCCCCTCCCAAAGAAAATGGCGAGAAGTTCAAATTTTGGTGGGGGAAAAAAAGGCTACCTCCACTAACCTAAGAAATGGCAGGAAAAAAGGACACTTGGGCTATCTCCACTAACCTAAGTCATCCAGGCACAGCAGCTTTCTTGGACTTGGCAGGAAAAGGACTCAACCTGTGCTGGGCTGCTGGATAGAATGACGTAAGTCTTTGTTTTGCATGCAGTGTTTATTTAAACAGTTTGAGGCAGTAGCTCCATTCCGTGTGTTGACCATGAGATCCGGAGTCCAGCTGACCTAGTACACTGTATCACTACCAGGGGGCGCTGTCGTCCCTTCTGTGAGGTAATCCAAGATGATGGTCTGTGGGAAAAATGGTGGGAACCAATATGAATCCTTAATCCAGTCCAGACTTCAGGCTGTAGGATAGTGGTATCTGGCAACGTCATTGGAGGGGGTATACGGCAGGCCCATCAGCTCTGGGACCTAGTTTCACTCAGTCAGCCAGCAGCAGCAGCAGAAGAAGAAGTACCATGAAGTGTCAACAGCAGCCACAATCCAGCACAGCCCTGCACAACAGGAAGAAGCAGAAAAGTAAGTATACCATATCACATCTTGCTCTTTGGTTAACATTATCACCATTATTAGTTGTTTTTGCATCTTGGACCATATGTAATGCTTCCTCCTCTTTGTTCCTCTGTGTGCATCTATGCATCATGTTTCTCTTGACGTTTAGAAAGAAAAAGAAGCAGACTATATAAGGAGGAGCTTGAAACAGTCCTTCATCAGTTGAGGTTCAGCTGCAATGTCGTACACTTTGACGTTAAAAGAACGATCATCTGTACTGCGTGCAAATTACTTCCTGGCAATTGATTTGAGTATTGGTGAAGGGAGTATTGCATTGTTTGGACTGGAGACGTACAACAGAATCCCAAATATCACGGAGACTAATACCAAACTGCATCTCGATATTAATGGTGAGAAAGGCGTTATGGAAATACACTCCTGGAAATGGAAAAAAGAACACATTGACACCGGTGTGTCAGACCTACCATACTTGCTCCGGACACTGCGAGAGGGCTGTACAAGCAATGATCACACGCACGGCACAGCGGACACACCAGGAACCGCGGTGTTGGCCGTCGAATGGCGCTAGCTGCGCAGCATTTGTGCACCGCCGCCGTCAGTGTCAGCCAGTTTGCCGTGGCATACGGAGCTCCATCGCAGTCTTTAACACTGGTAGCATGCCGCGACAGCGTGAACGTGAACCGTATGTGCAGTTGACGGACTTTGAGCGAGGGCGTATAGTGGGCATGCGGGAGGCCGGGTGGACGTACCGCCGAATTGCTCAACACGTGGGGCGTGAGGTCTCCACAGTACATCGATGTTGTCGCCAGTGGTCGGCGGAAGGTGCACGTGGCCGTCGACCTGGGACCGGACCGCAGCGACGCACGGATGCACGCCAAGACCGTAGGATCCTACGCAGTGCCGTAGGGGACCACACCGCCACTTCCCAGCAAATTAGGGACACTGTTGCTCCTGGGGTATCGGCGAGGACCATTCGCAACCGTCTCCATGAAGCTGGGCTACGGTCCCGCACACCGTTAGGCCGTCTTCCGCTCACGCCCCAACATCGTGCAGCCCGCCTCCAGTGGTGTCGCGACAGGCGTGAATGGAGGGACGAATGGAGACGTGTCGTCTTCAGCGATGAGAGTCGCTTCTGCCTTGGTGCCAATGATGGTCGTATGCGTGTTTGGCGCCGTGCAGGTGAGCGCCACAATCAGGACTGCATACGACCGAGGCACACAGGGCCAACACCCGGCATCATGGTGTGGGGAGCGATCTCCTACACTGGCCGTACACCACTGGTGATCGTCGAGGGGACACTGAATAGTGCACGGTACATCCAAACCGTCATCGAACCCATCGTTCTACCATTCCTAGACCGGCAAGGGAACTTGCTGTTCCAACAGGACAATGCACGTCCGCATGTATCCCGTGCCACCCAACGTGCTCTAGAAGGTGTAAGTCAACTACCCTGGCCAGCAAGATCTCCGGATCTGTCCCCCATTGAGCATGTTTGGGACTGGATGAAGCGTCGTCTCACGTGGTCTGCACGTCCAGCACGAACGCTGGTCCAACTGAGGCGCCAGGTGGAAATGGCATGGCAAGCCGTTCCACAGGACTACATCCAGCATCTCTACGATCGTCTCCATGGGAGAATAGCAGCCTGCATTGCTGCGAAAGGTGGATATACACTGTACTAGTGCCGACATTGTGCATGCTCTGTTGCCTGTGTCTATGTGCCTGTGGTTCTGTCAGTGTGATCATGTGATGTATCTGACCCCAGGAATGTGTCAATAAAGTTTCCCCTTCCTGGGACAATGAATTCACGGTGTTCTTATTTCAATTTCCAGGAGTGTAGAAGCGGGTGTACACGACATCGACGACTTAAACGAAGTCTTAAAACAGTCTGGAAAAGGTATTGAGCTACGTGCAAACATCAATACACTTAAATCTGAAATGAAGACTGTAAATGCAAGGACTGACTTTAACCAGAAAGGTTCAGTAGGGTCCCTACTGGGTTTCACAAAAGGACAGGTTTTAAAGAATGATCCTAGTAAATTTTACAAGTCAGATTAGACTGTTTACTTACCGCCTATCAGCACAATCCGAGTCGAGTGTACCACGAACTCTTATCCCAACGACAGTCTGAGTCGTACTATTTACGGATTCTTCCCCTCAGCTGCAATGGGGTATGAGATTGTTGAGACTCCTGTCAATGCAATATACCTTCCACTGACAGCTCAGACATTGGACTATTTGGAGCTATGTGTTGTGGGTCAGAATAATTAATTTGTTCACATTCGTGGTGAGGAAATGTTTGTACGATTACATCTAAGGCAGGATGGGCGTACGGAATAAAACCAGTGTACGCAATCCACAGCACGTCACCTCGCTACCGAACCGCAAAGTAATAACACGGGTGAACTACAAGTTTCTTAAATCAGTTGGCTGGAAACCTCGCAATGACGTCCTCATTCAATATAACCAGTACATTAGAGTATGATGAGAGAATTCTATCTCAGGAATACTTCTCGCATAAACGAATTAGGACTGTCATCCAGCACCAAGACGCACTGACGCTTCCATGCAAGAGTTTCATATATCTCGAGGGGTCATTCAAGAAAACCGACGGCAGCGGTACAGTGGGATCCAAGCTTACACGTAACGCTTTAGCATTCCTGTTCCAAGAGGTAAGCTATGAACTCAATGGATCTGAGATCGACTGTACCCGCAATGTCGGCATAACATCAACCCTTAAAACATACGTCTCTGCATCACCCGCAGATTTACGTAGTTTAGGAAATACAAGATGGTTCATAGAAGATCCTGAGGATACAACAGTTGCAGAGTACAAGCGATTTTCTGCATGCATACCTCTAAAAATGCTTATGGGCTACTTTGAGGACAAGAGGCAGATTAGTATGAACGCTAAACAAAAAACCGAAGAACCACCTTTCGCAGCGCCAGATGTGGAGGAAGAGTGACACTGAGATTCTAAAAGATACCAACGGAGATTTAAAGCCATGCCGACTCCAATGCCGTGGCCAACTGCGCTAGGTTTCTCGTTTGAGGATCCCTGGCGCAAACAGCCCGATTTAAAATCCGTGGGGTCTGGTGGTCAGTGGAATATGGTAACTCGTCCTCGAACTGTATGAACGTTGAATTGTCCTGCTGGTAGATACCAACGTACCAAGAAGAAACAAACTGCATATAGGAGCAGACATGGCCCCCAACGATAGATGCATACTTTTATTGATTCATTGTACCTCCCACAATGACGAGATCACCCAGGGAATGCCACGAATACATTCACCAGACCATAAGGCTCCCTCCTGGTGTAGAGTGTTTGGTTTCAGAAGTTTCACGACATACACACCAACGGCCATCTGCCTGCTGGAGCATAAAACGTGATTCATCTGAAAAGGCCACCTATTGCCACTCAGTTTACGCTGAGTTCCGTATTCTTGTGTAAATTCCAGCCCTCATCGCGGATAACCAGCAGTCAGCATCGGTGGACGAATGAGGCGTCTGCTGCAACAAGATTCGCTGAACGGACGTTGAAGAGACACTGTTGGTAGCCCCCTGGTTCATCTGGGCGGTCAGTTGCTCAACTGTTGCACGTATATTCGCCGTACACGTTTCCGTAGCGGTCGTTCAGCCCTGTCATCTACGTTCCATGGTGCATCACATCTGCCTATGCACCGCTTTTGGATAGTGGCAGTTTGCCATACACTCTGTCTTTTAATCACGTAGCCGTTTCGTAAGTGCTTTTCCCGTTGGATGTGAGGTAAATCTCGCATTACGACAACGATTACATTTTTTTCCTCCCTCCCCTCCTCCCCCTCACCGCCAGACACGCTGTATAGACCTTCACCATTGTCCGAGGCACACAATGTAACGCGAGGGCGCGGTCAACATGGCGAAATAGTAAGTAAAGGGACCTGGATTCGCTTCCCGGCAGGGTCGGAGATTTTCTCCACTCGGGGACTGGCGACTGGATTTTGTCTTTACGTTCGTATCATCATAACTGACGTTACCCTAATGAGATGGCTGAATGGGCACTGCCTGAAAGCAAAAAAAAAAAAAAAAAAAAAATACCATCCACTGCTGGTGCCACCACCTGCTGTCTGTGAGTGGCTGTTACACGTTGACGTCAAACATAGACGGTGGTCACATTAACGTGAGTGGACCATGGGACCATGTAGTATCCTATAACGTGGCATCTGTTATGATTATTATGACTACTACTGCACGCAGTAAACTTTCTGGTTTTACACTACTGGCCTTTAAAATTGCTACACCAAGAAGAAATGCAGATGATAAACGGGTATTCATTGGCTAAATATATTATACTAGAACTGACATGTGATTACATTTTCACGCAATTTTGGTGCATAGATCCTGAGAAATCAGTACCCAGAACAACCACCTCTGGCCATAATAACGGCCTTGATACGCCTGGCCATTGAGTCAAACAGAGCTTGGATAGCGTGTACAGGTACAGCTGCCCATGCAGCTTCAACACGATATCACAGTTCATCAAGAGTAGTGACTGGCGTATTGTGACGAGCCAGTTGCTCGGCCCCCATTGACCAGACGTTTTCAATTGGTGAGAGATCTGGAGAATGTGCTGGCCAGGGCAGAAGTCGAACATTTGCTGTATCCAGAAAGGCCCATACAGGACCTGCAACATGCGGTGGTGCATTATTCTGCTGAAATGTAGGGTTTCGCAGGGATCGAATGAAGGGTAGAGCCACGGGTAGTCACACATCTGAAATGTAACGTCCACTGTTCAAAGTGCCGTCAATGCGAACAAGAGGTGACCGAGACGTGTAACCAATGGCACCCCATACCATCACGCCGGGTGATACGCCAGTATGGCTATGACAAATACACGCTTCCAATGTGTGTTCACCGCGATGTCGCCAAACACGGATGCGACCATCATGATGCTGTAAACAGAACCCGGATTCATCCGAAAAAATGACGTTTTGCCATTCGTGCACCCAGGTTCGTCGTCGAGTACACCTTCGCAGGCGCTCCTGTCTGTGATGCAGCGTCAAGGGTAACCGCAGCCATGATCTCAGAGCTGATAGTCCTTGCTGCTGCAAACGTCGTCGAACTGTTCGTACAGATGGTTGTTGTCTTGCAAACGTCGCCATCTGTTGGCTCAGGGATCGAGACGTGGCTGCACGATCCGTTACAGCCATGCGGATAAGATGCCTGTCATCTCGGCTGCTATTGATAATAGGCCATTGGAATCCACCACGGCATTCTGTATTACCCTCCTGAACCCACCGATTCCATATTCTGCAAACAGTCATTGGACCTCGACCAACGCGAGCAGCAGTGTCGCGATACGATAAACCGCAAGCGCGAAAGGCTACAATCCAACCTTTATCAAAGTCGGAGACGTGATGGTACGCATTTTTCCTCCTTATACGAGGCATCACAACAACGTTTTACTAGGCAACTGCTAGGCAACTGCTGTTTGTGTATGAGTAATCGGTTGGAAACTTTCCTCATGTCAGCACGTTGTAGGTGTCGCCACCGGTGCCAACCTTGTGTGAATGCTCTGAAAAACTAACCATTTGCATATCACAGCATCTTCTTCCTGTCGGTTAAATTTCGCGTCTGTAGCACGTCATCTTCGTGGTGTAGCAATTTTAATGGCCAGTAGTGTAATTCTGTTATGTGCTCGCTTTGTGATAGGCCATTTTAAAATCCAGTAGTTGTTCAATACATTAACATCCACTGAGCTTGAAAATGGCCTGTAAGTCCGAAATTGGCCACTCGTACAAGAACGTGAGCACTTGTCTAAAACAGCCGAGATGGAAACTTTCGAAATGTCTTTTGTCATAGTATTTACTTCAAGCGATTCAGGGGAACCATGGACAGGTTTGAGGCATTGCCATCCTGAATGGGAGACCACTGGGCAACCTCTCTCGGTGGAGCCGCAGGAGACGGGGCCTGGGGTCACCTTGGGCGCCACGTGCGGGCTGGTGGCCATCGCACCTGAGATAGCGCCAGCGCCGACACCCTGGCGACGTCACGCCGACGTGGCGGACAAAGGACGCACAACACAATGGCCTTCCAGGTGGCGCGCCCATTCAGCTGCCGGCCCGGCGCGCACGGCCGATAACCTCGTCCGGTAGGTGCCGCAGTCTTTTCGTGGCCAACGCCACCACTCTACAGATGTAACTCACCCCCGCACTCATATTCGGAATACCGTCGACTGCAGTGCTCCTACCTTCCCGAAACATTCCGTAAATAATTCTACTAGTTGCTGACGGAGTAGGTAATTTCTCGAGACTTGTGAATCATCTCTGTTCATAGGGGACTGCAATGGGGAGGGGGAGGGATTGACAAGAGGAGGCACTTGTCCTCCATTGAAATGTAGGGATGTAGATTTTTTTAATTCATTACAAAATTATCACTAATTTATAGCACTCATTGCCTACAACAGGGGCGGGCAAACGTTGCACGCGGCTCATGAGCGCACAGCGCTGCACGTGTGGTGCTCGCGTGCAGGCGTCGACCGGGGCTGTGGCGACAGCCGGCAGGTTGCGGCAGTGTAGTGCCAGGCTAAGCTGCGGACGTTGATGCGAAGCGAGCACTATGTAGTGAACGTTGTATTTCAAGAAACGGAGAAGTGGAGATTTGCTATCTTTTAAAAAGTAATGGGAGAATCATTGTTTCTTTGTGCAAAAACGTGAAAATTCGAAATGTTTAATATGTGGCAGTATTCTCGCTGGTCAACGGAAGTTTAGTATTAAAGGCCATTATAATAAATTTCACAAGGACGAGTACAATTTATTGTCGGATTCTGAGCGGATGGGGAATGACTGAGCTTAAGAAGGGCGATCTGACGATACCAGATGAATCTGTCGTAGTTGGCCGGTCGGAGTGGCCGAGCGGTTCTAGGCACTACAGTCTGGAACCGCGCGACCGCTATGGTCGCAGGTTCGAATCCTGCCTCGGGCATGGATGTGTGTGATGTCCTTAGGTTAGTTAGGTTTAAGTAGTTCTAAGTTGTAGGGGACTGATGACCACAGCAGTTAAGTCCCATAGTGCTCAGAGCCATTTGAATTTGTCGTAGTTGCTGTTGTCACGAGAGATCTGCGACTTTCTCTCGTCATGTCTCTCATCTAACTGATTTAACATTTTATGGAGCACTGTTTTCAAGTTTTCAGGACGACAACAATAATAGCCCAGCGGTACATGCAAGTTATAAGACTGCGCTTAATATAGCGAGAGTTGGAAAACCATTTGCTGAATTAATAAGCCTCGGTTAAGAGCACACATCAGTGATGAAAATTTACGTAACTGTTTGTGTTTGTCTGTATGTACAAATTTTTTTCCAGATATTAAACGTATTGTAAACTCCGCAAGTGATAATTAAATAAAACGTATCGTAGGTAATAGGTACTCTTTCAAACCATGATTTCTTTCAAGCACTCCTACTAACCTTATTCATTCTCTCAATAAAGCAAGCTAGGAAACAAAACGCATTACAGAGGAAGGAGCGGACAGAAGGTATGGTGGGGATGGGAGATAAGCGGGTGGCCAGCTTGCCCCTGTGTGCACGCGGAACACCTGTTAACTGCACGCGTGCAAGTGCACCGCACATGTGCAGGATTCCTGCCCGCCCCTGGCCTACAATAATATTAAACTGGAGATTTACTATACAGGGTGGTCCATTGATCGTGACCGGGCCAAATATCTCACGAAATAAGCGTCAAACGAAAAAACTACAAAGAATGAAATGTCTAGCATGAAGGGGGAAACCAGATGGCGCTATGGTTGGCCCGCTAGATGGCGCTGCCACTGGGCAAACGGATATCAACTGCGTTTTTTAAAAAAAATATGAACCCCCATTTTTTTTACATGTTCGTGTAGTACGTAAAGAAATATGAATGTTTTAGTTGGACCACTTTTTTCGCTTTGTGATAGATGGCGCTGTAATAGTCACAAACATATGGTTCATAATTTTAGACGAACAGTTGGTAACAGGTACGTTTTTTTAAATCAAAATACAGAACGTAGGTACTTTGAACATTTTATTTCGGTTGTTCCAATGTGTAACATGCACCTTTGTGAACTTATCATTTCCGAGAACGCATGCTGTTACAGCGTGATTACCTGTAAGTACAAGATTAATGCAATAAATGGTCAAAATGATGTCCGTCAAGCTCAATGCATTTGGCAATACGTGTAACGACATTCCTCTCAACAGCGAGTAGTTCGCCTTCCGTAATGTTCGCATATGCATTTACAATGCGCTGACGCATGTTGTCAGGCGTTGTCGGTGAATCACAATTGCAAATATAATTCAACTTTCCCCACAGAAAGAAATCCGGGGACGTCAGATCCGCTGAACGTGCGGGCCACCTGTCATGAAATATGCTATTCAATACCGCTTCAACCGCACGCGAGCTATGTGCCGGACATCCATGTTGGAAGTACATCGCCACTCTGTCATGCAGTGAAACATCTTGTACATCTTGTAGTAACATCGGTAGAACATTACATAGGAAATCAGCATACATTGCACCATTTACATTGCCATCGATTAAATGGGGACCAATTACCCTTCCTCCCACAATGCCGAACCATACATTAACCCGCCAAGGTCGCTGATGTTCCACTTGTCGCAGTCATCGTGGATTTTCCGATGCCCAATAGTGCATATTATGCCACTTTACGTTACCGCTGTTGGTGAATGACGCTTCTTAGCTAAATAGAACGCGTACAAAAAAATCTGTCATTGGCCCGTAATTTCTCTTGTGCCACGTGGCAGAACTGTACACGACGTTCAAAGTCGTCGCCATACAATTCCTGGTACATAGAAATACGGTACGGATGCAATCGATGTTAATGTAGCATTCTCAACACCGACTTTTTTGAGATTCCCGATACTCGCGCAAGTTGTCTGCTACTGATGTGCTGATTAGCCGCGACAGCAGCTAAAACACCTACTTGGGCATCATCATTTGTTGCAGGTCGTGGTTGACGTTACACATGTGGCTGTACACTTCCTGTTTCCTAAAATAACGTAACTATCCGGCGAACGGTGCGGACACTAGGATGATGTCGTCCAGGATACCGAACAGCATACATACCACACGCCCGTTGGGCATTTTGATCACAATAGCCATACATCAACACGATATCGACCTTTTCCGCAATTGGTAAACGGCCCATTTTAACACGTGTAATGTATCACGAAGCAAATACCGTGCGCACTGGCGGGATATTAAGTGATACCACGTACTTATACGTTTGTGACTATTACGGTGCCATCTATCACAAAGCGAAAAATTGGTCCAACTAAAACATTCATATTTCTTTACGTACTACACGAATATGTAATAAAATGCGGGTTTCTATTTAAAAAAAAAAAACAACGCAGTTGATATCCGTTTGACTTATGGCAGCGCCATCTAGCGGACCAACCACAGAGCCATCTGGTTTCCCCCTTCAAGCTAAACAAGTTTCGTTCTTTGTAGTTTTTTCGTTTGATGCTTATTTTGTGAGATATTTGGCCCAGTCACGTTCAATGGACCACCCTGTATAATTTGGGTTTGTTTGGTTGTCAATTATGCAGTTTCCTTGGCACAATGACGATTTTGTAGCCGTCCTGCAGTCAAGGTGGACATGAATCTTTAAGAGAAAATCTTCCGAATTAAGTCCCCAGTTACTTCTCTATCACTTTCTCGCACAACCCTAATAAAGAAATAGGAAAAAGACTGGTCCAACAGCCTAGTGCATACATTCCGAGCTAATTACCAGACGTTATAAACTTAGCTGCGGTTTACCTGCCCAACAAGCTCCTCAAATCCCACGACATCTCCTCCTCCTGCAACTTACTCGCAATCACAATAGTAGCTCACAATTTCTCTGTGGTCAACGCGACAGTCTGCTCAGACTGCTTTCCGTTTTACATAGCAGAGCTATTGTAATTAAAACACAGTCTAGACCGCAGTAATAATTTATTAGTGACCAGTTTTGACTTCTTGTAGAAGTCAGCTTCAGAAAATGAGCACCACCCGGCTACTGCTGGCGGCTCCTCGGATGCTCACGCAGCGACACTATCTTAAACTGTCTACTAAACCCCCAATTGCTTCTCTGTATTTCATCGTACAGCCCTAATCAAGAATCAGGAAAAGGGACCAGTCCATCAACCTGGTGGATAGGCCATTACGATCGATACTGTTGTTTTAACCCAGTTGTATCACCAGATAGCTGTTACTCCTCTGGACCATGTTGTCCAAATTTATGTATTGTAATTGATTCTGAATTACATGGGCATGCTACACTAAAGGTGTGTATGTATTTATGGACCCAAACGCATGTCAAGGAAACAGGAAAAATGCAACATTTCAAGATCCAAGAGCAGACAGAACTACGAATCCTGCAACCTAATTGGCATCGATGCACAGTGTTATGTCATCCTGTGGGGGCAAGGATTGCTTTTGTTGAGCGCTAGGCTATTAAAAGTCGATTTTACTGCCCAATTACAGGGTCGTTTTGGGAGTTTCGTCATGTGTATGTACTTGATTTTTTTCGCTGGGTTATTGTCGATTTACCGATCATAGCGAATATAAAAGGCAACAAAGTTATTCCCTCTCTGTATTGTAGCACATAAGGCACGTAACTGTGTCAACTTGTACTGGGGTAGCAATATTTCGTCGTCCTAGCACAGAGGTAACCCGTCAGACTTTGACGGAACTACAGTGAAACAACCTAAGGCTCTTTCTCACTGAAATAACTTCTATAGTTTATAAGAGTGACAGCTATTTTTTAATATGGACATTTCTTCAGGTAAAATAGCAAAATGAATAATGTGTTGCTTTATAATGCCTACATTAATCACTCGCTAACTTGCCAATCATTCATATCGGTCAATATATATAATTCTTTCTCATTTTCAGACTGAAAAGCACATGTTATTAGCACACTTTCCTAAACTATGTATTAATCTGCAGTTTCGTATTCCATTCAGCACAGCAACTAAACTGTGCGGCGTAAATCACCTTCATTCAGCACGAAGTGATTCGGCTTTTTTTCAGTTGTCTGCCAAAAGTTAATAATAAAAAAATGTTTGTTCACATAATTATAGTACAGTACTAAGGATTCTCCCTTAGAACAAAATCAAAATGTTAATTTACAAATAATAATTGAAAGCACTAACATTTTGCACTATAATGAAGTTACAGAGGTCATGGGATACTTCCTAATATCATTTCGGGCCCCCTTTCGGCTGGCGTAAAGCAGGAAGTCGATGCGGCATGTACACAAAAAGTCGTTGGAAGACCCCTGCATAAATATTGTACCATGCTGCCTCTATAGCCGTCCATAATTGCAAAAGGATTGCCGGTGCAGGATTTTCTGCACGACTGACATCTCTATTATGTCCCATAAATGTTCCATGGGATTCATGTCAGACGATCTAAGTGGCCAAATCATTCGCTCGAATTGTACAGATTATTCTTCACACCAGCTGCGAACAATTGTGGCCTGGTGACATGTTTCGGAACATAAAGTCCATGAATGGCGGCAAACTCTCTCCAAGTAGCCGAACATAACCATTTCCAGTTAATGATCGGTTCAGTTGGCTGAGAGTCCATTCCATGTAATCATAGCTCACAGCACAATGGAACCACCACCGACTTGCACATTGCTTTGCTTACTAACTGGATCCATGGCTTCGTGGCGTATCACTTCTGTCTGCAAAGGTGACCCTGTGGTGCAGGTTGATGGCAACCTTGCAGTTTTTCTTGGAGATAAGTTCTGTGGGTCCTCTTCCCTACATGGTCACTGGTCAACGCTGTGAGAATCTTTTGCGCACCAACGTCATTCCAATCCTTCAACAGTGAAGAGGTGCAACTGGAATCGGAACTAATCTGAGCAGGTCGTGGTTTTCCAGTCGTCCTGGATCCCGCCGATATAGCCACAAGCTCGGGAGAGGCGATGTCGTGCTGTTAGCAAAGGTATTCACGTTATGTCTCCTCCCATAGCCCAAATTTCGCCGCACTGTCCTAACGGATACGTTCGTCGTACGTCCCTCATTGATTTCTGCGGTTGTTACACGCATTGTTGCTTGTCTCTTGGCATTGACAACTCTGTGCAAACGCCACTGCTTTCGGTCGTTAAGTGAAGGCCTTCAGCCACTGCGTTGTCTGTGGTGAACGGTAATACCTGATACCTGCTATTCTCGTCACACACATGTCCCTGTGGTTCCAGGAATACTGAATTCCCTACAGATTTCAGAAATGGAATGTCCAGTGTGTCTAGCTCCAACTACCAGTCTGCACTCAAAGTTTGTTAATTTCCGTTGCTCGGCCCTACTCACGCCGGAAATCTTTTCACACGACCTCAGCACGAATGACTGCTGCGCCAATGCGTTGCCCTTTTAAACATTGGGTACGCGGTACTACTGCCATCTATGTATAAGCATATCACTACCCCATGACTTTTGTCACCTTAGTGTATATGCTTTTACATGCACAGAGATGAAGTTTGTAGACAAATACTCTTTTATAGAAGGGATAAAAAGTTGGATAACCATTTTTAACAATATTTCCTATTTTTCTATAGTGAACAGAATTATTAAGACACTTTTTGCTGGTTACTGTTGTCGCTATCGAACAAGATATTCTCAATCATTGACATATTCTGTGGGGGATTATTAATTTCCAGTACAAATTTAACATTAATGATACGTTAATAAAATATTTTTGAGGACAAATCGTTGTATTCTCTGCGTTTAATCGAAAGAAAGATTTAAGTTCTGATCATTAAATCGAAAGTGACAAGTGTGTGACGAGAATAGCAGATATCAGGTATTACCGTTCACCACAGACAATGCAGTGGCTGAAGGCCTTCACTTAACGACCGAAAGCAGTGGCCTTTGCACAGAGTTGTCAATGCCAAGAGACAAGCAACAATGCGTGTAACAATGTTAATAATATACTGCCGGAAAAAAAAAAAATTGTGCACCTGGAAAGATGACGTCGATTTTTATCCAGTGACGACTTATGCCACATGGGACGTTTTAGATGTACTGAAAGTGGTTTCAACGTCGTCCGCCAATAGATAACTTAGTGGCATAGCTACCGAGCGCCATCTACGAGGGGCGTTTGAAAAGTCCGTGCAAAGTCCGAGAGATGGCATCACCTGCGCGTATCGACGTCATGTTTAGTTAGTAGCATCTTAGGAAAGAGCGCACACCAAGTTTCAGCCATATTGGTCTATTTCTTTGTGTTTGGCATTCGTGTGAATCAAGGGAGTCGAGTGATTGTCAAAAATTGGACGAAAAAGAACTTCGTGTGGTATTTAAACATTACTTTATGCAAGGCAAAACGCCTCAGGAGACTAAAGAGAAACTTGATAAACATTGCGGCGACTCTGCACCTTCGACTAGAACAGTTTATAAGTGGTTTCAAAATTTTCGAAGTGGCCATATGGACACAAGTGATGCTGAACGTTCTGGACGCCCTGTGGAGGTTAGGACTCCAGAAATAATTGATTAAGTCCATGATATGATGATGGATGACATAAGAGTTAAGGTGCGTGCGAGTGCTAGTGCTGTGGGCATCTCGAATGAACGGGTACATAATACAGGGCTGTTACAAATGATTGAAGCGATTTCATAAATTCACTGTAGCTCCATTCATTGACATATGGTCACGACACACTACAGATACGTAGAAAAACTCATAAAGTTTTGTTCGGCTGAAGCCGCACTTCAGGTTTCTGCCGCCAGAGCGCTCGAGAGCGCAGTGAGACAAAATGGCGACAGGAGCCGAGAAAGCGTATGTCGTGCTTGAAATGCACTCACATCAGTCAGTCATAACAGTGCAACGACACTTCAGGACGAAGTTCAACAAAGATCCACCAACTGCTAACTCCATTCGGCGATGGTATGCGCAGTTTAAAGCTTCTGGATGCCTCTGTAAGGGGAAATCAATGGGTCGGCCTGCAATGAGCGAAGAATCGTTTGAACCTCCACGCTCTCCCGACATAACCCCATGCGATTTCTTTCCGTGGGGTTATGTGAAAAATTCAGTGTTTAAACCTCCTCTACCAAGAAACGTGCCAGAAGAGCGAGCTCGCATCAACGATGATGGGGACATGCTGCGCCGAGTGTGGGAGGAACTTGATTATCGGCTTGATGTCTGCCGAATCACTAAAGGGGCAAAACTTTTTGAGTTTTTGTATGTGTGTGCAAAGCATTGAGAAAATACCTCAAATAATAAAGTTACTGTAGAGCTGTGAAATCGCTTCAGTCATTTGTAATAACCGTGTATTTTGCATAAACATTTAGACATGAAAAAGCTATCCGCAAGATGGGTTCCACGATTGCTCACGGTTGACCAAAAACGGAATCGTCTGAAGTGTTGCAAGGATGGTTTGCAGCTGTTCAGGAAGAATCCGCAGGACTTTAAGCGTCGTTTCGTCACTGTGGATCCTCTGAGGCCAAACAACAATCTAAACAGTTGGTTACCAAGGGAAAATCTGCACCAAAAAAAGCGATGACCATTCCTTCGGCTGGAAAGGTTATGGCGACTGTCTTTTAGGATTCACAAGGGATAATCCTCATCGACCTTCTGGAAAAGGGTAAATCTATTACAGGTGAATATTATTCATCGTTTTTGGACCGTTTGACAACAGAACTACAAGAAAAACGCCGTCGATTGGACCGCAAAAAAGTCCTTTTCCATCACAACAATGCACCAGCACACACCTCAGCAGCTGTGGTCGCAAAATTAATGTAAATAGGCTTCCAACTCGTTTCACATCCGCCTATTCTCCAGACCTGGCTCCCGCGGACTACTATTTGTTCCTCAATTCGAAGAAATAGCTGGCAGGACAAAGATTTTATTCAAACGAGGAGGTGATTGCAGCAACTAACAGCTATTTTGCAGACTTGGACAATTCCTATTATTCGGACGGGATCAACAAATTAGAGCAGCTTTGGACGATGTGTATAAGTCTAAAAGGAGACTAGGTCGAAAAATAAAAAAAAAGGTTTACCCCAAACACGTAAGTAGTTTTTATTTTTGCACGGACTTCTCAAACGCCCCGCGTACGTCCACCCTTTAATGGGGAATGCTCACAACCAGAAGGCTCAACGTGTTGCACACGAGTGAAGCAAGCAGGCAACCCTGCCACGGAGATACAGTCGTACTTCCCACAACCAACCGAACGAGTTTGAAAGGGGTCAAATTTTGGGTTTTCCGATGGTTGGGATAGACCTTTCGCAGAATCGCCACGCAAGTTGGACGTGCAGCGTCATTTGTGCAACAGTGCTGGTATCAGTGGTCACATGAACATTTTCACACTCATAGGCGATTTTCTGGAAATCCACGCAGCACAGACCACAGACACCCACCAGGATCGTCGTATTGTAAGGGCAGCAATGGCAGATCGTACAGCTACCACAGCAACGGTAAGTGGGCTTGTGAGTCCAGACATGTCAACACGAACTGTTGCGAACCGATTATTAACAGAGAGACAGCGCACCGTCTTCCACTCACTCTACACCATCGGCTTACACAATTCGACTGCTGGCGTCAGGGGATCACTTGGAAGATGTAATGGTGCGCCGTGGTCTTCAGCAATGAAAGCAGTTTCTCCCTGCACGCAAGTGACGATTGTTTGCGCATACAACGTAGACCTGGTGAGAGCTGTCTCGTAGCGTGCATTCGTCCGAGACACACGAGCCTCACCCGAGGCCTTATGGTCTGGGATGCGGTGAGCTACAAGTTTCGTAATTCTTTGGTGTTTCTGTAGGGGACGCTAACCGGGGCTCGGTACGTGCAGAATGTTGTTAGACCCGCTCTTTTGACATTCTTGCAACAGGAAAGTGATAACAGTTCCAATAGGATAATGCTCGCCCATTCACTCATGGGAAACTTCGGACTTGTCTCCAATCGAGCACGTGTGGGATATTATGGGACGAGAAGTGGCTCGAGTGACTCATCAACCAACAACTCTTACAGAACTACGAGAAGAGGTCGAGGTGGCGTAGCATAACGTATGACAGGACAGTATTCGCCATCTGTAGAACCAACTGGATGTCAGAGTCAGCGTCTGCATTGCCGCCAGTGAGTGTTGCAGCATGGCTCGGTAGATTGTACATCAGAACAACTTGTGCTATTTATCTGTAATTGTAATTTTTTAGTGTACTCCATATGCACTGTTGCAAGACTAAATCTTGAGTAAATTTGGAACCTCTAAACGAGGCTTCTAATTTTTTTCCGACAGTGTATGAAAGATGGACTTAGCCTATACTAACGACATATGCCTACCATTTAGGTAACACTGTGCAACAATGAAAATGTAATTCAAATGAAAATAGACAATTCCTATCAATTCTAATGTGCTGATCGCCAATATCACAAAGACAACTCAAAATTAGCTCTAGTTTTTATTTTACACTGTTTTATTACGGTGAGATAATTATATACGGATTTTATGTTAAGTTTAAAGTCAAATATTATAATGGTTTGTCACAGTCATAATAACTAGTAACAATGGATCATATTAATGTGCCTGGTCTTACTTGTGTGCAATATTTTCGATATAAACATTTTAATACCAATTTTAGTGATCTTTTTGTCTCCCTCCTCTTCAACTTCATTGACTTTATTAATAAGTTTTGCACATTTGTTTCCAGTTGCTCAAGTTGACTGCTATTGAAATGAACAAAAATGCCATGAATTTGTGTTAACAGCGCTGACACATTTTGCTGTGTGCATGTGGAGAAGTGATATTTGTTCACAAAAACAGCAAATAACTCCATTGATTAAAAAAGCAAAATAGGTGATCAGGATAAACCCCGGGCTCCACATGTGATCTGTAACACTTGTTCCAGCAACCCCTAGAATTGGATACATGGGAAAGGACGTTCAATGCCCTTTGCAGTGCCCAGGATCTGGCATGAGCCAACAGACCATGTCAGTGACTGCTACTTATGCATGGTTCCTCCTATCAAGAAGGGAATATCTAAGAAGAAGAAGCGGACAGTGATCTATCCTAACACTCCATCTGCCATTCGCCCAATTCTACATGGGGAAGGATTGCCAATACCTGAACCACCGATAGAGTTCGAGATTACTTCTGATGGGTATTCTGAATGTCCTGAACCATGTAAATCACAAGATCCAGAGTTTCTTCCAAATATATCATCTACTGATGATCCACAAAAATTCTCTCAAAATGAGTTAAGTGATTTCGTTAGAGATTTGGAGCTCTCTAAATCTAAGGCTGAGATTTTACCATCAAGATTCCAGCAGCGCAACTTTCTGGGAAGCAATGTAAATGTTTCATTCTGCTGCAGAAGAGAGCAACAATTCACTCCTTTTTTTAACATGGAAGATAGTCTTGTGGAATGTGTAGACATAAATTGTCTAATGAAGCCTCTCAGACTTAATTACAACCCTGATGAGTGGAGACTCTTTATTGATTCCTCACAGTTGTGCTTAAAAGCAGTTCTTTACATATTGGTAATGAGCTTCCTTCTATTCCAGTTGGGCTTAGTGTGCATATGAAAGACTCATACCAAAACATGAAAATTTAATAGAAGCCATCAAATATATTGACTCTATTGACTCTCAGTGGCAGACTTGGGGTGACTTGAAAGTGGTTGCACGGCTGTTAGGTATGCAGTTAGGGTATATTAAATATTGCTACTTTCTCTGTGAATGGGACAGCTGAGCTCGTGCATCTCATTACAGTAAACATGAATGGCCCATCAGAAAATCTCTTCAACCAGATACAAAGAACATTAAAAATGAACCTCTAGTAACCCTAATAAGATTCTGCTCCCACCCTTGCCCCTCAAGCTGGGTCTCATTAAAAACTTTGTTAAGGGAATGAACAAAGATGGTGATGTGTTTAAGTACTTAAGGCAAAAATTCCCTTATTTAAGTGATACCACAGTAAAGGAGGGCATCTTTGTAGGCCCACAGATTTGAGAGATTTCTGGAGACCAGACTTTTGATGGAGTCATACAAGGTGATGAGAAGCATGCATGGTTATGTTTTAAGACAGTCTGTTTACAGTTCTTAGGGAACAAATGAGCAATAAATTACCAGAAGATTGTAGATAACATGTTATCTTGTGAAAAACTTGGTTGCAACATGTCATTGAAAATGCAGTTCTTACATAGGCATCTTGACTTCTTCCCCAAAGATTGCAGTGCAGTAAACGATGACCATGGGGAGCGATTTCATCAAGAAAAAAGGTTCAAATAGCTCTAAGCACTATGGGACTTAACATCTGAGATCATCAGTCCTCTAGACTTAGAACTACTTAAACCTAACTAACCTAAGGACATCACACACATCCAGGCACGAGGCTGGATTTGAACCTGCGACAGTAGCAGCAGCACGGTTCCTGACTGAAGCACCTAGAACCGCTTGGCCATAGTGGCTGGCTTTTCATCAAGATATTGCCACATTTGAGAAGAGGTATGCCAGAAAGTGGAGCCCTAATTTTTAGCAGATTACTGCTGGAGTGTCATAAGGGATGTTCCTGAGTATGTGTATGAAAGTCAAGTCAAGCGAAAACGGTCTTCTTCTGAATGTATCTCTGAACAAAATATGTAATTGTATATACTGTACATATGGACATTTAACATTTTTAATCCTTTATATACATTTGTGACCAGTTAATTTATATATTTTCTTTTTTGCTTTACATAGTTCTGGTAAAAAGTAGACTTACAAAGTATTTTCATTCATGTAATATTATCTTCATTTTTTCTTAATAATTTACAATTGTACTTCCAGAATGGCACTGAAATTTATCAGTGTATAACACATAACATAATTCAAGTAATTATGAGAGATTGCAGGGGACTCTGACTTCTGACTCGGTGTCATGCCGCTTTATGCTCTTAGGGAAGATGATCTTTATTAAGATCTGACTTCATACATCATGACGAAATGGTGGGCAGTAATTAACACTTTTGCTTGTGTGCTCTAGTGTAGGAGTAGTGGTAAGCTTTACCTGCGTTCAAAGGAATAGGATGCTGACTTAAACGACTGCAGTAAATGCGTACGTTGACTCTGGGCCGAGGGGAGCATGTTTTCTGCAGAACATGGGTGAAAAAATTTGAGTACTGCCAAGTTCTGCGCTATCATTGTGCAGACACGTTGGATAGCGCCGGTCGGTCGGGGGCCGTGTCATGGTAGGCTGACTAGCGCCGAGCAGACTCTGCTGCAATTGGCAAAGCATTGAAGACCAGCAATAAAGCAGAGGATGGACCCTTGTTAGGCAGGAAGCCGACGAGACAACTGTGATCTTCCTGCCAATTTCCGTGGGACAGGTCACTGGCGCCCAGACGTCCAGACTCTGCTACAAAACATATTTGTGAAGGCATAAGGCTTTTAACGAGTTTATGGCCGTCCTTTGGGAACTTCGAAATGGACGCAACAGGGAAAATAACCATCTTTTTATGGAGGGCCATGGTTCCATCCTGGTCATGTTGTTAGTGAAGACACGGCGTAAACGCATGGGAAAGAGGCCGCGAAGCTGAATATTTCTCCCAATTACCTTTAAAGTCTATGCTTGGTCAAATCTGTGTATGCAGAGCAAGGAGCAGTCTCTCATTTTCGAATGCGGCGCTCTAGCTCGTGATTGGCTTGTGCTAAAGTGGTATAACACTTCTAACTGCTACTGTTATACCATAACCTCAAAACTGGAGGCAATTTGCAAAACAGGATTATTTTGTTGGATTAATAATGGCATAAAGCAACAGGGCAGTGTCACCCTCTGAGAGGAATTTTGCTGGGATGACCGTGTTGTTCCTAACGGAGGTGGCTTATCGGAAATGAAAGTCAGAATTACGTAAATATTTGAATAGTAACAAACAAAATTTTGCCTAGCTATACTGTTTATAGACTAAGGGAAACGGTCGCCAGCCTAATTAGGCAAGAGAAAGATTAACGTTCTCGTTTAAGAAAGTAGGTATAAGTAACTATAACGGACAAACACAACCTAGACTTAGCCACACGCGAGTGCAATGAACTCTGACACACACATATGTTTTAAGATTGAAGCTAACAGTTAGAGCAGCACAAACTATTTGCAAAATTATCACATAAACCGAAACACACTATTACTTTCAGGACTTACACAAAGTGAATGGGCTTTATAACATTACTGTTAATATGCACTTCTAATACACAAGAGAGACAAACACTTAGCAATCATGAACATATAGTTTCCTACTATTGCAGTTTCCTACTTTTACTACAGTGAAACACAATGTTGGCAAAACTGCAAGAAACTGGCTCATCTTTTAGAATTTACTACAGACAACCATGTGATCATTTACTTTATAAGCCTCAGTCTTAAGAACTTTTAATTTTGAAGTTGGCAACAGCACTTTAATAAGCAGTTTTAATAGGAATATTTTCAGCAAACAACATTTACTTTAACTCACTCTCTTGCCACATTAACTTTAACTTTCTTTTTACTATGCTGAAGAGGCATTAATGAGCAAAATACTGGGCTTTAATGTTCTTTTAGTAAGGACACTCGGATATCACTTTAGCTCAAACGGAGAGGAACCTGAGAGGTGTTATGATAAGGAGAAAAATCAAGGCAGGTACATAAATTCAGATATAAATTACCTTATATTTGAGCACACTAACACATCCATTAAGCTGATCCTTCACTGTACATCATTATAGTATTACGTTACAGTGATTGCGCAACGTGGTGGCAACTGCATGTTGGTAGGTGGATTCGCGGACAGAATTGCTGGACTCTGTCATTTCTTGGTGGCGACGACAGATACAAATTCCAGAATAGTTCCAGCTATTTATCCATCCATCCGAGGCATTTGAAAGCGGCAGGAAAAGCCTCTCTCGGAACCATCACAATATGCATCTGTTACTTGGCAGTGCACGGACTCGTAGCTCGTCTCCGACTGCTGGCTCGTCCCCGACTGACTATCAGTTCCACCTTTTCCACCTAGGCCAACCACAATTTGCGCGCGCTACACAGTTCCGTTCCCGAGGGGAACCACTACACCTTTTACATACAGAATAACTAAGAGCCCTAAGTGAGGATCAGCAATTTACATAACAGCAACCAAATACATTAAATAAAACAAAACATTTACACATATTGACATCTCTACAAAAAATTATTCACACAAAATTACAATCATATACAGTAAGTTTTGTTCCCTCCAAATGGGACAAAGAATATAAATTGCAGATACACTACTTTGCATTGAAACAAACCACGACATCAAAGTTTTAACAAAGAAAAGAGTATATAATTTTGTGTTAGCTATTCAATCAAAAACATTTACAGGTTCTTAACGATCTAAAATGTATCTAAAAAAAAGCAAAACAAATGAGTACAGCATTAGAGCTATGGTGTTACAGTGGGAGTAGTCAAGATGTAAATGTGCTTTGCTACTGACCTGGCGAGGAAAGTGGAGAGAAAGAGAAGTGGACACTCCGGTACCGGCGCTTCGCTAGTAGAGAACTGCGGGTCTCTACCTAAGTGGTGGGACTTGTGTCCTTTGTTAGTGTGACACTTAGAGCCTGTGCCAGTCACCTTCTCAATCGTCAGAGGTACTGCTTCTAGCGTCACGTACACTTATTTGCCTTGAGTCGGCCGTCTAAATATTTGACATTTTCCGTCACGCATAGTCGTGGGACGGAGTCAAGTTAGTTTGGCAGACCAGCAAACGGGTCCATCTGCACACTGGGATCCACCAGGGTTTCAGAGGCTCATAGGGAAGTACCTGCGTTCCGAATTCGCCTTACGCTAGACCGCGTACTTGCGTTTTTCGGGAGCGCGCCATTAATAACAGATTACTGCCGTCCATGACTTCAGTCGCCGAACGCGTCGTGGTGTGCCGCCCGAACCGGGAGAGGGGTGAAGTATTCGCTGCTGCGCCATAGGATCCCAATATATGTTTCTCAGGACCCTGTTCTTTCGAACCATATTTTTCTTTTTGGATAGTAGAGTATAGATACTTGATTGTGGGGGTACTTTTTGTGCCATACTAAACGCTCACGTGTATTTAAGTCAGATAAAGCGGTTAGTGTTTTGGTTAGTGTCGTGTGTCGATCCCCAGGTGATCACTTTGTCCACCATGTGTCCCATTTTAGTGAAAGCATTTGTCAAATAAAAATGTTTCTGCGACGTTTCTTTAGCCTGTTTTTGTCTCGTGATGTTAAGAATGAATAAAGCTATTGTTATTTAGATCACAACTCCTCCCTGTGCTCTGATTAACATTACCTTTGCCATATTTATTAAAGCCCTGATTGCAAAAGAAAGTGGGAAGCTTGCAATCATTCACTTAAAATTTGTTATGCTGAATCGTGGAACATGAATGCATATTTAGTGAGTATTTATACAAAAATGTAGATTACTTTTAAAAAAAACTAGAGCTCAATATTTATGAAGATAATGATTTTGTATCGTTTTATACTAAAATAAACATAACTAACTCAAAATCATGCAATTGACACACTTGCACTTCAAATTTGTTGTTCAGTGTAATCTGTCTTAAGAACAGTCATTTGTGATAAATTAAGTTTTGTGAACATTCTACCAAATTTAGCTGTTGGAGCATGATCTGTTCTCAGACTCGATGGATCAGTTATATCCATCTTTTTTCTGGCCTCTGCCGCATCTTCATGGAGTCAGCATCTTTATCGGGATTTGGCAAAGTTACACTAATAGAGAATAGCTAATGCCCTTTCTGACCCACCCCCTTCCTCGTCGAGACGGAAACTGTGTACCCCATCTGTTTATGTCTAGTGTTACCCATTATAAAGTGTGAAATTTTTTTTGAATGTTTGCGAATCATGTAACTTAGGAGGGAAATGGATACATCTTGAAACCGCCTATAAACGACATGAAGCCAGGCCGGCACACTAGCCTTCGACGTTAGTTCGACGGGTGAATCGGATCTGAGGCCGGCGTGTCTCCCCGAATCCTGCAAGCCGCGACCCGAGGGGGTGGAATAGTTTATATAAGAAATGTCATATTTAAAATTTCTGCTCTCTTTCATGAGCGACTGCAGACGCCCGTGTATCTGGTACTTCCTTTCAACTTATTTCATAGATAAAAATTGGTCACCTTTCGATTTACTTTTACTCCGCATTTGCCAAGCGTGTGTACTAGGGTCCCGCATTGCTCCAACCCCTGCAATGTTCGCGACTGATCATACAGTGCTTCCACTTTGGTGCGCGCAGTCCCCATTAGCGCCGGGGTCCCCAGGTGCCAGCCAGGTAAAGTCAAATTGGGCGAAGGATACTGACGAACACTTCCTATCCATACAGTGACCTAATACGCAAGTGGAAACGATCTCTTTAAGACTTACAGTGCGCAGACGATTTTGTTACAAGAAAACTAGCCGACACTCACACGTGTTACTGCTCAGATAAACTACAGAACTTTCTTCTTTCCCTTTACTATCAAGTAGTTTCGATGTAAAAAGATTATGTTCACTGTGTGAAATGATAAACGTTGCATAGTAAAGGTCCTGCTCTGCTCAGCAAGTGCCGGAAAAACAGAAAGCAGTTTTCTCGCTGCGGACGAGATGGCACTGAATACGAGGGACGTTCAATAAGTAATGCTAAGCTTTTATTCTCGGAAAATTTCGCTTGAAAAAAATGCGGAATTTATTGTGGGATATCATGGAAATTTCCGCTTCGGCCTCTATAGTTTCACGAAGTTCCGATAGGTCGCGGAGCTATACGTAGCCTTCAAAATGAATGGAGGTGCTTTACAATCAGAGAGCTGTCATTGAGTTTCTTTTGGCGGAAAATCAGAGCATCGCAGATATTCATAGACGCTTGCGGAGTGTCTACGGTGCCCTGACAGTGAACAAAAGCACGGTGAGTCTTTGGGCGAGGCGTCTGTCATCGTCGCAACAAGATCGCACAAACCTGTCTGCTGTCCCACGTGCTGGCCGGCACACGCAGCTGTGACTCTTGCGGCCTTGGAACGTGTGGACATCCTCATTCGAGGTGATCGAAGGATTGCAGTGAAGCACCTCACTGCACAACTGGACGTCTCTGTTGTTACTGCTAACTCACTCATCCACCAGTTGGGGTACCTAACACTGTGTGCCCTCTGGGTTCTTCACTGTCTAACACAAGACTATACAGACCAACGAAGGACTATCTGTGCAACGTCGTTTGCATGTTACGGGGTTGATCGTGACTTTTGTTTTTTCAACGTCGCCACAGACAATGACACATGGGTTCATCACTTCGATTCGGAAATAAAATGGCAATCCATAGAGTGATGCCTTCCGAAGAAAAAGTCCAAAGTGGCATCTTCAGCCGGTAAAAAAACAGCCACGGGCTTCTGGGAACCTAAAGAAGTTATTCTATTTGATGTCCTCACTCGGGTGAAAAAGATCAACTCTGAAGTATACTATGCTGTCTTTGGGAAATTGAAGAAACGAATTCAGCGTGTTCGTCTTACAAAACTGCAAACGAAATTCTCCATGAAAACGCAAGGCGTCACACAAGTCTGCACACCCGAGAGGAACTCACAAGACTTCATTGGATTGCTGTTCCTCATCCACCCTGCAGTTTGGACTCGCACTTTCCGACTTCCATCCGTCTGGCTCAATGAAGGATGCACTCCGCAGCAAACAGTATGTGGATGGTCAGAAGGTTATTGATGCAGCAAGACGTTTGGTCCGACATCGACACAGGCCATTGCAGCAAGGTGGCGTGAGGCCATTGCATTGACCAGAGTGAGCCATGCACGGCTCCTGTTCATGGCATTTATGGTTTGTCATCTTCTATTACGGTACTGCCACCTCCTTTTCTTATTCCATTTACTGGCATCTCCAACTTCCTGCCTTACTTGCCTGTGAGTGGCAGCAGCAGCGCTTGTTGATAAGTGCACTGTCGTACCATCTCTGGAGCGACCGATAGTATTTCCGGGTCGTCGTGTGTGTGGCAGTCAGTGGCAGGCGCCGACAGCCAGTGCTCGCCGACTGTTGGAAACACACTTGAACTGTCCGACGGAGGGAGATTGGAGTGGGACGACTGTTGGTTGGTCGTTCGGTTGGTCGTCTCATCGGCCGACGTATATTTGGTCCTTTCACCGTTTCTGAGCCTGGGCAGTTGGTCGATTGGCGTGGAGAAGGGAGGAAATTTCTACGGCGCCTCTATGCGATGTCGGAGTGTGTGGTGCTGTTCCCATTGCTACGAGATTCGTGGCTCACCGATCCTGGACATGAAAGTTGAGTTTTAACTTAATATACCAGCAAGTCACGGCTGTTCACACTGTGTCGTTTGGAGTTCGTTGTCGACTGTTGGTATATTCTCATGAGCAACAACGTGTGTTTTCAAGTTGGCAAATTTTAGCCACCCTCTGGTGGAGTATAACTGTACTTGGTTATTTGAATCTTCTGCCTTGTGGCCGTTAACGTTCCGGTTACCTGCCTTGGCCATTGACGTAAATTCAGGCACTGTATAGGTTTGGTTTGTGGGGCGCTCAACTGCGTGGTTATCAGCGCGGCACTGTATATTCCTCATCGTGTTGTCGCTGTCCAGCACAGTGTGTAGTTTGACAGCTCAATGTATAATTGGTTGTGGACGCCAATACCTTTTACGTTGTTCCATTGAACTCCCTGTTGTGTGCTGGTCGGGTGATGTGGAGGTTAGCTTGTCAGTGGGTCCCTTGACTGTCTGTCAGTTGTGTCGTCATCGGATCGACAACGGTTGGGCCGACTGCCTGTCTCATCTAAGCGAGCCTTAGTGTTTGAATTCCAGACCGACCCTCAGAACTTGGGTGTACTTCCTGTTCTCACTTGTTCTTGTTGCTTGTACTTGTATGGCTTCTAGCCGATTTTTAGATTCAGGTTGTTTTGCCCCTAAGGCGTCAGATGGTTTGGGCCTTCAGCCTAATTTAAGAACTGTTTTACGTAAAGTCTTTGGCATATTTTTAAAAATTAATGTTATTGAGTCTTAAGTGTTGGGCTTCAGCCGATTCCGAATTTAAGTTGTTTGCTTTCAAAGCGTCAGATCCTTTGGGCCTTCAGCCTAATTAAGGAACTGTTTCAAGAAAAGGCTTTGCCTTTTAAATTTCTGATTTTGGTTGAAAGGCTTTGCCTTTTAAATTTCTGATTTTGGTTGAGCTTTAAGTTATTAGCTTTCAGCCGTTTTTAAATTAAAGTGGTCTTGCCCTTGAGACATCAGATTGTACGGTGCCTTCAGCCGCTAATTAAGTTCCAAAACTAAAGCTGTGTGTTTCATGGCGTGGGTTCCTGTAGTCATGTCCTAGTTCATGAACCACGGGCAACGTATGAGTGGCCAAGTAAGTGGCCCGACAGTCGGGATACCAGTTACTTTGGAATAAGGCTGGGCATCTCGGACATATTCTGAGTCGTGGTCACCTTTGTGCTCATACGGCAAAGACTACCAAATCCACCGGTTAGTCCCTCAGCCGTTGGGGGTAAAACCCAATGGAACTCGGGACAAGTAAGGCTAGCAACCTGCTTCCCTGGTACTTTAAATATGATGCTGGCAACAATCAGAGCAAAATGCCTCGGACCTTTAGAGGTGACGGAGTCCCACCTCTAACTGACAAACCAGGGACTCCTAAGATACGACTTGGCAAACAAATGGTAATGAGATGGGGAGCTGTTAATATCAATGGGGGCTACTCTGGGAAGAAGGTAGAGCTGCCAGAGGTTGCAAGTAAGATGGGGCTGGACGTTTTAGCTGTTAGTGACATTCGGGTAAGGGGTGAGAAAGAAGAGGAAGTGGGAGAATACAAGGTCTACCTGTCAGGAGTCAAAGCAGGAACAGCACAATGTGGTGTAGGGCTTTACATCAGGAAAGAAATGGAACCCAGCGTAGTTGCAATAAGGTATGTAAACGAACGACTGATGTGGATATATTTGACAGTGTCTAGCAAGAAAATTAGGATTATGTCAGTATATTCGCATTGTGAAGGGACAGATCAAGATAAGATGGATAGTTTTTATGAGGCACTCAGTGATGTAGTTGTTAGAGTAAAGGACAAGGACAGTGTTCTGCTCATGGGTGATTTTAACGCCAGGATTGGAAATCGAACAGAAGGGTATGAAAAGGTTATGGGTAAATTTGGAGAGGATATGGACGCCAACAGGAACGGGAAACAACTCTTGGATTTCTGTGCCAGTAGGGGCTTAGTAATCACAAACTCCTTTTTTAAACATAAGAACATTCACCGGTATACTTGGGAAGGCAGGGGAACCAGATCTGTCATTGACTATATAATAACAGATCAGGAATTCAGGAAGGCTGTGAGGGACACACGTGTATTCAGGGGATTCTTTGATGACACTGATCATTATTTAAACTGCAGTGAAATTGGGATTGTGAGGCCGAAAGTGCAGGAGGTCAGGTCCATATGTAGGAGGATAAGAGTGGAAAAACTTCAGGATAAGGAAATCAGGCACAAGTACATAACAGCGATCTCAGAAAGGTACCAGTTAGTTGAATGTAGTCAATTACAGTCATTGGAAAAGGAATGGACAAGGTACAGGGACACAGTACTAGAAGTGGCTAAAGAATGTCTTGGAACAGTAGTGTGTAAAAGTAGGATGAAGCAAACAGCTTGGTGGAATGATACAGTCAAGGCTGCCTGTAAAAGGAAAAAGAAGGCATATCAAAAATGGCTACATACCAGAACCCAGGTAGACAGAGAAAGTTATGTTGAAGAAAGAAACAAAGCCAAACAGATAATTGCAGCATCCAAGAAGAAATCTTGGGAAGACTTTAGAAACAGGTTGGAGACTATGGGTCAAGCTGCTGGAAAACCACTCTGGAGTGTAATTAGCAGTCTTCGAAAGGGAGGTAAGAAGGAAATGACGAGTATTTTGGACAGGTCAGGAAAACTGCTGGTGAATCCTGTGGATACCTTGGGCAGATGGAGGGAATATTTTGAAGAGTTGCTCAATGTAGGTGAAAATGCGATCAGTAATGTTTCAGATTTCGAGGTAGAATGGGATAGGAATGATGATGGAAATAGGATCACATTCGAGGAAGTGGAAAAAATGGTCAATAGATAGCAGTGCAATAAAGCGGCTGGGGTGGATGAAATTAAGTCGGAGCTCATCAAATACAGTGGAGTGTCAGGTCTTAAATGGCTACACAGGATAATTGAAATGGCCTGGGAGTTGGGACAGGTTCCATCACACTGGACAAAAGCAGTAATCACACCAATCTTTAAACATGGAAACAGAGAAGATTGTAACAACTACAGAGGTATCTCTTTAATCAGCGTTGTGGGTAAAATCTTCTCAGGTATTGTTGAAAGGAAAGTGCGAGTATTAGTTGAGGACCAATTGGATGAAAATCAGTGTGGGTTTAGGCCTCTTAGAGGTTGTCAGGACCAGATCTTTAGCTTACGGCAAATAATGGAGAAGTGTTATGAGTGGAACAGGGAATTGTACCTATGCTTTATAGATCTAGAAAAGGCATATGACCGGGTTCCTAGGAGGAAGTTATTGTCTGTTCTACAAGATTATGGAATAGGAGGCAAACTTTTGCAAGCAATTAAAGGTCTTTTCATGGATAGTCAGGCAGCAGTTAGAGTTGACGGTAAATTGAGTTCATGGTTCAGAGTAGTTTCAGGGGTAAGACAAGGCTGCAACATGTCTCTACTGTTGTTCATATTATTTATGGATCATATGTTGAAAACAATAGACTGGCTGGGTGAGATTAAGATATGTGAACACAAAATAAGCAGTCTTGCATATGCGGATGACTTAGTTGTGATGGCAGATTCGATTGAAAGTTTGCAAAGTAATATTTCAGAGCTAGATCAGAAATGTAAGGACTATGGTATGAAGATTAGCATCTCCAAAACGAAAGTAATGTCAGTGGGAAAGAAATATAGACGGATTGAGTGCCAAATAGGAGGAACAAAGTTAGAACAGGTGGACGGTTTCAAGTACTTAGGATGCATATTCTCACAGGATGGCAACATAGTGAAAGAACTGGAAGCGAGGTGTAGCAAAGCTAATGCAGTGAGCGCTCAGCTACGATCTACTCTCTTCTGCAAGAAGGAAGTCAGTACCAAGACTAAGTTATCTGTGCACCGTTCAATCTTTCGACCAACTTTGTTGTATGGGAGCGAAAGCTGGGTGGATTCAGGTTACCTTATCAACAAGGTTGAGGTTACGGATATGAAAGTAGCTAGGATGATTGCAGGTACTAGTAGATGGGAACAATGGCAGGAGGGTGTCCACAATGAGGAAATCAAAGAAAAACTGGGAATGAACTCTATAGATGTAGCAGTCAGGGCGAACAGGCTTAGATGGTGGGGTCATGTTACACGCATGGGAGAAGCAAGGTTACCCAAGAGGCTCATGGATTCAGCAGTAGAGGGTAGGAGGAGTCGGGGCAGACCGAGGAGAAGGTACCTGGATTCGGTTAAGAATGGTTTTGAAGTAATAGGTTTAACATCAGAAGAGGCACCAATGTTAGCACTGAATAGGGGATCATGGAGGAACTGTATAAGGGGGGCTATGCTCCAGACTGAACGCTGAAAGGCATAATCAGTCTTAAATGATGACGATGATGATGATGATGATGACTAAAGCTGTATTTTTTTTTCCTTTGCTCTTGTAATATTTGATCAAATAAAAGGTTGTATGGCCGGCCGGGGTGGCCGAGCGGTTGTAGGCGCTTCAGTGTGGAACCGCGCGACTGCTGCTGTCGCAGGTTCGAATCCTGCCACGGACATGGATGTGTGTGATGTCCTTAGGTTAGTTAGGCTTAAGTAGTTCTAAGTTCTAGGGACTGATGACCTCAGATATTAAGTCCCATAGTGCACAGAGCCATTTTTTGAAAAGGTTGTATGTTCGAGTTAACTGACAGTCGCTTGTTTTGGCCCCTTTCCACAACTTAAACTACCTGTCCTGTCCTGCAGGTTTAGCAGGGCGTCTGACAGAGATTGTGTTGAAAGGTAGGGTCTCCTAGCCAAAAGGGTGGGGAATAATATGCTGTATTGGAGTTCTGAATAAAACCAACCTGCTTTCGGAATAAAATGTGTTGCATTGCTTATTGAACGCCCCTCGTGCATCTGAGCTGCCCGCAGCGTCATTGGGAGTCGATGTGGTGGCGACCGGAGCGAACGCGTGGAATCTTGCTGGGAGTAGGGGAATGAGCTCTACACTTGGCTAGCGAGAGTACTGGTGTTGGGGGGCGTCGGCGCAAGGACGACACCTAGTGGCTGACGGTGCATCATGAGGTCGAGTGAACGGGGAGACAGCCTGGGGTCCGTCCGGTTTATACGACAATACGGAGAAAAGGCGCCGTCTGCACAGACCACAGCCAATGGTAGTGTTCCAGTCGGTTTTCTTCCTGGTGCCAAGAGAATTCTTTTGACTGGAGTGCACGAGAGTGTGTGTGCCTTGTGCTTAGAAGTCCCAAGTCAAACTCGCCTATTTTAGCCGAGAGCCCCCGATTCATTGAAATTTACATTGAATTAGCTGTATGTGCCATTCAACAGTGATTAGTGTGTAATTACTGTTGTGTCTAGACAAGACAGCCTAGACACAATGAGAGGAAGCCGAAAGGCACGCGCTTAAACTCACGCAGGCTGGCGTGAGGTCTGAAACAGGATACGTAATGAATGCTATAAAGAAAAGTACGTAGCTTCTGGAATACTTAACTTTAATCCACATTTGTAGAACATCGCTCTTGATGATACATTAATAGAATCTCAATATCAATTGAATACGGCGCCTTGCTAGGTCGTAGCAAATGTAGCTGAAGGCTATGCTAGCTATCGTCTCGGCAAATGAGAGCGTAGTTGTCAGTGAACCGTTCCTTGCAAAGTTGGCTGTACAACTGGGGCGAGTGCTAGTACGTCTCTCTAGACCTGCCGTGTGGCGGCGCTCGATCTGCCATCACTGACAGTGGCGACACGCGGGTCCGTCGTATACTAGCGGACCGCGGCCGATTTAAAAGCTACCACCTAGCAAGTGTGGTGTCTGGCGGTGACACCACAGTTACTATGTACCTTAGTTCACTTATTTCATTTTATAATGCTTGTGGGTCAGATTTACTGTTGAAGTTAGTGACAAGACACATCGCTATCCTTTGTCTTCTTTCTTTTGCTTTGGAACACGTTCTGTTCTTATTTTAATTATTTTGTATCTTAATATTAGGCATACTTCTTGTGATTAAGGCAGTTCTGGCTATAGTTCAGTTCTATGTTTGTAACGAAACTGTGCTGCACAGGAAAAGATACTTACGCCTCCACAACTGTCAGCCACTTTCACTCCACGGCCCAATGCTGCGGTAGACTTCCTTTCTTCTTTTTCCTGGCTCTTATCCCGTATCTTCTCGGGGTTAGTATCTTAAGGGGACACGTCCCAGAAGGGGCTGCATTTTTAGCATTATCTTCACCCTCATAGCGCAACTAATCTATAAATGAGAGATAGCTCAAAACTCTTACTCACAATTTGGGTCATTAGTCAAAGCATTTTCCAACAACTCATTGAGATATTTATTATATTTTGGTACTGACAACAATATTTATAATAGTATAAAAAACGGAACACTATTTCACTGCGGTACCATTTTCTTTGAAACCACTGACTGCACAGCTTGGAAAAAGAGTCAGAGTACAGACAACATTCATATTTCCTTCCCGGATGCTGATCTGTGAAAAAGACTAGAAATTTGTTTTACTACACCAAAAATATTTAAAAATGTAGCTCAAATATCACCGACATCATGAGCGTGTTATAAATTTTTCAGGAAATAGTAGGCAAAGGAAGTAGAGGAGGTTATTCTAAATATCTGTACCAATTTTTGTGAGTTTCACTTCAGTCATTTAGGAGAAATGTGTACCTCAACGATGAAAATTCAAGTTTTCGCTAAATCGCAAAAGAAGATTTTCAGATTAATCAACTTACTACTATGCTCGTTTAGAACGTTGCATCTGCTTGCTTCAGTTGTCCTCCTGTTTCCTTACCCTCCATACTCTTTCTCTTCATTATTTTCTTTACCGTTGACTCCTTGGTAGCAGCTCTTGCAGCTGTCTCTGCTTCGGTTACCAACCGCTTATCAATAGCAGTTAGAGCTAAAGCCATATTCCTTACCGCCTGGATGTTCAATTTCTTCATAACATCGATCTTTGAAGTTGCACCATCATTGAATGTTATTATTGCATCCATTACACCAATCTTCAGCATTGTCAGGTCAACAAATACAGTTTTGGGTATTCTCTCTCATACACAAATGTTGAAGCTTCCATTTGTATTCTTAGAGAGACCATGTATACATATCCTAAGTAAATTTTTATTTGCCAGATCCCTATATATAGGCCTAATTGCCTCCATTACAGCAAGTGGTAAGGAATGCTTGTGGGTATATTGTATGCCTGTAGTATTGCTTAACCAGTAGTTGCACCACGAATATTCCCCTTTTGGACACAAACCATGCTGTGTGGTTTCATGTGTTGACACTCTGTGAAACCATGTTGCCCAAACAGTTGGTCTCATATTCCCCAAATCTCCTACATTTCTCCTTATTGCTAGTCCATAATATTGACTCAAAGAATCAATTTAAATTTTTGTAAGACGACGTAGCTATGAGTTTTCCATCTGACAGTTTTTTTGCATTAAAGTCTTTACATAATTTTCTCAGCCGAACTCCCATTATTTTTTGTACATGCCCAACACATTCAAGCTTTTCTATCAGAGTGTCCCCATATGGTCTGTCATTAAAAACAGTAGTGTGTGCTTTACAGTCTCCATCCCCAAGTTAGCCTGCATACGTCACAACTCTTTTCGTTTCCATGTTTCCACTTGGACCATCAAAGTTCTTTGGACAAACACGGGTTCCAATAAATTTACTTAAACAATCGTGGCAGTGCTTTGTTAGACATTCAAAATCTAGTATCTTACCAGTTTCAATAAATGTGGAAGTTAAAACCCCATTCAGAGAAGTATGACCTCTCTTCTGCCAAGATCCATCAAATGCTGCTACAATGTCTGTATTCTCAGACAAGGTTACTGCTTCTTCTGCTGCTCTTTTCATTGATTGTTCACTTAAGCCTCATACAGCATTATGTATTAAGTTATCGTATCTGTCAAACCTCAGTGGAGGTGGAGGCAAATCCATCACTGCACAAAAAGACTGGGCAGCTCTTCTTCCCCATCCAATACATCGCATTGCAAAAGCAAGCTGAATATTTACACTGTAATGTCGACTATCAGTTACTGGCGATGTCATAGTCTCACTGTGCATCTTACACGAGTTTTGGGCAATCACTAACCGACTTGAAAGACCCTTCCTTGCTGAAATGTCCTCAGAAACGTCAATACTAACTTCACAACTGCAGTACTCACATTTAACAGCACTCTTCAAAAGTCTTGACAGCATGTTTAGGTTCACAATAACATTTCCGTCGTTATTGCTGCTCACAATACTACTAGGCTTGTTCTCATAACATTCAGAAAGAGAAAGTTTATGTCTAGAAGCACTGAAAGTAAACACAGTTTCTGTGGGCGACTTTTGAAGCAACTGATGTGTTTTATTTATTTGGGTTTGGAATTGGTTGCCGCGAAACTTTCGTTTGACGCGAAATTTCTATCCTCTCGGTATTTATAGCACAGGAAACACACATGCAGAAACAAAACAACACACAATAACTACAAAGCCACATGTGTGTGAAATTCTGAAATCATATATTCTCAGATCTTTGTTTACATTCGAACCATAGCCTTCTAGACATGCCTGTACTTTGGTTCCTGAAGTCAGTGCCTTCTAGAATACACCTGTGTTAACGATCCGTAACTAACGACGAATAGAACGGAAGAACAAAACAGTGCATCACGTATTCTAACGCACTTCAAACTGACAGATGGATGTAGGCCCTGTGCAACATTATGTTCAACCTCAATTTTAGAATGGACAGAAAATGATAATGTCCATATACTATACATTTTTGAAATCAGCATAAAATGCTCTTTTCTATAGACCAAGAACATTTTCTCATTTTTTTTGTCTTTTCCACGAATATGTCCACTTAAGTACTGGATTTGGCAATGCTGGACGCACTGCCTGTCGCCAACTTTTTCTCCCCATCCCTACACTCTTCTCTGCCCCCTCCTACCATGGGACAGATTCTGTATACCTAAGCTGTCTGTGTCTGGTGTTATCCCATGTGAAAGCGTGAAAATGTTTCACCAAGTCAGATGTGGGAAATCGCCAAAAAACCATATGCAGTGTGACAGGCACATCAGGCCTCATCGTTAATCAAAAAAATGGTTCAAATGGCTCTGAGCACTATGGGACTTAATTTCTTTGGTCATCAGTCCCCTAGAACTTAGAACTATTTAAACCTAACTAACCTAAGGACATCACACACATCCATGCCCGAGGCAGGATTCGAACCTGCGACCGTAGCGGTAGCGCGGCTCCAGACTGTAGCGCCTAGAACCGCTCGGCCACTCCGGCCGGCCATCGTTAATCCACTGGGTGCATTTGATCTGGGACTAGCACACCTCTCTGAATCCTGGAGGCAGTATGTTAAAGCACATGGATAGCCAGGTTGGTGAAGCAAGCTTCTGAAACGTCCCCTTAGAACAATTATACATGACTGTGCTTAAACTGATACACAATATTTTTAGCGCAACGCAATCTGACTTTCAAAAATCCCTACAAAAGAATGGCCCTGACTAACATTAACCTATACCTTTCACAAATCACTTACCTCACCAAAAATCTTCGTTGCTCGAACTACTGCAGTACAGCGAGCGCCACTACTGCCAGCTAAATAAAAGATTCAAACTACTGAAGGCACTAACTACTGATAGGCATAGTTAGCAAATGAAAGATTTTGATAGAGAACAAACAATGTATTTACCTTAATAGTGTTCAAAAGTCATAAATATATAGCAGTTCGTGACATCCAGTCTTATAAATTTCAAAACTCCACCATTTCTCTCCCCACATCCACCACTGCTGGCGGCTCCCCTCCAACTGTGCAACGCTACACGCTGTTAACAGCCAACTGCCCAACACTACAATGGCAAATTTCAACAATGCCACCCAGCCACAGACTGCACACAGCACAGCCAGTGATTTTCATACAGAGCGCTACGTGGCGTTACCATTAAAAAAATGTAAACAGCCTACTCATATAGCTCCCATGCTCCCCACAAAAAGTTTTACAAATTGTTTTGGGCGGTGGCCAATACAGATTTGAAAAAAAAATTTCATAATTACAATAACAAAGAAATCAAATGCACACACTTATCGATACAATGTTGGTCAAAAGCTAAAGTTTTCTCACAGTCCATAAAGACAGCCCTGGTCATTCATCAGAGTAAAATTACAGTGTTTTTCTCAAAGTCTGAGTAGTAAAAGAAAATGCACACGGAAGTTGTGGTTTTCCAAGTAGTCTTGAAGAAGTAGTGTTGTCCTTCCCACGGAAAGACAGTGCTGACTCTTGAAATGCAGACAGGTAATGGGCCGTTAGTCTAAGTTTTGAAGTATGTTGGTAGGTAGGTCATCACAGAGCAGACCACTGTAGTCTTGTTAGAGATTGCGGCATTGGTGGGTCACCAGAGGTGCAGAGCCACTGCAGTCCTTGTAGAAATAATCGTATTGGTGGGCCATCAAAGATGCAGGCCCAGTGTAGTCCTTGTAGAGACGGCCAGCAACCATCTGTTGCGACTGTGCAGGTGCACGATGACCATCGATGAGTCTTGCGGACAATATAGCAAGTCCATAAACCACCACTTGTGCAATCACAAAGTTTGTGGAATTGTCCTTAGAACCAGCAATGCTATAAACCAGTCCCTTGCTGAATTATCAACACACGTGCAAACACTAACAGTCCCTACTTCTCACGTATTGTCCATATACGCTATGACCAACAGAAACATGTGCAGTGAAATGTAACTTACAAGTTACATAATTTGATGAACTGGTGTCAATTACAATTTTATAACATAAGAATACAATAACAAAGGTACAAAATACATCATTAAAACATAATAATACAGATAACATTTGTAGTAATACAGGCTTTAAAATGAATAGAAATAAACATATACATCAGTGTTACAGGAATTATGACATAAGTAACTATACAAAATAATGAGAATAGTTTTCGAAACATTAATTTCACACATGAGCATTGAAACAGAACAGAATAAATAATGTCTAAACATTTTTACAAAGAAAATAACATATTATCAGAAAGATTTCTAAAACGTAACTCTCATCAGAAAACACATAAAGACAGGAAGAACACAAATACCCAAGGGTACACAAACACATAGTGGGATAACACAAGGAAAGGCAGGGTTTGTTTTACTGCAGTATTTTGCAAACAAAACTTTCTGTACTTCTCGGAGATCTCCCTTCGTTCTTCATTATTTCCAAAAAGTCCTATCTATACCTGCTTTCTGTACTTTTTTCGTATAACTTCTCAATGCATTTCTTCCAATTCATTGCAACTCATTCTCTTACATAGTCTACCCCCTCTTAAGCTAACTTAAATCTACTGAGCTCAGATGCATAAACTAAGGAACGAGGCAATGCAGCAGCACAAAACAATTAACACAAACAGCAATGACAAAAAATGCAAATTGGCAAAGCAAGCAGCAGTAAATCTAAATTAACAGAGAAAATGCAACATTATCACTAATATGAGCCAATGTGCAGCAAAAAGAAAAGTAAGTCAATATTAAGACTGGCTTAACAGAGTAATGCAAAGTGAAATTTAGTAGCACTATGCCTGGCAAACAGCAGCAGCAATTGCAATAACTTATATCTAAACATGACAAAGCTCAAGCAGAAAAAATATTACACTAAAGATGGCCATGTCTAATACCTATGTCACATCTTAACACTAGAGTGATGCATCACGATAACTTACTCTACCAAAAAAATTACCTAGTAGTTGAAAAGAAAATTATGTATGCAGTTACTGTTATTAATCCCTTCTTATTGTTCTTTCCATTCCAAGTGCTCCTTTTTCGAAGAATGTGGATCATAAAATTATCATCTAATAGAACTGTTGACAGAAAGTGTTCACATTAGCAAATGCGTTTAATTTTATTTTATAAAACCAATGTTGCAACACAGTTGGAAACCAGATATCAAATGAAATAAGCAACTATGTACCAAGTAAAGCATAAAAATATCATTCAATAGTCATGTGGCATTTCATAAGTTAGTAGAAATTCTCTAAACTCTCGTAGAAAGACGCTTGTCATAATCAGGTGTGCAGATGTAAGTATCTTTCCAAGTAATGAGCGTGTCATATTTGCGATGCTTTCTAGAAAGCAATGTCAATAGCGAGGTTAATGGCCTCTCCTTTTTTTTTCACCTGTGCCTCTGAAAGGCACACACTAATAGCTTTTTTGCAGGCAACTGTCGCACAGCGGGGTTCCCACGACGCATTACGTGAAGGTGATCACTTAACTTTCTTACCGAAATATTTACGACTACAGTTTGCACTATAGTGACAGTCTCATATAAAAATTTCACAGGTCGAGAATTTGCGTTGCAAATGTGTAGAAACAAAATCCTGTAAATATAAAAGTGTCCAAAAAATTTTCACTGGCATTGTGATACATTCACGCATTTACACACATTTCATAACTCTTAAAGTACGATTCTTGGTTTCCAACATCCTTTTTCACAAACCAGAGTCCCTAACCACCGCTCATTATTCCTTACTTTATTACACATATTCGTTGACACTTCTTCAATATTTCATCATAATAAATATGTAGTATAATCAAATTATCAGCTTATTGATCATAAACATACCTCATCGTCGTCATAATAATAACATCATAACAGATCAATCACATCTCAAAATCGTCGTAGCTTTCTGAATATTTGAAAACAAAAAAAAAAAAAAATTCTCTGCTCATTTCAATAGTGTCATCTACCTCAAACGTACTTTAAAAATCATGATCCAATAACAAATACATCATTCAAAGCTCTCATAGTATACAATGGTTCCAAAAAAATATGAACAGTTCACAAAGTACAGACAAAATACAGTTTCATAAGTGTGAAGTTATTCAACTGTGTAATTACGTAAACATCTGTCACTGATGTAATAAAATAAATGTTTGTCTCTCCCAGTTAAATGATCAGATAGCTGTGTAATTTATGTGTTAGAGAAATATGGTACCGGTGTGTAAAGTTGTATAAGCAAATACCATATTAGCTAGGGCTCCTTGTGCTTGCCAAACACATGGTACACAAAATAAGTGTGTACCCCCCTGAGGATTAATGTAATTATACCCTCAGGTGTTACTGATTACAGCAATGGAATGAAATGTATCACGTAAAACCTTTGTATCATTGTACTTCAAATATCTTTAAAAATAAATGTTTTAAGTACAAAATTAACCACTCAAATACGTGTACTGTAGCGCTAAACTGTGCGTCTTGTTGTAAGATAATCTTTGTGGAAGTGTCATAGTTATCGTCCTCCGAAAGCTAAGTTCTGCAGTAGTCAATGTACTTACCTCATGATAAACAAAAGTGAAATGCTTTGCGTATAGATATCTTACTTATTACGCTTATTGCCATGATGAAGAAAGTACTGTGCTGTAACGTATTGTTGTGCTACGGAAAAGGCTGTCTCATTGTAGCAATACCACAAAAGTTACTACTAAAACATGTTTTCCTTTCCAGAAGAATTCAGAAAAACTGTGCAGATATAAAACAGATACACCGCAAAAGCAACATTGTAAATTGTCACTCATTAGTATTGTCGTGATAAAATCGTGTAGCTGTCACATAAACTAACCACTGTGTCATCTGGTATCTCGCAGAAAGTATTTTAAATCTAGAATGTATTTTCAAGTAAACCAAAATGTTGCATTAAAATCTCATTAGCGGTACCAGTATATGTTCTAAGTATGTAAGCCTGATAGTCGTTATGTAATCGTGCAACTAACAAGCAAGAATGTACAAATAACAACACTGTGTCGTCTGTTCACTATAACAATGCATTCATAATTTCTGTTTAAAAATATTGCCTAGGTTCTAGACTTGATAGTTAACTTCGAAACATTGTTGCATGTTAACAGTTTCTCAGTGTGACAAATTGTACTAGTAGCGTGAAGTGAAAAGTTTTATGGCAAAGACTAAGTTAAAAAACAGATAATCTTTCAATAAACGGTTTTGCATGTGAAATGTGGTGTAAACCTTTACTCTTCCTAGTACGCAGAGTTTCAACTTCAACGCAATTATCATGTGGTATACGTCGGATTCTGTAAGGTCCATTGTAAACTAGAAATAATTTGTGACTCAAGTGTTTCTTGTTATGTGACAATGAATGAGCTTTAATGAGAACTTTATGCCCAATATATAATTTCTTTGCATTCACTTTACCATGTAGTTTTCTCCTTTCGTCTGCTGCAGATTTTATATTTTTAATAGCTAAATCAATTATTTCTTTGTATCGAAGTTTACGTGTATTCGGAAAAGGTACAAGCTCTCTGATTCTGTTTCGTGGTTCTTCATTCTTCAGTACAAGAATAGGTGGTAAAGCAGTGGAGTCATGAGGCATTTCATTCGCACGTTTTGAAATAAGTGTAAATATCTGTTCCAATACTGGTGCTTCCTGTGACAATAAAGTCTGCATCGCTTATTGATTTTTTTCATAATCCGTTCAGACGGGTTACAATGTGGTGAGTAAAATGAAATAAAAACAGGTTTGATTTTATGGTTCCAAAGCATGCGTGACCAAACAGCAGATCTGAATTGCGGTCGGTTATCTGAAATGACTTTACTAACGTGTCCAACTTCACGTAAGAAATTTTTAACAAAGGCGTTGGATGCAGACCGTCCAGTGGCTTTACGTAACGGAGTGAAAGAAAGAAATTTTGAAGTAAGTTCAACAGCCACTAGAACGTACGAAAATCCATTCGCTGTTCTGACAAGGGGTCCCAAGAGATCTACAGCAGCAAATTCTTTTAATTTAGAAGGAATGATAGGAAACAATGGAGCACAATGTGAGACAGTAGATGGTTTAGCCTTTTGACAAAGTTTACAGATAGACAAGACCCTTCGAATTCTCTTTTCCATGTTGTTAAATAACAAGTCGTCCGAAGAATATGATAACATTTTCGTGGGCCAAAATGTGCATGGCTGAAATGAATGTACCAAATGAGCTTACTAACAAAATCGTCAGGAATGCAAAGTACCCATAGCTTGTCATCAACAGTGCAGCGTTTGAACAGTATGTTGTTTCTAAACAGATAATAATTCCGAATCTGTGTGTGTGTCTTTTCATGCCATTTGCTTTTGATGTCTTTCCAAATCGGATCTTTATCTCGTTCATGAGCAATGTCCTTTAAAGATGATGTTTTCAAAGGCGACTTTCTGAATGTAGAGAATACTGAAATCTTTCTCGAGGTTGCCTTCTGTGTTACTTTTCTCAAGCCCAGCCGGTGCGCGTGACAGTGCGTCCGCAACAATGTTTTCCTTGCCAGGAATGTAGACTATTGTGAAGTGGAATTGTTGCAGAAACAATGCCCAACGTTTTAACCTGGCATGATTTAATTTTGAAGACATAAGAAATTGTAATGCACGATGATCACTGTATACTTTTACTTGCTTACCAGAAAGAAAGAAACGGAATTTGTTAAATGCCCAAACGATAGCTAAAGCTTCTAATTCAGTAACGGAATAATTTTTTTCAGATTTTGTTAGCACTCGGCTAGCAAAAACAATGGTTTTCTGAACAGTAATGTCATTTTCTATGGCTTCTTGAAATAAATGGTCACCAAGACCGACTTTAGAAGAATCCGTGCTAAGGCAGAAATCTTGTGACAGATCTGGATGAGCTAGTATTGCCGCATTAAGTAGCGATTCTTTCAAAGAATTGAATTCCAACTGCGCTTGTTCGTCCCAGTTCCCAATAGTATTTTTTCCAGTGAGAGAACAAAGTTTTGGTGTAACTAGAATTTGCATATTCAGAAAACGACGGTAAAAATTTACGAGACCTAGAAAACTGCGGAGTTGTTTTTTTGTGGATGGAACTGGAATGGCTCTGATTGCTTCTAACTTTTCAGGATCCGACTGAATGCCTTCAGAAGTAATAGTATGTCCCAAAAATTTCACCTTTGTCCTACCGAACTCAGACTTTTCCAAGTTAACTGTAATTCCAGATTCTGCAAAAATATGTAACACGCTGTTGAGGATGCGATTGTGTTGTTCCCATGAGGCTTCTGCTATCAGAATATCATCCACATATAAGGTGATGTGACGTTTTAAGAATTCAGGTAATATGGAATTTAGCCCGTGAATGAATGCTGCCGAAGAAATGTTCAAACCAAAAGGAAGTTTCCGAAACTGATAACAAACGCCGAAACAAAGGAAAGCTGTGTATTTTCTACATTTTGGATGTTCGATCTGATAAAAGCTGGATCTGAGATCAATAGAAGACAACACTTTTACACCATTAAAATTTTGAATAAGTTCTTCCATCGTTTGCGGCCTGTCTGTTTCAGGAATGATGATAGTATTGATTTGTCTCGAATTTAAGACAAGCCTGATCGATCCATTTTTCTTCTCAACAACATGTAATGGATTGTTGTATGAGCTTACTGCAGGCTCAATAATGCCCTCGTCAAGCATAGATTGTATTTCTGTTCTATACACGGTCCCTATAATGAGCTGGAATTACGTATGGCCTAACACAAAATTTAGTATGCTCACGAACACGAAATTGGTATTGAAATCCCTTGATTGTTCCTGTTTTGTGAGTAAAAACTGTGGAATGCGCTTGTAAAATCTCAAAAAGGTCCTGCCTATCAGTGTCATTACAATTCTCAATTGTTTGAATTTAACTCTGAATTAACTCATTAGTATCAAATATGCCGTCGATATCATCCCTGTCAGTACTTGCAGAGGGATTGTTAGTGTCATGTTCCGTCGAAAATTACGAACTGTTGTCTAACAGGAGGTAAAGCTGATTAATTTCTTTGTCATGGTTTGAGAGCCAATCTTCAAATTTCAAAGCTATTGACTTACCTTCTTTCTCTAAACTTATTTCAGCATCGTGAAAGTTTAAGATTGCTTTGTACTCATTCAAAAAGTCTACTCCCAATATAATTTCCGTCGACAATAATGGAACAATAAGAAAGTTCATAGAGAAGCTGTGGCTTTCACAAAAGAATTCTAAGTTGGTTTGTTGGCGTACATCTACACTTTTTCCAACGATTGCACCTTGTAATTTAATCTTACGTAACGGAAGTGTGGGGCAATCGTTCGATTTGTTGCATTTGCTAAAGGCTGTTTCACTAATTACTGAAATGGGACTGCCAGAGTCAAGTACTGCCGTAAATTTTACGCCATTTATTGTAATGTGAATCACAGGATATGCAATGTTGTTATGTTTTACGTCGTGTTCCTGGAGTAAGATGTCCCCAATGTGTTCCATTTTTACGTAATTACTAGCTATGGCAGCTGCGTCGTCATTTTCAGAAGTACGTTTTGTGGCTGCCAGCGGTGTGAGTCATTGCCTATTGTCTCTTTGTTGGCGCGCATCGTTATTGGGATTTGGAGACCTACAAATTCACAATCACCTTGTCGAGAGAGCCCCGCCCTGTCTGAATCCCGCCAGTTCTGATGCAATTCAGGTCTGTCGTTATGATCATATCATCTGTTGTCATGTCGGTAGATTCCATAGTTTCCTTCTTGTCGGTCACGTGGTGGAGAATTTCTCCCTGAATCGTAACTGCGCGCTGGACTGTTGCGTCTCAAGTTATTCTGTCTCCCTTGATAATAATTATTTTGGTTCCCATATTGTCTGTTTCTCTGATTGGCTCTGTGATAGTCACTACCGCAGAGAGGTGATCTTTCCCTGTAATTATTACTACTCTGCCAACGGTTGTCATACGGGTGGTGTCTGTTTTGATCACGATTTGTGTTGTGAGAATAGCCTTGTGGTGTCCAGTTATTATTTCTTTCATCACGGAATTGTGACGGATGTGACCTGTAATTGTTGTGTTCCTGTTTTCGCGTTCCACGATTGTCAGTGTCAATATCCAATTCTTGTAACAGTTCCTGAAAAGCTTCAATGTCGTCTTTTCAACTTCATACTCTTACTGGAAACGTTTTTCACTTTGTAGTTCAATCCAGCAGCGGTGAAATGGCTTTGCGCTTGTGGGGAGTAAGCAAAACTGGTATGTGTTACGAGTTGCCGACCAGATGCGAGCTGAGCTTCGGCGGAATAGCCAAAAATGCGTTCCGGGCGGAGAACAATGGGAGCACCACGGTCTAAGTGCCACGAACTTTTTTCACGGGGCGGATTGAAACCAGTCGCGCGTTGAATCCATACACTCTGAGGTGAATTTTTGTATGTGGTTATTCAAGGTCTTCGACGCTAATACTTGGCGTGGATACATCATTTGAATGAAAAGGTTGTCGCTCCAAAGTTAAAGTCGCGGGATGCAAGATTTTTCGGACTTTATCTAGATGGAAATGTTGGACGCAGCAACGTCAAACGTAATGGCGTCGGCGGGCAAGATGGATCGTTGCATTCTTTTCCATCATTATTCAGACATGAAGACCCAGCCATAAGCCACCAAAGTACATAAACAGCACTGCAGCACCACCAGCAGGTAAGGAACGAACGTTTGTTTAATTTTAGGAAACCCAGAATTGCTAAGAAGCAGATTCAGTCATTTCGATTCATGTAGTGCATCTCCTTCTGAAACTATGCACGTTATTCAAATTATTTCTAAGGTTATTTACCTAAAGTCAATACGAATCCTATCTCCTGATCATAATATTTTATAAACGTTTTCTAAGTGTTTTTAGAGTTAAAAATGTTAAGACAATGCTTATTTGTCATAAAGCAATTGCTCCTTCAGAGCTAATCTATTTTATTTGCATATGATTGTTGCATTGATACTTTGCTTTTTTGTTATCGACTGATCGTTAACTGAAAAACAGAATCAATAATTTTCAGCAACTAAGAATTTAACTTCTTCAACTTTAAGACTTTACCTACAGTGCTATGTAACAATTAGAATCATTCGTCCATCTTATCTTTAAGTGAATGTCCTTCAGACTAAACACAGTTATTATATTGTTTAAAGACAATTTAGGCTCATATGTGAAACCAATGCATTAGCTGCTTCACAGCTGGCGACCAAATCTTCATATTTATAGTTCAATTTCAGAACAGTTGTCGGAAAGTGAGTTTAAAAACCAGTTGTAAAGGGTGCAGCTGAGGTAGGCAGCTCAATGCGGAAGTTAAGTGAATTTATATGTCTACCGCGATTATAAATTTGAACCTCCTGTCATCACTGTGCTTTGGATAGAATTTCATTTAATTTTGATTGCCTTTAATAAAAATAGACTCCGTTGGGTCACACAGGTCAAAATGTTCATTCAAAAGCTGTTTAAAAGATATTTATTGAGCAAGTAAGATTAGGTTTGGGTAGTTGAGAGATGAAATCTCTTAGGAGGCAGGTGGCCATGGTTATACTATAATGTAGTATTGTGTTGGAGCTGATGAAAAATGAATTTATTACTCAAACTCCTCTCTTGAGGTGTTTCGGATTTCGGAAGTGCCCAGAGGGGTACAAGACACCAGCGTTAGTACAGAGCTCTGCAGTCTGTCATATTATGTTACATATCCATCTAGCAATGCTCGTATCATGTTACCTCTGCGCACTTGAATATTTGAGACTCTTCAAGTGAGCAGTTTAAGTAATAAAGTCATTTTCACTGGCTGTATGATTCTTTTGCAGCGACCTTTTCAGTTCCAGTACAGCACTACGTTATACTATTAGGTCTGTTAAGCGCAGAACGTGACACCAATACTCTACTGCGTGCGGCGAGAATCAGAAGTTAACGGGAAACAGTGTGTGTTGCTAACTAAAAAATGTGGGACAGCGGCCGTTTCTGCTTTCACTGATCGCAAAGGTCAGTCATTTCCAGACGCTAAATTTCAATTCTGAACTCTGTTCGAACATTGTTACGGGGGTAGTACGTCAAACGGGCCGGCTTGGAGCAACAGAGGCACCACAGGACATTTTAATTTCCACTGTCTATATTTTTACAAATAAATTCATAAAACTTTGTCAGCATCATCAGGAAGGATTCAAGATTCACACTCAAATTAGTGGAAATTCAAAAATACAGCAAAATGAATTTTTTTTACATGTGAAATTTCATCATTTTTTCACTTACTGTTGGCTGCGTTTGTTGCTACCGGTATACTATTCTTCATAAGTAAGAGAGATTCTTCAATGAATTTTGCACAGCATGCAGACCATACTTACAGGTGTATGAAACCCTAGAATTTTCCAAATTTATTAAAACTGCGGTAAAGATAGAGATAATTAACTATAAAATTTGAGTTTTTTCTAAACATGAAGTTTAAAGTGTAACAGATCACTCATTTTTTCATAAATTAAATAAATTATAGAGTTTCATATACCTGTAAGTATGGTTTTTATGCTGTGCAAAATTCATTGAAGAATCTCTCTTACTTATGAAGAAAAGTGTTCCTATAGCAACAAATGCAGCCAACAGTAAGTGAAAAAATGATGAAATTTCACATATAAAAAAATGTTTTTGAACTTCCACTGCTATGCGTGTGAATCCTGAATCCTTCCTGGTGGTGCTGACCAAGTTTTAGAAATTTATTTGTAAAAGTATAGACAGTAGAAATTAACATGTCCTGTGGTGCCTCTTCTGCTCCAAGTCGGCCCTTTTGACGTCTTACCCCCCTTAAAAATAAAAACACAACGCAGAGATGTTTACGTTTAACCTTTCGTAGCTAAATTTAGATTTCCAGCTACAGTGTAGTTAATGGGTCTTTCTTAAGTGACCATTGTTTATAAATACTTTAGATATGTTTCTCGTGTAGAAGCGACGGTCTTCAGTTCAGTACACATATACTGTATTGCTAAGAAAGTAACTGCAAGCAAGAAGGCGCTCAAGTACTTCAATATAGAATGATAACAGCTGAGTTTTTCCCTCTGGTATTCTGTAACACTGTCATGAACCATCATAAATATTGGTGAAAGATTTCCACATGCCGTGACTCATTCGCTTAGTTTTATTCTTTTCTTGGTACAGAAGCACCAGTTTCTATCTTTTCCACTTTAGAATTACTACATTGTGTAATATTTGTCATTTCGTTTACAACCGACATACACTCCTGGAAATTGAAATAAGAACACCGTGAATTCATTGTCCCTGGATGGGGAAACTTTATTGACACATTCCTGGGGTCAGATACATCACATGATCACACTGACAGAACCACAGGCACATAGACACAGGCAACAGAGCATGCACAATGTCGGCACTAGTACAGTGTATATCCACCTTTCGCAGCAATGCAGGCTGCTATTCTCCCATGGAGACGATCGTAGAGATGCTGGATGTAGTCCTGTGGAACGGCTTGCCATGCCATTTCCACCTGGCGCCTCAGTTGGACCAGCGTTCGTGCTGGACGTGCAGACCGCGATAGACGACGCTTCATCCAGTCCCAAACATGCTCAATGGGGGACAGATCCGGAGATCTTGCTGGCCAGGGTAGTTGACTTACACCTTCTAGAGCACGTTGGGTGGCACGGGATACATGCGGACGTGCATTGTCCTGTTGGAACAGCAAGTTCCCTTGCCGGTCTAGGAATGGTAGAACGATGGGTTCGATGACGGTTTGGATGTACCGTGCACTATTCAGTGTCCCCTCGACGATCACCAGTGGTGTACGGCCAGTGTAGGAGATCGCTCCCCACACCATGATGCCGGGTGTTGGCCCTGTGTGTCTCGGTCGTATGCAGTCCTGATTGTGGCGCTCACCTGCACGGCGCCAAACACGCATACGACCATCATTGGCACCAAAGCAGAAGCGACTCTCATCGCTGAAGACGACACGTCTCCATTCGTCCCTCCATTCACGCCTGTCGCGACACCACTGGAGGCGGGCTGCACGATGTTGGGGCGTGAGCGGAAGACGGCCTAACGGTGTGCGGGACCGTAGCCTAGCTTCATGGAGACGGTTGCGAATGGTCCTCGCCGATACCCCAGGAGCAACAGTGTCCCTCATTTGCTGGGAAGTGGCGGTGCGGTCCCCTACGGCACTGCGTCGGATCCTACGGTCTTGGCGTGCATCCGTGCGTCGCTGCGGGCCGGTCCCAGGTCGACGGGCACGTGCACCTTCCGCCGACCACTGGCGACAACATCGATGTACTGTGGAGACCTCACGCCCCACGTGTTGAGCAATTCGGCGGTACGTCCACCCGGCCTCCCGCATGCCCACTATACGCCCTCGCTCAAAGTCCGTCAACTGCACATACCTTTCACGTCCACGCTGTCGCGGCATGCTACCAGTGTTAAAGACTGCGATGGAGCTCCGTATGCCACGGCAAACTGGCTGACACTGACGGCGGCGGTGCACAAATGCTGCGCAGCTAGCGCCATTCGACGGCCAACACCGCGGTTCCTGGTGTGTCCGCTGTGCCGTGCGTGTGATCATTGCTTGTACAGCCCTCTCGCAGTGTCCGGAGCAAGTATGGTGGGTCTGACTCACCGGTGTCAATGTGTTCTTTTTCCCATTTCCAGGAGTGTATATGTGAATGAATAAATGCTAAGTAAACCATCAGGAGTCAAGCAGATATGAATGAAGGTAATCCACAGGCGTGACAGCCGGTCTATATGGATGCACACAGGGGCGTCTCATTCTTACAGTGTCAGTGTAGATACTTCTCGCAAATGTTTAGCGGGTTGCCTATGCTGTCACAGTTAAGGAAGGTACCAGAGGAGTTCCAGGGCTAGCTAGTTTGCCGCTGTATAGGGCAGGAATGTTCACATAGCAATACAGGATACAGCTTGTTATTACATTTTGCAATCTGGTTTACCCTGCGCAACTCTCTTCATCTCTGCATGACTACGGCAACCTACACTCACTTAAAACTGCTTGCTGTTGTCAAGCCTTGGTCTCCCTCTACAACTTTTTACCTCCCATACTTCTCTCCATTAGCAAACTGACGATTCCTTGATGCCACAGTATGTGTACTATCAGTAGATCCCTTCTTTTAGTCAAGTTTTCCATAATCTTTTGTCCTCGATTCAATTCAGTACCTTTTCGTTAGTTATACAATCTACCAATAAAATCTCCAGCAGTTTTCTGTAGCACCAAACGTCAAAAACTTGCTTGGCCTAAAGTTTCACTTCCACTGATCATTAAGTACTGTGCTGCACATGTTAGCACTGTACTTAGCCGTGTTTGTAATTTTTCCATTAGCGATGATCAGCTTCCTGTACGATTAAAGCACTCAGTAGTAAAGCCGTTTTATAAAAAGGGAAAGAGGTATAATGCAGACCATTTTAGACTTATTTCTATGCAATCAGTGTTTGCTGAAGTTATTGAAAAGACTGTGTATGTAAGGATAACTGGTCATTTCGTTTCACCTAATTTGCTACCAAATGTACAGTTTGGTTTTAAAAGTCGTTTGACAACTGAAAATGCTGTTTAATTTTTTTCCTTCTGAGGTACTGGATGTATTAAACAAAAGGTTTCGAAAGGTAGGAATATTTTTTGATTTAACTAAGGCATTTGATTGTGATGATCACAAAATATAGCTCCAGAAGTTGGACCATTACGGAATACGGGGAGTAGCTCACAATTGGTTCACCTCTTACTTTAGCAACACAGCAAAAGGTCATTATTCACCATGTTGACAATGGGTATGATGTGGGGTCTGAGTAGGGTACGGTCAAGTGGGGGCTGCCCCAGGGATCAGTGTTGGGGGCCACTCCTGTTCCTTATTTATATAAATGATATGCCCTCTAGTATTACGAGTAACTCTAAAGTATCTGTGTTTGATGATGACACTAGCTTGGTAGTTGGAGTTGTTGTGTTCAACGTTGCCACTGTTTCAAATAGTGCAGTTCAAGACATAAGTTCATGGCTTGTAGAAAATAAACTGACGCTAAATCACAATAAGACTCAGTTTTTACAGTTTCTGACACACAATTCTACAAAACCTGACGTTTTAGTTTCACAGAATAGGCACATTATTAGTGAAACTGAACAGTTCAAATTTCTAGGTGTTCAGATAGATAGTAAATGTCGCCGAGAGCTCACGCTCAGGACCTTGTTCAAAGACATAATGCTGCCATTGTCACTATTAGAACAGTATCTGAAGTAAGTGATAGTTCGACACAAAGTAGTCTACTTAGCTTATTTTCATTCGCTTATAAGGTATGGTATTATATTTTGGGGTAACTCTGCCCTTTTTCAAAGGGTAGCTTTGACTCAGATATCGGCGGTTCGGGCAGTAAGTGGTGTAAGTTCGCGAACCTCTTATCAACCCATGTTCGTTAGTCTTGGTATACTGACATTGGTCTCCCAATATACATATTCTTTACTGTCGTTTCTTGTTAACAATATCAGCTTATTCCCAAGAATTAGCAGCTTCCACTCAGTTAATACTAGACAGAAATCCAATCTGCGTTTGGATCACACTTATTTGGCTCTTGTGCAGAAACGCGTGCAGTATTCTGCTAAATACATTTTCAGTAACTTACAACAAGAATTTAAAAATCCTAACAGTAATCCATGCTCTTTAAAGTCCAAACTGAAGAGTTTCCTCGTGGGTCACTGCTATTCAGTCGATGAGCTCCTTGAAAAATTAAGCTTATAGTCTTGATTGCGTTTACATAAACCCTGAGTATTATTAGGATTCATAAACATTTTACTTTATCTGTTATTACTTTTCTGTTGTAATATCATAACCATGGAGATTTGCTCCTCAACTTGGTCCTATGGAACTAGGCGTGTAAAATAATAATACTAATAATAAAAAAACAAGGCTACACTCAAGACAAACGCCGTCAGAAAACACTTCGTAGGACTTAAATTTGTATTTGACTCCAATAAATTCTTTTTCAGAAAATGTTTTCTTTGTATTTCAGGTCTGCACTTTATATGATTTCTAATTCGGCCGTCGTCAGTCATTTTGCTGTAAAAACATCAAAATTCTTCTACTTCTTCTAGGGTCTCACTTCCTAATCTAATTCGGTAATTGTTATGGTCCTCAGTCGGAAGACTGTTTTTGATGCAGCTGTCCAACCTACTCTGTCTTGTCCAAGCCTCTTCACATTCGAATGACTCCTGCAGCCTACCTCATTCTGAATCTACTCACTGTATTAATTGCAGCCTACCTCATTCTGAATCTACTCACTGTATTAATCTCTTTGTCTCCGTTTACTATTTTTACTCACCAACTTCCCTGCAACACTAAACTGATGATCTTTTGATGTCCCAGAAAATTTCCTAGAAACCGATCCCTTCTTTCAGTCAAGTTGTGCCATACATTTCTAATCTCTCCAAATTCTATTCAGTACATTCTCGTTAGTTACGTAATCTACTCCTCTAATCTTTAGCATTCTTCTGTAGTACAGCAATTCAAAAACTTGTATTCTCTTCTTGTGTTTATCTTCCACGTCTCATTTCCACACATGGCTACTCTCCAGACAAATACCTTGAGCAAAGACTTCCTATTCAATAAATGAAAAGCACCAGTTTGCTTTTTGTAGAACAAAAGCAAGTTGGTGCTTTTCATTTATTATAATGTTGTTCTACCAAGAACCGACGGAAGATTCTGTTAATATGACTTCCTATCCCATAAATCTATGTTCCATGTTAACAAATTTCTCTTCTTCAGCAATACTTTTCTTGCCCTACATGTTATACCCTTTCTATTTCAGCCATCATCAGTTATTTTGCTGCTCAAGTAGAAAAACTCATCTAACTACTTTAGGTGTCTCGTTTCCTAATCTAACTGCACCAGCATCACCCAACTTCATCCGACCACATTTCATTATATTAGTTTTGCTTTTGTTGAAGTTTATCGTATCTCCTCCTTTCGCTCGTATGCTTAAAAAAAATTGTGGAATATGTAACTCACTAATCGCAAAAATGTAACACAGAATAAACAAACATAAAACAATTATTGTCAGTTGTACAGCTCCAGCAGGTTTAGTTATTGAGTGTACAGTGGATCTGTTTATAAAATAACTTTTTCCGCTACCAGTCACGATTTTCTCTTTATTGATCTTATCATGACGCATTTCCAGAAATGCTTCCCATTGAAAGTGCAGTTTTCGTGTATTCTGTGATTTATTCATGATGTTTCTGATGTTTGAGTAAAGGCAACAGAACAATGCAACACTTCGCACATCGACAACATCACGAATAAATGGCATGATACACGAAAAACACATTTACGAAAGGGAATAATTTCCCGAAACGCGTCGTGAAAATGATAAATGAAAGTTACTTGTGAATATTATCAGAAAAAGTTATCTTATAATCAAACGCTTTGCTTTTACAGTCGCAGGATTTCATCAACCATTTCCCAGGAATAAAATCAAAGTATTGACTGTGAGCCGTGGGAGGGTCGCAATCGATTTCGCACGCCTTGATTTCGGACATTTTTCACTGGCGTTACTGTCGGCAGCGCGAATCGATTGTAGTTTGCCGCTGTCCTAAAGTAGGCCTTGAGCAGCGTTGGTGGGGCAGAATGAGCCAGGCAAAGAGTGACAGCGGGCTAGAGGGCACCACGGGCCGATGGTCCGGATATAGTAGGTCAGTCGGCCATTAGCCCCGTTTATGTCAAGATCTGGTGCAACTGGTGAAGTCGGAGGTATGACATTGAGCTGAAAATACTGCGTCCCTCTGTCCGCTCCCGCTGATTTGTTCGGCGTTGATATTCCATTTGTGTGGAACTGGGTCTAGGAACCACACTGGATATTTTCAGGGTTATCAAATATATGTCACATCGTGCGTTTATGGTCAGTGATTGTCACACTACGATACGCCCACCTCTATTGCCTGCACTTGGTGCCTACTGAAATATTTGTTTGAGCGTTATCATCTTAGTTAATGCTCTGTTGCTTCGGATTATTTATATTTCTGATCATTCGAATATTTCGCTGTATATGTAATTGTGTCTGTATTGCGGATTCCCGTGTAGCACTGAGAGCTCAAATGTGACGTATATATTTGTCTATACGCATTGTGAAAGACTAAATTCAGTGATTAACCTTAATGTTAAATATTCTCATTGATGCGACAGTCAGCTTTCTTATGCCGTAGTATTCTGGCCTAGTGTTTTGGCAATATGCCGTGGCAAAAATTTTTCACGTTAAATTGTGGTCTTACGTGCTTTAAGGATTTTGCATATACTTTTATATTTTATATTTTGTTTGCTCTAACAGAAAATTCCTGTATTTAATAAATGTGTTAAAATTGTGTTGCAGATTTCTGTGTCTAAATACCACGGGAGGAAGCATTGTTTGTAAGATCTAATTCTTAAGTACCGCCTCGTAGAGGTAAGCTTGTTATTTTCCCCACGTAACTGTTTAATTTAGGCACGGTTCCTTGCCGTGTGCTTTGGCGAAATTACAATCAGATCTTATTCTTTGGGCATTTATTAAGTTTTAGTGTATCAAATTTTATTCAGCTGAAGGGTTTACAAGACATCACCTTCACCACTGCTAAACATTTTCGATATTTTGTAAATTTGGTTAAAGGTAAATTTATGAAATTTGGTGGCATATTAAGATGCCTTATGCCTACCATTTCTCGAAAAGATGGCCATTAGTATTCGCTTAACTTGTATGTTTGACCTATATTTCACCTAAGTGGTGTTTATTAACAGCTTACTGAGTCTTCTGAGCGCCATGTCCTGTTTCTCAGAGGGGACTTGTTGCTGTTACGTACTGCCTTGGTTGCCTTTGAGGCGTGTCCGCGATTGCCTTCGCGTGCTGGTTCGCGCTGCCTGCTGATAAATATTTAAGTTAAATATTGGATGTATTACTTACTGTTCTGATATGTGGAACCTTATTTTAAGTTTTACTTAAAGTTGCACGTCTCCTTTCGAATATACTTTTCTCCATTTATATAGATATACAGGGTGAGTCACCTAACGTTATCGCTGGATATATTTCGTAAACCACATCAAATACTGACGAACCGATTCCACAGACCGAACGTGAGGAGAGGAGCTAGTGTAATTGTTTAATACAAACCATACAAAAATGCACGGAAGTATGTTTTTTAACACAAACCTACGTTTTTTTAAATGGAACCACGTTAGTTTTGTTAGCACATCTGAACATATAAACAAATACGTAATCAGTGCCGTTTGTTGCGTTGTAAAATGTTAATTACATCCGGAGATATTGTAACCTAAAGTCGACGCTTGAGTACCACTCCTCCGCTGTTCGATCGTGTGTATCGGAGAGCACTGCAACATACATCGCGTTTCTACAGAATGAGCTGCCAACATTGCTCGAAAATGTCCCACTGGAAACGCGTCGACGTATGTGGTATCAGCATGATGGTGCACCTGCACATTCCGCAATTAACACTAGGCTGAACCTTGACAGGATGTTCGACAGGCGTTTCATAGGACGTGGAGGACGCATAAATTGGCCAGTCCGTTCTCCTGATCTTACACCTCTGGACTTCTTTCTGTGGGGTACGTTAAAGGAGAATGTGTACCGTGATGTGCCTACAACCCCAGAGGATATGAAACAGCGTATTGTGGCAGCCTGCGGCGACATTACACCAGATGTACTGCGGCGTGTACGACATTCATTACGCCAGAGATTGCAATTGTGTGCAGCAAATGATGGCCACCACATTGAACATCTCTTGGCCTGACATGTCACTCTATTCCACTCCGTAATTGAAAACGGAAACCACGTGTGTACGTGTACCTCACCCCTCATGGTAATGTACATGTGCGTCAGTGAAAAAGACCAATAAAAAGGTGTTAGCATGTGGACGTAATGTGCTGTTCCAGTCTCTTCTGTACCTAAGGTCCATCACCGTTCCCTTTGGATCCCTACGTAATTCGGTGCTCTCCGATACACACGATCGAACAGCGGAGGAGTGGTACTCAAGCGTCAACTTTAGGTTACAATATCTCCGGATGTAATTAACATTTTACAATGCAACAAACGGCACTGATTACGTACTTGTTTATATGTTCAGATGTGCTAACAAAACTAACGGGGTTCCATTTAAAAAAAACGTAGGTTTGTGTTAAAAAACATACTTCCGTGCATTTTTTTATGGTTTGTATTAAACAATTACACTAGCCCCTCTCCTCACGTTCGGTCTGTGGAATCGGTTCGTCAGTATTTGATGTGGTTTACGAAATATATCCAGCTATAACGTTAGGTGACTCACCCTGTATATATTTAGTATATATTTCTACTAGTGCAAGTAAAACTGAAGTATGAATATTCCATCTGGAAAAAAAAAAAAAAAAAAAAAAAAAAAAAACCGCCAATGCGGAGCTCAGAGTGAAACTTAATGGGAACGTACCCTAAGTACCTTGGTGTCACCCTTAACCTTACCCTTTCATATAGAAAACATCTTGAAAGTACTGTACCAAGATAAAAGATAAAAATTCGTAACAATATTACTCAAAAATTGTGTGGAATGACATGGGGAGCTTCAGCAGGTACGTTGAGCACATCATTCATTGCGCTGCTCTTCTCAGCAGCCGAGTATTGTGCCCCGGTGTTGCTAAACAACTGTCACACCAACTTGATCGGCGTACAGTTGAACTACACTATGCCGATAATTACTGGGGCATTCTCACCAACACCGATTTACTGGCCACCTCTGCTGAGCAACATCTATCCACCCGCAATCCGCAGAAGGGAGGCCTTTCTTAGGGAATTTCACAAGCTACAGGAGAACCTGGAATTACACATACAGTAAGACATACCAAGTTTTGAACGAAATAGACTCCGTGCAAGAAACCCACCATTAAGGCAAGCAGAAGAGCTAGATGCCAGTAATACTGGTGTGAGTGACCTGTGGAACCGAAGCTGTCAACTTATTGAAAATCCTGAAGAGCTTGGGTGGTTCAAAAAGTATAAGTGTGATACTACTGGAACAGAACTCGAGAGGAAGTTATGGGTCAAACTGAACAGAGCTCGCACTGGGCATGGACGATGCGCTGACTCTCTTTACAGACGGGGTGCTACAGAGTCTTCGGTTTACTGTGGGGCTCCGAAATAGACAATAAAGCACATTAGAGATGAATTCCCCTTCATTCCTACGAGGGGAGTTAGAGCGACCTCATGAAAGCTGATGATACGGCCCTTAAATGGATAGGAACCTAGATGTTGACATTTAGTTAGTTTTTGTATGTAGTTTTGTACTTTCACATTCCAGTTATGTATAGTATTACTTATGTTATATACATGCAATTTTAAACTGCATGCGAGCCATACGAATAAATAAACAAATAAATATACATTCATTGCAAATGTTTTGAATTTTGAGTAGCTAAGTTTTTTTCCGAACTTGCTTGAGCACAAGGGACTGTCTCAATTATCATGTTAAGCGAATATTTCCAAATTATTTAAACATTATTGTTAGTCTGAGCCCAAATTAGGATTGTACTTTCCTCACGTGTGGACAACCTTAACTGGTTCGCTGCTTTCGTACTTGATAAAGTTTTCAGTAGATTTTATGCTGATTTTAGCAGAGTGTTTACTCTCTTGTGTGTTAAGGGCTTGTCTTCTTAAAAAAAATTAATTAATTTTCCTGAAATCCTTTCAAGGCCTTGAGTGACCTTTTCTTGAATTGTCTTAAAGATATTTTTGCTGTTGCCCTTTCAGCAGCTTCTGTTTTACAAGGAAAGAAGTCTTTTTTTTTAAATTACTGCTTTATCTATAGACTGGCTTTATGTTTGATGGCATGTTACGGTAAAAGCATTTGTTAAAGCCGATTAATGCTGTAAGCAGCTAATTAGCCTTAGCCTTAGTCACTCACAATTATTTGTGATTATTGTATTTATTTATTCGTTGTATTGTGTGGCGGTTTAATAAATATAATCATTCAAACGACAAATGACGCTGCTATTCTGGGTTCTTCCTTCCATGCTTTCCTTGTCCTACGCCACCATCTGTGTAGGGGTTTTAGACTGCACAATGCTCTCTCAGAAAAATTCTGCAGATGAATTCTCAACTGCTTTGTACGGCACTGCCTAAGAAACCAAGTTAGATCGTGTTTCTATAAATCAAAAAACTTAAAGACTACTAGGCTAAATGTGTTTTGAGCATCTGCACGCAGCTCACCGTGAATGTTATATTCTGGAAACGTGTCTCTGGATTACTGGGTATATGAATTTGCTTTTAATGGGAATCGACAATCCTTCACTTGAGGATAAACGGCGGTCATAAGGTGGAAGCTTGGGAGTGCCTAGGACTAGACAGGTTTGTCAGTGGCCTTACTGATTTGTGACTGGGCTGGTCCTCGCAGATCAGTCAAGTCAATAAGTAATTTTTAAGTTCAACTCATTGCCGAATATTATTGTCTACCTCCGTACAAAATGCACTGGGGAGCAAGACTTAAGGACGAAAGTAACTTTTGCATGATGAATTGTACCAAATAACATATCTCGATGAAACTTTGACCATACCTACAAAGACATGCTACAGTATAGCACAGCATGGCACAGCGCAGAAGATAATTGAAAGAGACGTACACTGAAGTTACTGCTATTGATGATGGTCCTCTGAACAGTACAAAAAGTGGGACATGGTTCTTAATAGGGTTTGTGACCACGACCGACGGAAAACTGTGCTCCACAACATGCACCCATGCTACCCAAAAGGCTGGTTAGGGGTTGTGGTGGTAGGGTGTTCTATTACTGCCGGCCGGTGTGGTCGAGCGGTGCTAGGCGCTTCAGTCTGGAACCGCGCTACCGCTACGGTCGCAGGTTCGAATCCTGCCTCGGGCATGGATGTGTGTGATGTCCTTAAGTTAGTTAGGTTTAAGTAGTTCTAAGTTGTAGGGGACTGATGACCTCAGATGTTGAGTCCCATAGTGCTCAGAGCCATTTGAACCATTTTTTATTCCATTACTCCACCAGTGCGGTTGACAACTGTAGGGTAATCGTTGGTGCATGTGCTGCTATATGTCTCTGCAACGCATTCCACATGTGCTCGATGGGATTTAAGTGGAGGGAATGGGCAGACCAGTCCATTCGCCCAATGTTCTCTTGTTCGAAGAGCTCCTCCACCTAGGCTGTTCGATGCGCTCAAATAAAGTCAGGGCCGAATGCACCCCAAAGAAGACACTTATTAGGAAGTAGTAGAGTGTCACAAAAGCGTTGACATATGAGTGTACTATGTTCAAAGGTTGTGAGGTCAGTACGCACATGCAATATTGTGCCACACCATAAAACCAGGACGAATAAAACAATCATGTTTATGGATGAAAATGCGCGACCGCTTCGAACAGCGCAGGTGGGAGCTCCTCTAACGAGAGGATGTTCTGCGAACGGACTGACCTATCTGTTCCCCCGTCTTAAAAGCCATCGAAAACGCGTGGGATGGATGCATTGGGGAGACTTCTTGCAGCAGTCCACATGCACTTACGATCATCCAATAGTTGTCGACCGCCCTCGTGATGTAATGGAGCGCACTACTACAAGATCTCCTTATCAATCTTTTGAGCAGCATGGAAGTATACCTTGTAGAGCATGCATTATCAGCCATGGTGATCACATACCCTATTAAGAACTATGTACCGCTTTTTGCAGTGTTTTGGGGGACCATCGTGAACAGCAGTGACTTCATTGTAATTATTGTTGAGCTGTCCTGGCCCCGGCTTATGCGTTGGTTTAAACCTTGAATGTTACTCTGCGTTTGGTTTCCCACAGTTATTGCTGTTATGTCGTGGTTCTTCCTCTTTCTACGTGTGGCAGCAGCGGTGTGTATCGATATTCGCACCTTGTACTATCTATGGTGCATATACCGGGTGATCAAAAAGTCAGTATAAATTTGAAAACTTAATAAACCACGGAATAATGTAGATAGAGAGGTAAAAATTGACACACATGCTTGGAATGACATGGGGTTTTATTAGAACAAAAAAAACAAAAAACAAAGTATTGCTAGAGACGTGAAAGATCTCTTGCGAGCGTCGCTTGGTGATGATCGTGTGCTCAGCCGCCACTTTCGTCATGCTTGGCTTCCCAGGTCCCCAGGCCTCAGTCCGTGCGATTATTGGCTTTGGGGTTACCTGAAGTCGCAAGTGTATCGTGATCGACCGACATCTCTACGGATGCTGAAAGACAACATCCGGCGCCAATGCCTCACCATAACTCCGTCCATGCTTTACAGTGCTGTTCACAACATTATTTCTCGACTGAGAAATGTTGGTGGATATATTGAGCATTTCCTGTAAAGAACATCATCTTTGCTTTGTCTTACTCTGTTATGCTAATTATTGCTATTCTGATCAGATGAAGCCCCATCTGTCGGACACTTTTTGAACGTTTGTATTTTTTTGGTTCTAATAAAACCCCATGTCTTTCCAAGCACGTGTATCAATTTATACCTCTCTATCTACATTATTCTGTGATTTATTCAGTTTTCAAATTTATAGTGACTTTTTGATCACCCGGTAGTTTCCGGCTAGCCGGTGTGCGGCAGTCGGTCAGTTGGTGTGGATCAGCCAGGAAATATCCGCGCGGTGCAGTGGGCCGGGCCCGCAGGTGGTCTTTACGCAGTATCGGAGTGTGAGGGAGCTGTTCCGATTGCTACGAGGTTCGTGGCTCACCGACCCAGAACATCAGAGTTACCTGCCCTGGTCGCTGACGTAAGAATCAGGCAGTGTCCTTTCCTCGCCGTGTTGTCGCTGTCCAACACGTGTGTGTAGTTTTGACAGCTAATGCATACTTGGTTGTGGGCGGTTACGCCTTTTACGTTTTGGCTTTAGAGCAGGGCCGCACAAACACGGAAAACAGCACGCGTGCAAAGCGAGGTGCAGCGAGTGCCTGCACAGTGCATCGGTTCAACTCGGCATACTTCGCCTCAACTCGGCTTGCTAGGTGAGACCGACGCTGTGCGCTGCCCAACGCGCTGCCAGACGGCTTAGTCAACATTGGAATACGTAAGCGCAAGACAATTACCGGAATAATGGAACCATCTGCTCCAAAAACAGGGAATTGCCGAAAGTCAATTTAAACCGGAATGGGAACCCTCCTACTTTTTTGTGCGTTGTGACGATAAAGCCAAATGTCTAATCTGAGGTACACTAATTACGTGTGTCAGAAAATCGTCTATTGAAAGGCACTACAGCAAATTGCATTTAGAAAAGTATAGTGATATAACAGGGGATGCCAGAGAGGAAGAATTACGGAAGTTGCAAACTCTTGCAGAAGAGAATTCTGTATCTACAAACGAGGTTTGTTGCAAGTACTTTAGCATGTATATTTTGGTTAAAGGTCATGCGAAACGAAATAACATTTGTTTAGATTCCTTAGTTTTCGTTTTCGCATAAATTAGTTCTAACATCTTTTTTTCTCTACTTTAGGGTGAAGAAGATGAGGGGTGTTGCGAAAGGACTCTCAGAGCTAGTTACAAAGTTGCTCTACGTTTAGCAAGAGCTGGGAGGCCATTTATGGACGGGCCATTAATAAAAAATGTTATGTTGGTCGTAGCTCCGGCGTACAGTAGAATACCACTTTCCAGAATGACAATGCATGGGAGAATCAACGACATTGCTGAGAATTTGCATGAACAACTGGCAACCAAAACTGGAAACTTCCTAGCGTACTCCATCGCACTTGATGAGTCCACTGATATTAACGACACGGATCACTTAGCAATATTTTTGCGTGGCGTGGACGACGACCTACATCTAACGGAAGAGCTCCTGGATATGATTTCGTTGAAGGACACTGTTACAGGGGTGGATATTTTAGCAGCTGTTGAAATGGCAGCTGAAGGAATAGGACTCCCTTGGGAAAAGCTGTTTTCCGTAACCGCAGACGGGGCACCAGAAATGTGCGGTAAAGCAAAAGGGTTTATTGGCCTACTGCGGAAAAAACTTAACATGCCGAATTTACCTTCCGTTCATTGTTTTGCACACCAAGAGGCTCTTTGTGCGAAAGTTATCGGCCTTCAAGATGTGATGAAGGTAGTGGTGCGTATCGTGAACTACATTCGTTCTCATGGACACACTCTTCGTCAATTCAAAGAATTTTTGATTTCCTTTGAAAAGGAGTATCCAGATATTCCCTACCACGCTGAGGTGCGCTGGCTCAGCAAAGGGAAAGTGATTTTCCGAATTTTTCGACTACGCGACACTGTGGCTCAGTTTTTGGAGGGCAAAGGACGTCCGGAGCCACTTTTTCATGACCCTGAATGGGTAACTGATTTAGGATTTTTAGCAGACATTATGGCTCTCCTAAATGATTTAAGTCTGAAACTCCACAAAGAAAACAATCTCATCAATGATAAACACTTTCCAGTATAAACTGAAGCTCCTCAGAAAGAACCTTTCAGAGAAAAATACGCAATACTTTCCTGAACTAGGTAAGCGAGTTATAATTGTACCTTTATTAAAACAACCTGATTTTTATAACCGCTCTAATCAAAACGGTACTATGTTTTTCTTTGACAGCATCTGTGCAGGAAGGAGCAGTCTTTGAAAAATACGTCGAGGAGCTACAATCCCTTGAAAATGCGTTTAACGACCGATTCCTGGTAATGTGCCGGTATATGACATACAGCTAAATAAAGGAGATTGCGTTACATATGCAAGTGTAACATTACGTTAAAACCAATAGTACACATTACATGTTTATTAAAATCTATCGCATTTTAGTACTTCGAAACAACGGCTTACATTACTTTCATTTATTGACATTGGCTTTTTTTTATTGTTTCAGGAAATTACCTACCTGCAGCCAATTCTCCATGTTTTTGTGAAACCTTTTTCGATGGATACTGAAAGTGCGCCTTCAAATTTACATTTCGAACTAATTGATTTGCAAAGCGATGTTCACCGAAAGGATGTGTTTTACAATACAAAAGGTTTGCTCCAATTCTACCAGAATTTGCCGAAGAAAGAATTTCCCAAGTTACACAGAGAAGCAGCGAAGATTATTTCTATGTTTGGTTCCACTTGTGTATGTGAAAGGTTTTTTTCTTTCTTGTCTTGTACAAAAACTAGATTGCGTGCGAGTATTTCTAATTGTAATTTTAAAAATTCTCTCAGAATTGCTGTCAGCCAATCTCTTGTTTCAGATCTTAGTAGCATAATTGCAAATAAAATAAAGAGCACATAGGAAGATACATTTGTGTTGAAACCAAATTTAAAATTGTTACCATTACAGTTATTATATAAATCTCTTTTGTAACGGTACACCAAACTAAGCTCTCCACCTAGTGTACATTAGTATTTGGCAATGACGAAGACACCAGGGTAATAGCTTTGAAACAGGTCGAGACAGGCGGCGCGAGCGACACAAGCTAAGGAAGTGAGAGAGCGCAAAGCCGAGGAGTGGGGGGTCTGCACCGTCGTCAACATAGCGCAGCCGTCTTCTGCACCCTGCACTGTGCGATGCACCGGTGCATGCACCTTGTGCGGCCCTGCTTTAGAGTTCCTTGTGAACTGGTAGGGTGGAAAGCAAGTCGTCTTGTCGGTGGGTCCGTTGACTGTTTCTTGGTTGGGTTGCCGGGAGATTGGATATAGTTGGGCAGACTACCTGTCTTCCCTAAGCGAACTTTAATATTTCAAGTGCAGACCGACACTCGGAAACTTCTGAGCGCCGCTGGTTGTACTGCCTTTTCTTATTGGTGTTCGACTGTGTATTTTAATGGCTCATAGCCGATGGTCTGAATTTGTATGCTTTAAGTTGGGTTTTAAATAATGGGCCTTCAGTCGTTTCAAAATTGAAATTCCTTACTTGTCAAGTGTTGCATTGTTTGGGCCTTCAGCCTCATTTAAAATATTTTTTTTGGATAAAGCTTTGGGCTTTCTGCCTTTTGAAAATTTATTGTAGTTGTGTTTTAAATCATGGGCCTTCAGCTGTTTAAAAATAAAAGAGCTTGTGCCCTTAAACCATAAGATTGTATGACATATTCAGTCGATAGTTAAGCTCGAAAAATTTGCGCTATAATATTTGAGCAACTAAATAAAGTTATATGTGTTCGAGTGTAACTGACAGCCGCTCATTTTTGGCCCCTTTCCACAATTCCAACTACCTGTTCTGTACTGCGGATTTAACCAGGCTTTTCAATTGTCTTTGAGTAAAATTGTCATTTCTGTTTGTCTCATTGCGTGATTTCTTCAGAAACATTCTGTACTATATTGTTTTTCTATATGTGGTTCATGTTTCAGTGAGCTATGTTACTTGGCAGTGACACATCATGCGGAAGTTACTTTCGTCCTCAATTTTCGAGCACCACTGTAGCATGAGCAAATTGAGATGGTTCCATACGACGTAATTTACAGTAACACGGCGTAAGAAAAGTGTTCGTAAAATGATCCTAACCGACAGGGACATGAGACGAGTATAACGTCTTCTCAACGGCATTTGGTTTCAAGCCTGACAAGAACTGCTGCTGTTAATGAATGCGGGTTCCACTCAATCAGTGGGGAAGGAAACTGCTTACAATAAACATTTATGGTCGGATACTACGCAGAAGAGCATTTCCCACAGCAACACATATAACCGTACGTCTTCACTGGGATAAACAACACAGAAAAAGGACTGTAGTAACACCGGAAGCGTGTGGGGTGGTCGGAAGTGTCGTGATTTCGTCCGTTTTCAAACAATACAAGGCGTCGAGTGAACCAACGGCCCTTTCAGGCGTTCAACTCGCTGTGGCTCTGTTACGCTTTTAGGATGTTTTTTGTACCGTGACTGAAGCCCACTCATTTTAGGTTACCGTGGACATAGGCCAGGATATTTACTTGGACGTGTTTAATAACCAGGTTTTCTCGTTTGTTCTACATTTTAAGGATGACTGCTGTGGGCGCTATCGTCAACAGCCATATTTACAGAGACTGTACACGTACATTTTTTTTTTATGGATGCCCAGCCGCACCTAGAGTCAGTTACTCGATCTTATGCTCTTAGAAAATGCCTGGGGCTATCTGGAATAGGTGGTGCAATGTCCCAGTGGACGTTCCTGCAAACAGAGAACTGGTCAACAATGAGTCGCTTCAGCTGTATATGACACCCTGCGCTCCCAGAACTGAGGTCATTATGAAGCCTGAAGGTGGTGTTACTCGATATTATGTAGATGTCTCCTGTAAGTGACAATTATTTTGTCTGGTGTCTTCACTTACCGTCTTTAAAATACTGTTTGTTGTGGAAGAGTGTATATATTTTCCAGAGCAAATCGATGTTAACTTTTTGAATTTATTTTATTGGGTGGTTACAAATAAACTGATGGTGTTTTGAGTGTTTTAGTGCGGGCTGTACACAGCACAGGATGCTAAACTTCGTAGGCTCGTATGTTCATTAATCAGTGACCTTTCGGAGTATGCTGAATTAAATAATAGTTCCACTTTCCGCCACCAGTTGAAGATATGGTGCTCTAAGCAGTCATAATGTGGTGTGTGTTCAGTAAAAGGGGAGGAACGATCAAACATGACAAAGATGGTTATGTCACGTTTATTAGGATATGGTGACAAGCTACAAATGTGTTCACTATGGTCACCCGACTAGCAACATGCAGTATCCGTAACATGGCGTGATCGACAGTTACTCAGATATCCAATGTAATCAGAATACAGTCGCATGCTGTTCTTCAGATCAAGAGGAGTGCGGATACATCCCTGAAAGACACGATCTTTCAGATAACCCCACAACCAGAAGTCATATGGATTAACGTCGGAGGATTCCAAAGGCTGGACACCTAGAAATTGCCTAGAGATGACACTGTCACTATCGAAGGTTTCTCAAAGAAAATCTTTGAAGTGGCAAGTGACATGTGGTGACGCCCCATCTTTCGTTCTTGCAAATCTGGAATTACCTGTTGCACAAGAAGGTCCTTACACTGTGTATACTCGTATGCCCATCTTTGGTCTAGGAGCAGCCGGCACGGTAGCTCAGCGTGTTCGGTCAGAGGGTGCCCTCTGCAATAAAAAACTGAATGAATGGATCAACGACGAACTTAAGCTGATGCCATAGGACGTCCGCCCCGAACACATGGCGCAAACTGTAACGATCAAAATGAGGTCAACAAAAAAAAAGGGGGGTAGCGTCTTTCCCCACTAATCATAGACTCATGGATCTCGGGATCCAACCTCACCAATGCTATAATTAACAAAAAATCATCAACACTGGCTTCCAAAGACTCTAGAGAAAGAAGTTTCCCTCATTCCACCAACGTTCTTGTCAAACAGGGTGGAGGACTCAGGTACAGGGCACTCTCCTGCACTCGAATGGTAAACTGTGCATGGGGGCTAATTTTATATAAATAATGCAAATATTTTTAGTAGCTGTGAGTCCGTTTACGCAAGTCTCGTAAACGGCTGGCCCTGACTAGTATTATTGCGCAATCTGACTGCATAGAATAACAACAAACAATGAAACAAAATTTTCGTTAACACAGTTAATTAATTAAGTCCCCAGCAACTATAAAACCTACGAAACCAACAAGGCACAAGTGTAGCTGTTCTGTATGTGGTAGTATGACTCAACGCACATCTGGCACGGTTCTTCTGCAACAAGACAAGAATTTTTAAATACCAATTATACTGACGTGATAAAAGAAAATTACAAATACTATAATTGTGCAAGAAAACCAAAATTACACTCTAATACAAGAACACACGCCAAATGCTTGTTGACTGAACCTGTAATGACACATTATTCAGGTCACTGAAATAATGAGAGAGAAGAATAAAAGTAGTTTGTTACCTTAATTTATATTGACGAAATGGACTCTAATCATTACAATGTCTCCATTAGAATAACATCTGTTATCTCTCCCATCACATAGCTGCATAAAACATGGAACAAACACTCACTACTACCCCATCTCACTCCAACTTCAGCTACAAGCAGTGTCCACCACAACTTCTCGGCAAGAACTGCTTGCCGCTACGTCTCAATAATCACTGCCAGTGGAGGCGGCGGAACAATACTCGCTGGCGCGATTTCTGGCGCTGTGGCTCAGTGTAGCCACCTTTCAACTGCTCCAAAACGGCGGAGAAATCAGTAACAATCAACGGCATGAGGATGCAGAAGACAATGGAAACCACAGCATTACAGAAACATAATGTGTATCCATAGTAAATGTAGGCTGTAACTGAGATTCACTATGAATAGTCAGGTAGATAAGAGAGTGAGTTACTGTGAGCATTTCAGTGATTGGATTGTTCTCATCAGAATCGACAGCAAACAAACATCGACAAAAATCGTCCAGCTGTACATTCCGACATCACAAGCAGAAGCTGTAGAGAAAGTATAGGGTGGGGCAAATGAAATGGTGTGGAGAACAGAGTTCAAATGGCTCTAACTACTATGGGACTTAACATCTGAGGTCGTCAGTCCCCTAAACTTAGAACTACTTAAACCTAACTAACCTAAGGACATCACACACATCCATGCCCGAGGCAGGGTTCGAACCTGCGGCCGCAGCACCCGCGTGGTTCCGTACTGAAGCGTCTAGAACCGCTCGGCCACCGCTGCCGGCGAGAACAGAGTTCCAGGATGAAAAGAAACACAGCAGAGGAAAGGAAATGAAAAACTAACTTGACTATATCAGTGGCTGAAAGTGACCGACGTTCATCTCTTGGTACTTTTGGGCCCTGGTCACCGAATACCTGAATGTGCATCGAAGCTGGGACTGCTGGTATTGCTGAAAGCTCATCCGAAATGTTCTGCTCCAGTTCTTGAAGACTATGAGGAGTGTTGCGATACATCTTAGACTTGAGGCCTCCCCAGACAAAATAATCGCACACTGACATACCAAGTGAGCTGGGTGACCAGCTAGGGCCGCGACTAGACGTACTTCTGCTAACTGTCAGGTGTGAAGACTGTGTAAATGTGCACCAAACTTCGGCGGACCGTATGGGCAATTACTCCATCCAGTTGGAAGTAACTCTAGGTCTCTTCCTTCTCCGTTAAGCCTGCCACAAATTCACGCCCAATCGTATCCACTCGTCCGGACTACTTTTATTTGCCCTAACCTGGATGTGAAGATACTGAAAGGGTATCTGAGTACGTAAAGGGAGATAAAAATCTAATAGTCATTGGGAAGGAGTAGAAGAAAGGGGTAAGCGACAACATGGATCTTGTAGTAGGAATGAGAGATTTGCAATAAATTTCAGCTAGTAATAGCGAATTCTGTGTTTAAAAATCATAAGAACAGGATACTTGCAAATTATCTACAGATGCGGCAAGATTCCAGTCAAATTACGTCATGGTTAGGCATAGGTTCCGAAGTTATATGTTGGATTGTTAGTTGTACCCAGGAACATACACTCCTGGAAATGGAAAAAAGAACACATTGACACCGGTGTGTCAGACCCACCATACTTGCTCCGGACACTGCGAGAGGGCTGTACAAGCAATGATCACACGCACGGCACAGCGGACACACCAGGAACCGCGGTGTTGGCCGTCAAATGGCGCTAGCTGCGCAGCATTTGTGCACCGCCGCCGTCAGTGTCAGCCAGTTTGCCGTGGCATACGGAGCTCCATCGCAGTCTTTAACACTGGTAGCATGCCGCGACAGCGTGGACGTGAACCGTATGTGCAGTTGACGGACTTTGAGCGAGGGCGTATAGTGGGCATGCGGGAGGCCGGGTGGACGTACCGCCGAATTGCTCAACACGTGGGGCGTGAGGTCTCCACAGTACATCGATGTTGTCGCCAGTGGTCGGCGGAAGGTGCACGTGCCCGTCGACCTGGGACTGGACCGCAGCGACGCACGGATGCACGCCAAGACCGTAGGATCCTACGCAGTGCCGTAGGGGACCGCACCGCCTCTTCCCAGCAAATTAGGGACACTGTTGCTCCTGGGGTATCGGCGAGGACCATTCGCAACCGTCTCCATGAAGCTGGGCTACGGTCCCGCACACCGTTTGGCCGTCTTCTGCTCACGCCCCAACATCGTGCAGCCCGCCTCCAGTGGTGTCGCGACAGGCGTGAATGGAGGGACGAATGGAGACGTGTCGTCTTCAGCGATGAGAGTCGCTTCTGCCTTGGTGCCAGGACTACATCCAGCATCTCTACGATCGTCTCCATGGGAGAATAGCAGCCTGCATTGCTGCGAAAGGTGGATATACACTGTACTAGTGCCGACATTGTGCATGCTCTGTTGCCTGTGTCTATGTGCCTGTGGTTCTGTCAGTGTGATCATGTGATGTATCTGGCCCCAGGAATGTGTCAATAAAGTTTCCCCTTCCTGGGACAATGAATTCACGGTGTTCTTATTTCAATTTCCAGGAGTGTATATAGATTCAGATTACAATTTAGTAATGATGAAGGGTAGATTGAAGTTTAAGAGACTAGTGAGGAAGAATCTATGCGCAAAGAAGTGTGTCACGGAAGAGCTAAGGAATGAAGGAGGCTATAGATACTGCGATAGTGAGTTGGTCATTAGGCAGTTCATTTGCAGAGGAATGGACATCTCTACCAAGGACTACCACAGAAATTGGAAAGAAAACTATAGGTTCAAGGAAGGTAACTCCGGAAGCCATGAGTAACAGAAGAAATACTTCAGGTCATCGAAGAAAGAAGGAAGTATAAAAATAGAGAAATACATGTCACTTAGGATTGAAATAAATAGGAAGTGCAGGGAAGCTAAGGTGAAACGGCTGCATGTGAAGAGAAATGGAAAAAGAAATGATTATGGGAAGGACTGACACAGCATACAGAAATGTTAAAAGAGACTCTGATGAAATTAAAAGAAAGGGTAGTAAAATTAAGAGTGCAATCGGAATTCCATTGTTAAATATATAGGAGAGAGAGGATAGGTGTGAAGAGCACATTGAAGACCTCTGTGAGGGGCAGGACTTGTCTGATCACGTGATGGAAAGAGAAACAGTAATCGACAGGGAATAGCTAGGGATTCAGTATTAAAATCAGAATTTAAAAGAGCTTTGGAAGACTTATGATCAAATAGAGCAGGTCCCATGTAATCTCTAAAATCATTGTGTGAATTGGCAACAAATCGATTATTCACGTTGGTGTGTAGAATGTATGAGAGTGGCGATATACCATCACACTTTGGGAAAAACGACATTCACACAATTCCGACGACTGGAAGCGCTGACAAGTGCGAGAATTACCGCCCAATCAGCTTAACAGCTCATACATACAAGTTGCTCACAAGAATATTATACAGAAGAATGGAAAAGAAATTGAGGAGCTGTTAGATGACGATCAGTTTGGCTTTAAGAAAGGTAAAGGCACCAGAGGGGCAGATCTGACACTGCGGCTGCATTACTGAAGAAAAATCAAGACACGTTCATTGGATTTGTCGACCTGGAAAAAGCGCTCGACAATGTAAAATGGTGCAAGATATTCGAAATCCTGAGAAAAATAGAGGTAAGCTTTAGGTAAAGAGGAGTAATATGCAATGTGTAAAAGAACCAAGAGAGAACAATAAGGATTTTAGACCAAGAACGAAGTGCTCGGATTAAAATGAGTGTAAGACCCGCTTGTAGTCTTTCGCCTCTATTAGTGTATCTGTACATTGAAAAAGCAATGACGGAAACAGGAGAAAGTTTCAAGAGTGGGATTAAAATTCAGGGCCAAAGAATGTCAATGATAAGACTTGCTGATGATATTGCTATCCTCAGTGAACGTGAAGAACAATTACAGAACGTGTTGAACGGAATGAACATTGTAATGAGAACAGAGTATGGACTGAGAATAAACCGAAGAAAGATAAAAGTTAATTTCAGGTAGCAGAAATGAGAAAAGCAAGAAACTTAACGTCAGAATTGGGGTTTATGATGTCGGCGAAGGTTAGGAATTTGTTATCCTAGGCAGCAAGAAGGACGTAAAAAGCAGAGTAGCACTGGTGAAAATTGCATTCCTGGCCAGGAGAAATGTACTTGTATCAAACGTGGACGTTAATTTGAGTAAGAAATTTCTGAGAATGTAAGCTTGGAGCACAGCATTGTATGGTAGTGAAACAAGGACTGTGGGAAAACCGAAACAGAAGAGAATCGAAGCATTTGAGATATGGTACTAAAGAAGAATGTTTAAAATTGGGTGGACTGATAAGATAAGGAATGATGGGGGAGGAATCATCGAGGAACGGAATATATGGCAAACACTGACACGAAGAGGGACAGAATGATAGGACATGGGTTAAGACATCATGAAAGAATTTCCATGATACTAGAGGGAACTGTACAGGGTAAAAACTGTAGAGGAAGAGACTGGAGCAGATCTAGAAAATATCTGAGAACGTAAGTTATAAGTGCTAGTCTGAGATGAAAGGTTGGCACTAGACAGGAATTCGTGGCGGGCCGCATCAAACCATTCAGAAGACTGGTGACTCAGGAGAAACGCCTAAAGAATTCAGCGTACACTTAACAGGCCCGCAAACCGACATCTCCTCGAAGAAAAATGGACCAAGGATGAAGACAATTTCCATGATATTTCACGAGCAGTGTACGATATTTCTTCTTAATAGTCACTGTATTTCGTACGGAAACTTCAACCTCCTTAACCCTTTGTACCAACAATTACTTCACAAAAGAAATCAACACGTTTTGCCAAACGGAAAACAACATACTGACGTCCAAAGAGGAAGCGTTTCACATTGTGACCATACACAACGTCGTATTTTCGCCTGGTAGCAGAAACAACTATAATTTTTCCAACGCACTCCACGAGCACACTGTTTATGAACATACCTACGGTGTTTCAGCATCCTGCAATGTATACAGTTCGCACTGTACCACTATCAGTTTAATTATAACCACCCAGTACAATACCTCTCTTATTCGCACCTTTGTGTAGGAATTGACAAGTCATAAATTTTGCTTTCGGCCTTACTAATCTCTACCACATAGATGTAAATGTGTGGCTAGGGCCTCCCGTCGGGTAGACCGTTCGCTGGGTACAAGTCTTTCGATTTCACGCCACTTCAGCGACTTGCACGTCAATGGGAATGAAATGGGGATGATTAGGACAACACAACACCCAGTCCCTGAGCGGAGAAAATCTCCGACCCAGCCGGGAACCGAAACCGGACCCTTAGGATTGACATTATGTCGTGCTGACCACTCAGCTACCGGGGCGGACACTAATCTCTATAATCTCTACCACATTGCAAGCTCCTTTATAAGATGGACGGATATTAGTAACATTACTTTCAGTATTGATTACTGAACTGAAGGGTGTCTAGTGTGAACGCAAGACCGTTTGACGATGCTGTTCCGCTCCGTTTAGAGCCGTTAACGTCTAGTGTGAATTTATCGTTGTGAGGAAACAGCTAGCTCTCTTGTGCTGTATGTATTCCGTTGCGGAAGTAGGTACTCGCGATGGCTGTGGCGTGACCAGAACACGACAGTTCGTTACAACAGTATCCTGACTGAATGGAAGATGCCATTCTGCAGCCTGAACTAATTCATAGATTTCTGTAATTGTCAAAATTTCAGGTAATGACGGTTTTGAAAGGTGTAATGTCTGCATCTGCACCTCTTTACCAGAGGCTGATACTACAATGAAATAACGAATCAAGGTGTCAATATATGATTGTCCTAAGTGAAGATTCCCGCAAGCAGATTTACAATATTCTTCCAATCGTGTCGGGCACTGTGAGGGGAATTGTACACTGAGGTGACAGAAACATGCACATATACAAATGGCGGTAGTTTCGCGTACATAAGGTATAAGAGAGCAATGAATTTGCGGGCTGTCATTTGTACTCGGGTGATTCACTTGAAAAGGTTTCCGGCGTGATTATGGCCGCACTACAGAAATTAACGGAGAATGATAGTTGGGGCCGGCCGGGGTGGCCGAACGGTTCTAGGCGCTACAGTCTGGAACCGCGCGACCGCTACGGTCGCAGGTTCGAATCCTGCCTCGGGCATGGATGTGTGTGATGTCCTTAGGTTAGTTAGGTTTAAGTAGTTTTAAGTTCTAGCGGACAGATGACCTCAGAAGTTGAGTCCCATAGTGCTCAGAGCCAATGAACCATTTTTTTCATAGTTGGGGTTACATCTACATCTACATCTACATTTATACTCCGCAAGCCACCCAACGGTGTGTGGCGGAGGGCACTTTACGTGCCACTGTCATTACCTCCCTTTCCTGTCCAGTCGCGTATGGTTCGTGGGAAGAACGACTGTCTGAAAGCCTCCGTGCGCGCTCTAATCTCTCTAATTTTACATTCGTGATCTGCTCGGGAGGTATAAGTAGGGGGAAGCAATATATTCGATACCTCATCCAGAAACGCACCCTCTCGAAACCTGGCGAGCAAGCTATACCGGGATGCAGAGCGCCTCTCTTGCAGAGTCTGCCACTTGAGTTTGTTAAACATCTCCGTAACGCTATCACGGTTAGCAAATAACCCTGTGACGAAACGCACCGCTCTTCTTTGGATCTTCTCTATCTACTCCGTCAACCCGATCTGGCACGGATCCCACACTGATGAGCAATACTCAAGTATAGGTCGAACGAGTGTTTTGTAAGCCTCCTCCTTTGTTGATGGACTACATTTTCTAAGGACTCTCCCAATGAATCTCAACCTGGTACCCGCCTTACCAACAATTAATTTTATATGATCATTCCACTTCAAATCGTTCCGCACGCATACTCCCAGATATTTTGCAGAAGTAACTGCTACCAGTGTTTGTTCCACTATCATATAATCATACAATAAAGGATCCTTCTTTCTATGTATTCGCAATACATTACATTTGTCTATGTTAAGGGTCAGGGGTTAGACGCATGGGACATTCAATTTCGGAAATTGTTAGGAAATTCAATATTATTACATCCACAATGTCAAGAGAGTGCCGAGAATACGAAATTTCAGCCATTACCTCTCACCACGAACAACGCAATGGCTTCCACTTAATGGCCGAGAGCAGCGGCATTTACGTGGAGCTGTCAGTGCTAACAGACAAGCAACCCTGCGTGAAATAACCGCAGAAATCAATGTGAGATGAACGACGAAAGTATCCGTTAAGGCAGTGTGGTGGAATATGGCGTTAATGGGCTATGGTAGCAGACGACCGACGCGAGTGGCTTTTGCCAACAACACGGCGTCGCCTACAGCGCATCTCCTTGGCTCGTGAGTATATTGGTTGGACCCTGTACGACTGGAAAACGGTGGCCTGGTCAGATAGGACCCGATTTCAGTTCATAGGAGCTGATGATAGGATTCGAGCATAGCGCAACCTCACGAAGGCATGGATAATGTTGTCAACGAGGCACTGTGCAAGCTGTTGGTGGCACCATAATAGTGTGGGGTCTGTTTACATGGAATACAATGGTCCTCTGGTCCAACAGAACTGATCGCCGACTAGAAATGGTTATATTCGGCTGCCTAGAGACCACTGGCAGCCATGCATGGAGTTCATGTTCCCAAACAACGACCGAATTTTTGTTAATGACAATGCGCCATGTCATTGGGCCGCAATTGTTTGCGATCTGTTACAAGAATGTTCTGGACAGTTCGAGCGAATGATTACGGGACCCATCGACAATTTATGGGACATAATGGAGAGGTCAGTGCCTACGCAATATCCTACACCGGTAATATGTCCGCAATTATGGGTGGCTATACAGACAGCGCGGCTCTGTATTTCTGCAGGGGACTTCCAGTGATTTGTTTAGTCCGTGCCACGTTCACCTGCTGCACTACGCCGAGCAAAAGGAGGACAGGCTCTATATTAGAAGGTATTTCATGACTTTTGTCTCCTGAGTGTATAACTAATGGAAGTGCAGGGCGCGGGATTAGCCGAGCGGTCTAAGGCGCTGCACTCATGGACTGTGCGGCTGATCCCGGCGGAGGTTCGAGTCCTCCCTCGGGCATGGGTGTGTGTGTTTGTTGGTTGGTTGGCTCTGGGCACTATGGGACTTAACATCTATGGTCATCAGTCCCCTAGAACTTAGAACTACTTAAACCTAACTAACCTAAGGACATCACACAACACCCAGTCATCACGAGGCAGAGAAAATCCCTGACCCCGCCGGGAATCGAACCCGGGAACCCGGGCCCGGGAAGCGAGAACGCTACCGCACGACCACGAGCTGCGGACATGTGTGTTTGTCCTTAGGGTAATTTAGGTTAAGTATTGTGTAAGCTTCGGGACTGATGACCTTATCAGTTAAGTCCCATAAGATTTCACACACATTTGAACATTTGGAACAGCAGGCGCTCTGCTACTACATGGGTCTGACTGCTGTAGTCTGTATAACGCAGACATAAGCTCATGAAAAGGGGAAAAGTACAAAATACAGGGGTTCAGTAGAGAGCAAAATTTATGATAAAAGTGTTGGACTGCGCCTGCTGAAGTGGGTAACATTTTGCAGGCTTTAACGAGCTTTAAGAAACCTGTGTGCTGCCTATGAGTTAAGACTTGAGGAAATTTTTGTTTGTAATAATACTAAATGCATCTCTGAAAAGAATAAGCAGATTTAAAATCCTGTGCAATTTACAAGGACCTGTATTTTCTATTACATTGTCTGCCTGTATACAGTCTCATTCTGAGTTCTGTCCGCCCCGATAGCTGAATGGTCAGTGTGGCGGACTGCCGACCTCACGGGCCCGGGTTCGATTCCCGGCTGGGACGGGAATTTTCTCCGCTCAGGGGAATGGGTGTTGTGCTGTCTTCATCATCATTTCATCCCCATCCGGCTCTCAAGTCGCCCAATGTGTCGTCGAATGTAATAAGACCTGCACCAAGGCGCCCGGACGTGCCCCGTAAGGGGCCTCCCGGCCAATGACGCCAAACGCTCATTTGCATTTTTTCGTTCTGAGTTCTGGTTACATAGTTAAAGATTTTAGAGTGGCTGCAGTCAAGAGCTTAAGCAGAATGTGGTGAGGGGAAAGGGGGAGGGGGACGTACCTATTAATTGTGTGGAAGGAAGGGTAATACAGGAAACGAAGTACAATTTATTGCGAAATAAAACTGAGAATTATGGGAAAATTGTGTTTATTAATCATGAAACTAACCAAAGCCACTACCATACAACATGTATATACTGCCTACAAAGTTTTGAACTCGAAAAGTATAATATGTATCAGATTGGTGCCTATTAGCTTCTTTCAGTTATATTTGATTGCTTTCTACATTCACATTGTAGCAGTTTGTGATATCGGAAGGAAACATGAGACAGAACAGCACGAATTGGAGAAATAACGCTACTGGAAGCATCTTTTAGAACCAAGAGCGATCTGGTATATTCAGTTGCAAGGAGAACAGCGCCGAATGGTGAAATGTTTTTGAGATTTCGAGAAGAATGTTTCTGGGTCACTTTGTACTTCACAAATGGTGCTTGGTATAATTGTGGCCCCGTTAAATGGCGCATTGTCATTTATAAAAATACCGTCTTTTGAGTAAAATACGATTTAAATTACATACTTCAACATTGTAATCCGAGCTCCAGGTGTATGGACATTTCGTGTGTGTGTGTGTGTGTGTGTGTGTGTGTGTGTGTGTGTGTGTAAGCCGTGCTCTTGGTATATGTAGATTTCATGTGTGTGTGTGTGTGTGTATTTTCTGCAGGGTGGCGAAGGGTGCGTTCGTGAGGTGGACTGTGGCGCGATCTGTTGGAACTGTGAGAGGTAACAGCTTCTGTGTCAGACAAGCTACTGAAGACGTCAGAAGCCAATGAGCATCGTTTCGTGGCGCGTGTGGTGCGTTTCGGCTTCGCGACATTTCCCTAATTGGAGTTGTTTTCCCACTTTTTCCGATTACCAGCATTCGGAGATGGACGAGTAGAATTCCACGACGTCCTTTGGGACCTTAACTGGGAAAAAAGAAGTAACATTTACTGTAGTGAACTTCAGAGAGAACGATCGGCGAAGCAGGACGAGTGCAGTTTTCCGACTGCTTCCGCTGCGAGACCACAGAAGCACGTACCGTAAAATTGAACTACCCGTGCAATAACTATAAGGCTGGGCAACTTGGAACCGCAGCCGCAGGGATTTCCCACTGAATGGCTGCAAAAACCGGAAACGTTTCCAGTGTCCTACGGGACAGCGCTCCAGCACACGCACACACCGAACTATCCTCTCCGTCTGATAAGGAGAAACAAATTCCTGTATACGTTGTGGAAATGTTGTCGCTTTCACGCATAACGTTTCTCTTTCATTAATAGGATTGCACACGTTAACAGCATTTTCCGTCGTGCTCGATTGTTCCGGATCAACGACTTTCTTCCTATTTCGTTTAAATTAAAGGTATCAACAAACACATTAAATATTTAATTTTATCCATTGTGATTCGGACTGGAGACACGATTGAGTCACATTCGTAAAATTGTTAGAAAAATCCACCTGCAACTACGAATCGTGGTTTTTGTTAAAATACACGAAATATTTTGTACCTGAAGTCAACTTCAGGTGGTTAACTCGTTATATGGTCATTGTACACACTGATACTGTGAGATATATGCAGGTTGTATGGATTATGGTATGATTATAATCTACGCTACGCCGCGCGGGATTAGCCGAGCGGTCTCAGGCACTGCAGTCATAGACTGTGCGGCTGATCCCGGCGGAGGTTCGAGTCCTCCCTCGGGCATGGCTGTGTGTGTTTGTCCTTAGGATAATTTAGGTTAAGTAGTGTGTGAGGGTAGGGACTGATGACCTTAGCAGTTGAGTCCCATAAGATTTCACACACATTTTTTGAAAAATTGCTTCCTGGTGCAAGTATCAGTTGCACAGGTTTCAGGCACGGGTAATTTACACAATGAAATACATTTTTGAGTATTACACGCGTTCTTTTACACAGATTAACTCTTTGAATATTTTTGTGCTCTGCAAAAACGTAAACATGTTAAAGCATAGTTGCATACAGAGGTATTGCTATATTTTTCTGCTCTTAGACGTGAGTGTAGTTAAGACGTTGTGTTCCTGTATTTCAAAGGAATTATAAACACGTAATTATGCTCATACTTGATAGATTTGCAATATCTGCAAAAAAAAAATCAGTAAATTACGCTCTGGTTCTAGTACCAGATGCACAGTTCTGAGGCGGGGATAATTTAAGTCGTAAAATACATTTTTTAACATAACACATGTTTGCTTACATATGTTAACAGTTTGGATACTAGCGAACGCTGCAATAGAATAGACATGTCAAGGAGTAATTACATAAAAAGATGTTGCTACTTGATCTATTCCTAGGTGTGAGATGTAGTTAACACTATGGGTCTCTGTAGATTTGAGGGCCCCCTACATACGAGCGACGGATTGCCTGGTCGCACGGCTGCGGGCAAATCGGAGATCGTAGAGCTTTATTGATGTCCAAATGGAATTAGCGTGTAATCCGGTGAATTGCAAGTCACAATATGGCTGGGACCCGGTTGTCTAGACATTAGGTATGGTTCTGTAGTATGATTTCAATCCACAGTGCCCACGTAGAATAAGAACTTTAAGTTAGAACTCATAGTTATTAAAGCACCACAAACCACTCTGGAAAGTGAAGACGGGGTTCTCTCTTATATAACGAAGAATTATAATTATAAAATTTCTGGCACCTTCAGATATAGGAACTTGTGCTGTACATGTAGAAATTTATGAGAAAATCATAGTTATATTCAAGATATACAGAGCTCCATCTGCTGCTTGTGAGTTATTTATAAAACAACTAGATGTGTTATTAAAGCTTTTTTTTTACTTGTAAACCGAAAGAGGTAGCGTAAAGCGCGCAATTTAATTCAAATGTTTAGGACGTAAGTATTCTACAGCCAAACGTAAGTTCTATGTAATTTTAGATAATCTAGCACTCTCCCTTATACAATTTAGAGGAAGAGTTATGGAAACTAGCAGCGTTGTATTTAATAGCATTTTTATACGTACATCGAGATTTCACAAGTACTGTAGAGTACTTGCAGTTAAACTAACAGGATAGTAAATGAAACAATAGTTGACGACTTTCAGAAGTATTTACGAAATACGGGTGAATCAAATGCACGCAATATATTTTCAGGAGGTGGTGCCCGTAGTTCTTATATATTTGACAAATGTCATATTATCGCCTTGAGCTGCTGGAGAAATACTTTACTTACTCAACTAATGATGGGGTCATAGAAGCATTCACAACTTCATGTTAAGCGAAATATGAAATTGTTATAGTCGGGTGATAAACCCAAGATTTATATATATATATATATATATATATATATATATATATATATATATATATATATATATATTACTGGCCATTAAAATTGCTACACCAAGAAGAAATGCAGATGCATTGCACGAATATATTATACTATAACTGACATGTGATTACATTTTCAAGCAATTTGGGTGCATGGATCCTGAGAAATCAGTACCCAGAACAACCACCTCTGGCCGTAATAACGGCCTTGATACGCTTGGGCATTGAGTCGAACAGAGCTTGGATGGCGTGTACAGGTACAGCTGCCCATGCACCTTCAGCACGATGCCACGGTTCATCAAGAGTAGTGACTGGCGTATCGTGACGAGCCAGTTGCTGGCCACCATTGACCAGACGTTTCCAGTTGGTGAGAGATCTGGAAAATGTGCTGGCTAGGGCAGCAGTCGAACATTTTCTGTTTCCAGAAAGGCCCGTACAGGACCTGCAACATGCGGTCGTGAATTATCCTGCTGAAGTGTACGGTTTCGCAGGGATCGAATGAAGGATGGAGCCATGGGTCGTAACACATCTGAAATGTAACGTCCACTGTTCAAAGCGCCGTCAATGCGAACAAGAGGTGCCCGAGACGCGTAACCAATGGCGCCCCATACCATCACGCCGGGTGATAGGCCAGTATGGCGATGACGAATACACGCTTCCAATGTGCGATCACCGCGATGTCGCCAAAAAGGATGAGACCATCATGATGCTGTAAACAGAACCTGGATTCATCCGAAAAAATGACGTTTTGCCATTCGTACACCCAGGTTCGTCGTTGAGTACACCATCGCAGGCGCTCCTGTATGATGCAGCGTCAAGGGTAACCGCAGCCATGGTCTCCGAGCTGATTGTCCATGCAGCTGCAAACGTCGTCGAACTGTTCGTGCAAATGGCTGTTGTCTTGCAAACATCCCCATCTTTTGACTCAGGGATCGAGACGTGGCTGCACGATCCGTTACAGCCATTTTGATAAGATGCCCGTCATGTCGACTGCTAGTGATACGAGGCCGTTGGGATCAAGAACGGCGTTCCGTATTACGCTCCCGAATCCCTGATTCCATATTCTGCTAACAGTCATTGGATATCGACCAACGCGAGCAAAAATGTCGCGATACGATAAACCGCAATTGTGATAGGCTACAATCCGACCTTTATCAAAGTCGGAAACGTGATGGTACGCATTTCTCCTCCTTATACGAGGCAACACAACACCGTTTCACCAGCCAACGCCGGTCAACTGCTGTTTGTGTATGAGAAATCGGTTGGAATCTTTCCTCATGTCAGCACGTTGTAGGTGTCGCCACCGGCGCCAATCTTGTGTGAATGCTCTGAAAAGCTAATCATTTGCATCTTCTTCCTGTCGGTTAAATTTCGCTTCTGTAGCACGTCATCTTCGTGGTTAGCAATTTTAATGGCCAGTAATATATATATATATATATATATATATATATATATATATATATATATATATATATATATATATACTCCTGGAAATGGAAAAAAGAACACATTGACACCGGTGCGTCAGACCCACCATACTTGCTCCGGACACTGCGAGAGGGCTGTACAAGCAATGATCACACGCACGGCACAGCGGACACACCAGGAACCGCGGTGTTGGCCGTCGAATGGCGCTAGCTGCGCAGCATTTGTGCACCGCCGCCGTCAGTGTCAGACAGTTTTCCGTGGCATACGGAGCTCCATCGCAGTCTTTAACACTGGTAGCATGCCGCGACAGCGTGGACGTGAACCGTATGTGCAGTTGACGGACTTTGAGCGAGGGCGTATAGTGGGCATGCGGGAGGCCGGGTGGACGTACCGCCGAATTGCTCAACACGTGGGGCGTGAGGTCTCCACAGTACATCGATGTTGTCGCCAGTGGTCGGCGGAAGGTGCACGTGCCCGTCGACCTGGGACCGGACCGCAGCGACGCACGGATGCACGCCAAGACCGTAGGATCCTACGCAGTGCCGTAGGGGACCGCACCGCCACTTCCCAGCAAATTAGGGACACTGTTGCTCCTGGGGTATCGGCGAGGACCATTCGCAACCGTCTCCATGAAGCTGGGCTACGGTCCCGCACACCGTTAGGCCGTCTTCCGCTCACGCCCCAACATCGTGCAGCCCGCCTCCAGTGGTGTCGCGACAGGCGTGAATGGCGGGACGAATGGAGACGTGTCGTCTTCAGCGATGAGAGTCGCTTCTGCCTTGGTGCCAATGATGGTCGTATGCGTGTTTGGCGCCGTGCAGGTGAGCGCCACAATCAGGACTGCATACGACCGAGGCACACAGGGCCAACACCCGGCATCATGGTGTGGGGAGCGATCTCCTACACTGGCCGTACACCACTGGTGATCGTCGAGGGGACACTGAATAGTGCACGGTACATCCAAACCGTCACCGAACCCATCGTTCTACCATTCCTAGAGCGGCAAGGGAACTTGCTGTTCCAACAGGACAATGCACGTCCGCATGTATCCCGTGCTACCCAACGTGCTCTAGAAGGTGTAAGTCAACTACCCTGGCCAGCAAGATCTCCGGATCTGTCCCCCATTGAGCATGTTTGGGACTGGATGAAGCGTCGTCTCACGCGGTCTGCACGACCAGCACGAATGCTGGTCCAACTGAGGCGCCAGGTGGAAATGGCATGGCAAGCCGTTCCACAGGACTACATCCAGCATCTGTACGATCGTCTCCATGGGAGAATAGCAGCCTGCATTGCTGCGAAAGGTGGATATACACTGTACTAGTGCCGACATTGTGCATGCTCTGTTGCCTGTGTCTATGTGCCTGTGGTTCTGTCAGTGTGATCATGTGATGTATCTGACCCCAGGAATGTGTCAATAAAGTTTCCCCTTCCTGGGACAATGAATTCACGGTGTTCTTATTTCAATTTCCAGTAGTGTATTTCGCCTAACATTATGCTGTGGATACTTTTCAGAACCTGATGATAGTCACATGACCTAAACTGGTTGTGGAAATAACGTATTTTAGTAGCAGCTCAAGGTGATGATATCACATTTTTCAAATGTACACAGCACAGTTGGCGTCAATTAAAAATTGTAATATAATGTGTAATATAGACAACAGTACCTAAGAAACGCGTTTCAAAACAGGATTAATAAATTATAATTCTAACCATAGTAGAGTCCCGTTAATCTGAACTAAGTGGGACCGGACCTTGCTCGGATTACCGATTTGTTCGGATTAGCCGGAATTACGGTGACGAATTTCTAGAGTGAAGTATAGCAAGCAGATAAGTAGGTACACCATAGTGACAAATGGGAAGAAGTGTGGGAACAATGGCTCACTCCCACTCCCTGCCCTTGATGTTGTGCATTGTTGAGACCTTTGTAGTGTCTGAGGTCAGTGCGCCGCCAGTTGGCTCGCAAAGCGCTTGGTTATGTTAGTTATCAATCACTGGCACGCGTAACAGTTGTATCGTATTCGTTCTGGTGTAGTGGTGTACGTATTTTCGTCATGAGTAATCGGAAACATACAACGGTAACTCTCAAAGAAAAACTGAATGCTTTGAAGCGGATAGACAAGGGTGAGAATGTATCTAAACTGGCAACGGAACTGGGTGTTGGTAAAGCAACAATTTGTGGTTGGAAGAAGAACCGAATGAAGCTTAAACGTCTTCGGGAAAAAACCTCGAAATTCGGCAGACTTTGAAACAGTCTCAGTACGATAAAGTGCATGAAGCTCTTTCCCTTTGCTTTACGCAGGAAAGAGAAAGGGGAACTCCTTTGACTGGAACACTGGTTCGGGGGAAGGCTGTTTACCTGAACAAGTGAATGAATAGTGATGAGTCTTTTAGTGCGAGTACGGGTTGGTTGGACAGATTCAAAAACGTCTTGGAATCAGTCAGCTAACAATTACTGTAGAGAAGCTATCTTCTGACTGTGATGCAGCGAAGGAATACTTGAATGAGTTTGAAAAAATGATAAGAGAGGGAAAGTATTCTCCCCAACAAATTTATAACGCCTCAATTTTAGGGCATTGCCAACAAAAAGCCTGGCATCAAAAGCAGAAGACCATGCTTCTGGTTTTAAAATATGCAAAGATCGTGTGACTATTAGCGTGCAGCAACGCTGTTGGTAACCACAAGCTGCCTTTAATGCTGATCGGTAAATCTGCTAGGCCCAAAGCTTTTAAAAACTGCAACATGAAGTCCCTGCTCTTATATTATCGCAACCAGAAAAAGCATGGATGGATAGTAAGCTGTTCAAAGAATAGTTTAGCGGTTAGTTTGTTCCCTCTGTTCGACGATTTTCTGAGGAAAATCATTTGTCTCCCCGTGCAATCCTTTTGATTGATAACGCGCCATCTCACCCCAGCACTGAGGAATTATGTGACGGAGAAATTGTGGCCAAGTTTTTGCCGCCGAATGTTGCACCACTTCTGCAGCCGATGGACCAGGGCGAACTGCAAACATTAACTGCATTTTAACAATGCTGATCCAAGATGACAGCATTCCTGTAGTGGAGAAAATAAAAAAGACCAATGTGAAGGATGTTGTTTATTGGGCCGCTGAGGCACGGCAGAATATTTCAGAAAATAGTCTGAGAAAATCGTGGAGAAAACTGTGGACATCTCTTGAATTTCAGGACAACCTAGTTGAAATGAAGAGGAAAATCAACTACAAATGATACAGACAATCGCTGGATGTGAAGAAGCTAGTGAGACGTAGATGAGTGGATGGCAGCGGATGAAGTATGTGTGGAGAACCTTACTGGCGCTGATTTGGTTGCTGCTGTGACTCAAGACCAGGAAGAAGTGGACTGCTGTGGCGGAAGCGACAATGAGTCTGAAAGCGACAAAGGAGAGCTGGTGCCACACACCGACGCAGCAGAAGCCTTGACCTCGCGCTACGTTATTTGGTGCAACAGCCCACTGCTACACCTGCTGATTTGATGTTTATGAGACGGTGGCGCAACTATGCGTCATATAACAGGCTGTCTTAATTACGCCAAAAAACAACGACAGTGTTTTTGTCATCTAAAAAGGAGGGATAAAATGTCCGCTGTATTTCAGTAAGTTTGACAGCTTTTCTTACATCGCTAATCATTGTTTAAACCTAATGTTTTCTTGCCAATTTTTCCAATACATGTTTACTGTACTGTGTACATTAAAATAATGAGTACTTACAGCAGTTTACCGCACAGTTTTCCATACTTAGACTAACATTTTTCATGCTCGGATTAACCGAACGTTCGGATTATCGGGGTTCGGATTAACGGGACTCTGCTGTACTTTAAAATTTATTTTTTCAAGTGTCAATGGACAAAGGGAGAAGAAATGTTATCTGTTAAACATAGCACATTATTTTCGTAACAGACCTTCAAAAGAGCGGCGTTTGTACTAATGGCTGAAACTGCTTGGCAAATCGCTCGTGTGTTCCGGATCGAACCAACAACCCATTGTAGGCTTACTATATTGTCAGTGATACACCGGTCATTTGTAGGATCCTAAGATGTGGTTTACGTGCTGTATGTAGTTATAAATGTTATTTTTGGGATTATTTGGGAAAAATTTAATCAACAGACTCGCTGAAAATCTTGTAGGCATTGAAATCAGTTTTTGTCGTTTAAAACGAGTGTAAAACAATTTCAAGTTGTTTACATGTCTAGTTTTGTCCCTTTCTGTTCTGTATGAGGTACAGTCAGGCTGTCTCGAATGCCGTTTAGTATGCGTCTCTTCTGAAACATACGGCTAACTAGCACTTAACGTATTTTTAAAGTGACGCGTCTAAAAACATTGGTCTGTTCTTTGTAACCCATTTGAAAATCTCATCTTGCATTTTCTTTATAGATGGTAGGGCAACTGTTGTTTAATAGTTTGTATACCAATGTATTCCGTTACGAATGTGTTCTTTTTAGTGTATGAAGTAAGTTATTACCAAGTTTGTTGTATGTTAACAATGCCCCGAAGCACAACAATTGGTATTGGCCAGTCCAGGTACTACAAACGAACTTCCTTGTACATATAATTTAAAAGGTTGCAGTTCACTAGTTTTCAAGAACGAATATGCATACCACCAGGCAATTATCATTACCTTCTGTCGATGGTCCGCGAAAAATTTGTTGGAGAATATGTTTTGCGTAACCAATGCCAAGCTCCCAGAGCTGTAGCAATTGTAATATTTACTATTAAAAAATTATTGCACAAAAATAATCTATCAGTCAATTTTTATACTCAGTCGACAGTATACAGCGTTACATTACGCTTTTTGTCACTGTTTCTTGAGAAGCATATACTTCACATACAATTGAATATTCGTGCACTGCCCGCGCCACTGTTTTCTTGTGCCGGTCGCAGAAACATAAGAGGAAGAACCCGGCAGCAAACGGGGTTCGAACGAGCTACTGATGTCTGTTCAGAGCGGCGTATCTCTGCAGTTACAGTCGCATCACATAAAAAGCAGACGTCGCTGTCTCCCTTAAAAGCGTAATTCAGCAGGGCTCGTAAAGCTGCCCGACGTCAGATAGCCGACCAAGTGCGTTTTAAAATTCCACTTGCTGCCGAGCACGCACTGATAACAGCCGCAGACCGTAAAGAAGATGATTTGTCCGGAATGGCTGGCGCATGAAACTAACGATGCGGCAGGTCGTTTATCAGGTCGCCAGAATCAACGCGCTTCCAGTCACGACACAGCGCGCTTGTCTCTGGACGGCAGGGAATCTTTAAACTAATACGCCAATAACAAGTACACCAAGTTTCTACGACGTATAGAAAATACAAACACTTCCGTTTGTACCTGCACAAATAAATAATTTTAGAACCGCGTATTGCTGTTGCATGACACATTGTGAATCGTAGATTTAGCAGCCGAAACGAACAAGTTTTCTTCCATCGTGCAAAATGGCACATTTTCTTCAAGAAAAGTCAGCGGTGTTCTCTAGATATAAAGGGTGGTCAGAAAAAAGTCTGAAAAGCTTGTAAGGCTGTTGCAGGGTAATTTGTGGTGATAAATAGTAGTTACGGAAAAAAATTCGACACGTTGCGCCGTTTCCGAGTTAAATTGTGTTGAAGTTGGTCAATCAGGCCGTTGCGCTCGCAAATTCAAGTGGCCCGCCAGGTACAATTGTTCTCATAGGGTAGATGATAGCCCACGTGACTGCTCATCTTTTCACTGGGTTTAGATCGTAGTTACCATCCCATGTCCAGTTTCTGTATCGCTCTCTTGTTCGGTGTTAGGAAACTAAACGAAGGACAATTCTATATGTCCATCCTTCTGATTCGGCCTTTCACTTACCTAATAAAGTGGAACACCTACACCTGCCTTACGATGTTGTTTATTATATGGCTACCAGTTTCGTTGCTTCATTACACCGTCTTCTGGCATTAACTAACGCTGAGGGGGTTAACTTCCGTCGCATACACGATTCACCAGTGGCCAACATCTATGAACTGCTTTTCGCAGACTACCTGCAACAACGATCTTCCGTCTCCAACCATCAGCTTATCAGCCGAACTACTCAGTTGGTAGTTGATGGCTGGAGACACAACATGGTTATTACAGGTAGTCTGCCAAAAGCAGTTCAAAATAGTTCAAATGGCTCTGAGCACTATCGGACTTAACGTCTGAGGTCATCAGTTCCCTAGAACTTAGAACTACTTAAACCTAACTAACCTAAGGACATCACACACATCCATGCCCGAGGCAGGATTCGAACCTGCGACCGTAGCAGTCGCGCGGTGCCGGGCTGAAGCGCCTAGAACCGCTCGGCCACCGCGGCCGGCGAAAGCAGTTCATAGATGTTGGCCACTTGTGATCGTGTATACGGTTGGAGTTAACCCCTTCAGGTCAGAAGGTGATGTAATGAAGCATCAAAATTGGTAGTGTAATGGATCTGGGAGTTATGTTATTTTTTTATTGTATTTGTCGATACCAAATTGTGAATGTTTTCTTATACTTTTTGTCAGAATTTATTGTAATTTGCCTTATTATATGTTAATTTACTTATGTTTTTGAGAGTGAAAGCATATTGATTACTATTAGTAAATGTATTGAAGAATAGCAAAGAGACTGATTACAAGTGGAAACTTGTGTGTTGTGTAAAACATCTTTGATGCTGGAGTCGTCTTTGACTGTACTCAGTCGGCAGTTAACTCTTGGTGTGTGTTGACGGAAGAAGAATGTGAAGGTCGCCGTCAAAAATAATTTTGAGTTATGTTACCTTTTTTTGTATAAACTATAAAAAGAAACTAAATTTGAAGAATTGGTATTTGAAACACCAAAATGAGAGAAACACATTGAACCACGTCAATTCTGCAACCAACAAAGATGCATTGTGGAATCATACTTAGACACCTGAAGCCAAGACTAATATCGCCTAGCAAACGTCTAACGGAAAAGGTACTGTCACGAAATATGGCAAATTTAAGTAAATAAAAAATAGTGATCATATTTTCAACTTGTGTCTTAGCCGGGATAGCATATTTCAACTGGGGACTGTAGCCGGGATGCCATATTTCAATTGGGGGCTCAGCCTGGGATGTCATATTTCAGTAGCCATATAATGAGTAACAGCGTAAGGACTGCTGTAGATGTTCCATTTTATTACATAAACGAAGAACACGTTTGGTGACACCATCTCCGGCGGACCGTTGGAATCTTCGGGCGCAACGACCTCACCGGCTAACGTTAATGCTAATTGACTCGAAAACGGTCCCACGTCTCGAATATTTTCTTAACAGTTACATCTCAGCACCAACTATTCTGCAACACCCATGCAAGCTTTTCAAACTCTTTCTGACCACCATGTATATGCTGACTGCAAGTGACTCTGATGATTGCCTCTTGATTTTCGTGTATTGATTCTGTTGCGTGGAATGCAACTTAACTGCAAAAAACTACAGTATGTCGTCTCCTTCGCAAAATAAGAGCAGAGGGAGGATACAGAGACTTTGGCAGCAGCTAACATTTGCTCTTCACCCAGATTTATTTACTCATTTGTTTATTTTATTCTATCACGTTGTAATCTTAAACTTCTCACTATAGAATTTCTCGAACGCCGTGCACTCTGCCTGGTCTTGCGTATCCCTCTAATTCTCCCCACTCGAACCCTGTACGAAGTGGTCCTTCTGCTCTCTCGTAGTTAACACTTTCGGGTTTCATACATTTCTCTCGAACTTGGCACCACTAGCTTATACCAGCATGTCCCTACAGCCTCAAACATACACATACTCCGTATCCCACCCAACGTAATGTCAGTAATCCACCGTTACCCACCTACGATATCCGCCCAGAAACATACTCATACTTCCTCTTTCGACGTAATACTCCTTTCCCGCCTGACGTCAGGGCTCTCCTCCTCTTCAGTCTTCTCACTCTTTGTAACATTCTGATATGCAGTTCTCATCCTAATCCTTTGTATAACCCATTATTGGAAAACATTCTCTCTCAGAAACTCTTTCACTTTCATCTTTCAAAAACTTCAAGGAAGTTATCACAATTATAATTCCATAATTTTACTATCGATTGTTAGAATGGAGTGTTATTGACCTAGTAGCAGTTCACGATGACGATGGAGGTGGTAGATACAGCAGCAGGAGTGAAGGACCAGTTCCTCAGCCGTCGTGAGTAAATTTTATGCCTTTAACTTCTGTTTGTTTTACTGTTTCTAGTTTGTCTTTTTTGGCTGGATTTTATTCAAGTGATTTAATTCTTTAGGTGAAGCTCCGTCTTGAAGTGACGTATGTGATCTTGTACCGGTTAATTATTTCTAATAAAACGTTATCATGCACCCGTGATCTCGGGGTATTATTTTTTATTATTTATTTATGTATTGGCAAATTATATACCTGTTACCTGATGTTTTAAAACAGCTCGTACTTCTTATAATTTTCATTTTTCATCTTTTTACAGTTTTCTTTTCTCTTATCTAAAACATTTACAAAGAATATTACTTTTAAAAATAACAATAATTTAAAGTCGAAATATAAATAAAATTTTGTTGTTTCTTAAGAATAATATTAAAAGATGATAGGATAGAGGAGAGATTTTCGTTGACCGCCAGTAACACACACACACACACACACACACACACACACACACACACACATGGTTATTAGTAGAGAAATAGTATTGCTTATCCTATTTATTACTAATCCCATTTATTAGCTTTAGGTGCCCATCAGTGTCCAGCATTTGGTGATTTCTTGGCCTCGGGGAGCGTCTGTGAGGCGTAATCCAAACGCCTTCGATCCCGGGTTCGAATCCCGCCGCTGCTTAAATTTTGATTAATAATCAGCATTGGTGACCGAAGACTTCCGGCATAAGAAGTCACCCTCATTCTGCCAACGGCCTTACGAAAGAGTGCGGAGGAGCGGACAGAGGTTCAGAGCACTCTCTTGTCCTACGGTCGGGAATCGGCCCCTAAAGGCAGAAGAATCAGCAATGATCAACGGCATGAGGATGCAGAAGGCAATGGAAACCTCTGCATTAAAGACACGTAACGTGTATCCACAGGACATGTAGTCTGTAATTGAAGAAGTGTCGTGATGATCTCTCCATTGGCTAAAGATTCCGGAATAGTCCCCCATTTGGATGTCCGGGACGGGACTGCCAAGGGGGAGGTTACCACGAAAAAAACATTGAATAATCAAAGGAAGGATGACGTTCTACTAGTCGGGGCATGGACTGTCAGAAGCTTGAAGGTGGTAGCGAAACTAGAAATTCGGAAAATGGAAATGCAAAGGCTCAATCTAGATAAAGGAGGTCAGTAAAGTGGAAAGAAGACAAGGATTTCTGGTCAGATGAGTAAAGGGTAATATCAACAGCAGCAGAAAATTGTGTAACAGGCGTAGGATTCGTTATGAATAGGAACGTAGGGCAGAGTGTGTGTTTCTGTGAACAGTTCAGTGACAGCGTCGTTCTTATCAGAACTGACAACAAACCAACACCGACAACAATAGTTCAGGTATACATGCCGACGTCGCAAGGTGAAGAAATAGAGAAAGTGTATGAGGATATTGAAAGGGTAATACAGTATGTAAAGGGGGATGAAAATCTAATAGTAATGGGGGACTGGAATGCAGTGATAGGGGAAGGAGTTGAAGAAAAGGTTACAGGAGGATATGGGCTTGGGACAAGGAATGAGAGAGGAGAAAGACTAATAGAGTTCATTAACACGTTTCAGCTAGTAATAGCTCTATTATCACAGGAACTGGATCATCTTAAAGCTATCTTCAAGCTCAACGGATATACCGATCATCAAAGTAATCGTGCTTTTCAGTTTGGACCATCAAGTGAACCAGCGCTGGTTACTAGTAAATCAGATGCTTTTCTACCCTTTGCTGGAAGTATTTCTTCAAAAATTTCTAGAATTCTCAGGACATATGATATTAAAAGTGTTCTTTTGTCTTTGGCCAAGACTAGAGCCCTGTTTGGATCTGTTGAAGATGATTCGGAACTGAGAAAGGATGGAGTTTATAAAATTCCCTGTCATTGTGGTAAGGCTTATATTGGACGTACTATTCGCACTGTTCATGAGCGATGTGTGGAACATCAGCTTCACAAACGCTGAAAAATCTGCCGTCGCCGAACATTGTCTCAATGAAGGGCATAACATGTCGTTTAAAGAGACGGAAATTATTGCTTCAGCTTCTTGTTACTGGGATTGTGTGCTCAAGGAATCCATCGAAATACCATTATCTGATGACATTGTTAATAGAGATAAAGGTTTTCCTTCAAGCAAGACATGGGACACTATTTTATCCTGATATAAAAGAACAAAGGTCTGTTTTTCGACCGCTACATTTTAATTTGCGATTTATCACTTTTGCCAGCTTCTATCGCCGACGGCGCTGAAATTATTTACTTCGCAAGGGGCAGCTCTTCCGCTTCTCGCGCAGGCCCAGTGGCCGAGACCCGGTGTGTAAAGGAGTCGCCGTTCCTGATGTTCATTCAGTTCTGGCATGATTGTGTACTCAGCGATCGCACCTGAAGATGACGGCCAGATGAACAACCTAAATATCGTGGAGTGAAGACGATCATATTCGGCAGCATACCCTGAAGAGCACAAAAAACTTTTTTTAAGCAGGATTCATGCAGTTATAGTAGTCACCTCCCAAGTGGTGCACGTTCAGTAGCGGTGGCAGGAGAGAGCCACCGGCAGAAAGACGCCAGGCCGGACAGCCAGCCACGGGAGAAGCGGGAGACGGGGACTAGGCATCGCGGTGCCGCGTCAGAGCTGTTCATTATTGGAACACAACCTACGACCAGCTTAGAGACAGAAGTGATGACACTTTCTGCAGGACCTGCCCATCATTTTGCAGGACAATGCTGAAGCACGAACAGTGCAAGCGGTTACTGATTTGTTTGACTAATGGTGCTACTAAGTGCTATACCACCTACTGCCCAACCCTGACTTAAGCCCTCGTAAGTTCAACTCGATTTCTAAACTGAAGAAAACACTTCATGGTATTCGCATCAAATGGTTCAAATGGCTCTGAGCACTATGGGACTTAACATCTATGGTCATCAGTCCCCTAGAACTTAGAACTACTTAAACCTAACTAACCTAAGGACAGCACACAACACCCAGCCATCACGAGGCAGAGAAAATCTCTGACCCCGCCGAGAATCGAACCCGGGAACCCGGGCGTGGGAAGCGAGAACGCTACCGCACGACCACGAGATGCGGGCTATTCGCATCAGAGGTGCTACAAATTCCTCGGGCAATACACTGCGCCGCTCGAACTGTCAACACAACTGGCACTGCTAAGAGTATCCTACGACTTCCACATCGCTGGCAATGGGTTATACACAATGCTGGTGACTACTTTGAAGGTCAGTAAAACTTTGAAACACGTATCTGTTTTGTACGAGCTGTAAATAAATAGTTGCCACTATTAAAGTCCCAACTCTCGTATACATTCGTCATAGTAGTCAAATACAATCTGGAAAGGTAGATTGTATTATCTTTCGTTTCTGTTTATGCTCACCAGATCCAGGATAAATTAGCATCTTACTTATAGAGCCACAATATGATATTAGTAGGATAAAGAATAAATGAACTAAAGGAAAAAATATCCACTATTGGAAAACAGAACAAACATAAAAATATATGAGCTATAATGCCTTTACATTCATCTTAAGGTGTATAGAAATACATGGCTTCTGACAGTGCAGAGTTGGTGTTGTAGTTAAAGAAAGACATGCTGACCAGAATAAGTATGGAAGAAGTCGCAGAGTCCTACCTGTGGAACCAACTTGGTACAAGAAGTGCTGGGCTATTACAATCTGCCTTTTGCCAAAGTCGATTATGACAGAGAATTTCTCCATTTGCGTCCCATGTAGTCGCTGGAAGGATTTCCCATTCATCTCTGCTTCGCTTGTACAGGGTGGTCCATTGATCGTGTCCGGGCCAAATATCTCACGAAATAAGCGTCAAACGAAAAAACTACAAACAACGAAACTCGTCTAGCTTGAAGGGGGAAACCAGATGGCACTATGGTTGGCCCGCTAGATGGCGCTGCCATATGTAAACGGATATCAACAGCGTTTTTTAAAATAGGAATCAGCATTTTTTGTTACATATTCTTGTAGTACGTAAAGAAATATGAATGTTTTAGTTGGACCACTTTTTTCGCTTTGTGATAGATGGTGTTGTAATAATCACAAACGTGTAAGTACGTGGTATCACGTAACGTTCCGCCAGTGCGGACGGTATTTACCTCCTGATACATTACCCGTGTTAAAATGGACCGTTTACTAACTGCGGAAAAGGTCGATATCGTGTTGAAGTATGGCTATTGAGATCAAAATGCCCAACGGGCGTGTGCTATGTATGCTGCCCGGTATCCTGGACGACATCATCCAATTGTCCGGACCGTTCGCCGGATAGTTATTTAACGAAACAGGAAGTGTTCAGCCACATGTGAAAAGCCAACCACGACCTGCAACAAATGATGATGCCCAAGCAGGTGTTTTAGTTGCTGTCGCGGCTAATCCGCACATCAGTAGCAGACAAATTGCGCGAGAACCGGGAATCTCAAAAACGTCGGTGTTGAGAATGCTACATCAACATCGACTGCACCCTACCATATTTCTAATCACCAGGAATTGCATGGCGACGACTTTTAACGTCGAGTACAATTCTGCCACTGGGCACAAGAGAAATTACAGGACGATGACAGATTTTTTTGCATGCGTTCTATTTAGCGACGAAGCATCATTCACCAACAGCGGTAGCGTAAACCGGCATAATATGCACTATTGGGCAACGGAAAATCCACAATGGCTGCGACAAATGGAACATCAGCGACCTTGGCGGGTTAATGTCTGGTGCGGCATTATGGGAGGAAGGATAATTGGCCCCATTTTATCGATGGCAATCTAAATGGTGCAATGTAAGCTGATTTCCTACGTAGTGTTCTACCGATGTTACTACAAGATGTTTCACTGCATGACAGAATGGCGATGTACTTCCAACATGATGGATGTCCGGCAAATAGCTCGCGTGCGGTTGAAGCGGTATTGAATAGCGTTTTTCATGACAGGTGGATTGGTCGTCGAAACACCATACCATGGCCCGCACGTTCACCGGATCTGACGTCCCCGGATTTCTTTCTGTGGGGAAAGTTGAAGGATATTTGCTACCGTGATCCACCGACAACGCCTGACAACATGCGTCAGCGCATTATCAGTCCATGTGCGAACATTACGGAAGGCGAACTACTCGTTGTTGAGATGAATGTCGTTACACGTATTGCCAAATGCATTGAGGTTGACGGACATAATTTTGAGCATTTATTGCATTAATATGGTATTTACAGATAATCACGTTGTAACAGCATGCTTTCTCAGAAATGATAAGTTCACAAAGGTACATTTGTCACATTGGAAGAACCGAAATAAAATGTTCAAACGTACCTACATTCTGTATTTTAATTTAAAGAACCTACCTGTCACGAACTGTTCGTCTAAAATTGTGAGCCATCTGTCTGTGACTATTACAGCGCTTTCTATCACAAAGCGAAAAAAGTACGTGGATGACGGGGAGTTTATTGACGAGCAAGAGGTTGGGCCGCGCGGGATTAGCCGAGCGGTCTTAGGCGCTGCAGTCATGGACTGTGCGGCTGATTCCGGCGGAGTTTCGAGTCCTCCCTAGGCCATGGGTGTGTATGTTTGTCCTTAGGATAATTTAGGTTAAGTAGTGTGTAAGCTTAGGGACTGATGACCTTAGCAGTTAAGTCCCATAAGATTTCACACACATTTGAACATTTTTTTTGGACAAGAGGTTGGCTTCGAGGTCGACGAGTAGCGTGGTATTTTGCAGGCATACAGGTTCTTCCAATAAGGTTGCGTTTGGCCATCACAATGAACGTAGATTATGTAGACAAATAGAACTTTGTAGAAAAAAAGAGCACGAAATAATATGGACTACTGGAATCCTGAATAAAAACAACCAGCTTTCAAAAAATCTTACTGAACACCCCTTTATAAAAATGGCTATTACGCTGTTGTTGTTGTTGTTGTTGTGGTCTTCAGTCCTGAGACTGGTTTGATGCAGCTGATGCCATATTAAAGTGGATAATTCAGTTGGAAATAAATTTCATAAAAACTGAAGATAGTCATACTGGTGGAGACGTAGATTTCAGATGTTCTAAGCACTATGGGACTTAACATCTGAGGTCATCAATCCCCTAGACTTGTACCTACTTAAACCTAACTAACCTAAGGACATCACACCCATCCATGCCCGAGTCAGGATTCGAACCTGCGACCGTAGCTGCAGCGTGGTTCCGGACTGAAGCGCCTAGAACCGCTCGGTCACAGCAGCTGGCAGAAGTTTGTAGCCATCCTCTCCGTTGATTATGTAAATTGAAGATAGACGGAAGAGAAAGGAAGAGAGAGAGAAGAAACTGATGATATCAGCTTGAAAGGTCTCTGTTGGATTCCTTTCACGTTAATTTCTTAAATCTGTTGTCATTTACGGCATAAATTCCTCTTCTAAATTTACTGTGGTGTTTCTGACTATCTGGGCGGAGACTGAGCAGTGAAACGTGTTACTTTTACACACAAACAAGAACGATCTGTCACACTATTACACTTTAAAACACAGTTTATATGTAATTCATGTCACACAGTCTCATACGGAACCTACATCCGCTTTCTTTTATATACTGTATATGATAAGATACTGTCATCCCCCTTCCCTTCTGTGTGAGAGGATGAATGAGCAAATGTATTTCTAGTTGCATACTTGAGGGTAGCAGACAAGCCTGTCTGCTAGAGAACAGTAGGACCAACGTCGGAACAGGTAGCTACGCTTTCTAAAGCAAATAGGTTTCTATCCTTAGTATGGTCCTGTCTGTCGCTTGTCATGTTGGTATAGGAAGCTGCCCCTCTGGCCACTTCCGTTTGTATTTGTGAGCCCCCCTCAGGAAGGGACCAGGTCAGTCTGTCCGTGGCGAGCGTCTGAAGTGGTAAGATCTCCGGCTAAGCGCGTGTCTGCTAAGTCCGTAGGACAATGGATTTCTTAAGTTCAGCCTAACTGAAAATTTAATCACCTTTATTTCAGGTTTAGCTCTAAAATATCTAATGTTATCTTAAATTGCAGCGCAGTGTAATTCGAGTGTGAAGTTCAGAATATATTCCGGTAGTTGCTTTGTCACTACTTTGTGAGTAAAGTGGAACCACGTGTTGATCAGTTACTCTAACTAAGTTCATCAATCTTAAATGCGAATGTGCGTGAGATTATAACGTCTCGTCTTGACAATATTTTTCAATATAGCAACTTTTCTTTATGTTCAACCCACGTGGGGTGTACTTTGTGAAACCAGTACCACGTGCTTATACAATTGTTTGACCCATCAGGTTAATAGTAAGACGATAGTAACCAGTTCGAGGTTTTTCTTTTGTAAATTGCTTTTCGATCTAATTTATTTTAATTATCAAAATTATTGTGGAGTTACACTCTTTGTGTAAACCAAGTTGACCACGTGAAGCATGTGGTGTAATCATCAAAGTAGCCCTCAGCTATTCTTTCTGGGAAGATTTCACAAAGAGTTAATATGAATTTAGTATACCAGTGCGTGGTAATTACATGGACAGGATTGTGCTACGAACGTAACTTCTTTGGGTGAAAATTGAATCGGTTGGTAGTGGTTAATTTTCTCTTGCATATGTTTTAACGTACTTTGTGTGTTGTTTTATGAATGCAGTGTTGTATGCAGTCTCCCAATCTTGGCTCCATATTTGATGTGTTCCGTGAGATTACAATCTCACATTTTCACAATCCTAAATAAGGCACCAGTTTATTTATGAATCAAATTTAATATGCTGAAATTTCAATGATCAATGTTAAAATAAATTTCTAAATATAAGCTGATTTATTTCTTTTTATTTAAATTCTCTTTATATATATATATATATATATATATATATATATATATATATATATATATATATATATATATATATATATATATATATATATATATATATCACCGGTTGTCGTATGACTATCAAAAGATTATAATTAATGTTAGTCTGGTTGGGAATTTCGTAAGCTAGACTGGATACCTGGTGAAACAGTTGCGCAGTAATGCAAGGTTAACTTCCCCAGACAGCTCACAGCTTTTAAACCGCTTTTATTGGCTAGCAGCACCGCTTACACCACAAAATAAAGCAACAACGTTATAAGCTGCATCGGGACTTTGTGGGGAATCGGTGGCGAAATGTGAAAAATGTTGGCCGGACCGGGACTAGAACCCGGAATCTTCTTCTTACTAAAGCAGTTGCAATAACCACTGCGCCATCCGGGCATAGTGTTTATCGCAAGTGCTCGGACCATTTTGACGCGCTCCCCGGTCGACCCACATCCCCACCTAGCGCCACCTATTTGCAGTCCCCGTCCATACCCTCCACGCTCTCTAATTCCCTCTTGGAGGTCGAGCGATACTGTGCATCCGCACTGAAGGTTGTGGGCTCATTGCCCATCAAGGTGAATCCGTTATACACACACCAAAAAAAACGTTTTGCATCACCTCGGTTCCGAGAGTTCCGGAACCTGTACAGAAAATTGGAATAGAGATCAACATAAACATCATGTCTCCCTTTTTATTGCTCATGAAAGCCACACATTGCATGTTGTACCACCATACAGCGAGACCTTCAGAGGTGGTGAACCACATTGCTGTACACACCGGTAGCACGTCCTTTGGCGTTGATGCATGTCTGTATTCGTCGTGGCATACTATCTGTGGTGTCACCGCCAGACACCACACTTGCTAGGTGGTAGCTTAAATCGGCCGCGGTCCATTAGTACGTGTCGGACCCGCGTGTCGCCACTGTCAGTATTTGCAGACCTAGCGCCACCACATGGCAGGTCTAGAAAGACGGACTAGCACTCGCCCCAGTTGTACGGACGACATTGCTAGCGACTAGACGTACGAGGCCTTCCTCTCATTTGCCGAGAGACAGTTAGAATAGCCTTCAGCTAAGTCCATAGCTACGACCTAGCAAGGCGCAGTTAACCATATCTGGAGAGAGTCTTACTTGTATTCACCATAGAGATGTACCACAAGAGAATAAAGTTAAGTATATGAGACGCTCCGTTCTTTTCTTTATAGCATTTATGAAGTATCCTGTTTCAGACTTCACGATATTCTGGGTGAGCTGATAGCGTGCCTATTCGGCCCTTCTAAATAACACTGTGTCGGCACTTCTGTCGACACATAACACTATCCACAAGTTCATCGAGGTCCAGATTGTCCCACGCGTCAACGGTGATTCGGCGTAAATCCCTCAGACTTGGTGGACGATCACGTCGTTCATAAACAGCCCTTTTCAGTCTATCCCAGGCATGTTCGATAGGGTTCATGTCTGGAGGACATGCTGGCCACTGTGGTCGAGTGATGTCGTTATCCTGAAGGAAGTCATTCACAAAATGTGCATGATGGAGGCGCGATGCATGAAGACGAATGCCTCGCCAGTATGCTGCCGATATGGTTGCACTATCGGTCGGAGGGTCGGAGGATGGCATTCACGCATCGTACAGCCGTTACGGCGCCTTCTATGACCAACAGCAGCGCCTATAACGCCACCCCAAAACAGCAGGGAACCGCCACCTTTCTGCACTCGTTGGACAGTGTGTCTAAGGCAGCCAGACCGGGTTGCCTCCAAACACGTCTCCGACGATTATCTGGTTGAAGGCATATGCGACACACATCGGTGAAGAGAACGTGATGCCAATCTTGAGCGGTCCATTTGGCATGTTGTTGGGCCAATCTGTACCGCGCTGCGTGGTGTCGTGGTTGCAAAGATGGACACCACCATGGTCGTTGGGAGTGAAGTTGCGCATCATGCACCCTGTTGCGCACAGTTTGAGTCGTAACACGACGTCCTGTGGCTGCACAAAAAGCATTGCTGGCGTTGCTGTCAGGGTTCCACTGAGGCATAATCCGTAGGTAGCGGTCATCCACTGCAGTAGTAGCCCTTGGGAGGCCTTAGCGAGGCATGTCATTGACAGCTCCTGTCTCTCTGTATCTCCTCCATGTCCGAACAACATCGCTTTGGTTCATTCCGAGACGCCTGGACACTTCCCTTGTTGAGAGCCCTTCCTGGCACAAAGTAACAATGCGGACGCGATAGAAACGCGGTGTTGACCGTCTAGACATGGTTAAACCACACACAACACGAGCCGTGTACCTCCTTCCTGGTGGAATGACTGGAAATGGCTGTCGGACCCCCTCCGTCTAATAGGTTGTTTACATCTTTGGGCTGATTGAGTGACATCTCTGAACAGTAAAAGGGACTGTGTCTGTGATACAATATCCATTGCCAACGTCTATCTTCAGGAGTTCTGGGAACCGGAATGATACAAAACTTTTTTTGACGTGTATTCTTTAGGACATGTTCGAAAGAACAAACATAAAATACTCTCTATTGATGTTGTCAGGATGTTTAATAATTCAACCGTCTCTCGAGTTTTGCGTTCCGCGCCCACGGGTCTTTCACCAGCACACGGGCTTCCTGGAACGAGGTAGGCTGTTCCCAGTTACAGAAGTATTCCGCAATCTCCGATTTGCACTCAAGCGCCAAAGAAACTGGTATAGGCATGCGTATTCAAATACAGAAAAAAATGGTTCTGAGCACTATGCGACTTAACTCCTGAGGTCATCAGTCGCCTAGAACTTAGAACTAATTAAACCTAACTAACCTAAGGACATCACACACATCCATGCCCGAGGCAGGATTCGAACCTGCGACCGTAGCGGTCGCTCAGCTCCAGACTGTAGCGCCTAGAACCGCACGGCCACTCCGGCCGGCTTCAAATACAGAGACGTGTAAACAATCAGAATACGGTGCTGCCTTCGGCAACGTCTATGTAAGACAACAAGTGTCAGGCGCAGTTGTTAGATCAGTTACTACTGTTACAATGGCACCTTATCAGGCTATAAGTGAGTTATAACGTGACATTATAGTCGACGCACGAGCAATCGGACACAGCATACCAGAGGCAGCGATGAAGTGGGGATTTTCGCGTACGACCATTTCGCGAGTATGCCGAGAATATCAGGAATCCGGTAAAACATCAAATCTCCGACATCACTGCGCCTGGAAAAGAACGGGACCAACGACGACTGAAAAGAAATTACGAAGCAACCTGCAGAGTCAGTAGAGAGGCGGCTACTAACTTCCGGCTTCCTGGCTGCCGGCTGTCTCATGTCAGTCCAACGGGCCGCGAATGGTCGCTGGGCAGAAGCCACACAGGATACAGGCGCCACGGGGGAACTGTCAGTGCATTTCCGCGCACAAAAAGCAGGAAAACATGCCCACCAGAAACCAAGAGTTTATTTGCAAACTGTTACCAACCACTGACAAGCCGGCTAACCCACGAACCGCTTCTTTGCTAGACTCCCCCTTTCGTCATGACTAACCTATATAGTATAGAGGAAATAAAGTTTCAAATAAAAGTATGATATATTGACACTTATAGTCTGAAATAAACAGAGCTACCTTTCCTCCATCAAAAACCAGTCTTGTCCTGACGAGGCCGTTGTAAGACGGTCGAAACGATGTTTTTAAGTTTATAATTAATTTTATACAATGACTTGGTAAAACGCTCAGAAGAATTTCAATCTTCTTCGAACAGTTGATTGCTGACAAGGGAACCTCCCAATCGTACCCCCCTCAGATTTAGTTATAAGTTGGCACAGTGGATAGGCCTTGAAAAACTGAACACAGATCAATCGAGAAAACAGGAAGAAGTTTTATGGAACTATGAAAAAAATTAGTAAAATATACAAACTGAGTAGTCCATGCGTAAGATAGGCAACATCAAGGAGACTGTAACCTCGGGAGCGCCGTGGTCCCGTGGTTGGCGTGAGTAACTGCGGTACGAGAGGTCCTTGGTTCAAGTCTTCCCTCGATTGAAAATTTTACTTTCTTTATTTTCGCAAAGTTATGATCTGTCCGTTCGTTCATTGACGTCTCTGTTCACTGTAATAAGTTTAGTGCCTGTGTTTTGCGACCGCACCGCAAAACCGTGCAATTACTAGACGAAAGGACGTGCCTCTCCAGTGGGAACCGAAAACATTTGATCGCAAGGTCATAGGTCAACCGACTCCTCCACAGGAAAACACGTCTGATATATTCTATACGACACTGGTGACGGCATGTGCGTCACATGAGAGGAATATGTTGTCGACCCACCTAACTTGTACACTTAGCGAATGGGTAAAAAGATTCTTCTACCTTGCCCGATTTAGGTTTTCTTGTGGATGTGATAATCACTCCCAAAAAGTGATGAAAACATAAGAGTTTGACACAAACTGAAAATAAAAAACTAAATTTTTCGCTCGGGGGAAGACTTGAACCTAGGATCTCTTGTTCCGTAGCTGCTATCGCTAACCACGGGACCACGGGACCACAGCGCTTCTAGACGTTCGTTCGCCTTGATGTTGCTTATCTTCGCATGGACTACTCAGTTCGTATATTTTACTAATTTTTTTCATAGTTCCACACAACTTCTTCCTGTTTTTTCGATTGATTTGTGTTCAGTTTTTCAAGGCCTATCCACTGTGCCAACTTATAACTAAATCTGAGGGGGGTGCGATGGGGAGGTTCCCTTGTGAGAGTACGAACAGTCGTAAGAAGTAAATATTGCATTTGAAAGAAACGCTTCTCTCTCTCTCTCTTCCTCCAAGTGTAGTGGTTTTTCTGTTGTACATAACTGCTTACACCCAGAAATTATAACGATGTTGCTGCTTCTTGCACCTCAAGCAAACTATCTACGCGTCCACTTCACCCGACGCTTACATTTCATTCGGTTTCTTTCAGACAAAAACAGTCGGTGTTTTTCTGAACTCTCGATATTAGCGACTACTCTGTCAATTCTTACAGTACGTTCACAACACTCGAATCATAAGAAACGCATATCGCCAAGTAAAGATGCTACATCTGCAGAAAAAATAAAACCAATCCAATTTAGATTGCCGAATCTCCATGGGAGTTTCTCCGCCAGCAAAGCTGCACGACATTTACAACTGGAGATGCTTCCGTAAAATGTTGCAAGCTTGAAACCTTAGATAGCAAATTTGGTTTGCGAAGATAGTAAATCTGACTCTGTACACGCCGTACTTGGATTAGTATAAGAGAGATTGAAAATAAACAGGAAGCTGTATTTTTGGACAGTTTGTAAAAAATATGTTGTGTAGCTGTTTTTGTAAAGCTCCACTCTTCAAAGATACAGAGTCAAAGGTTTGCAAGAGCTGGCCGAGCAGCAGTAAGTTAACGGCTGTCCGTCCTTATATTCTCAGAAAGTGACGATTATAAGCACATGTAACGTGTGCGGTCGCCTGAACTGAAGCCTTCCAGTGGCTGGACATACAGTTGTGGCAAATCGTGTAACTCAACGTCTTCTTTCGCTGTGGGTCCCTTATTTTCGAACTCTTTGGTCGATAGTGTTTTTTGTCTTCCTGCTGTGAATCTTGTCTATCAATCAATCGCTGAAGTAGCTACTGTTGGATTCTGTGTTGAAAGTACTACTACGAAGCAGTTCCAGCTCCTTCAAGGGCGCCGTCTATGGGTCCTAATCACAACCAGTAAAGGCAGCTCACTAGCTACAATTCTGACAGGTAATCCGTGCGAATAACGATGCACATTTTGCTGCTGTAACTCGCTAAGAAATGTACAGAATGTACGTGCAGTGGTCAAAACAACATTCAGACACCTATGCTCTTTCATTCGTTTTTCACTATATTAGGTTTGATTCAAAATGGCTGAGTGGCTGAGTGGCTGAGTGGCTGAGTGGCTGAGTGGCTGAGTGGCTGAGTGGCTGAGTGGCCGAGAGGTTCTAGGCTCTTCAGTCTGGAACCGCGCGACTGCTACGGTCGCAGGTTCGAATCCTGCCTCGGGCATGGATGTTTGTGCTGTCCTTAGGTTAGATAGGTTTAAGTAGTCCTAAGTTCTAGGGGGACTGATGCCCTCAGATGTTAAGTCCCATAGTGCTCAGAACCATTTGAACCACTAGAAGACTACTGACCGTAATAGAGACAACTGGCTCCATCCAAAATATTAACGACTAAGGGAAGCTTAAAAATGCTGGCTGTGTTAGTAATTACTTTGTTTCTCCATTATTAGTTATGTATGGGAAGTAATACGATTTTTTTGTTATGTCAAGATTCGAATGTTCTTTTATATAAATTGAAGCAATTTTGAGTTAGATGAAGCTCAAATAAGAATGAGTGTAAAAGCACGGACGTAGGATTTCTTTCTTGGCGACAGTAATAATATGTGGTCGCGATACCATACATCTGCCGTAGAGGCGTTCTCGCCAGTACGGCGATCTTTCTAATAATGGAAAGGAGGGCTGTAAATAAGATGTGGGGTGAGTGGCGATGGAACAGAAATGTGACAATTCCTTGTCAATTTTTTTTGTGCGGTAGCAGCTACGATGCAGCGCACCCTCAATGCTCGCCACAAGCCAGCCAAGCAGCGCAGAACAATGTCAAATGCATCCCAGACGTGCGAGACGTGAACAGCAACGTCACCACAGGTGGGAACATGGGAGGAACAGTTCGGTTTGCGCGGCGCGCACCGTGAAATTGGACTCACAGCCTCGCACGTGCGACCTGGCACACGTTTCTGGGTAATTACCGCCCCTTTAAACCCCGCTGCGGAGCCTCCTAGAGACTGTGACTCGTGTCTCGGCTGTTCCAGACCACTAGAGTTGGGCAACACGATTCTTTTTTCCGATTCAATTCCTACGATTCAATCTCACATTGCGAATCGATTCCTACGATTCGTTAAAGATTCTTTCACGATTCATTCTAGTCTGCGATGGCACGATTCTTACGGAATGCAAAAAATTCATCTTACTCACAGATGGCAGGACATGTCTGAAATTGTCAATGGAGTTAGAATCGAACTGTGTCATGATAAGATATGCCAGAAATAGTTTATTTATGAGTAAACATGCATATGACGTTACAAGTGTGAGTATCGATTTATACGTGTAATGCCTTAATTGATGAATGGTCACATTTGATTTGATTGCACCTATTGTTTTATTTCAGTATGCCAGGAAAGAGGAGTCGATTTGTGCGAAAGGTGGTGCAAAGTTACGTGGTATGCCAGTTTGGTTGTATGGCTTGAACGTATCTAACTGCAGACGTCTGTTTTATAGTAACCAAATCTAGCAGTGAGGCAGACATGGTTTGGCTCATATCATCCCATGTTTTTCTGTGCTAAGATGTCTTTCCAAGTCCACATCATCCTTGTAATTCATAACGCTGCTGACAGCCCTCCCACACAGCAAATTTAGCTTAACTTTCATTTCTTCTAAATACAAAGCATGGGTATTTTGCTTTTAATTTGTCTGAGAACTTGTCGCTGTCACTACTATTTACGCGAGAAGACGACATACTTCTAAACAGTAGGATTCAATCGTATACAGCGACATTACTTCACTAAAATTTGATATGAATCTGAACACGATAACATTCGAACACTCGAACTTGAAATTATTAATAAAAAGCTTTTGTTTAAAGATAAACTTAAAAATCAAAATCCGTATCTAAATATAAAATATGATCCAAACTGTTAAAGCCGTTCCCAAGAAACACGAAATTCGCGTTTTTATTTAAAAAATTCTTTTGTGTAAAATCGCGTGCTGTAAGGAAAGACAGCTACATACAGATAAACATAAAAACCAAAACCTTAACTACATTCAATACATACTAACAAAGTTTTACGAGATGGCGTTATAAAAACATGTGAAATAGCGTTTTTAGGAATGGAACTATGTAGGATATATATATATTGCAAAATTGACTTTTTACGAAAGAATGGAACTATGTAGGTGAACTCAAAGTGCTATTGCTCGTGTGTATAGAAGGTGTGTGTGTGTGTGTGTGTGTTTTGCATTGCATCTGCAACAAATAAGAGGTACGTATTTATTCACCATACTTGGATTTCTTGATTTTAATCGTGTGTATTGGGAGCTGTGTACTCGCTGTATATCGTTTCTGTCATCACTAGTTTGTGTATTACTCGCGCAAACTAAGCGGACGTCGGCGCTGTGGCTGATGTTAGCGATAGTAAATGGGGAAATGCCTTTACGCTCATTCCCGTCAGCCACCGCCAAGTGTCAGCTAAGTTTTCATGAGTAATATTACGGCCCACGAACTTCGTTTGGCTGTTCCGAGCTTCCTTTTCACACGCATCCTCCACTTGACTGCCATCTGGCGGTCATAATCATTCGGCATGGTTCTGAAGTTGCCTTCGAAGCATAGCGTACTAAGAATCGATGAATCGTTGGAACTTGTTGGAATCGTCACGACTCGGAAACACCCTTAACGACGATTCGTCCGTATCACGATTCGATTCTTACGATTCTTTATTTAGAGTCGTTCAAATGAATGATTCATTCACGAATCGCCTCAACTCTACAGACCACTGCCGCACGTCTGATATCTGTCAGCTAGCTCGCTATTCTCCGCTATCTTCTGCCTGCTGGAGTGCATCGTGTCAAAATAAGCAACACAGCCGTGTATAAGAGAATGAGAACTGTCGAGCTGAGTAAAATTATTCGAAAATGTCTTCCAGGATTGTGTTTAGATACAACGTATGTTTGGAGAGTGCAACAATTTAAACCATGTAGTGTAAAGAAATGAAAGAAGCTCATAATTGGTAAACATCGCACATTTCATCAGTCAGATTGGCAGATGGTACATTAGCAACTAGCCCGTTACTTTCCATCACGGAAACGGTGAAGCTGGTAGGCTCTCAACGAGATACTGTCGTGAACATCAATGGAAGTGGTTGAAGGATAGTGAAACCACGAGTATACGACGTTGCATCACAGAACGTGGAGGTCGCAACCTTGACCCTTCTGCAAAGCAGGATAGGCAGCGACTTGAAATTGATATGATGACAGAGCACAACGCTGGTGCAGTTACAAGTGCTAGGGGGCACACCATTCAGCGCGCATTGTTGAGCATGAGGCTCCAGAGCAGACGAGCAGACAATCCCTGCGTGTAACCATGTTCCCAATGGCAATGTCAGTTACAACTGTAGTGGACACGCATCACGACTGGACCGTGTATCAATGTAGTGTAGTTGGATGAATCTCATTTCTTGTTGTCACTTCGGGATACATCGTCATCCAGGCGAACGGCTGTTCGAAATACGCACTTCTCTACTGGATCAGACCAGTGGGGAAAATATTGTTGTGTAGGACATTTACATGGGCTTACACGGTACCTGTGGTAGTAATCCAAGGTACCATTACGGAGCCGTGGTAAAAATTGCTGTTTTGAAGCAGCGCGTAGTGTGAAGCAGTCGCCCTCCGTTTCTGCCGGTGGCGCCGCTGTGGCAATCTCAGCTTTGCTGTCTCCCTCTGGTGGGAAACGGGAAAGGTTGCCTGTTCACGTGCATTTAAGGGGCGCTATTTGCTCGCCAGTCGGTCAGTTTGGGTCAGTCTCTCGTCCCCAGCTTGCTAGTGTCTCTCGTCCGCATTTGTTAGGCAGTTAGTGTCTGTCTGTCGTTCGGAGTGTTAGTATGTCTGTCGTTCGGATCAACCGTTAAAGCCGGCAAAATGAGAGTTTTTCCACTCCGCCAGTAAGAGAACTCAGCGAGTGGTCACCAGGTCGGGGCTTAGTTCCAGCATCTGAGTCTGCGCGTTAGGCCGCCAGTCTGCTCGAGTTTGCTCAGGCAATGGTCATTGGCGGTTGGATCGATCGGTTGGTCGGTCGCGCACTGAGACACAAGATGACTTGTCCGTCTTGAGCGTCGGCGGATGTGAGGTCGCCACGTGAGTGCAGAAAATGGTTCAAATGGCTCTGAGCACTATGCGACTTAACAGCTATGGTCATCAGTCCCCTAGAACTTAGAACTACTTAAACCTAACTAACCTAAGGACATCACACAACACCCAGTCATCACGAGGCAGAGAAAATCCCTGACCCCGCGTGAGTCCAGAGGGCCGCGGCGTATAGCGAGGGGTAGTGACTTCGCGATCGACACGAGAGCAACAGGAGTCAACCCACGACATCAGTCTGGCCGGTGCGTGCGACGCCGTGAGATCGGAGCGCCTTCCTGCGTCCGTTGAAGCGGCTGGCAGCAGACGGTTCGGGAGAGCGATTTGGGAGTGCTGCGCCAGGTCTTCTCGAGTAATTGCAGTTTATTAGAAGTTAAGTGAGTGGTGATATGTTGTTTGATTTACTCTTGTTAAATTCTACTTGTTTTCTTGGTGAGGCCACCAGCCGTTTTGCTTTGGGGTCGTAACACCATTCTTCTCCGTTTGCCCACCCGCGGGAAGGTAGTTGTTTATAAATTGGGTGGTCCGTTTTTCCCTTGTGGATTAGGGGCGGGTTAGAGCAACCTGCGGTTCGGGTTGTTCGGTAATCTCCCTATCAATCTACCGTACGTTAGTAGTTGCCTCTGTCATGTTTGTCGGATTTGGTGTGTTATCGAATTTATTGCTTGGAGTGTAACGGCCTAATACCTGAAATATGTTTTGATCTTGGAAACTTTGATATTATTGCTTATGATCTTGAGAGGCAGTATCTGCGTACTATAGAGCATCTTAACTATTGTTTAGCCAACCTTGTAGAATTTTATATAAGATTGCATTTCATGGGCTTTTATTTAAATGATCATTTTAGTATATAAAGTTGCCACCCTCTCACCGTAAGACTTTTCTTAGAAGTTAAAATCAAGTTGCACCTTCGGTGGCAAGGGTAATATTTTAATTGTTAGTGTTTTGTACCATTTCCATCCCTCCTTCGCGGGGTACATAGTTTGTGTGCTTGTGTAAATTGTTAAAACTCTTAGCTTAAAGTTATCTGGTGTGTTGCAGACTTGCATCAGTGTAGTCTTTCAGAGGCTGTTGTGAGCGGTCGTAACTACGGCCTTGTCAAAAGGGAGCAGCAAGGTTCTCTGCCCGAAAGCTCATACAGTCAAAACCTGTTTCTTTCTGCCTCTGAATAAATTGTAACTTTGATATTTAGAGGGTGCTTTCTGATTATAATTTTAAATATGTTTATTTTAATAAATGCTTTTAGGCACTGTTAAAGTGAATAAAATTCCCATTTGTTAAAAGGAATTTGGCTATGATTTCATCAGTTACTCCCTGGCAACTACTTCCATGCTTACATAGTGTGTTTAAATGTGTTAATGTTCTTGATGAATCGCTAGTAAATAAAATAAATTCTTAAGAATATTCTTTGGAAATAAATCATGGTTCAACTACGTGAACATTATTGCGGACCATCTACATCTCTTCATGGCTGATGTCATGTCCCGGCAGGATAACTGTTTTTGACACAAGGCCAGAATTGTGCTACAGTGTTTTCAAAAGCATGCTAGTGTAATCACGTTGAAGTTTTTGCTATCAAATTCGCCCAACCTGAACGCGATGAAACACACCTCGTGCACAGCTTGTGAATCTACTGAATCTATGCATTTAACAAATTCGAAGATTTCTTTAAATGAGTTTTTCGTTCAAGGGATGAGTGAGAAACACAAGTAATGAATAATAATTGCAATAATGAAGAAGCGCTATTCCTGATAGGCGTCTGAAGACGACGATGATAGATTTTTTCTTTCTTTCTCTCATGTTTATAATATCTAGAATTGCATGTGAAATTTCAAAATTTCGTAGATTTTATTTACTATCAGCCAACGGCCTTGCCGCAGTGGTAACACTGGTTCCCGTCAGATCAGCGAAGTTAAGCGCTGTCGGGCTGGGCTAGAACTTGGATGGGTAACCATCCGGTCTGCCGAGCGCTATTGACAAGCGGGATGCACTCAGCCCTTGGGAGGCAAACTGAGGAGCTACTTGATTGAGAAGTACTGGCTCCGGTCTCGGAAACTGACCTACGAAAGAGAGAGTGATGTGCTGACCACATGACCCTCCATATCCGCATCCAGTGACGCCTATGGGCTGAGGATGAAACGGCGGCCAGTCGGTACCTTTGGGCCTTCATGGTCTGTGCAGGAGGAGTTTAGTTTAGTTTTATTTATTACTTAAATTTTATTTATTATCTTGATTTTGTGGCCAGATGTCCTTGATGCCACAATCATCAAGGTTATCCCAGGAAGGTAAGTCGTGTGCTACATCTCTACCTGTGAATCGTGTAAACTTTAGGTGTGTAGTATCGTATTTTAACTGTTTACGTATCATAATCTCTGAGGCAGAAGTTGGGAGTAGCCCAGATTTGCCTAAACTGGCTTCAGAATGCGCCTAAAATTGATACTTAGGCTGGCCGGTGTATCAGCACATGATAGTTGAGCCGCCGTGCATATTCGTTGGCCCTCCTGCACGCCTCACAAGCATGCGAATTTCGGTATACGAGCGAGTCGATAGTGATACAGAAACTTGTTAACATACTTCAAGAATGTCTGTAGAAGACGTGATTCTTCAACTACACAAGAAATATGGTGCATAAACTGTAGACAAGGCAGTTTTGTATGTAGTGCACACCCGCATATTCGGCAGATGCCTGGAGGCAGCGACGGACAGGGTCTGGGAAACAGTTTACGTGCGGACAGTCAGGCAATCGACCGTAGCCTATAAGACTGTGGGCCTCTGCCAATAGCCAGTGGGCAGGACTCGCACATGCGACGGACCAATGTGTGAATGGAATGCAATGAGTGCAATACAACTGGACTCTCTGGTGCGTGGTCTATACGAGGTGCATTCAAGTTCTAAGGCCTCCGATTTTTTTTTCTAATTAACTACTCACCCGAAATCGATGAAACTGGCGTTACTTCTCGACGTAATCGCCCTGCAGACGTACAAATTTTTTACAATGCTGACGCCATGATTCCATGGCAGCGGCGAAGGCTTCTTTAGGAGTCTGTTTTGACCACTGGAAAATCGCTGAGGCAATAGCAGCACGGCTGGTGAATGTGCGGCCACGGAGTGTGTCTTTCATTGTTGGAAAAAGCCAAAAGTCACTAGGAGCCAGGTCGGGTGAGTAGGGAGCATAAGGAATCACTTCAAAGTTGTTATCACGAAGAAACTATTGCGTAACGTTAGCTTGATGTGCGGGTGCGTTGTCTTGGTGAAACAGCACACGCGCAGCCCTTCCCGGGCGTTTTTGTTGCAGTGCAGGAAGGAATTTGTTCTTCAGAACATTTTCATAGAATGCACCTGTTACCGTAGTGCCCTTTGGAACGCAATGGGTAAGGATTACGCCCTCGCTGTCCCAGAACATGGACACCATTTTTTCAGCACTGGCGGTAACCCGAAATTTTTTTGGTGGCGGTGAATCTGTGTGCTTCCATTGAGCTGACTGGCGCTTTGTTTCTGGATTGAAAAATGGCACCCACGTCTCATCCATTGTCAGAACCGTCGAAAAGAAAGTCCCATTCATGCTGTCATTGTGCTTCAACATTGCTTGGCAACATGCCACATGGGCAGCCATGTGGTCGTCCGTCAGCATTCGTGGCACCCACCTGGATGACACTTTTCGCATTTTCAGGTCGTCATGCAGGATTGTGTACACAGAACCCACAGAAATGCCAACTCTGGAGGCGATCTGTTCAACCGTCATTCGGCGATCCCCCAAAACAATTCTCTCCACTTTCTCGATCATGACGTCAGACCGGCTTGTGCGAGCCCGAGGTTGTTTCGGTTTGTTGTCACACGATGTTCTGCCTTCATTAAACTGTCACACCCATGAACGCACTTTTGACACATCCATACCTCCATCACCACATGTCTCCTTCAACTGTCGATGAATTTCAATTGGTTTCACACCACGCAAATTCAGAATACGAATGATTGCACGCTGTTCAAGTAAGGAAAACGTCGCCATTTTAAGTATTTAAAACAGTTCTCATTCTCGCCGCTGGCGGTAAAATTCCATCTGCCGTACGGTGCTGCCATCTCTGGGACGTATTGACAATGAACGTGGCCTCATTTTAAAACAATGCGCATGTTTCTATCTCTTTCCAGTCCGGAGAAAAAAAATCGGAGGCCTTAGAACTTGAATGCACCTCGTACTACCTCCACCTGCCTGCAGGTGACCTGATTGGTGCTCACAGGCGTCGTTAGCCCATGGGACGGAGCTGGAATAGCCTGCTACAGATCTGTGAAACCGTATGTGTCTCAGACAGGAAGTCGTAAGAGCAGACTGTCAAGTGGAAAATTGTAGTCGTTAGGATATGTTGGTGTCTTGCTGCTGACTGAAGTGAAATTTCGGTGCATGAAGTAGCACGTTTTTGAAACTACGCATCAATTACACTGCGAGTAATGAGCCATTCTGAGACGTCCTCTACAGACTCGGAAGACACGCTGCGTTTATCAAGAAACTCGTTTAGCCACTGCACAATTTCTGGCGACAGTTTAATGATTTTAACATTCCTGCCGTAAAATCGTACATTTAATGATTCTTTCTGCTCGCTAAGTCAGTAGCTTTCTTGACTGTATTGTTCCGAAATTGACTGTATGGAACAGCGTCTCCAGCGCTTTGCTGCCGTCATCAGAGGCCTGATTAAAATTACATGTCCGGTAACGTCTTCACGTGCCACCATAACGTTGTCACGATGACCGTTATCTGGCCATTCTAAAGCTGGCTAAACAGATAGTGTGTTTTCTCTGTCGACAGAACACTGCAGATGGTGGTAGTCAAACTTACCAGGGGTGTAGCTCAGCCTTGGAAGCGATGTGAGGTACCTTTAACAGTGCAAGTGAAGTGGCTCTTGGTTGTGGCAGATTAGAAATTGTGGACAATTCACGTGAAGTACAATTTTCCTAATGGAACAACTGAGTTTCAAAGTGTGGAATGTCAGCTAATAAATAATTTTAATCAGGGTGTATGTCTACAACTGTGCTCCTCAAACACCGTGTATGTTGCACAGTGTAATACGATGAGCGCCTTAGTACATCTGTAAGTGATTAGACGTTATAAGGGTGTGACTGTTAACGGACAGAGCTGCAACCTCTGTCAGTAACAAAAGTTATATACAAGGTGAGAAGCGACTCAAACTGAGCCTGGAGATGAGATATGGGTTTAATACCACTTCAACTGTGTGCCACAGTCAGTCGGAGTGCCTGGCGAGATATAGCGTGCTAATCTCTCAGCAATGGGAATTCCACTGTTAAATGTATAGGAGAGAGTGGATAAGTGGAAAGAGAACATTGAAGGCTTCTGTGAGGGGGAGGACTTGGCTGACAACGTGACGGAAGAAGACGGACGAGAAGACAGGGCAGTGAAAGGGTACGCAGTATTAGAATTTAAAAGAGTTTTGGACAACTTAAGATCAAATAAGCCAGAAGGGATAGATCACATTCTGTCAAAATTTCTAATCAATGGAAGAAGTCGAAAGAAAAGGTTATTAACGTTGGTGTATTGAATGTATGAGCTGGCTGTATACCATCAGGCTTTCGGAAAAAATATCATCACAATACCGAAGATAGCAAGAGCGGACAAAAGCGAGAATTATCACACAATCAGCTTAGCAGCTCATGCATTCAAGTTGCTGACAAGAATAATATATACAGAAGAATGGAAAAGAAAATTGAGGATGTGTTAGATGACTATCAGTTTGGTTTAGAAAAGGTAAATGGACCAGAGAGGTAGTCCTGACATTGCGGTTGATAATGGAAACATGATCAGAGAAAAATCAAGATACCTTCGTAGTATTTCTCGACCTGTAAAAAAGCGTTCGACAATGTAAAATGGTGGAAGATGTTCGAAATTCTGAGAAAAAGATGGGTGAGCAATAGGAAGAGAAGGGTAATATACAATATGTACACGAGCCAAGAGCAAATAATAAGAACGAAGTGCCCCAACTGTGCAATATATACATCAAAGAATCAATGACGGAAACAGGAAAAAGGATCAAGAATGGGATTAAAATTAAAGTTGCAAGGATATCGATGAAAAGATTCACTGACGACGTTGCTATTCTCAGTGAAAGTGAAGAGGAATTACAGGATCTGTTGAATGGAATGAACACTAATGAGTACAGAATGTGACATGAGAGTGAATCGAAGGAAGGCGAAAGTGATGAGAAGTAGGAGAAATGAGAACAACGAGAAACGTAACATTGGAATTTGCGAGCACTGAGTAAACGATATTAAGGAATTCTGCTGCCGAGGCAGCAAAGTAACTTATGATGGACAGAGCAAGGAGGTCATAAAAAGCATACTAGCACTGGCAAAAAGGGCATTCTTGGCCAAGACAAGTCTACTAGTGTTAAACATAGGCCTTCATTTGAGGAATAAATTTCTGAGAATGTAAGTTTTAAGCACATAATTGTGTGGCAGTGAGGCGTGAGCTGTAGGAAAACCGGAACAGAAGAGAACAGAAACATTTGAGATGTGGTGCTACAGAGGAATGTCGGAAATCAGATAGACTGATAAGGTAAGGAATGAGGAGTTTCTCCACAGAATCGGCGAGGAAAGGTGTATGGTAAGCCGGCCGCGGTGCCCGAGCGGTTCTAGGCGCTTCAGTCCGGAAACGCGCGACTGCTACGGTCACAGGTTCGAATCCTGCCTTGGGCATGGATGTGTCTGATGTCCTTAGGTTAGTTAGGTTGAAGTAGTTCTAAGTTCTAGGGGACTGATGACCACAGATGTAAAGTCCCATAGTGCTCAGAGCCATTTGAACCATTTGAATGTATGGTAAACACTGAGAAGGAGAAGAGACAAGATGATCGGACATCTGTTAGGAAATCAGAAAATACCGTCCATGGTAGTAGAGAGACCTGTAGAGGGTAGAAACAGTATAGGAATACACCCAGGGTATAATTGAGAAGGTATGTTGCAATTGCACTCTGAGATGAAAAGTTTGGTGCGGGAGGGAAATTCGTGGCGAGCCGCGTCAAACGTATCAGAAGACCGATCCCCCCCCTCCCTAAAAAAAAAAAAAAAAAAAAAAAAAAAAAAAAAAAAAAAAACCTGTCATAAAGGAAACTCACCCCCATCTCACACGTCTCAGATTTAGTATTAAGATTGCCCAGTGAATAGCACGTTAGAAACTGAAGACAGTGGAAGCACGAAAATATGAAGAAGATGTATTGAACTGTGAAAAAAGAAGCAAAATAGAAGCAGTGAACAGTCCAAGCTCAAGATATGCAACATCGAGTAAAATTGAATAGCCACGGCCTCGTGGTCATTGGTGATGGTGTTGGCCTATGAACGGGTGTCTGTGTCGTGGTGTAACGTCCGTTTGCGACAGCGAGTTGTAAGGAAGGGACTTCCAGACGTACGTACCTCCTATTTGTTCTACACAAGTCACACATGTTATACTTCTTAGGTTCCGTATTGGAAGTTCTGACTCTTGGATTCCTTTGTTGTAAGATACATCACGCACATGTGTTTGTCGTTTTCATTTTTGTGAGAAATCTATGCGGCATCTCGACTTCTCTCACTATTCGTCACATTTACTTGTGACGGTAATATATTTGTACCACAAGACTCATATTCCGTAACCAGTGTATAATATGACAATTGCCAAGACTACAGAAGGATAACAGACACGTCAATGACCGGACAGAAAGTTCATAATTTTGTGAAAAAAGATTGAGGAAGATTTGGACAGGGACGTCCCGCTTGGCAGTCCAACACCGTGACCACACAACCACGACACCATGACTCTTGAAATTGGACCGTTCACTTTCTATTTTGCTTCCTTTTTCACAGTTCAGTACAACTTCTTCCTGTTTTCATGCTTGGTCTGTGTTCAGTGTTTGACAGGCTCTCCACCGGCCCATTTTGCCGCTAAATCTGAGAGGGGTGTGGTGGGGAGTTCCCTTGTCAGCATAACTTGATCATATATTTTCAAGGGGTGAGAGTATAGGCCAGAGAAACAGTCGAACATCCTGTGCATCGACGTAGATCAAGGCAGCGTAGGTAACACGAGGTTTTGCGTTATCCTGTTGAAAGTAATGTCTCAGAAACCTTGAAAATAGGGAGCAACCACCGGTCTTTGCACCTGAGAAATAAAGTAACTGCTGTCCAAAAAACTGGCTACGTTAAAGGGCTGTGATCGTGTTGTGTACCCAATGGCACCCCGTACCATCACGCCAGGTGATACGATGTATGATGACGACGAAGGCAGTCTGGCAACATTAGATTTCATCAGAATCTCCTCACAAGGATGAGTCTATTGTGAAGCTCTACGCGGAGCGGGACACGTCTGAAAAGCATATGTGAAGCCACTTCTGTCTCCCAACGTCATCACTGGGTGCGCAATCGTCAATGGCTGTCTTGTCAAGGACAACAATTGAGCTTGGGTCTCCCAATGATCCTAATAATTCTGAAGGAATATCGTCTAATGTGCCGACGAAGGTGCTTCCTCATTTAATGTTGAGTTACTTCCCCTTAGCTCTCCATAATACTGTCTTAAAGATTCTTTTCTTTACATAAGCCTTCTGAATACTACTTCCACCTTTAAGCATCACTAATTTAACTGAATTCCCATCTGAACTCTTGATATTCGCACATCTGCTTCTCTTTCCTCACTGTCTCTTGAGTTCCTCTATAACCAACATCTATCTTTTCTCTAATTACAACTAGTCTTTTAGCTACTCCTGCTTAGACGTTTTGTATTTTTTGTCAGTTTAGTCTCTAGGCGTCTGTATTCCCTTTCTCTGCAAATAAATTGAGCCTTACGTCAGGTGGTATCTAATCTTCAACACTGTATTACTTCCTCTTGACATGTGTTTCCTTTGATTACGGAACTGATGATGGTGGTAGTGCAACAGGAGTTAAAAATATTGTAAAACAAAGTCTTTGGAATCTACACTCCTGGAAATGGAAAAAAGAACACATGACACCGGTGTGTCAGACCCACCATACTTGCTCCGGACACTGCGAGACAAGCAATGATCACACGCACGGCACAGCGGACACACCAGGAACCGCGGTGTTGGCCTTCGAATGGCGCTAGCTGCGCAGCATTTGTGCACCGCCGCCGTCAGTGTCAGCCAGTTTGCCGTGGCATACGGAGCTCCATCGCAGTCTTTAACACTGGTAGCATGCTGCGACAGCGTGGACGTGAACCGTATGTGCAGTTGACGGACTTTGAGCGAGGGCGTATAGTGGGCATGCAGGAGGCCGGGTGGACGTACCGCCGAATTGCTCAACACGTGGGGCGTGAGGTCTCCACAGTACATCGATGTTGTCGCCAGTGGTCGGCGGAAGGTGCACGTGCCCGTCGACCTGGGACCGGACCGCAGCGACGCACGGATGCACGCCAAGACCGTAGGAGACCGCACCGCCACTTCCCAGCAAATTAGGGACACTGTTGCTCCTGGGGTATCGGCGAGGACCATTCGCAACCGTCTCCATGAAGCTGGGCTACGGTCCCGCACACCGTTAGGCCGTCTTCCGCTCACGCCCCAACATCGTGCAGCCCGCCTCCAGTGGTGTCGCGACAGGCGTGAATGGAGGGACGAATGGAGACGTGTCGTCTTCAGCGATGAGAGTCGCTTCTGCCTTGGTGCCAATGATGGTCGTATGCGTGTTTGGCGCCGTGCAGGTGAGCGCCACAATCAGGACTGCATACGACCGAGGCACACAGGGCCAACACCCGGCATCATGGTGTGGGGAGCGATCTCCTACACTGGCCGTACACCACTGGTGATCGTCGAGGGGACACTGAATAGTGCACGGTACATCCAAACCGTCATCGAACCCATCGTTCTACCATTCCTAGACCGGCAAGGGAACTTGCTGTTCCAACAGGACAATGCACGTCCGCATGTATCCCGTGCCACCCAACGTGCTCTAGAAGGTGTAAGTCAACTACCCTGGCCAGCAAGATCTCCGGATCTGTCCCCCATTGAGCATGTTTGGGACTGGATGAAGCGTCGTCTCACGCGGTCTGCACGTCCAGCACGAACGCTGGTCCAACCGAGGCGCCAGGTGGAAATGGCATGGCAAGCCGTTCCACAGGACTACATCCAGCATCTCTACGATCGTGTCCATGGGAGAATAGCAGCCTGCATTGCTGCGAAAGGTGGATATACACTGTACTAGTGCCGACATTGTGCATGTGTCTATGTGCCTGTGCCTGTGGTTCTGTCAGTGTGATCATGTGATGTATCTGACCCCAGGAATGTGTCAATAAAGTTTCCCCTTCCTGGGACAATGAATTCACGGTGTTCTTATTTCAATTTCCAGGAGTGTATTCAAAAAATTCTTTTAGATCTGGCAGAAATGATCGCTTAGCTTTTTACCAATTTTGTATGGCATATTCTGATAATTTAGCTTTTTACATTAATATTTAATACTAGATGGGGCAAATAAAAGTGGCCCGCGTGATCGACAACAGTTATGAGCGTAGTGCGGGCTGTGTCAGTGTGAGTGAAGCAGAGAAAAGGGGGCGTGGCACTCACAGTGGAGCAGCGGTTGTTTGTTCTGGAAGTTTACGTGACAATAGAGTCGTGGAACTGGTCTGGTCAGTTGTTTGCTGAGAAGTTCAATGGTGTCAAAGTGCCAGCAAAGAATGCAATGCAACGTTTAGTCCGAAAATGGCGTCAGATAAGATCTGTTTCTGAAACGTGACCGCACAGCAGAAAATGTGGCAGCAGTTTATCAGAAAAGGCTTCAGTGGCTACTAAATCAATACGACGCCTGTCGCAAGAAGCCGGTATATCACGTCGATCATGCAGAAGAATACTCTGCCTGGACCTGCACCTGCATCCCTATCGAGTGTCTTTCATGCATTAAAACCAGCAGATGCTCCTCAGCGCCTTTAGTTTTATAGGTGGCTGTTCACTGAGATAGCAATGGACGGCTTGGACATAGATTTGTACTTTATGTCTGATGAAGCCTGGTTACCCCTGAGTGGCTATGTCAACTCACAGTATCACAGATTCTGGGCAGCAGAGAATTCGCGTAACTTCCGCGAAACACCGTTCCGTGATCAGAAGTTTGGGGTTTGGTATGCAGTGTTTGCACGCCATATTAGTGGTTCCACCTTCTTTCACCATACTCTGACTTCGGTGCATTATATTGCCAACCTTTTGAAACAATTTGTTTCATTAATCGAGGAGGAAGAGACCTACAGTTAATTCCAACAGGATGGAGCAACTGCTCATACAGCTGGCAGCACATTTACACAGCATTCGCGATAGAATTGCTAGCAGTGGTCAGTCTTGTCGCAGCCATAGCTGGCCACCCAGGTCAACTGATCTGTCAGTGTGCGATTACTTTGTGTGGGGAGCCCTCAATTGTAAAGTCGTCAAGAACTGCAGTTGAAAATGTCGGATGGGATTGCAGAATCTCCAGTAGTCCACCTTCGATTCGCTTTCAGCAGCTAGCTGACCAGGACCCAGACGTGCCAAGAGATATATAGTGGTCACTTTCAACATCTGCTATAATTAGGTTAGTACTGTATTTCCTTTCCTCCGCTGTGTTTCTTTGCACCCTGGAACTCTGTTCTCCAGGCTACTTTTATTTGCCCCATCCTGTACCTATACTCATATTATTTCTCCTCATTAAGCCATTTTCTCTCGTAAATAATTTACGCTGGCGGTTAATTTAATTTAAGCACATGAAATGTAGTGTTTCGCGTCAACATCTTCATCACGGACATTGCATTTGTTTTGTTTCTTTTTTAGGAAAGAGTGCCAGTTAGCTAATATCCCAGTCATGGATTTCAACAAGGATTCTGCAAAATATAAGGAAAGGACTATGTTCGCTTTATTTATTGCGTAATAACTGATAACAGTGCATACACAAGCGGCTATGTTTTCCTTTTTCTAATAACTGAATCGTCGGTGTACAGCTATAATTGGTCTTCGGGAGAAGTTTCCGGGTAGTATATGCGAGAGGAAACGATTAAAAAAAAAGGAAATGAAGAAATATGACCTCTGTAGGAGTTCCTCTCACGCAAATCTTGTTAGGCCGGCGTCCGAGCGGCAGGGAGCATGTCTTACGCCCAGCAGGCCCCAGTTCAGGGAGTCGGCTGTGCTGGACGGCGCGCGCAAGGGCTGCCTGCTCGCAGGGGCAGTGCGCGGAGTAGCTGGTGCCCTGGCCTTAATTAGCGCAGCGCCTAATGAATGCCGCCGCAGGCACCGCGAAGCAAAGGCTCTTGCTGGCCATTGTTCGCTCGCCAGCGACCGCTGAGGAGGGCCACGTCTCACAATCGATAAGAAAAGGGGCACCTACCTTGTAATCTTTACCGACCTGTTTGGATACATCATAAGACTCGTACATCTTTGCTATCTCTACCCTCCCGATGGATATTGGGTGCTTTAAACCGTCATTAAATGACTCTGTACGACATTGTGAAGTTTACGTTCCATTTTAATCACATTTATTGTAATTAAACTCGCTCATGATGACCAGTTTGAAGGCAGTAACACACAGGTAATATAACAGAGGTCAGGAGTTCACATAGGCTCTAAGATACCTTTCGAAGATTAGGAAGTGGCCAGTCCCAACAAAACCTGTGCTTGAATAACATACTTTTGACTGTAATACTCACTATAACTAAAGCTTTTGGAACTTCCTGGCTGATTCGAACTGTGTGCCGGACCGAGACTCGAACTCGGGACCTTTGCCTTTCGCGGGCAAGTGCTCTACCACCTCTTTTTTTTAAATTTTATTTTTCTCGTTATAGTTCGTTGCGTTTGTTTGGGGCGGACGTTCCATGACACCCACACAAGTTCATCCTTGATCCGTTTACTCAGTTTTTTTATTTATTTTTATTTTTTTATTACAGAAGGTCGCTAACCCTCTGACTGAACACGCTGAACTACCGTGCCGGCCTGTGTCGGTAGAGCACTTGCCCGTGAAAGTCAAAGGTGTCGAGTTCGAGTCTCGGTCCGGCACACAGTTTTAATCTGACACGAAGTTTCATATCGGCGCACACTCCGCTGCAGAGAAAAAATTACATTCTAAAATGTTTGGCTTGAGAGCATGAACAAACCGACATCATTGATGAATGGCCTACCCAAATCGAGATGGATCAGCGACATTACGTTCAGCGGTCGTTCGTCCTTGCGGATAGGAAACAGAAGATGTTGATATGGTACGCAAGAGCATCCATGGAAAGGTAGTAGAATTGGTATCGATTATTAAAGGTAATAGTAATACCCAGATAGTACTACCAGAAAGTTGATTAAAACGTAAAGTGAACAGCAACCACATCCTAAATGGAATATATGTGTACCTGCTTATGTGGGTGGTATAGTGCTTGCCTCCCGTGCAGAGGGCCCGGGTTCGATTCCCGGCCGGGTTGGAGATTTTCTCTGCTCGTGGACTGGTTGTTGTGTTGTCATCATCATTTCATCCTCACCACTGGCAGCCACGCGGGGTAGCCGTGCGGTCTAGGGCGCCTTGCCTCGGTTCGCGCGGATGCCCGCGTCGGAGGTTCGAGTCCCCCCTCAGGCATGGGTGTATGTGTTGTCCTTCGTTTAAGTTAGTTAGATTAAGTAGTGTGTAAGCATAGGGACCGATGACCTTAGCAATTTGGTCCCATAGGAACTTGGCCCCATCCTCATCACCGACGCGCAAGTCGCCCAGTGTGGCGTCGACTGACACAAGACTTGGCACTGGGCGACCGAACTTCCCCGGATGGGGCCTCCGTGCCAACGATACCATACGCTTATTTCATTTCACTGGAATATATATCTTAAGGATAGGTTGGAAGCCAGTGGTGGTGCAGTACTTATTGGAGTAAAGAATTCGATAATATCTTGTGAGTTTATTACGGATTCCGAGTGTGAAATAGTCTGGGCGAAATTAAAAATCTTAGATGGGCCAAACACGGTAATCGGACGCTTTTGTAGACCGACTGCGATAGGAGCTGTAGTGGCAGAGCCGGCCGGAGTGGCCGTGCGGTTCTAGGCGCTACAGTCTGGAGCCGAGCGACCGCTACGGTCGCAGGTTCGAATCCTGCCTCGGGCATGGATGTGTGTGATGTCTTTAGGTTAGTTAGGTTTAATTAGTTCTAAGTTCTAGGCGACTGATGACCTCAGAAGTTAAGTCGTATAGTGAGTGCTCAGAGCCATTTATTTGTAGTGGCAGAACGCTTCAGAGAAAACTATCGGAATTTCATGGATAGGTTTACTGATTACGCTACTGTAATAGGAGGAAATTAATGCAATCAAAACTGATGCCAGAGACAGGGATTCGCATGACATTATTCTGTATACCTTGTCCGAAAATTACTTCCAGCAGACAGCTATACAACCTTACCGTGAGGGTAACGCCTTAGATCTCCTAGCAACGAACACACCCGACCATTCAAAATCAGTTAACGTAGATTAATGATCGTAAGGTTGTGATAGCATCAATGACTGCAGGTGTTATAGGGACTGTTAAGGCAGGTAGCGAAATACTTTTGCTTAGCAAGGGTGCAGGATACAAATTGCAGAGTACCTGAGCAGTCAGCATCAGTTACTCAGAGCCGAAGACGATCTACAAAGGGATAAAATTCAAAAGCATTCTGCGAGTGAAAATGAAACAATGCTTTCAGAAATTTTATAATCCTCTGATACCCCATAGACAGGTGTGTTCCCAGCAAGGTTTTAAGGAGTCGATAGACCCATCGCGGTTAAATAGCCGTATTAGACAGTTTCTGCGTAGCAAAGAGAGCTTCAACACAGACATCTTTTAAGATGTCAAAACCTAGCCGACAAGCGAAACCCGAATGAAGCGAAAATGAGCGTAAAGAGAATAATGAGAAAAGCGTTCAGTGGCACTGAAAGTAAAATTTTGACCACCGACCTGAGTGAAAACCCTAAGGCGTTATGATCCAGTGTAAAATCTGTAAGTGGATCGAAATCGTCTATTGAGCTACACTGAGTCCATACTGGCACCGAACCGGAAGACGACAAAGAGAAGGTCGCAACACGATCCCTCCTGGCAATCATCGCACAAACGGCGATATTGCAGATACTGGGGAAGTGATCGCGAAATAACAAAGCAACTACAATATCGCAGTAGTGGAAAGGCGTGTGGACCAGGTGAGATGGCTGTAAGGTGCTGTAGAAATTATGGGAAAGAAGTTGCTCCCTCTCTAGCAGCGGATTATTGAAGGAACAGCGAATAGTAATTTGATACTCGAAAAAAGCGCAGGTCATTCCTACTTTCAAGAAGAGTCGTAGGACAGATGCACATAATTATAGGCCTATATAGTTGACGTCAATCTGTTGTAGAATTATAGAACATGTTTATGCTCAAGAATTATGACGGTTTTGGAGCATGAAAATCTCCTATACAAAAATCTAGTAAAATCATCAGACGATCAATTCAAATTACAAAATAATCTAGAGAGAATTTCTGTGTGGTGCGAAAAGTGGCAATTGGCACTAAAAGAAAAGTGAGAGGTCATCCTGAACGGTACTAAAAGAAATCCGATAAATTTTGGGTATACGATAAATCGCAGAAATCTAAGGGCTGTCAATTCGACTAAATACCTAGGAATTACAACACCGAGCAACTTAAATTGGAAAGTGCACACAGATAATATTGTGGGGAAGGCGAAACGAAGACTGCGCTTTGCTGGCAGAACACTTAGAAGAAGCGACAAACCCATTAAAGAGACAGCCTACATTACACTTGTCCGCCCACTGCTGGAATATTGCTGCGCGGTATGGGATCCTTATCAGGTAAGATTGACGGAGGACATCGAAAAAGTTCAAAGAAGGGCAGCTCGTTTCACGTTATCGCGCAATAGGGGTGAGAGTGTCACTGATACGATACGCGAGTTGGGCTGAAACAAAGGCGTTTTCTTTGCGGCGATATCTGTTTACGAAATTTCAGTCACCAACTTTCTCTTCCGAATACGGAAATATTTTGTTGACACCCACCTACGTAGGGAGAAATGATCATCATAATAAAATAAGAGAAATCAGAGCTCGAACGGAAAGATTTAGGTGTTCCTTTTTCCCGCGTGCCATTCGAGAGTGGAATGGTAGAGAAGTAGTATGAAAATGGTTTGATAAACCCTCTGCCAGGCACTTAAGTGTGAATTGGAGAGTAACCATGTAGATGTAGATTCCGCAAGCAGAGATCTTGCGAAACTCAGCTCGCTCTATTCCTCCATAAGATGGAGGCAACGGCGCTTCCTTGACTTCAGGAAGGCATCTGACACTTCTGCAGTGTAGTTTAGAGAAACAAATACGAGCGTACTGAATATCAGACCAGATTACTAAATATGAAGGCCACCTCTTATGCAAAAACTGTTTTTTTATGTAAACTCAAAATGTAACATCGATGTGCCATCGTCAGCGAGTGTGTGTCTTTCAAATCTATAAATTGTGAACATATTTTAAGTGATAACTATTCTGTGAAAATAAGGCCGAAAAACAATTTTTGCTTGTTACCTTACTTCGTCTGCATTGGTTGAGCAGAACCCTGTGTTCGTTATCGGATACTGGGAGCTGGTCGGTATTCGCATAACAGTTGGTTCTCACATCCTGCAACATTGTAATGCAAACACGACCACTGCAAGAGCAGCCAAACCAAATGATTAATATATCGAAAAATATGTGTAAATAGCTTCAAGACTTTCCTACAGATAAAACTCAAAGTCGTTAACAATATAAAATCTGCAGATGTATAGGTAATTTTAAGAGTAACCGATTTAATGTGATAGACTTTTACTTTTTACAATGCATAGAAATTATCTAACGAATAACATCGGAAGCTCCATGAGGTTGTTTGCAGATGAGATGCGGTTGTGTATAAGAAAGCAGAAACGTCGGAAGAGTGTAGAGTACTGCAGAAAGAGCTGCAGAGAATTGATGAATCGTGCAGGAACTGCCAGCTGACCCCGGACGTAAGTAAATATAATATACTGCACAAACGTAGAAGTAATCCACTACTGTACAATTACACTATTAATGAAGTGCTGAAACCGGAACTATCTTAAAATATGTAAGAGGTAACATAAAGTAACCTAAAGTGGAATGACACAGAAGATAAATAGCAGGAAAACCAATATAACACTGACATTCATAGACACAATCTTAAGAAAATGTAATTTAACCACGAAACATTTGTTCGACCGATTATAGTGCATTGTGCTTCATGCTGGGATCTTTACCAGGTTGGATTAATAGAAGAGATAGGCTAGATCCAACGAATAGCGGCGCGTTTCGTCAGGGAATCATTTAGCGGGCGCGAGAGCGTTACGGAGATGCTTAGCAAACTCCAATGGCAGACGCTGCAAGAGAAGCATTGTGCATCACGAGGTGATTTACCGCTGAAATTCCTAGAGTGTACGTTACGCAGAGAGTAGGGCAACACTACTTCCTCCCAGATACGTCTCGCTAAATTATCACAACGAAAAAACTCGAGAAATTAGAGCTAATACAGAGCGTTACCGACAGTTGTTCTTCCCATTCATTATTCGCGAATGGAATGTGGAAGTGAGGTTGATGTAATGTGTCCAGAAGTACGCTTAGCAATATACCGTAAGGTGGCTTGTGTAGTACTGATGTACATTTCGAGATATAGATTATATATATTGATTTTACTGCTAGAATGCGAAACGCGAACTGACTCTACGAACACTGATGCTCGCACAGGACTGACAGACACATATGTTAGTGTGTTAAATGAGGAGTGACAAGTGACTGTCGCTTTGTCCTCGATCGATGTCTAAAGATGTGTGTATGATAGACATTACATAATGCTGGGAAACGAGGTAATTACATATTGAATAATAAGGTGAAATAGAAAAGAAGGAAAGAAAAATAAGCAGGAAACTCTTAGGACCGAAATATGAGAATGGTAAATGGAAATTAAGAAGTAATAAAGACACTTATGAAAAATAGAGCGAATCAGATACGATGAGGAAGAGAAGAGTTCATTCTATGGACACCTAAAAATGATAGATAAAAACAGGATAATAAAAAGAATTTTTAACTTCTTTGACAGAAACCCTAAAACACCAATGACATGGATAAAAGAAGTTAATTCAGACCAGAGGGAAATGGAAATAATGGAGGAAGAAATAGGAGAAAGGGAAAGATTTAGAGTAAAAGTAAACGGTTTCAAGGGCTTTCAGGAGAAAATAAAAAAAAGAACAAGTGCAACATGAACAGAAGAAAGAAGATAAAAACGTGGGGAAAGACTGAAAAATTACTGGAAAGAAAGAAAGAAAGGAGAAAAGGAAGAACACATAAGTTATTTCGTGTGGTCCTTAGTAAGCCAAACAAATTTTAAAAAAAAATAATCTAAAAGACAGGAAAAATGGGCATTAGACAACGAACTAATTTGGTTTAGCTCTAAGCTGTATGGTCTTAGACTGGTAAAATTGTAGCCATTGTTTTAAAAGGTGTAAGCTTTTCTAACCAACTGGATCTACAACAAGTTTTCTAACAATTTTCTGGGAACTCCAATTTACTAACTGAAACATTTACAAACTAAATTGTTATTCTACTAAAGCAATTTATTTTAGGAATCTCAAAATTTAGAGCTTGTGAGTCGACCGCTACCTGGAAAGACGGAAGGAAGAGAGAGGAAGAAAAGAATAAAGACTGTAATTACTCTCGACTCCTCATGGATCAACGACTTAATTTTCCGGAGAAGATTCGATCCAGAAACAGTATTATCGACAAATAATGCTGAAACTGATTAAGCATTGTAGTTTAGCTCAGAATTATAGTGAAAAGATTCACTAAGTTAAAGACGTGCAATGTCTTAATTCTGAAAAGTATATGCATGACGCGATCGCCAGTCGCCTTATGCTGTACAATAAATTAAATGTTGACTTCGTTTCTGAGAGACTGCAGGTAGATTGTCGTACAAATAAAATAAAATGTTCTGATAAATAAGCATGTCATATTGCGCCAATGTCGAACAAGTCCCACGTCTGAAATTTTGCGTCTTCTCTCATGCAATAGCTGTAGATGAAAAGCTGATAATTACAGAGCATTACCGTACAAGTATATAGTCTAGTTATGCAATAAATAGACCAGATAAACATTCAGTATGTTATTCCTTCTTGACAGACTAATCCTTTGATGCTTACAGAATGGTATCCGGGACAAGAAAGCGAGAAGCAGCAAGGCTTTTCCTCGATGCTCGCAGAGGAAAGTGAAGGACGTGCCTTTCTTCATTTATAAGTGATTTTATTACAAGCAAATTAAATATCACTAGCGGGCTCTTTGTTCGCCTTTCTTATGAAACACGTTTTAAACCTTACATAAAGAGGACAGGAAAAGAAACCTATATATGGGGGTCTTATACGCTGCGAAAGGCAACAAATGAATTGTTAAACAATTATAATTTTAGATCCAGACATTCTACAAATCAACAATTTCCAATAAAGGAACTTTTCAAGCACGCAGTTTAAAAAGAAATTATATTTCTTCAGAAAGACGGGACTTATTTAAACATAAGGTACGTCAGTCTTCGAACAGTTATTAGTGGGTTGGAATTCTGCAGTGCACGTGATTTTAGTGAATAGCAATTTTTGAATATATCATGAAAGGAAATGCTTCTTCATGAACTGTTTGGACTGTAATTAGAATTATACAGGGTGTTACAAAAAGGTACGGCCAAACTTTCAGGAAACATTCCTCACACACAAATAAAGAAAAGATGTTATGTGGACATGTGTCTGGAAACGCTTAATTTCCATGTTAGAGCTCATTTTAGTTTCGTCAGTATGAACTGTACTTCCTCGATTCACCGCCAGTTGGCCCAATTGAAGGAAGGTAATGTTGACTTCGGTGCTTGTGTAGACATGCGACTCATTGCTCTACAGTACTAGCATCGAGCACGTCAGTACGTAGCATCAACAGGTTAGTGTTCGTACGCTTCTCAACAACAGATTCGCTAACCGATGAATTGGTAGAGGCGGACCAATTCCATGGCCTCCACGCTCTCCTGACCTCAACCCTCTTGACATTCATTTATAGGGGCATTCGAAAGCTCTTGTCTACGCAACCCCGATACCAACTGTAGAGCCTCTTCGTGCTCGTATTGTGGACGGCTGTGATTCAATACGCCATTCTCCAGGGCTGCATCAGCACATCAGGGATTCCATGCGACGGAGGGTGGATGCATGTATCCTCGCTAACGGAGGACATTTTGAACATTTCCTGTAACAAAGTGTTTGAAGTCACGCTGGTACGTTCTGTTGCTGTGTGTTTCCATTCCATGATTAATGTCATTTGAAGAGAAGTAATAAAACGAGCTCTAACATGGAAAGTAAGCGTTTACGGACACATGTCCACATAACATATTTTCTTTTTTTGTGTGTGAGGAATGTTTCCTGAAAGTTTGGCCGTAACTTTTTGTAACACCCTGTATAGCTTCAGATGCTGACGGGCGTTGATATATATGAACGGGGACAGGTGAAAATGTGTGCCCCGACCGGGACTCGAATCCGGGATGTCCCGTTTACATTGCAGACGCTCTATCCATCTGAACCACCGAGGGCACAGAGGATAGTGCGACAGCACGGACTATCTCGCACGCCTCCCGCGAGACGCACATTTTTACCTTATATGTCCACACACTACATTCGTAGTGTCCCTACTCAACACGATCATTACTCGTGGAAGACATTCTTACCGAGTCCCGTAAGAGTTCCGGTAATACGTGTGCATCCGCACAGAATTAGGTCATGGCCGGTATTGCCAGGACTATATACTTATATATGGATATGGTGTCTGTTCTTTCGGACATGTATATAGTTCTGGCAATACCGGCCATGGCCTTCTTCTGTGCGGATATACACATATTACCCGAACTCTTACGGGACTCGGTAAGAATGTCTTCCACGAGTAATGAGTGTGTTGGGTAGGGACATTATGAATGTAGTGTGTGGACGTATAAGGTGAGAATGCGGGTCTCGCGGGAGGCGTGCGCGAGATAGTCCCTGCAGTCGCACTATCCTCTGTGCCCTCGGTGGCTCAGATGGATAGAGCATCTGCCCTGTAAGCAGGAGATCCCGGGTTCGAGTCCCGATCACCACACACATTTTCACCTGTCCACTTTCATACATGTCAACGCCCGTCAGCAGCTGAAGGTATTAATATATAATTCTAATTTCATTGTAGACGGCTGCAGTTCATCAATGGTATCTGTTCTTCCGGACATAAGTTCAAATGGATCAAATGGCTCTGAGCACTATGGGACGTAACTGCTGTAGTCATCAGTCCCCTAGAACTTAGAACCACTTAAACCTAACTAACCTAAGGACATCACACACATCCATGCCCGAGGCAGGATTCGAACCTGCGACGTAGCGGTCGCGCTGTTCCAGACTAGCGCCTAGAACCGCTCGGCTACTCCGGCCGGCCGAACATAAGTGTTTAGACTGTTGTCATGAGTACTTTATAAGCGATGCTCTGAATGACAAAAACCTGAAAATTCAGTTTGAATAAGAAAGTGGAGGTTTCATATATTCAAAGTATACGTGATAAATGTGATACAGAGAGCATAAAAGAAGAAAAATACCATATTTGTGTTAGAAGTGGTATTTTAAGAAATAGAGCTATTCCATTTTAAATGAAATGTGGGTATTAAACAATTGAGAGAATATAAGCTTTTGAAATATAGTGCTACAAAAGAAAGCAGAACATTAGATGGATAGATCGAATAACTAATCAAGAAGTATTGAACACGGTAGGGCAAAAAAGAAATCCAATGCATAACCTGCCTAAGAGAAGGGATTTATCGTGTAAGGGTACAGATATCGATCCTTAAGGTTAAGTATCGAAGCTACCTTTACACTCTTTTGCCACAACGCAGCGGCATCGCTGACGGGGATGCCCCATCCTTCTAGAACAGTGAGATTGGCGTCTGGATATCTTTTGGAGCTAACAAGGGAACCTTCCCATCGCACCCCCCTCAGATTTAGTTATGAGTTGGCACAGTGGATAGGCCTTGAAAAACTGAACACATATCAATCGAGAAAACAGGAAGAAGTTGTGTGGAACTATGAAAAAAATAAGAAAATATACAAACTGAGTAGTCGATGCGCAAGATAGGCAACATCAATGATAATGTGAGCTCAGGAGCGCCGTGGTATCGTGGTTTGCGTGAGCAACTGTGGAACTGGAGGTCCTTGGTTCAAGTCTTCCCTCGAGCGAAAATTTTAATTTTTTATTTTCAGACGATTATTATCTGACAAACTCTTAAGTTTTCATCGCTTTTTGGGAATGATTATCACATCCACAAGAAAACCTAAATCGGGCAAGGTAGAAGAATCTTTTTACCCATTCGTCAAGTGTACAAGTTAGGTGGGTCGACAACATATTCCTGTCATGTGACGCACATGCCGTCACCAGTGTCGTATAGAATATATCAGAGGTGTTTTTCTGTGAAGGAATCGGTTGACCTATGACCTTGAGATCAAATATTTTCGATCCCCATTGGAAAGGCACGACCTTTCGTCTGCTAATCGCACGGTTTTGCGGTGCGGTCGCAAAACAGAGACATTAAATTTATTACAGTGAACAGAGACGTCAATGAACGAACGGACAGATCATAACTTTGCGAAAATGAAAGAAGTAAACTTTTCACACGAGGGGAGACTTTAACCAAGGACCTCTCATTCCGCAGCTGCTCACGCTAACCACGGGACCACGGCGCTCCTTGAGCCCACGCTCTCCTTGATGTTGCCTATCTTGCTCATCGACTACTCAGTTTGTATATTTCGCTTATTTTTTTCATAGTTCCACACAACTTCTCCCTGTTTTCTCGATTGATCTGTGTTCAGTTTTTCATGGCCTATCCATTGCGCCAACTTACAACTAAATCTGAGGGGGGGGGGGTGCGATGGGGAGGTTCCCTTGTAAGGAGTGAATCAGTCGAGCTGGAACAGACTGCAGGGCTGGTTCCGGGAACTTGTGCACCGCACATCGCGCATAAAAAAGTGAATTAGTTTTGTGATACTGCAGAATACTTTCAGTCGAGCGCCCGAAAGAGAAACATATTACTTATAGTCGCTCCGGAGTTAAAACGCGAGTGGAAGCTTATGTGTGTGAGCAAAGTTAGAATTTTGAAGCTCGGAATTGTATTTCGTATCCGGGAAAATTGTTACGTAATAAAAAGGCAATCGTACGGTAACGAACTGGCAAAGATAAACTGATACAAGCACGTGATAAATTAGTGACTGCAACTGAACTGCAATTGTAGTGTGAATGCAATCTGAACTAGAAGGGAAGAGTTGCTTGAATTTAACGTGGAAGAAATAACGGTAGCCTCCAAAAGTGTTTACATACAAAACCTCTTCATTATTAGTAGAATGCACAACAGAACCACGGAACAGTGTGCGGTACGCTCAGGGTCAGAGCCACACGTAGCTTCGGAGTAAGTTCGGCCTCTGTAACTGTCTACGTATTAATGTCCGATGCCTAATTTTTGCAACCACAGACTACAGCAAGTATTGAACACCTATATTCATAAAAAACGATAAAGTAGTAGGGGTGACTGACAGTTGATAGGGCGCCTCCTGAAGCATCAAGGAATCGCAGTTCGGTATTCGAAGGAAGTGTGAACGGTAAACGTTAGAGGGAAACCAAGTCTCGATCGCAGTGAACAAATTCATTTGGATGTGGACTGCATTAGTTATTCCGAGATGAAGAGGCTTACAGGATATAGTCGTGCGTGGTGGGCTGCATCAGGCCAGTAGTCTTCTGGCTGAATACCACAAAAACGACAATGCTAAACAAATATCTTGGTAATGGTTGTTTTATTATCATTCAACGCAAAACAAAACCATACTGCTACACTTCAACATGGCGTAATCAGTGTTGCCACCATACTATTTATTAGAATCGACCATCTGAAACTAATGCTCCTGGTACTTTGCTGGTAACGAGCAGAACTGACGGAAAGTTCTCCAGGACTGCTGCCCACAACTACCCGCTTTCAGCTGGGGCGGCTTGTTCTAGTCGCTTGTGACGTGATTCCAACGAAGTCACGCGCCAGCATTATGAATTTTCTGAGCCCGCATCTCGTGGTCGTGCGGTAGCGTTCTCGCTTCATATGCCCGGGTTCCCGGGTTCGATTCCCGGCGGGGTCAGGGATTTTCTCTGCCTCGTGATGGCTGGGTGTTGTGTGCTGTCCTTAGGTTAGTTAGGTTTAAGTAGTTCTAAGTTCTAGGGGACTGATGACCGTAGCAGTTAAGTCCCATAGTGCTCAGAGCCATTTGAAACATTTGAATTTTCTGATGAAGTATATGATCATTTTTACAATGTGCAATTGCACTGAAGTCCAATTTTCAATGGATCAAAACAGAATTCGGAATCCCTCACAGACTGCCGATTCTATTTGCTTGCAAATTACGAGGGTTATTCCAAAAGTAAGGTCCGATCGGTCGCGAAATGGAAACGACTATGAAAATCCGATAAAGCTTTGCACAGATGTGTTGGGTAGTGTCTCTAGTATAACCCCAGTTAGCATCACGTCGCTCTTCTCATTTCTGAGCTCGCAGTGAGTGCGTAAAGATGTCTAGAAAATAGTGTCTGCCGCCAAGTACGAGGGCCTGGTGAGAAATTTCGCCTGAAGCTATGCAGCCAACATTACATAACTGTCGTGCTGTTTCGTCTTCACGACAATTCTCAGCCGCATTCTGCAGGGGCAATGAAGATGCTCCTGCATCGTTTTCAAATGGAAATGTTAGATTACCCACAATACAGTCCGCAATTGTCTCGCCCTGCGTTTCATCTCTGGTCACATGAACCGCTGTCTTTGAAGACAACATTTTGACACAGACAACGAGGTGTAGGCCAGCGTGGAGAATTGGCGGAAAGCACTGGCGGCTGCCTTCTATGATGAGGCTATTGAAAAGTTGGTACAACGCTATGACAAAAGTCTAAGTCAGAACGGCGACTACGTAGAGAAGTAGCTGAAAGGTGTAGCTAATTGTTACAAGTAAAACATTTCGGATGTTCACTGTGGTTTCAATTTGGCAATCAATCGGATATCTCTAATATGTTGAGTAGTTTGAGTTGATACGGGGATAGAAGGGTCAAGAATGTACGAAAACCAAAATCACTACAAAATGTGAAAATCAAAATCAAACAGAACGTCGTTCATCAACTTTTATTCAAAATATCGTCTGTAGTATGTAATAAACTACCTGCATCGAAGTATTTCGACCTTCAACATGTGCTACGATACTTCAGTGACTTCACAGAAAGTCTCACAAAGTTGGTTGTGGCGTCTTCTACACCAGTCTTGTGGAATTAGTTCAGGGATGCAATTCCCCACAAAACCTAGTGTATCGCTACAAGTAAGAGATAAATCAGGTTACCCTCCATTCAGAGGCTGTTGCACGCAGCGACCGTTATTTTGATTAGTAAATAATAGATTTCAGCTATCAGTCGTCCTTTGGAATTTTTATTGGCAGTTCTAGATTTCAGCTAGAAACTAGCCATTCTCAATGCACTATCCTTTTTTGGTCAATGCATGTAATGCCTGTTGGTCTGGCTTTGTATTCTATGAACTGTGTACAAAGCCAGACCAACAGGCATTACATGCATTGACCAAAAAAACATAGTGCATTGAGAATGGCTAGTTTCTAGCTGAAGGCTAGATCTACCAATAAAAATTCCAAAGGTCGACTGATAGCTGAAATCTATTATTTACAAATATAAGAGATAAATGTTACTAAATCTGTGCATAATTACTGAAAGGGAAACCAAGTACGAAAATGAAGTATATATGAAGACTGAAGCAACGAATGACAATCTGTACCAAGGCTGGGTTCGAACCTGGGTTTTTGGATCCCTAGGCAGATGCACAAACCACTACACCGTACTGGAAAAACGGTTTTGCATAGTGGGAATTTGGACTGAGGAGGGAGGCATGCTAGGGTAGTCGTGGATTCGTGAAAAGCCACTGTGCCAGGGTGGCGTAGTGGTTAACGCATTTGCTTAGTGAGCAGGGAGGCTCAGGCTCTAATACCAGCGTTGGTACAAATTTTCATTCGTCTCTTCAGTCTGCATTCAAACATCATACATGTACGAGACTTGAAAAGGCCTCTGGAACCATATAGTTTCATTTGATCAAACACAAAAATGTGAATCACATTTACGAAGCTGATAAAGTAAATGCAAGTAAAGAGTATTGGTACGCAAAGTGACAGTAAATTTGTATAGTAGCCAAAGATGTCTGTTATGCTGAATCAAAACTAAGTTTTGTTTTCTGAAAATTTTTGTTGAGGTCGACAAAGATCATTCTTTCTTAATCAGTTGGTTAGCTATATATCGAGGGCTCAAATTGACACTTGATGTATGGAGTGCAGAGTATTCAATGCAATTATAACAATCATATTATGAGGGCATGCTGAAAAGTAATGCCTGAGATTGTTTTATTCTATTCTCAATATCGGTTGAGTTATCATGCATATTACTCGATCGACTTTCTCGCTTCACTGAGGGAAGATGCAACGCTCTGCCGCTATAGGTTGTCCAATGGTAGTGTGTAACGTGCTAGTGTATAACGTAACAACACATGGAGGTGCGTGAGAAACAGCGTTCTTTAATAGATTGTCTTACGGCAGAAAACGTGCCTCCAACTGAAATCCATAGAAGGATGAAAGCTGCCTACGGTGGTGATTGTAGAGACTGTGCACTGTGGTGCTACCCTCAACGTGTGTGACAGAGCTCGGAGTAGATGACCGCGTACGACAACTGTTTCCAAAATTTAAAGAACACCGTAGAGGACTTCACTTTGAGTGACGAATTCGGTGAAAGTAGAGATGAGGTTGTGGCTCCAACAACCAAGTCATACATTACAGAATGAAATTTTTACTCTTCAACGTATTGCGTGCGGATATGAAATTTCCTGGCAGATTAAAACTGCGTTCCCAGGATACGGCAGTGGGTCGGCGTATCTGGCCGTTCCTAGGGGAGAGTTGCATGTGGCGATACTCGTGACATCACGGGCAGACAAACACATTAACTAAAATTTAATCTCAGAAAAATAAAAAAAAAAGCTAAGCAGTGGACCGCGCAATTCCCCCTGCATACATTCAGGTCGCTCGCCTGGAAATGTTTGTACTCCGCATTGTTCTAGACACGATCAAGAATGAAACAGGTCGGGTACTCTTGAACTACAGGGGTGATTGTTGGTCAAGCTGCGTAAATAGTTGGAAAAAGTGCGATGATATGTGACTGAATGAGTGTGTTGTGAGCTTCCACTATATGGCAGCAAAAGCCAAATGTGGAATGTGGAGGATTGCGGAAAAGGTGACCGCGAAACCATGTGATAGCATGGTGCTTAGCGGGGGAAAATGAGAAGTGCATGGAAGGAGTAGGAGATGGGGTTGGAGCGCTGCTAGCGGGGCCCGGAGGTAGCAGTCCAATATACATTGTGATAGGAAAGCGTTATGTACCATAGTACATGTGAGGTAGTGCTCTTCAGTATCTTTGCAGAGGCAACTTGTACGAAGTGGCGACGCATTCAGTCTGACACGGTATAGTCGTTGCCTGTTGGGAAACTAGTTGTTGACAGTGTGGTACCAATAAGCTCTTATTGTCTGGTGGAAGAAAAGTAGCACGGACAGTCTTCCACACTGTCGATCATTGGATGTCCAGGTGATGTGTCCGTGATGTCTTGGGTTGTGTGTGCGTCAACAACATCTTATAAAAAATCTTTCACCCTCGTTGGGTTCGTTGTTGAAAGAGCATCATGTACGTAATAATCTGGACAAAATAGAGAAGTGGGACACAGGCTGGAGCAATGTGCGCCACGTTGATCAGTGGGGCAGGTGAGACCGGCATGAATATTTCCAAAATGCAGTGAGTAGGGGCTAGTGAACGTTCCCACCAACTCCTCAACAACTTCTGAACAAGGACAATATCGAGACCAGCTTTTGTGAGAGGGAGTGTGGGGGTGAGGGTCTCTTATGGATTCTGAAAATAGCGCCAGCCAAATCGAAGTACCTATGGGCCTGTTGGAGTTGACGTCCAAATATCGATGGTAAAGGGTGTTCTTGGGTGATATGGACCAATTTAGGTCTGGCTATGCAGGAAGTTGTGGTGAAAGAACTGATGGACTGCTGCAACTGACTGTACGTTGTGACGACGATTTGCTGTTTGGAGCCGGTAATTTGATTTGAAGGTAATAGTATTGTCATAATGGGAAACAGTAGTGGTCCCTCATCTTGGAGTTCTCTTCGATTATTTAATATCATCGATGTGGTAACGTTGAGGGACTACCTGACGATTGTCCTTAATGTTGGATCCACGCTATGGCTTCGTGTATTTTCATGGGCGAGCATGCAAGAAGCAGGAGATTATCCTCCCAGGCCTGACAGCCGAATGTGTGGTTGCGTAATGTTAAGTCCCATAAGACGGGGTAGGAGGCCATTGATGAGAGGCTGCGTATAAAATAGTAGACAAAATGCATCACTGCCTGACCAAACGCTGGACAGGGATCAGTCGAACCAATCGCCTGTTCACCTGGACCATAGACATGGCATCGAAAAGTAAGTGGCGAATGGCATACATGAATGGCGGGGGAACACATCCGTTCTGCCACCGACAGGAGGAAATGGTAGCAGACTTGGTCGAAGTAGCTGCTGAAACCTATTGACACCAGTGCTGCACGGAGGCAGCAGGACACAGCCAGCATAATAAGGTCGCAACATTCACCTGTGGTCATCTGGACAGTAGCAATGCAGCCTCGCGATGTTTGTCGGAAAAAAGTGGGTGATGTGCGTTTTCCTGTTGGTTTGTGCATTGGTGTGAAAATTCCGTTGACAGTGTCTGTTGGTACGGAGAATGAGGCATTGAATAACTCCTGGAAAATCTCGGTAGGACGTGGAACGATCAAAGCGCTGAAAGTATGATAAAAAATCCACTGGATGGTAGTTGGGGTCCGGGGATTTACTTTTAGCGCCTTTGGCTACCGTGTCCTAAGCCTCGCCTTCTGTAATCGCTACCGCCAAGTATGCTAACTCTGTGTTGTTAAAGGTGTAGGTGAGGATTTGGAGAATTAGTCGGAAACCGCCGCTGCAGGCAGTTCGTCATTGTAAAATCGTTGGTAAAGATGAGCGAAGGCTGAGACGACCACTGCTTGAGTGTTGACACGATTGCCATCCCGAGTGGTAAAAATAGACTAGGAAACGTCGTCGACGATGATGGTCAGATATTAAGCATGGATAGAGGCTTCTCACTGGTTGTATCTTGACGGCGTGGCTACATCACCACGCCTCGTAGCCTCTTGAGTTGAAAGGACAGAAGTTTCGCTTTGGTGTGTTGGTATCAGCGATGGACGTCAGACGACGGTGGGAGGGCATCAGGTTCTCGTAGGATGGTGTAATAATAGTGCTTAGTATGCTGGTACTATTCTGTTGCATGTTTGCTGCACTGAATGAACTCCTTGATCGCCAACTTCGGAAGTGCCTCCATCACAGCAATGTTGAGGTGTACCGAGAAATACTTTGCTTGCAGTTGCGTTGCCGACAAACCAGGTCGTTAAGATAGGTATTGAGCTTCCAGGGATCTGGAGCACAACGAGTTGGTTTTGGTGGCAGGAGTAGAGCACATATGAATGCACAATGTTCAGGAAATTCCAGAGGCCATGTTTCTACAGAGGGCACAAGGGCTGCAGACGCATAAATCCGATCGAATGGCTTATGTAGTGGGTGCATCCAAGGTTTTTTTTGTCTATGACTTCCCATGCGTTTATGACGTGGAAACCATGTAAGGCTGGACATGCTGCGTAGCTGGGCGTCTGGTCCTTCGGATGGAGGCCACAGTTGAAATTGCCTCGTATTATGTAACAGTCATATCATCTCGCATTAAGAGCGCTATTTCTTCTCGATATAACTTAATTCGTAGATGCTGGTGTGTTGAGCCTATTGGGGCATAGAAATTAATGACCAGAGTATCAAAAAGTGTGAAGGCCGTAACCCTTTTGGAAAAGAGAACAACCACATCTTTCACTGAGATGTCTTCCGCCATGTAAAACGTCACACTACCGTCTATGTCGCCGCTGACTAATGCACATCTCTTGTAAAGCCTGATTGACCTTATGATGTCTTGAGCATGTTGCAGAACAGTTGCAGCCTTGCTGACCATATTGGTATTGAGCGTTGCGACTTTGTATGTGTGTTGTGGTGGTGCTGGGAGTGGATCTACCATTGTCAGAAGTGGTGGCCTGTGGTACTGACAAAAGTCACCACCCTGTGGATGGAAGCTCTATTGGGCATTGGTGCAGGATGGTGACAGCAACTCTAGGTGAAATGCCAACTTGTCCTCGACGTCATCGCCCCACGACCCCACATGGAGGTGACTGCGCTGTATCCATATGGTCTTCTCTTAAGACTGGAGATCTTGTGATGAATGCTCGGAGACAGTAATCTCAACTTGCTTATCTGACAGGGAACAAACATAGTAATCGATAGCCTCAAGCCAACTGTCGTGCAACGCTTTTTGTCACCATCGCCGTCGGCTGGCATGGTGGTGTGAATGTCATCCTGCTGGGCAGGAACAGCGTCATTGAAGGGAAGCAGCCTACTCACACCATATAGAATTCATATGCTTTTCATAGTGTGCCAGCCTAGTCCGCTCTAAGTAGCTATGACGTCACGAATGTTGCACAATACCTTAAACGTACAGTAAATGATCTGAAACGTTAATGGCATGTCAGGAATTATGCTAAAATAATAATGTGTTAGGTTTCAGTTTAGTAACTTTAACAGTTTTCGAAATTAGGAAGTTTTACATAAAAATCATTGGCGCAACAGGAAGGAGCTAGAAACTTCAAAATTTGTATTCGGATTCCTTTTCATTGTAATGCAATGGTAACAGTATGCTAGATCTCACAAAGTAATATTTTCGTTGAAATTTTCTTTTTTGTGTCCTAAAAGTACGGAAGCAAGATAGATTAAATAAGTGATTAGATAAAGCTAGGATGTTTAGGTTTAGGTAGAATGGAGATACGCTATAATAACAAAGATGTGAGAAGTTTCCAAAAGTTAACTATAAAACTATAGCTGAAGGGTCTCTCCAAAGGAGTTCAGAGCTCATCTATTCCATGAAGTGCAACTAAAATAATTCTCTCACCAAAAATATTTAACCTAACCACATCAGAATTTTGTTACAGATGTGCATTGTACAGATGTACCTGTGTGCTGCTAGCACAATTAAATTGAGAGCTTCATTGGTCTTCAGCGAATGAAGCAATAAATTATTTAGTAACTTCAAGTGGTGTTCTGGCCCCAGCGGCTAGTCAGGAAGACAATGTCGTTCGCTGCGCCTTCTTCGGTCCGCGCCACAGCTATATACAGGGTGTTACAAAAAGGTACGGCCAAACTTTCAGGAAACATTCCTCACACACAAAGAAAGAAAATATGTTGTGTGGACATGTGTCCGGAAACGCTTACTTTCCATGTTAGAGCTCATTTTATTACGAGGTGCATTCAAGTTCTAAGGCCTCCGATTTTTTTTCTAATTAACTACTCACCCGAAATCGATGAAACTGGCGTTGCTTCTCGACGTAATCGCCCTGCAGACGTACACATTTTTCACAACGCTGACGCCATGATTCCATGGCAGCGGCGAAGGCATCTTTAGGAGTCTGTTTTGACCACTGGAAAATCGCTGAGGCAATAGCAGCACGGCTGGTGAATGTGCGGCCACGGAGAGGGTCTTTCATTGTTGGAAAAAGCCAAAAGTCACTAGGAGCCAGGTCAGGTGAGTAGGGAGCATGAGGAATCACTTCAAAGTTGTTATCACGAAGAAACTGTTGCGTAACGTTAGCTCGATGTGCGGGTGCGTTGTATTGGTGAAACAGCACACGCGCAGCCCTTCCCGGACGTTTTTGTTGCAGTGCAGGAAGGTATTTGTTCTTCAAAACATTTTCGTAGGATGCACCAGTTACCGTAGTGCCCTTTGGAACGCAATGGGTAAGGATTACGCCCTCGCTGTCCCAGAACATGGACACCATCATTTTTTCAGCACTGGCGCTTACCCGAAATTTTTTTGGTGGCGGTGACTGTGTGCTTCCATTGAGCTGACTGGCGCTTTGTTTCTGGATTGAAAAATGGCATCCACGTCTCATCCATTGTCACAACCGACGAAAAGAAAGTCCCATTCATGCTGTCGTTGCGTGTCAACATTGCTTGGCAACATGCCACACGGGCAGCCATGTGGTCGTCCGTCAGCATTCGTGGTACCCACCTGGATGACACTTTTCGCATTTTCAGGTCGTCATGCAGGATTGTGTGCACAGAACCCACAGAAATGCCAACTCTGGAGGCGATCTGTTCAACAGTCATTCAGCGATCCCCCAAAACAGTTCTCTCCACTTTCTCGATCATGACATCAGACCGGCTTGTGCAAGCCCAAGGTTGTTTCGGTTTGTTGTCACACAATGTTCTGCCTTCCTTAAACTGTCGCACCCACGAACGCACTTTCGACGCATCCATAACTCCATCACCACATGTCTCCTTCAACTATCGATTAATTTCAATTGGTTTCACACCACGCAAATTCAGAAAACGAATGATTGCACGCTGTTCAAGTAAGGAAAACGTCGCCATTTTAAGTATTTAAAACAGTTCTGATTCTCGCCGCTGGCGGTAAAATTCCATCTGCCGTACGGTGCTGCCAACTCTGGGACGTATTGACAATGAATGCGGCCTCATTTTAAAACAACGCTCATGTTTCTATGTTTTCCAGTCCGGAGAAAAAAATCAGAGGCCTTAGAACTTGAATGCACCTCGTACTTCTCTTCAAATCACAATCATGGAATGGAAACACACAGCAACAGAACGTACCAGCGTGACTTCAAACACTTTGTTACAGGAAATGTTCAAAATGTCCTCCGTTAGCGAGGATACATGCATCCACCCTCCGTCGCATGGAATCCCTGATGCGCTGATGCAGCCCTGGAGAATGGCGTATTGTATCACAGCCGTCCACAATACGAACACGAAGAGTATCTACATTTGGTACCGGGGTTGCGTAGACAAGAGCTTTCAAATGCCCCCATAAATGAAAGTCAAGAGGGTTGAGGTCAGGAGAGCGTGGAGGCCATGGAATTGGTCCGCCTCTACCAATCCATCGGTCACCTAATCTGTTGTTGAGACGCGTACGAACACTTCGACTGAAATGTGCAGGAGCTTCATAGAGCACGAACCACATGTTGTGTCATACTTCTAAAGGCACATGTTCTAGCAGCACAGGTAGAGTATCCCGTATGAAATCATGATAACGTGCTCCATTGAGCGTAGGTGGAAGAACATGGGGCCCAATCAAGAAATCACCAACAATGCCTGTCCAAACGTTCACAGAAAATCTGTGTTGATGACGTGATTGCACAATTGCGTGCGGATTCTCGTCAGCCCACTCATGTTGATTGTGAAAATTTACAATTTGATCATCAGAATCGATGAAGTACAGTACATACAGACAAAACTAAAATGAGCTCTAACATGTAAATTAAACGTTTCCGGACACATGTCCACATAACATCTTTTCTTTCTTTGTGGGTGAGGAATGTTTCCTGAAAGTTTGGCCGTACCTTTGTGTAACACCCTGTAAATAAGAGCGCTGCAAGCTAGAGTCAGGCCCCAATTCTCTCAGCGCTCACACCGTGTCCGAAGCCGCGTCGCGTCTGTGCAGTTGCAAGGAACAGCCTTGGATGCCGTATTACGTAACTCGGTATGCACGTAACAATGAGTTCGCATTGGGGTAAAGTGTTAATTGCGGAACGACCTCAGAGATCTATTCTCAGTTTGCGTATGTCGTATTTTCGCGTGTCGCCGCAGGACAGACCTACCATTACCAGCGTGGCATTTGAGGAGTATTAACATCAAATTTTGGCGAGCATTCACTTTGAACATTTACCTCGATAATGATTATTTAACAGTTTCGTTATCTAGGGACAACAGGATCTGTGCAATACACTCTGAACAGCTCTGATAGTACAAGAACTGATAGTAGCATTGCCTGGGTAAGCAGTTGTCTGGAACTTTACGCTTTATCGTTTTCAGAATATAGTGAAAATTGTTATTTACTGTCTGGTCCCTGTCCCTATGCACTATTACCAAATTATTGTCTTGAACATTTGTCAATTCGTTACTAGGTAGTGCTAACAAGTTAAGCTCGTCGTCACTGTCATTTCTCAATTTGCTTTGCAGCCTAGTGTTACACTTTTCAAAATGGTTCAAATGGCTCTGAGCACTATGGGACTTAACATCTGAGGTCATCAGTCCCCTAGAACTTAGAACTACTTAAACCTAACTAACCTAAGGACATCACACACATCCATGTCCGAGGCAGGATTCGAACCTGCGACCGTAGCTGTCGCGCGGTTCCAAAAAATATGAAATTAAAGCAATATGAAACTACCTCCAACTCTGTTAATTGATTAAACTCGTTCCAGTCGCGAATCCCATTTTTTTATAAGTCACTTACCTCACAAAAGATCTTCATAACACTAGCTACAGCAATTACAGCAAGCAGCAACTACTTCCAGCTAAAAAAAAAAGATTCTAACTAATATAGACTAACTACCAGGAGGCATATGGTTAGCAAAAGAAAGATTTTGTTGAAGAGCAAACAATGTATTTAGAAAATTTTACCTGATTCATATGACAACCAGTTCCAAAAGTTATATAGTTGTCAATGATTCCACTACCCAGACTTTACCAACAACATCCATCCTCATTTTCTTGCGTCTCGCTTTACAATACATGTCCTACCAACACAGTCTCCACAAAGAAAAAACATGTCCATACACTTCTCTATCCACTCGTTAACTGCTAGTCCGTCCAACCACTGAATCTCTTGCCGAGGGCGCATAGCGTTGTCACTGATATTAACAGTCTGTAGCGCTGCCAACATACAAACAAGCTACAAAATTTCGACGATCTATCATGAGCAGAAATTGTAGATGTGGCCATACCCATAATTGATACTTTTCGTATAAAGAAATCATAGTTTTTCCGGACTCTCTCAAAAACCGCCCATGAGCAAATGGTGCTTTAATAAGCTGCCTAAGGTCCATACTAGGCCAAACTGAATCCAAAAGAACAAACTGATTTGCTTTGTTTTCGTGGGTTGGTGGAAACTTATAATGTTTAAATTTTTAACCTGTATTGCCAGGTAGCTACAGTAGGCTTGTTCTTCCAGTAGATATACAAATGGTCGCTAGGCGGAGTACTAACCAAAACGCCTGACCTCGCATCTTTTGTGAACAGTAGAACCTCGAGATTCGACCCCCTGAGAAATAACATTTTCGCACGCGACTTCTTGGAACATATTGAAACTGACCGAAACGAAAACATCTGTTCTTATCAGCTGAATATTTGCTACATACTGCGATGCAGGTCTATTGGAAAGTCGCCAAATGCTCGCACACAGCTCCGACGCTGTAGGTGGGGCAGGGGGGCTTATGCCTACGTCCTGTGCCCAAGAACCTTCTTCGTGAATAGGTTTGTCTGCTGGTGACAGCACATCAACATCTCTTCAGCAGCCCTTGATAATAGCCTCCACATACAAACAGGAAAACGCAACGGGAGCATTAATTTATTGTATCTATGGACCATTCCAATAAGTTCTGCTGTTCATCGTTAAATGCTAATGGAATCGTTTTCATAGTGGCAGAGATATTTAATTAATTACAGGTCAGCGAATTTGCATGAAATACACCATGCATTTACGGTGTTCCTGAAGTGCTTTTTTGCGCTGATTTCAGATCTGTTATTAGTCTTTTCTATCACGTACATTTTTTTCACGTATTAAGTAAACTCATTATTCCATAAAATGTAAGTTTCACAGATAAAATTTTTGTTGCAAGTGAGAAATTTTATTTTTGTGAGATGAAGTAGTTGTCTACATTTGTCAGTCTTATCTGTTAGTCGGAAAACTTAAGTTCACTATTGACATGCTATAGTGATTTGATGTAATTTTTGTGCTGCTGAATAGAGTTTTGCAGTTTCTTAGAAATGAGTCCCTGTAAGTCTGAATAACCCACACTCACTATGTCTAAGAAAAGACAGGACATTAATAATTTTGTAAAATATGTCTACTACATATACTTTGGTATAAGACTTGGTGGTCAAGACAAAAGCAGGCGACCACACGAGATATGCCATACACGTATTATGGGACTAGGACTGTGGGAAACTGGGAACAGGAAATCAATACCTTTTGCAGTTCCTATTGTTTGGAGCAAGCTGCAGAATGACACACGATTTTTATTCTTACATGGTTAACTTCGAAGGACATAACGCAAAAAGTAAGAAAGACGTGAAACGTGCTAATAATTCTTCAACTTTACGACTAGTTACGGATAGTGACTTTCTCTCAATTCCATCTACCACTCTTGAAGATTTACAACACGAGGCCAGCTCCGAAAATAAATATGATGTTGGTGATGATTGCAAGCCGGAAGAAGTTTCTGCACCAGCGTTGTTTAGCTAGAAAGAACCGAATGATTTGAATGTGACACAGGACTCCGCCAAATTACTTGCATCGAGACTGAAAGCAACACTTCTGCAACCAGGAGTATCGCTTTCTTGGTACAGAAGCAGAGAAAGGGAATTAATAAAATTCATTAAAGAGGAAGACCTTACGGTTTTTGTAGTTATACTGAGGATTTATTGAACTTCTTTAACGTCACTTATAATTCAAATCCTTGGAGATCATTTATAGTCTCGACAAAACGTAGCCTGAAAGGTGTACTTTTCACATTGGAAACTTATTTGGCCGGTTCTAGGCGCTTCTAGGCGCTTCAGTCTGGAAACACGCGACCGCTACGGTCGCAGGTTCGAACCCTGCCTTGGGCATGGATGTGTGTGATGTCCTTAGGTTAGTTATGTTTAAGTAGTTCTAAGTTCTAAAGTAATTAATTATTTTGTTACACAAATTACCTTCGTTTCTTCAAAAATACCTTTACAACAGTGAAGAAACCTGTACTAACTATCACTATAACGTACAACAGAAAACAAAGCGTAATGCAATAGTCATAGGAGAGATGCAGAAATACTGCAACTTGGTTGCCGTCGCTGTGGGAACAGATCCACATGGCTTCATTGATCGCCGTTCCATTGCATTCATTGATCCCACGCACGAGGTGCATATCGCCAACACTATCGATACTGCTGTGCTTCACTGTTAACGATCCGGTAAGACAGCCAAGAAAAGACACCCGAGACAGAACTGAGTAGTTCTGATTACGAAAGTAAAGTAACCGTTGCTGCTGTCAACCAGCAAAATGGTGAGAGAATGGAACAATTTTAATTGCAAAAAAGAAACGCAGCTCACGCTGTCTATATTTGCACTGTCGTGCAGATGTTTTCAGTGTAACACGAACACAAAGACAAATAGGAGTAAGAAAGCAGACAAAATATACTTATTCTGTAGCGAACCACCGAACCCCATAGGTCCTTATACCAAACAATTCAGGGAACAATAGATCTCAGAGCGGTACTCACCATGCAATAAATAATCGTGAAACCCCAATAATTTAACGTAGAAACAGGTATCGCATTAATATGGAATGACTAAGGCAAAATCAGTGGTAATTGGAATTTATTAACGATGATAACTGTCACGTTAAGTAATAAAATGCTAAACTTTCACCAATAGCCTTCGTTATCGTTACCGAACGAGGTTGCGCTGTGGTTAGCACACGGGACTCGCTTCTGGGAGTGCGCCCGTTCACTTCCCCGTCTGGCCATATAGATTTAGGTTTTCCGTGATCTCACTAAATCGTCCCAGGCAATGCTGGGATGGTTCCTTTGAAAAGGGCACAACCGATTTCTTTCCCCAGCCTTTCGTAAAACGACCTTGTGCTTCGTCTGTATTGCAGGGTTGGCTCCAGCGATTTCGCCGCTTCGTGCGGAATTTTCAAGCACCGGCCTTCTCCCTTCTTCTATCCGTGTATTTTTAGAAACAGTCAACCTTTTTCACAATGTCACTCATCCATGAAGTCTTATTTTCACATGTCACTCTTACTCATACGTCTTTTTGACGTTAAAACATCTTTAAGATCAGAGCCAGATATGTAGCACAAGTCAGTGAAACGCAAGTGAAACATTTGCAGTGTGATACATTTTGAGTTATGATTCCAAAATTAATTATGTAACCAAAATTCTGTACTAAAATTGCAAGCTTTATATTAAAATTTTGTCTGATTGTGAAAAAGCTGAATACATTGATTTCGGAAACTTTGTCCTTTTGACATGTGGTTTAGCTAACGTATTCAGTTGCTGAGTAAAACTGACTGTTGTCTGGCCCTATGTGACGCATGTGAACACAGTCGTGAAAAAACTTTAAACTCCATGAAATTAAAAATTTGAAATAAAGAAAATGAATTTAATTAAATGTCAAAGGAAACTAAATGTGTGCTCAGTGAAAACTATATAACTAAAACTCAGTACCGAAACACATTATGAATGATGTATGGTATGAAGTGCAATGTTAGACTAAAGATACCTGCAAAAATAAACTACTATTCTACTCGGAAGAAAAGAACTGTTTGAAATTACTGATACTGTTAACAGAAAATTAATGAACTAAGTAGCAGCCGAGCGGTTCTAGGCGCTACAGTCTGGAACCGCGCGAGCGCTACGGTCGCAGGTTCGAATCCTGCCTCGGGCATGGATGTGTGTAATGTCCTTACATTAGTTAGGTTTAAGTAGTTTTAAGTTCTAGGGGACTTATGACCTCAGAAGTTAAGTCCCATAGTGCTCAGAGCCATTTCAACCATTTACTAGGTAGCACAACACCTGGCAGTCCTGACTATACACTGTTTGCACAAGAAAGCAAGGTGAAATGTTCCCTGAAACAGAAGTGACTTATCTCTTACTCAGCATGCTGTTTTTGTGTCTGGAGTACTGATGTTTCCGAAAGCAAATACAAATTAGCAGATGCACTCGCTAAAGATAAAAAATATACTCTAAATTCTTTGGGTCAGGAACAGTCTGTTGTTTCGCGTGGCATAAGGGGCAATGTACACACGATAAAACTTCAGATCTTCACTATGATACATGGAGGTTGGTTTCACTTTAAAGGAAAACAGTTTCAAGAAATCAAACTCTGATTATTGGCAAAAACACTACACAATGTAAGAAGACTAAAAATTAGAAAATTCTCTCATTACAAAGAAACTACAAACATACCTTATTTATGGATTCTTCCGTTACTTCTTGGTAGAAAAATTCTGTATTTAAGGCTTAATAACAAGTAGACTGTTTTTATTCAACTAATTTTTGTTTATTTCGAACTATTTTTCGGCTTATTAGGCCATCTACAGGAAACAACTGACTAGCGTCTGCAAGGGGCATTGGTTCTTACGCAACCAAACTTTATAGGCGAAGGTACAATCACTCGCATAGAGTGTTGTGCATCAAACTTGTTTCTTAATGTTGAAATTACACTTTACATAATGGATAACGCTAATCACAATAAATAATTGAACTACACAATACTACAGGTTAAATTGATTTTTTTCTGAGGTACTGGTAAACTCAGTACTTTTCATTTATGTTGCGCAATGTTTAGTTACCTAAGGACCAGTGTCCACTGCGGACGCTAGTCAGTTGTTTCCTGAAGATGGCCTAATAAGCCTAAAACTATTTCGAAATAAACAAAAATCAATGGAATAAAAACAGTGTACTTGTTATTAAACCTTAAATGCAAACATACCTTTAAAATTCCTGGGAAATCTTCTCTATTAGTAACATGAGCAAGAAAGCACTAGATGTTATTTGTCATGTCTATAATAATGTATTCTAGATAGCTTCTCCCAGATTCACAGAAAGCAGATGTCATTCTTTGAAAAACTCTGCTGCACGGTACTACGCCTCAAATAAGAATGACCGACAAATCAACCGCAGATAACATCAAACACAGGGTCAAGGATCTTATTCACTACTTCTACAGTGCGCTCATTCATCTTTGTCCCAGTACCGTAAAGGTGAGTTATGTACAACAGCAGAAATTTATGAGAACCCTACAAAATCTGTTTACTTTTTCTGGTTCCCTGAGCAGAGGGGAGCGTGAAGTGCGAGAACGGTAGCCCGCAGAATTTAGTTCTACATTGTTGGCGAATTGTCGTCACTTCTAGTAAACAAAGTGGAAGATCATAGGACAGCGAGCCACTTACATGCAAAAGCTTTATTTGATGAAAAAAATGTTTAAATCGCCAGTGCCAATTTAGTACCTACAGTCGAATATTGAGAAGGCGTTCTTTTTCACACGCCACCACCATGCTATATGGCTAAGCAGTTTTGAAAGCACTTTCAGTTATAAGTAAGTTATATGTAACAGTTACATGCCCAATAAAAAATACGGCAAAACGGGATAAACAGTTTGTGTTTGCATTTTTTTTTGCTTCAGCTTCACAATATGGTTTGACAGGTTTTTACCGTAATATCATAAATATTAATATCTACCGGCATTCGTAACGGTTTCAACATGGAGGAAAAAGAGAATAAGGGACGACTTAAAAGAAGTTACAGAAAAAGCAAAATAATAATTTAGAGCACCGTGACACGAAGAAGAGCAATATAAATTATGAATGTAAGGAATGCAGTAGTCGGTTTGCCGCAATCTGAGTGAACCCTGCAACATGGAAGACTTGTTTGTTGCGGATGACCGTTCCATTTTGGCTGCTGAACATTGGACTCAACGTGTTAAATTCTCTGCAGTTAAGATTACATCGTAGTTTTAAATTGTTACATTGTGTTTCAATGTTGTTCGGATTGATAAATAAATACAGTGGTATTAACGACAAATCCAAATGAGTGCGAGTGGTGTGGGAAGAATGTCATACATCTTTCTACAAGTAAACGCACCTTAATCACAATGTGTGGATTCAAAAGACTGCTGCATATGATGGGCAGTAAATATTTCACTTCCTTTTCCTCTTTTTATTGCAAAGGGTTTTCCTCCACGACATTGCTATGGGTATTTAAGGAATTGTTAGACCATCAAATGCTGACCTTTTTTCGCCTCTGTAGCGGCTTTCAAGGTGACACAGGTACATTTCAAGTGTAGTGTAGGCGCATGGTAGAAACGTCTGTGCTGTCAGTAGCAATCTTTGCTATTTTTAAAGATGCTGCCAAGGTGACCAAGTCTAGCGCTTCCTTTATCGTCTATTTCACAACACCGTAGACAATTTCTAGTAAGACACTAGACTTTTAAGAATAATTTGTATTTCCAGCTTATTCTCACACTTCTCCATTTCTGTATAACCTTCATTGTCTCGTTTAATTTGTCCTTTTAGAACCATATGAAAATTTAAGATTTAGCCGCCCCCAAAAACCTGGGTTGCCCCTCCACCCCCCCTCCCCCCAGAGTCGGTCCTGCTCGAATGACCTCGCTGTCGACAGGATGATAAATTCTAGTCTTCCTTCGTTCCTTCTGTTGTCGTCATCAAGGGCTAAATCTGACTGTCGTGGAAACAGATAGGTTGCCACTTCTGTAACCAGAGGTCGCCATCTGGTTGGTTGGTTTACGTCATGACTACAGCACAGAGACGGTAAGTGCTGAGATGGTGGATTCTCCAGGCAAAGATTTCGTTCACCAACGCTGCTTGTAGTGCCACCACTCATATCAAGTTTTATGGCGTATTTCTCTGTGCACGGAGACTGTAGTTTGGGGTAACGTCTTTGACTTCAAATCAAAACGTCCTACGTTCTGCATTCGATTCTTAATAGAAAACAACAACGGCGGTAGGAGACTTCATTATAAGAAGTCACGCTAGATATGCTGACGGCCACGTCAAAGAGGGAAGAGGAGCGGAAAAAGGTTGGTGCTCTGTTGCGCTTGGGGTAGGAAACTTCGCCAGAAGAATCGAGCAGTGTGATCAATGGCACGGGATGCTGAGGGCAATGCAAAACATTGCATTAAAGACACATAATCTGTATCCACAGTGCAAGAACCACCCTCTATAACGAAGCCTCCAGGAATGTCTTAATTTAGCCGGTGAGTGCGTAGATGGTGGTATAAGGGGCGTACTGTGTAACTGGCCACGCTTTCCCACCCGAGATATGCGGTAATGAAGCCAGTCCGTCACTGAACTGACCTAGTGAGCCGCCTCGTAGGGATTCGTTCTGCGCCGGGCGGTGTGGCCGTGCGGTTCTAAGCGCTTCAGTTTGGAACCGCGTGACCGCTACGGTCGCAGGTTCGAATCCTGCCTCGGGCATGGATGTGTGTGATGTCCTTAGGTTAGGTTAGGTTTAAGTAGTTCTAAGTTCTAGGGGACTGATGACCTCAGTAGTTAAGTCCCATAGTGCTCAGAGCCATTTGAACCATTTGATTCTTTCTGCCTGTTCTTGGCAGATTCTCTCTTAGTTTTACGTCCCCTTGCAGAGCCGCAGCAGCGCCATCTGATTCTGAAGTGCGATACTACTGTCTGTATTTCACGTAATGAAGCAGGAAGAAGACTTTTTTTGTGCCAATAATTTTTACACTGGATGCCATTATGGAGTATTTATTTAAGAAACACCGTAAAATGAACTTGTTTACACTGATTATAAGCTAACTATTAACGGTACGAGAGCATGGTCTGCCGCATGACTATATCGAAAGGCATCCTATCGACGACTGTCGACCATGGCGCACGGTCTGCAACTTGAGTGCTAAATCGGTATAGTTCGTGTAAGATCGTATATCTTCGGTAATGCTCAAGTTATTCATGTATTTATTAATATCAACGTTTCCTGGCATTATAAATTTCCTGAAAGATGGTATTTATGACTCGTAGCCTCCTCCTAATGTCTGAGTGGCAAACGGCAATATTTGTTAGCAAATATTTATTAATAACGGTTACTTGATTCGTGCCAGAATAAACGTACTTTCCCAACGTATCTCTTTGCTGATGTCACGAGAGATTTATGAATCAGCACCTCATCTCACAGGCTCTGAAAGCGCCAGATGGCCAACCTCCTACGCTACCCGATGTGGGAGCCTATTGCTCTTTTCTTACTCTGTACGGACTGCAGCGCTGATACATTCACTACACGTAAATGAAATAGCAAAACCGATAGTAAAGTAAAACGCTCTTATCCGGAAATAAGGGGTACCTTTCAAAAGGTCATGCGGACTGTAATTGGAAACGTATGACGGTCTCTTCTTTGGTAAAAGATTCCGAATTTGTGCCCCATTCGGATTTCCTACAACCACCGATGGGAAAGAAGTGGCATATACAGATTTCACAAGAACAAAGAACGAAAAATAAAAAGGGAGGAACAAGGAAAAAATTCTGGAATTGAGAAAGGTGTAAGACAGGGCTGTAATCATTCACACCTGTTGTTGGGTTTAGCACATCGAAGAAACAATGGCAGAAATAAAATAAAGTTTCACGAGTGGGATTAAAAATTAGGCTGAATTACACTCATCAACCGTAACATTATGACCACAGACCTGCTGTCGGTATAAACCCGTCTGGGCGATAGCAGGGTCAGCGGGCCAGGAATGACTGCTAGTCACACCCGTGCACGGTGCATTTAGTATCAGTGAGTGTGCTGTCTGTGTGTAGAGTGGGGAAGGCGCGCGATCTGAGTTTTACCGAGGACGGATTGTGATAGCGCAGAGGCTCGGCATGAGCATTTCGGAAACTGTACGACTTGCTGGGTGTTCGAGGAGTGCTGTGGTGAGTGTTGAGTGTCTTCAAAAATGGTTCAAATGGCTCTGAGCACTATGGGACTTAACATCTATGGTCATCAGTCCCATAGAACTTAGAACTACTTAAACCTAACTAACCTAAGGACATCACACAACATCCAGTCATCACGAGGCAGAGAAAATCCCTGACACCGCCGGGAATCGAACCCGGGAACCCGGGCGTGGGAAGCGAGAACGCTACCGCACGACCACGAGCTGCGGACTGAGTGTCTTCACCACGTGGCGAAACCAGAAACCACTTCCAGATCTCGTGGGTTTGGGCGGCAGCCACTCGTTACGTATGTCAGATGTAGGCTGGGCAGACTGGTAAAACAGGACAGCGGCGAACTTCTCTGAACTAACATCAGACTATAATTCTGGGTAGATTACGAGTGGGTCTGAGCGCACAGTGCACGTTGGGCCGCCGCAGCCGACAACCCATGCAGGTGACAATGTTAACACGACGACGTCGGCAACTACGACTGAAATGGGCACGTGAACGTTGGCCCAATGGCAGAGCGTTACATTGTCTGATGAATCCCGATATCTTCATCACGCCGATTCGAGGGCACGAATCCGTCGTCTTCCAGGGGAATGGCTCGGTGACACCTGTACTACGGGACGGAGTCAAGCTGGTGGCAACGCCATTATGATTTGGGGAATATTCAGGTGGGCATCCATGGGTTCAGTGGAGCTCGTGCAAGGTACCGTGACGGCCAGGGATTATCGTACACTCGTTGCAGACCACATACACCCCATCATGACGGCTGAGACACCCGCTAGATCACGCGGGGCTAACAGGTAGTTAGGATTGTGGAAAGGGCCAAGGGAGTTGTGGTCGGATTCATTTCACAATTGTAATTTATTATCATTTAGTTCACAAATACTGTAACCTCCCCACAAAATAAAATAAATAATATGAATATTATTCTCATTTAGCGTAACCTCAAAACAGAAAAATTCCTAAACCTCTCAACAGTAAAAATTATAATTATGTCGTTCACAGCCGGCCGAAGTGGCCGTGCGGTTAAAGGCGCTGCAGTCTGGAACCGCAAGACCGCTATGGTCGCAGGTTCGAATCCTGCCTCGGGCATGGATGTTTGTGATGTCCTTAGGTTAGTTAGGTTTAACTAGTTCTAAGTTCTAGGGGACTAATGACCTCAGCAGTTGAGTCCCATAGTGCTCAGAGCCATTTGAACCATTTTTTTGTCGTTCACATTCGGTGTAACGTCCCAACAAAAAATAAATTCAGTAACCTGGTGATAATACAATGTAACTAACCTCTCAATTAAATTGTCACACACTTATGACTTTTCAATAATTGACTGTGAATTTAACCTGGTAAATTTTGGACGTCAGCAGTGCTGCGTCATGGCCCTGAAAGATCATTCTGAATAAAAAAAAAGAGAAAAATTGTTACCTCAATGAAGTCGCCGTATAACGCATATATATCTGCTCTTGAAATAATGCTTTCTGGCACAGCCCTGTGCAATGCTGGCCGATAGATTTGTCATTTATGAAAGGAAGCAACTGATTTTTCTTTTGCAACAATCGGGATGATCATGGATGGGAGAAATTAGTAAATTCTTTAAATTGAAATGAATGGTTGTTAAAAGTTACTTTTTATGAGAAAGATTATTATTACGAGATTTTTAAAACATTTACATGCGACTTGAGATGACATTACTACATATGCGCGAGGCTGCTTTTTACCTTATACAATAATACTCAAGCTCCGGCATCGCTGCACCGCGACCGGCCACCCAACACGATACACCAGACCAGACCAGAGCAGACAGCAGACTAGCAACAACTTACTGCTACAGCTACACAGTTCGCACTGCAGTCAACACTGCCCTCTGGTCAGAGATTCTCTTCTACCTTGCATATCGCAGGCAGCGCATGAGCAATACATCTAAATTACATCTGCTCGGACCTCTTACAATACGCTTTTGAAAGAATTAGTTTCGCGGCTGGAGGCCTCCAAACAGATGCCTTAGAATACGTAAAATTTTGAAAAGACATGACACACAGTTAAATTTACGAATAAGATAAATCGGATAGATATATGAGATGAGCATGCGGAGCGGCTAAAGGCCGCCAGATTAAATCTTCAAAATTCCAAATATACTATGATGATTTCTGAAGGCAGAAGACCACAGTGTTTTAAGATGCTAACAGGGCTGATAGCCCACAAGGTGCGCAGAAAGAGATAAACGCAATAAGATGGCTGAAGGCTGAAAAGTTATATTCTGCAAATTAAAGAAATATATATTGCAACAATCGGTAAAACAATACATTAAGTTTAAAAATTTCCTTTTTGCAACACCAACGGTGGAAAGCCCAAAATAACTTGTAAAATCTTTCAGAGGAAATTACAATAACCTTTCAAGAGCAGAAGGCGATAATGTTTGGACTTTAAGGAAACTCTAAAAAAAAGTTTCCAGAGCTGAAGGCCCACAACTAATGTTGCCACATTAAAAATGTAAAATACAGTTAACTTACAACAACACTAACACTGCCAAAAGGATAATCAAACGAACGGCACTCAGGAATCTCCAGTGGATCGGCCTGCCCTCGTTCACTTAGGCGAGACAGGTGGTGAGTCCAACTACATTCAATTCGTGCGAACCCAACCAAGGAACAGTCACGGACCGACCGACCAACCGCTTGCTTGCCACGAAGGAGTACACAAGAATTCAAGGCCCCACAAAAAATTTACAAGTATAACTATCCCCAAACAAACGCGTATGTGAACTGAGCAGCAACAACAGGCGAGGAAAAGACACTGCCTAAAAACTACGTTAGCGGCCAGGGCAGGTAACCAGAACACTAACGGCCACAAGGCAGAAAATTCCGCTGGTGCACTTGACTATGGATAAATTAATTTGATCAGTTCCACCTGACGGCGGCTATCTAGAACACTTCACTCGTTGTTGCTCACAGGAAAACCACAAGAGCAACGCCGGAACCAACAACGTAATGCTCAAAACCACTCAACCTTCACGTCCTGGGTCGGCGAGCGACGATGTTCGTACCGAAAGGACAGCTCCAGACAGACTGCGACACTGCGCAGAGACGGCCAGCGGCCCAGTCGACTACGCCGCACGGAGATGTCCTCGGACCATCCGACCGACCAACAATCCACCAAAAGTCAGGCCCGGCTTAAGTGATGCGTGGCGGCTACGGTCGGGCTGGCGATTTCCACGCAGGGCTCACTGCTGCTGCAAGCCGGCGACTGGCTGGCCCGGGCTGGGCTCCAGACGCGTTGCAACTAACTGCCAGGGCCCCACTCACGACCCGAACTGGCACCGTGGACTCTCCTGCACGCACGTTCCGACTCTCTCCACGACGGATGACAAGCGGGAAGTCTTAGCAGCCGAGCAAAGATCCTATCAGAGGGGGTATATCGATACGCGCTACTAGCGCCGATGACGGTCAGGCAAAACAGCAACTCAGTAACGCCTGTAATTTAAACCAATGTGGTGAGATGGAAATACGTTAAAACAGGGTGTACAATACCAAATGGTGGGACGGCGAGCCATGCACGGCTCAACGGTCATGTTTACCGACGGCACTGGCATTTTTCAACAGGATAATGCGCTATTTCACAAGTCCAGGAATGTGATGGAGTGGTGTGAGGAACACAGTCTCGAGTTACAATTCATATTGGGCCCCCTCCTCCCCCCCCCCCCCAACTCTCCAGATCTGAACCTGATCGAACACATCTATCTGAACGTGGCGTCAGAGCTCATCGGCCCGCTCGCCGGAATTAGGTGACTTGTGTGTCTGCACACACAAATCATGTGGTGTCAGTTCCCTCCAATAACCTACCAATGCTTCATGCTTCCATGCTACGGCGCGTCGCCGCTCTTATCTGTGCCAAAGGTGGACATACCAGCTATTAAGTAGGTGGTCATAATGTTCTGTTAAAATGGTTCAAATGGCTCCGAGCACGATGGGACTTAACATCTGAGGTCATCAGTCCCCTAGAACTTAGAACTACTTGAATCTAACTAACCTAAGGACATCACACACATCCATGCTCGAGGCGGGATTCGAATCTGCGACCGTAGCAGTCGCGCGGTTCCGGACTGAAGCGCCTAGAACCCCTCGGACATCGCGGCCGGCATAATGTTCTCTCTGACCAGTGTATATCAATGATAAGATTCGCTGATGATATTGCTATCTTTAGTGAAAGTGAGAAAGAACTGCAAGACCTGTTTGATGGAATCAACAGTATAGTCACCACACACTTTGGATTGAGAGTAAACCGAAGAAAAATGAATGTAATGTGTAGCAGGTATGATATTAGCGATGAAACTAACGTAAAGATTGGGAAACATGAAATAGACGAAGTGAAGGAATTCTGACACTTTGGAAGCAAAATAACACACGACTGAAGAAGAAAGGAGCTAATAAGCAGACCACCACAAGCAGAGAGGATTATTCGTTGCCGAAAGAAGCCTACTAGTACGAAACATTGACCTTGATTAGAGGAAGAATTTCTGAAATGTGTCACAAGAAAAGAAACGACGAATTTGAGATGAGGAGCTACAGAAGGATGTTTAAAATACGGTGCACAGATAAGATAATAAATGAGGTGGTTCCCTGCAGATTAGATGACGAGTTTGAACTATATGGAACAAATAATTGAGGAGGCTGATTAAAAGTGTTACTCTGAGGTCAAGAATATGGCACGACAGAAATTTGAGGACGGCTGCAAGAAAGCAATAGGAAGTCGAACTAAAAAAAAATCCTGGGTTAGTTCAACGTAATCGCGGTTTGATTTCCTAGACAGAACTGACTTAACGTAACGGAATGAGTACTCGTTCCTTTTGAACACTGTAGAGAAATGACTCCTCACAAAAACGAGTGGCCCTTGCCAGAAACTGGGTTGACTTTGAGATTTCGATTGCTCAACTATCTTCCCAGCTGGAAGATAAAAAACGCAATCACCCATCCAACGTCATGTGGCCATATTAAAAAGCCTTTCAACTAGGTAACAGAAGAAGGAGGATGTAACTCCTGGGTTAGTGTTCAGTGCTCGTATTTGTGATAAAATTAGAGATTCCTGGTTTATAGACACACAAGATGCTCTTTTGCGTTGTTCGTAGCCATATTTTAAAAGGACTTTTCCGATCCATCATGCTAGTTTTACATTGCTCAGATCTTGTAAGTCCACAAGACAAAACATTACTCACGTCCTTAAAAGGGCACAGCGATCGCTATGGACAGCTGTAAGTGGTGTAGGAATGGTAGGGGGCAGTCACGCGACCCTGTGTCACTGCAGTGAAGTGGTGTGTATGTGCTGGTCGGTGGTATGGAATTGGCGCAATTACCTGGATTGACATGGAGACGAGGCTGAGCGGTAGAAAGAAGCTGTCGTTGTTGGACGTGCCCATGACATGACCACAGTGTGAACGAAGTTAATAGATTGGCTGGTGTATCACCTCATACTGTCTAACGTGCCTACAACGAATGGTGTGCTGTTCGCAGCCGTGTAACACGGTGAAAGAACACTGGTCGCAGAAAGGTCCAAATCGACATGGTCTGGAGTCAACTGTCTCAAGCTGTCGTTGGCATTTGGTTTCAAACTTGTCAAGAATCCTACTGTCTATAAATGTACGTCCGTCCCAACCAGTTTGTGAGGGAACATTGTGGATGGAACTGCATGCAATGGACATTTGGAGTCGGATACCTCGAAAAAGCCGGTTTGTTGACAGCAGCACCTAAAGCTGAATGTCTTCAGCCGGGAAAAAAAAGTGGGTGGCGGGAGAGGCGTAGCGTACTCTGATGAGAGGCGCTTTTATATTTTACCAAACGAGGCAAATCGTTGAGAGCATAGACAAACGATGAGACATTTAATCCGCACTGTGTGAAATATATAGTTCAGACCAGAGGTCATTCTGAAATGAATTAGGAATGTTTTTCCCACCGTAATTTCAACCCAATCATTCGGGTTAATGTGAACATGTCCCAATTTGGCGGTTTTGCGTATCATCAACATGGACAAATGCAATGAATATGGATGATATGATACTCTATGGTATTCTGCGGTTTGAATTCACTCTGTTATTTAGCAGTTGCATTTATTTGATTTTGTAAATGATACTGACAATATTATACACATGTATAATGCATTATTCATACTACACCTTCTCCCGGATAATTATTTTGTTCAAATTGCAGAAGAATACCACCTGACGTAGTGTAATAACGTTGACTGTAAGTTGTGTTCATATCACTAAAATTACAGATCGTACGTCAGAGCTTTTATAATTTTTGTCTTCTATGGATTTAATTATTCTTAGCAAATTGATCATGAAAAGGAACCACAGAATACCACCCGCACACAACACTGACGTATGCTACCAGAAATATTTTTCTCCGTGATTCGTGCGTAGTTAAATTTTGGCTTCATACAGCAGCAATGAAATCTTGTTCAACAATAAATACCTTCAGCACTGTTCTTAGAAAATACAGTATGATTCGATTAATTTTTTCTTTTATAAATAGAGTTCAGTACCACCGGTGCACATCTATTTCTTACACATCGGAATATTGTTTGCAGTTTCAAGTAATTTAAATTTGCCGCTGAGATAAAAGTTAAGATGGTTCAAATGGCTCTGAGCACTATGGGACTTAACAGCTGTGGTCATCAGTCCCCTAGAACTTAGAACTACTTAAACCTACCTAACCTAAGGACATCACACACATCCATGCCCGAGGCAGGATTCGAACCTGCGACAGTAGCAGTCGCGTGGTTCCGGATTGAGCGCCTAGAACCGCTCGGCCACCACGGCCGGCTAAAAGTTAAGATGGCGGCCAACAAAAGATGGAGGATTTCTTTTTTAATTAAGATTTTCCTTTGCTCAATAAATAATTAATCATTTAAATTGATGCCACCGATAACAAAAATTATTAAATTGTTTTGCAAATTAGTTTAACACAAACCCATGCTATTTTCAACTAGAAGTACAGACGAAGTTGCTATATAATCGCAACTAACAATCGCTGCGCTTCTTGCAGCTATGATAAAACAATACAAAATTATAGTTAAAAGAGGAAGTGATTTTTCAATAATTAATCATGAATAGTTTTAACGCATTTGGCCCTATTTGTTTTTACCAGCAAATGAACATAAAAGTACAAAATTTTACATTAAATGTTTTTAATTCAACAGACCTCAAATCGATTCGCGTCTTGCGTCGGCGACGTACATCACAAAAAGACGACAAAGGGGTACAAAACAAAAGAAAAGAATAACATAGATTAACAAAGAATGTGAGACAAATATTGTCTCTGTTTTACATAATTATCATCTTTTTAAGAAATAATTACATAACTGAATGATTATTATTGAGTTAAGCAATTTTCCACACGTTCATTTTCCACTCGTAATAATATATATATATATATATATATATATATATATATATATATATATATATATATATATATATATATATATATACTCCTGGAAATTGAAATAAGAACACCGTGAATTCATTGTCCCAGGAAGGGGAAACTTTATTGACACATTCCTGGGGTCAGATACATCACATGATCACACTGACAGAACCACAGGCACATTGACACAGGCAACAGAGCATGCACAATGTCGGCACTAGTACAGTGTATATCCACCTTTCGCAGCAATGCAGGCTGCTATTCTCCCATGGAGACGATCGTAGAGATGCTGGATGTAGTCCTGTGGAACGGCTTGCCATGCCATTTCCACCTGGCGCCTCAGTTGGACCAGCGTTCGTGCTGGACGTGCAGACCGCATGAGACGACGCTTCATCGAGTCCCAAACATGCTCAATGGGGGACAGATCCGGAGATCTTGCTGGCCAGGGTAGTTGACTTACACCTTCTAGAGCACGTTGGGTGGCATGGGATACATGCGGACGTGCATTGTCCTGTTGGAACAGCAAGTTCCCTTGCCGGTCTAGGAATGGTAGAACGATGGGTTCGATGAAGGTTTGGATGTACCGTGCACTATTCAGTGTCCCCTCGACGATCACCAGTGGTGTACGGCCAGTGTAGGAGATCGCTCCCCACACCATGATGCCGGGTGTTGGCCCTGTAGCCTCGGTCGTATGCAGTCCTGATTGTGGCGCTCACCTGCACGGCGCCAAACACGCATACGACCATCATTGGCACCAAGGCAGAAGCGACTCTCATCGCTGAAGACGACACGTCTCCATTCGTCCCTCCATTCACGCCTGTCGCGACACCACTGGAGGCGGGCTGCACGATGTTGGGGCGTGAGCGGAAGACGGCCTAACGGTGTGCGGGACCGTAGCCCAGCTTCATGGAGACGGTTGCGAATGGTCCTCGCCGATAACCCAGGAGCAACAGTGTCCCTAATTTGCTGGGAAGTGGCGGTGCGGTCCCCTACGGCACTGCGTAGGATCCTACGGTCTTGGCGTGCATCCGTGCGTCGCTGCGGTCCGGTCCCAGATCGACGGGCACGTGCACCTTCCGCCGACCACTGGCGACAACATCGATGTACTGTGGAGACCTCACGCCCCACGTGTTGAGCAATTCGGCGGTACGTCCACCCGGCCTCCCGCATGCCCACTATACGCCCTCGCTCAAAGTCCATCAACTGCACATACGGTTCACGTCCACGCTGTCGCGGCATGCTACCAGTGTTAAAGACTGCGATGGAGCTCCGTATGCCACGGCAAACTGGCTGACACTGACGGCGGCGGTGCACAAATGCTGCGCAGCTAGCGCCATTCGACGGCCAACACCGCGGTTCCTGGTGTGTCCGCTGTGCCGTGCGTGTGATCATTGCTTGTACAGCCCTCTCGCAGTGTCCGGAGCAAGTATGGTGGGTCTGACACACCGGTGTCAATGTGTTCTTTTTTCCATTTCCAGGAGTGTATATATATATATATATATATATATATATATATATATATATATATATATATTGGATGTTATACCAAGAAGCTTATTTCTGCTTTATCAGTGACCAAATATTACCTTTTTCATCAATACTTTTATGGTACGATTAGGACAGTCCCGTCTTCCAAGGTGACGAATGCCTGTTAATAGGTATACCAAATACTGACGTGCTCTGTCGCTTCTCGACTGGCCCGTTAAATCGGCCGACCTTAATCTTGTAGAAAATGTCTGGGACTATTTTGAACAACGGGCGAAACGTAGTAATCAATATCCTTACAGCTGGGTAGCGCTGCGGAATATATGCACGACTTCAGCTATATGTTATTTGTGGACTGCCTCGCTGAACGGAGGCGCAGTAAATCAAATGGTTCAAATGGCTCTGAGCACTATGGGACTCAACTGCTGTGGTCATAAGTCCCCTAGAACTTAGAACTACTTATACCTAACTAACCTAAGGACATCACACACATCCATGCCCGAGGCAGGATTCGAACCTGCGACCGTAGCGGTCGTGCGGTTCCAGACTGTAGCGCCTTTACCCGCTCGGCCACTCTGGCCGGCCGCAGTAAATCGCTTTTAACGAGATGTTTTTTGCGGGATAACTAATTTTGTTTCTGTGCGGTGTCCGTACGTTACTGAAAGAGACATACAAAGGGCCATTTTGGACGGGACACCTACGGTGTATCTGCGTGCAGCTCGGTGTAGCAGTTTTGGCGACCCTTTTGGAATGGCAGCCGTGTACCGGGACGGTCCTGGCGAAGGACGTGGAGGAGCGGCTGCTGCCCCCTCGGCCCTCGGCTCGTAAACTCGTTAGCGGCTGGCCGGCAGTCGGTTACACTTTGCTCGGCAGAGCTCCGGCTGAGAGAAATCCCGGAATTGGATTCGCTTTTCAATTAGTCGCGCGCCGCGTCCTCCGGCTCTGCCACGCCCCACCCTTTGCTCCTCCTCCTTCTCCTCCTCCTCCTCCACCGCTTCTACCATCCCACCACAACCACCTACACCAGCTCAGCTCTCAGAATACCTCCGGCGCTCAAAATTTCAAAGGAATACCGCAGTACCACCGTCTGCTCTCTTCTTTTCTATGTTCTGAAATTCCGGGCTGTCCTCTCAACCTGACGTCGGTGCTATCACCGTAATAACAGGGTGTATCATACACTACTGGCCATTAAAATTGCTACACCAAGAAGAAATGCAGATGATAAAAGGGTATTCATTGGACAAATATATTGTACTGGGACTGACATGTGATTGCATTTTCACGCAATTTTGGTGCATAGATCCTGAGAAATCAGTACCCAGAACAACCACCTCTGGACGTAATAACGGCTTTGATACGCCTGGGCATTGAGTCAAACAGAGCTTGGATGGCGTGTACAGGCACAGCTGCCCATGCAGCTTCAACACGATACCACAGTTCATCAATAGTAGTGACTGGCGTATTGTGACGAGCCAGTTGCTCGGCCACCATTGACCAGACGTTTTCAATTGGTGAGAGATGTGGAGAATGTCCTGGCCAGGGCAGCAGCCGAACATTTTCTGTATCCAGAAAGGCCCGTACATATCCTGCAACATGCGGTCGTGCAATATCCTGCTCAAATGTAGGGTTTCACGGGAATCGAATGAAGGATAGAGCCATGGGTAGTAACACATCTGATATGTAACGTCCACAGTTCAAAGTGCCGTCAATGAGAACGAGAGGTGACCGAGACGTGTAACCAATGGCACCCCATACCATCACGTCGGGTGATACGCCAGTATGCCGATGACGGATACACGTTTCCAATGTGTATTCACCGCGATGTCGCCAAACACGGATGCGACCATCATGATGCTGTAAACAGAACCCGGATTCATCTGAAAAAATGACGTTTTGCCATTCGTGCACCCCGGTTCGTTGTTGAGTACACCATCGCAGGCTCTCCTGTCTGTGATGCAGCCATGGTCTCCGAGCTGATTGTCCATGCTGCTGCAAACTTCGTCGAACTGTTCGTGCAGATGGTTGTTGTCTCGAAAACGTCCCCATCTGTTGACTCAGGGATCGAGACGTGGCTGCACGATCCGTTACAGCCATGCGGATAAGATACCTGTCATCTCGACTGCTGGTGATACGAGGCCTTTGGGATCCAGCGCGTCGTTCCGTATTACCCTCCTGAACCCACCGATTCCATATTCTGCTAACAGTCATTGGATCTCGACCAACGCGAGCAGCAATGTCGCGATACGATAAACCGCTATCGCGATAGGCTACAATCCGACTTTTATCAAAGTCGGAAACGTGATGTATGCGTTTCTCCTCCTTACACGAGGCATCACAACAACGTTTCAGCAGGCCATGCCGGTCTACTGCTGTTTGTGAATGAGAAATCGGTTGGAAACTTTCCTCATGTCAGCACATTGGAGGTGTCGCCATGGGCGCCAACCTTGTGTGAATGCTCTGAAAAGCTAATCATTTGCATTTCACAGCATCTTCTTCCCGTCGGTAAAATTTCGTGTCTGTAGCACGTCATCTTCGTGGTGTAGCAATTTTAATGGCCATTAGTGTATAATTAACATCAAAACCTTACACGGGTGAAAGTTGTAAGGGCCACTACTGTCGATAGTTGTGTGACGTAGTCGATCGTACCACTGACGCACCGTTGGCTCTCTGGAACATTCGAAACCGAGCTAGCCTTTTCAGACAGTTATCTTGTAGTAACGCGCAGCATCTCCCAAGCGTTACCGTTCGCCAGGCTTTATTCCAGCCGAATGCAGTCGTTATCCAGGCCCCCCGCCGAAAGGTCGTACACAAATGAGTCACGTTGATAAAATATGAATTTGGAGGCTCTGCTTCGTATTGCAGGGCAACAGTGAATGAACAATCATATACAACCGTTCGCTCGACGATAGATCTACATCTACATTTATACTCCGCAAGCCACCCAACTGCGTGTGGCGGAGGGCACTTTACGTGCCACTGTCATTACCTTCCTTTCCTATTCCAGTCGCGTATGGTTCGTGGGAAGAACGACTGCCGGAAAACTTGCGTGTACGCTCCAATGTCTCTAATTTTACATTCGTGATCTCCTCGGGAGGTATAAGTAGGGGGAAGCAATATATTCGATACCTCATCCAGAAACGCACCCTCTCGAAACCTGGACAGCAAGATACACCGCGATGCAGAGCGCCTCTCTTGCAGAGTCTGCCACTTGAGTTTGCTAAACATCTCCGTAACGCTATCACGCTTACCAAATAACCCTGTGACGCAACGCGCCGCTCTACTTTGGATCTTCTCTATCGCCTCTGTCAACCCGACCTGGTACGGATCCCACACTGATGAGCAATACTCAAGTATAGGTCGAACGAGTGTTTTGTAAGCTACCTCCTTTGTAGATGGACTACATTTTCTAAGGACTCTCCCAATGACTCTCAACCTGGCACCCGCCTTACCAACAAATAATTTTATATGATTATTCCACTTCAAATCGTTCCGTACCCATACTCCCAGATATTTTACAGAAATAACTGCTACTAGTGTTTGTTCCGCTATCATATAATCATACAATAAAGGATGCTTCTTTCTATGTATTCGCAATACATTACATTAGTCTATGTTAAGGGTCAGTTGCCACTCCCTACACCAAGTGCCTATCCGCTGCAGATCTTTCTGCATTTCGCTACAATTTTCTAATGCTGCAGCTTCTCTGTATAGTACAGCATCATCCACGAAAAGCCGCATGGAACTTCCGATACTATCTACTATGTCATTTATACATATTGTACCCAAAGACTGGAAAGTTGCACAGGTCACACCAATATTCAAGAAAGGTAGTATGAGAAATCCACTAAATTACAGGCCCATATCGTTAACGTCGATATGTAGCAGGATTTTAGAACACATATTGTGTTGGAACATTATGCATTACCTCGAAGAAAACTGTCTAATGAAACACAGTCGACATGGGTTTAGAAAACATCGTTCCAGTGAAAAACAACTAGCTCTTTATTCACTTGAAGTGTTGAGTGCTATTGACAAGGGATTTCAGATCGATTCCGCATTTCTGGATTTCCTGAAGGCTTTTAACACTGTATCACACAAGCGGCTCGTATTGAAATTGCATGCTTATGGAATATAGTTTCAGTTATGTGACTGGATTTGTGATTTCCTGACAGAGAGGTCACAGTTCGTAGTAACTGACGGACAGTAATCGGGTAAAACAGAAGTGATTTCTGGCGTTCCCCAAGGTAGTATTATAGGCCCTTTGCTGTTCCTTATCTATATAAACGATTTCGGAGACAACCTGAGCAGCCGCCTTCGGTTGTTTGCAGATGACGCTGTCGTTTATCGACTTATAAAGTCATCAGAAGACCAAAACAAACTGCAAAACGATTTAGAAGAAATATCTGAATGGTGCGAAAAGTGGCAGTTGACCCTGAATAACGAAAAGTGTGAGGTCATCCACATGAGTGCTAAAAGGAACTCGTTAAACATCGGTTACACGATAAATCAGTCTAATCTAAAAGCCTTAAATTCAACTAAATACATAGGTATTACAATTACGAACAACTTAAATTGGAAGGAACACGTAGAAAATGTTGTGGGGAAGGCTAACCAAAGACTGCGTTTTATTGGCAGGACACTTAGAAAATGTAACGGACCTACTAAGGAGACTGCCTACACTACGCTTGTCCGTCCACTTTTTAGAATACTGCTGCGCGGTGTGGGATCCTTACCAGATAGGACTGACGGAGTGCATCGAAAAAGTTCAAAGAAAGGCAGCACGTTTTGTATTGTTGCGAAATGTGGGAGAGTGTGTCACAGAAATGATACAGGATTTGGGCTGGAAATCGTTAAAAGAAAGGCGTTTTTCGTTGCGACGGAATTTTCTTACGAAATTGGAATCACCAACTTTCTCCTCCGGATGCGAAAATATTTTGTTGACACAGACCTACATAGGGAGGAACGATCACCACGATAAAATAAGGGAAATCAGAGCTCGTACGGAAAGATATAGGTGTTCATTCTTTCCGCGCGCTATACGAGATTGGAATAATAATTCTGAAGTTGGTTCTATGAACCCTCTGCGAGGCACTTAAATGTGATTTGCAGAGTATCCATGTAGATGTAGATGTAGATTTAGGTTATTTGCGGTGGGCACGGGTAACTATACCCCAAAACTGAGGACGAATCGGTATTGTCGTTCTTAGTCAGCAGCATCCCTTGGTGGGCCATAGTAGGAAGATATGCTGAAAGTAAAGCCTCCGAAGCTTTTAGGCTAAAACAAAGCTTTTTAAATAAAACAAACTTTATTAACATTCTGCATCTCTATTCTTCATGTCTACATTTCTCAACATTGTCGCCCTGGTGATGAAAACGAGACACCAGTTTGTTGACACCGTCATTGTACGAGGGTAATCCCAAAAGTAAGGTCTCCTATTTTTTTTATAAGTACAGAACTCGTTTGTGTGGCAGTTGGTCACACTGTTATGAATAGCGCTTCACGCGCTGTGTGTAAACGTGCGCACGACGCCCTGAGGCGCTCAGTCTTGGCTTGGCAGCCGTTGAGAATGGAGCTGCCGTTGGATGTTCCCGCCAAGTGCGAATTGCGCGCAGTTATTCGGTTTTGAACGCAAAGGGCACTGCGCCGATTGAAATCCATCGCCAATTGACGGAAGTGTATGGTGAGTCGTGCATGGATGTCAAAAATGTTCGTATGTAGAGTGTTTGCAGCTGGTCGGACCGAAATTCACGACGAACAAAGGAGCGGGAGACCGTCAATTTCTGAGGAGACAGAGTTGAAGGTTGAGCAAAGCATGCGTGAAGATCGGCGGATCACCCTTAATGATCTCTGCACGTTGGTTCCTGAGATTTCCCGAAGCACCGCTCAAAGAATTTTAACGGAAACATTGAACTACCAGAAGGTGTGTTCAAGACGGGTGCCACGCATACTGACTGAAGACCACACGCGGCAACGAGTTGATGCTTCCCGCGCATTTCTTCGCCACCTTGCAGCCGAACAGGACAACTTCCTGGACTCAATTGCCACGGGAGACGAAACCTGGGCATACCACTTTACAACTGAGACGAAGCAACAATCACGCCAGTGGCGACATCCTTCTTCGCCAAAGCCGCGGAAATTCAAACAAACGCAGTCTGCCGGTAAAGTCATGACAATCGTTTTTTGGGATCGGAAAGGGATATTGTTGGCTAACGTTATGCCCACTGGGACCACAGTTAATGCTGACAGGTACTGTGAGTCTCTGAAAAAACTCAAACGGGCAACTCAGAACCGGAGAAGACGAATGTTGAGCAAGGGCGTACATTTTCCCCATGACAACTCTCGCCCACACATCGCTCGGCAAACCGTTGCTCTCCTGCAACAGTTTCAGTGGAACATCATCATCCACCCATCCTATACTCCTGACTTGGCGCCCAGTGACTATCACCTGTTCCCTAGGTTAAAAGAACGTTTGGCCGGAAAGCGATTCAGCTCCGACGACCAGGTGAAAGAAGAGGTTCACAGCTTTCTGAACAGGGTGGCGGCGAGCTGGTATGACATGGGCATACATAAACTGCCACAGCGTCTACAAAAATGCATCGACAGAAATGGTGATTATATCGAAAAATAACTAAATGTTCAAGCTGTAAACTGGACGTAAACCATTGTAGAAATGAACAGGTCTATGTACTTATAAAAAAATTGGAGACCTTACTTTTGGGATTACCCTCGTACATCTCTCTCCATCAAGAGCTGCATGGAAATGATTATAAGAGTCGTGGTAACTTCTGTTCAGGGCATTAAGACGGTACACTCCCGATGTGTCACGTATCTTCTTTAGTGATGATGCCACATTTATCAGTTACGGCCAGTTAAACAGCCGAAACATGCGGAACTGGTCTGTTGACAGTTGCCATTGGCGTCGTCAGGTGGAACGTCAGCGTCCGTAGAGTGTATCCGTGTGATTTGGGATAGTGAACCCTCAGCTCATAGGCCCGATTTTCGTAGAGGGAACACTGAACGTGCACGAGTATCGCAGCCTCGTAACCGATCATCTTCCATGGATGCTAGAAGACGTTCCTCTGCAGATTGGGAGAAACCGTTGGTACCAGTATGATTTCTGTCCAGTCCACAGTGCACGAAATACTGCAGCAAGTCCTAACGAATTGTTTCCAAATCGTTGGATTGGACGCGGAGGACCTGTTCCGTGGTCAGTCAGTTCCCGGATTTGACGCCTGTAGAGTTTTCTCTGTCGGGAAAGTTGAAAGACGTTGTCTACGAGGACGTACCAACTACACCCGATGATATGCTGCGACCACGACGTATTACTGCAGCCTGCTCGCAGATCTGGGCTAAAATGTTAGCACGCGTGCAGCAGTCGTTCCATACCAGCCTGGAAGCGTGTATTGCCGTAGCCGGTGGTCATTTTGAGCACAATCTGTGATGGTTGTCTCGTTACTGGTCAGAATCCACATAGCTAGTGCATGCACCTGTGTTGTTCGCCGGCAGCGATGGACGAGTGGTTCTAGGCGCTTCAGTCCGGAACCGCGCGACTGCTACGGTCGCAGGTTCGAATCCTGCTTCGGGCATGGATGTATGTGATGTCCTTAGGTTAGTTAGGTTTAAGTAGTTCTACGTTCTAGGGGACTGAAGACCTCAGAAGTTAAGTCCCATAGTGCTTAGAGACATTTGAACCATTTTTGTGTCACGGAGTCATTTTCAGACTTTACGTCTTCAATTAACCAAGGCGTCGGGTTGCTGTAGTTGCCGCACCGCCTTTTTACCCGCTAGCGGGAGTGGGTCTCCACTTGCTTCAGCGAAGCCGGAAAATCGACCTAGAAATATTCATGAAACGTAATACCTCAAGCGGTATAGATAACAAAATGAAAAATTCAGAGGCATTACTTTTCAGCACGCCCTAGTATTAGTACAGGGCTTAACAACTGGCCGGTTTTGAGCGCGAGTACTCGCGTCTGCTCAGGCACGTGCTCGCGAGCAGGTGCAAGGTCGCGGAGTAGGGAGGGAGGAGAGGGAGGGGAAATGCGCGCGCACGTTTGAATGTGATCTCGCGTTCTTAGCATATTTAACTAGCCATCTGAATGCTTTGAACATTTTACTACAAGGTAAATATCTGCTAATTACTCATTTCATAGATCGAATACGAGCTTTTAAAATGAAATTGACACTTTGGGTGAGTCAGCTGGAAACAGGAAAACTTGCTCATTTTCCTAAACTATCATCCATGCAAGATGTTCACAAAGACTGTGAACGTTATTCACATAGTTTAGTTGATCAGCGCTTTCAAGATCTGACAGCACTAGACAGTGATTTTGATCTTTTCTCTCCATATTCAGGGAATATTTAAGATATTCGTCCTGAGCTGCAGCAAGAAATTATTGACCTGCAGTGTGACAGAGAATACAGAGACAAATTTCAGAACAAGAAAAACATTTTGGAATTCTACAGACACTTCCCTCAGGGTAGATTTCCTCGTTTGCACAAACTGGCGGCTACAATAATATCAATGTTCGGTTCCACGTATGTTTGTGAACAACTGTTCTCTGCAATAAAATGTAACAAGACGCGCCTGAGAAACGCATTGTCTAATCGAAATTTAAACTGCACGCTGCACCTAAAATGCACAAGAACAATTACTCCGAACATAGACGCAGTTGTAAAGGGCAAAAAGTACAAGATAACCCAGAATCCCACACTTCAGTGACACCTTTTATTGTGTAACAGTTCACAAATTAATGCGAATGTAGAGGCATACACTAAGCTAATAAAATTATGTGGCATGTGTACATTCTCCTTTATTTGTTTCATTTGTCGCAGTAATAATTCGTGAGTGATATCCCCGCAGGTGGCCGCGGATTTACATTGACTGGCGGCAGCTGTTGTGTGCCCCACGTGACTTTCCCCACTCTCCGCTCTGGTCCGGTAGTGGGGGTAGCGGGGGCAGCTTGCTCCGCGAGCACGTATGTTGTGAAGCCCTGTATTAGTACAACAATTTTTAAGGCCACACTGAACTGACATAGGGCCACAGTTTAATCTGAATAAGAAATACAGACGTGGCAAAGTTTAGTGTGAAAGAGGATCTAAATTTCGGACGAGCATGGCTGAGTTAGGAAGTGTGCTACTTTCGAAGTCATTAAACGAAGGCTGAGGTCACAGAAGCCATGGGACAGAGATATGCACACATGTAAAAGGACAGCGCATTGGCAGAGCTATCATTTGCACTCAGGTGATTGATGTGAAAATGTTTCCGACGGAATTACGGTCGTACGACGAGAAATACACTACTGGCCACTAAAATTGCTACACCAAGAAGAAATGCAGATGATAAACGGGTATTCATTGGACAAATATATTATACTGGAACTGACATGTGATTACATTTTCACACAGTTTGGGTGCATAGATCCTGAGAAATCAGTACCCAGAACAACCACCTCTGGCCGTAATAACGGCCTTGATACGCCTGGGCATTAACAGAGCCTGGATGGTGTGTACAGGTTCAACTGCCCATGCAGCTACAACACGATACCACAGTTCATCAAGAGTAGTGACTGGCGTATTGTGACGAGCCAGTTGCTCGGCCACCATTGACCAGACATTTTCAATTGGTGAGAGATGTGGAGAATGTCCTGGCCAAGGCAGCAGTCGAACATTTTCTGTATCCAGAAAGGTCCGCACAGGACCTGCAACATGCGGTCGTGCATTATTCTGCTGAAATGTAGGGTTTCGCAAGGGCCGGCCGGAGTGGTCGAGCGGTTCTAGGCGCTACAGTCTGGAACCGCGCGACCGCTACGGTCGCAGGTTCGAATCCTGCCTCGGGCATGGATGTGTGTGATGTCCTTAGGTTAGTTAGGTTCTAAGTTCTAGGGGACTTATGACCTCAGAAGTTAAGTCCCATAGTGCTCAGAGCCACTGGTTTCGCAGGGATCGAACGAACGGTAGAGCCACGGGTCGTAACACATCTGAAATGAAACGTCCACTGTTCAAAGTGCCGTCAATGCGAACAAGAGGTGACCGAGACGTGTAACCAATGGCACCTCATACCATCACGCCGGGTGACACGCCAGTATGGCGATGACGAATACACGCTTCCGATGTGCGTTCACCGCGATGTCGCCAAACACAGATGCGACCATCATGATGCCGTAATCAGAAACTGGATTCTTCCGAAAAAATGACGTTTTGCCATTCGTGCACCCAGGTTCGTCGTTGAGTACACCATCGCAGGCGCTCGTGTCTCTAATGCAGCGTCAAGGGTAACCGCAGCCACGGTCTCCCAGCTGATAGTCCATGCTGCTGCAAACGTCGTCGAACTGTTCGTGCAGATGGTTGTTGTCTTGCAAACGTCCCCATCTGTTGACTCATGGAGCGAGACGTGGCTGCACGATCCGTTACAGCCATGCGGATGAGATGCCTCTCATCTCGACTGCTAGTGATACGAGGTCGTTGGGATCCAGCTCGGCGTTCCGTGTTAGCCTTCTGAACCCACCGATTCCATGTTCTGCTAACAGTCACTGGATCTCAACCAACACCAGCAATGTCGCGATACGAGAAACCGCTATCGCGATAGGCTACAATCCGACTTTTATCAAAGTCGGAAACGTCATGGTATGCATTGCTCCTCCTTACACGATTCATCACGTTTCAGCAGGCAACGCCGGTCAACTGCTGTTTGTGTATGAGAAACCGGTTGGAACCTTTCCTCATGTCAGCACGTTGTAGGTGTCGCCACCGGCGCCAACCTTGTGTGAATGGTCTGAAAAGCTAATCATTTGCATATCACAGCATCTTTTTTCTGTCGGTTAAATTTCGCGTCTGTAGCACGTCATCTTCGTGGTGTAGCAATTTTAATCCCCAGTAGTGTAACTGACTTTGAACGCGGAATGACAGTTGGATCTAAACACAAGGGACATTACAGTTGGGAAATCCTTAACGATTTCAATATTTGGAGATATTCAAGTGTGTGCCGCAAATACGAAATTTCGGGCATTGCCTCTCACTACGGACTACGCAGTGGCGTACGGCCTTCATGTAACGACCGAGAGCAGCGGCGTTTGCATTGCGTCGTCAGCGCTAGCAGATAACCAACACAGCGTGAAATAACAGAGGAAATCATTGCGGGACGTACGACGAACGTCTTTTTTAGGACAGGGCGGCGAAATCTGGCGTTAATTGGCTACGGCAGCAGATGACCTATGCTAGTGCCTTTGCTAACAGCACGACATCGCCTGCAGCGCCCCTTCTTGGCTTGTGACCATATTGATTGGACCATAGAATACTGTAAAACCGTGACCTGGTCAGATGAGTCCCAATTTAAGGTCCCAATTTAAGTTGGTAAGCGCTGATAGTAGGATTCGAGTGTGTCGTAGACCTCGGGAAGCCTTGGGCCCAAGTTGCCACGAAGGCACTGTGCAAACTGGTGGTGGCTCCATAACGGTGTGGGCTGTGTTTACCTGGCATGGACTGGGTGAACAACATTTGGTTCAACAGTCACCTACAGAAAGTGGGTTTACAGGTATGCAATACACTCACAAACATACCTTGCTGTTATGGAGGCAATTAAGCCTAAATAAAGGGACCCGGAAAATACAATCTTCTTAGGAGATATCGCCATGATATCTCACTGAATCCGAACAAACCCGCATAGGGAGGGCAATACCGAAAATTGTATTTGTCGAGCTGACAGTATTGAAGACACTGTATTGGATGTATTAATAACTTTCAATGATGGTTTATTTATACGATTCACGTAAAAACATTAGGTATCCAGACTGGATACGGTTTATGCCCTGTTATTAATCGGCTGCGAACAAGCGAAGCGGAGAGAGCTGCAGAATCTATAACCAAGGAGTATAGGACAAAAAAAAAATGAAGAGAAACAGTAACGAGGATAAAGAAACAGTTGGCCAACAGGAATACGCAGGTGGAATTTGCTAAAACTGCTTATTAATAGGCTAATGTTTTTATATCTTCTTTTCGATTTACCGAAACCTGAATTTTTATCATTCAGGTACACTTTTCTTCTAAACGACTGAAGTTAAAGTCACCATAATTGACAATTATAATTATAATGACCTTCGCTACGTCTCTTCCCTACTATTTTCATAAAATTCTATAATATGATGATAATGTGTGAGATTATTGATTTAAATTTTTAAATATATTTCTCGTAGCAAAATAAATTCTGGTGAATCTGAACCGATCACTGACTAGAGATGCTTATGTTCGGCTATTTGGAGACCATTTGCAGCTATTAATCGACTTCAAGTTCCCAAACAATGATGGAATTTTAGTGGCTGACAATGCGTCTTGTCATTGGGCCACAGTTGTTCGCAATTGGTTTTAAGAGCATTCTGGAGAGTTGAGCAAATGATCTGGTCACCCAGATCGCCCGACGTGGCCCCTATCGAACGTTTATGGGACACAATCAAGAGGTCAGTTGGTGCACAACAACTTGCACCGGCAACACTTCGGCAATTATAGTTGGGTACAGAGGCAGTATGTCCCAGTATTTGTGCAGCGGGCTCCCAATGACTTGTTGAGTACATGCCACGTCATGTTACTGCACTACTTCGGGAAAGCAACCTTTTCACTATAAGTTGAAGAAATGATGACTTTAAATTTCTTAAAGATAGCAGGCACGATTTCATTTCAGGCAACATGTACAGATTTTGTCTGAAGTATCGTTTGTCTCTCAACCACCCCTTACCCATGCCCTATTGCACGAAACAGAACAGCTTCAATTGCAAACCAATAAAACATAGTGGCAATGAGATTACATTTCTACCATAATAAAAGGTAAAGCGTACGATTGTACATTGCCCTGCAAACAAACCGTTTGCAGCGTACAGTATACTCCCGGTTATCTAGGTAAGGTTTATTTGTCTTCAGGATTTTCTGTGTATAGTTCAGCAATTCTTGGAAATTTAAATAAGCAAGGTTGAAGTTTCTCTTACAATTAAAACGAATATTTTAATTTAGAATACGCTGGTGTGTCTCGCATGTCTTATCACACGCCGAAGCACTGAAATTCGTTGATCTGTAATTTGAGTGTGTGGGATAAAATTAGTTCGACTAGACCTATGTTTAACATCGAGTATAGATTTAAGTGTCAGGAAGTCATTTCTGAAAGTATTTGTATGGAGTGTAGCCATGTATGGAAGTGAAACATGGACGGTAAATAGTTTGGACAAGAAGAGAATAGAAGCTTTCGAAATGTGGTGCTACAGAAGAATGCTGAAGATTAGATGGGTAGATCACATAACTAATGAGGAAGTATTGAATAGGATTGGGGAGAAGAGAAGTTTGTGGCACAACTTGACCAGAAGAAGGGATCGGTTGGTAGGACATGTTCTGAGGCATCAAGGGATCACCAATTTAGTATTGGAGGGCAGCGTGGAGGGTAAAAATCGTAGGGGGAGACCAAGAGATGAATACACTAAGCAGATTCAGAAGGATGTAGGTTGCAGTAGGTACTGGGAGATGAAGAGGCTTGCACAGGATAGGGTAGCATGGAGAGCTGCATCAAACCAGTCTCAGGACTGAAGACCATAACAACAACAACAACAACAGACCTATGTTGTGACTCTCCTTAAAACTAAAAACGTCGTCAGAAAAATAGTGAATGAGACAGAGAAACAGAAGACACTGGACGATTATTTTCTGGAAGTGAATTGAAAGCAATTGATGAGATATACAGGTGTTTTAACCTTCAGCCGATAAAGTCATGACGATGTCTTCTGGGACTCTGAAGAGGCTATTCCGTTTGATGTCCACCCTCACGGTGCAACGATCAACTCCGAAGTTTACTGTGTAATCTGCAGGAAACTGAATTCGTCGCCACAAAGAAGCAAATGAACTTCTCCTTCGTTATGGTACGCAGGGCTTCACACAAGTCTGTGAGGTAGATGCCATTAGCATGTTCTTCCTCATCCACCCTACAGTCCGGATCTTGCACCTTCCGACTTCCATGTGTTTGAACCAACGAAAGACGCACGCCACAGATAGTGGGTGATGGGAAGGTTCCTTGTGCAACAAGACGTCAACCAGTGGAGTGGTACAATGCAGGGATACAGGGTGTCCCAGTAAGGTGGCACTGAACGGGAGTTATGTAACCAAAAGAGTGGGGTATAATATGATGTATTGGAGTCCTCGATAACACCAGTTTCCGGGAAAAAAATTTGTTGTACTGTTTAGTGAACGCCCCTGTATTTGCATTCTCTTGATGGAGACGCATCTCTTAACAGGCTACGTTTTTAACGTTCTCTTCTCCCTCACAGTATTACTAGTCTATAAAGCAGAAGTAGTTCAAAATTTGTACAACTACTACAGTTAGGGACACCAGTCAAAGCATTTCTGAGAATATCATTTACATATCATTTATATTGTGATATTGGAAGCAATATTTATAAAAGGCTAAGAACTGAACACTCTTTAGCTGAGGTACCATTTCCTTTGGAACTACTGACTGCAAAGCCTATAAGAATATCAGGCTACATAAAATATTCAGGGAAGTGTGTTATGCCTCCAGTTCCCTCTCCTGACGCTAATCTGTGAGAAATATACAGAATTTATTTTGCTATGAGAAATATATTTAAAAATTTAAATCAATAATCTCACACATTATCATCATATTATAGAATTTTATGAAAATAGTAGGGAAGAGAGGTAGCGATGGTCATTATAATTATAATTGTCAATTATGGTGACTTTAACTTCAGTCATTTAGAAGAAAAGTGTACCTGAATGATAAAAATTCAGGTTTCGGTAAATCGAAAAGAAGATATAAAAACATTAGCCTATTAATAAGCAGTTTTAGCAAATTCGAACTGCGTATTCCTGTTGGCCAACTGTTTCTTTATCCTCGTTACTGTTTCTCTTCATTTTTTTTGTCCTGTCCTCCTTGGTTATAGATTCTGCAGCTCTCTCCGCTTCGCTTGTTCGCAGCCGATTAATAACAGGGCATAAACCGTATCCAGTCTGGATACCTAATGTTTTTACGTGAATCGTATAATTAAACCATCATTGAAAGTTATTAATACATCCAATACATTATCTTCAATACTGTCAGCCCGACAAATACAATTTTCGGTATTGCCTCCCCTATGCGGGTTTGTTCGGATTCAGTGAGAGATCATGGCGATATCTCCTAAGAAGAGTGTATTTTCCGGGTCCCTTTATTTAGGCTTAATTACCTCCATAACATCAAGGTATGTTTGCGAGTGTATTGCATACCTGTAAACCAACTTTCTGTAGGTGACTGTTGAACCAAATGTTGTGCAGCCTATTATTCGGTGTTGCTTTGAAATGGTTGCCACGAAACTTACGTTTGTGCTAAATTTCTTTATGATCGGCACTTATAACCCACAAAACACATACACTGAAACAGAACACAGTGTTAACGACGAAGCATACGTGTTTCAAAATCCGAGTGCAAGAAGAAAACAAATATATCATAAGATCCTTGTTGGCAGCTAAGACCCAGGTTTCTAGATACGACTGTACTTAGGTTCCGGTGGTCAGAACCTTCTACAATACACCTTTGTTTACGATCCACGTTTAAAAGCTGAAAAGCAGAATGCACATGTCATTATGACGCAGTTTGAAATGACAGAGGGTAGTGTCGTCTGTGCGACGTTAGTTCAAACTAAATTTATGAACAAACGGAAAGCGAGATTGTCTATGAACTATACAGTTTTGTAATCGGTATGAAATGCTATTTTCTACATCTACATCTACATCTACATTTATACTCCGCAAGCCACCCAATGGTGTGTGGCGGAGGGCACTTTACGTGCCACTGCCATTACCTCCCTTCTCTGTTCCAGTCGCGTATGGTTCGCGGGAAGAATGACTGTCTGAAAGCCTCCAGGTGCGCTCGAATCTCTCTAATTTTACATTCGTGATCTTCTCGGGAGGTATAAGTAGGGGGAAGCAATATATTCGATACCTCATCCAGAAACGCACCCTCTTGAAACCTGGCGAGCCGCGATGCAGAGCGCCTCTCTTGCAGAGTCTGCCTTTTGAGTTTGCTAAACATCTCCGTAACGCTATCACGGTTACCAAATAACCCTGTGACGAAACGCGCCGCTCTTCTTTGGATCTTCTCTATCTCCTCCGTCAATCAGATCTGGTACGGATCCCACACTAATGAGCAATACTCAAGTATAGGTCGAACGAGTGTTTTGTAAGCCACCTCCTTTGTTGATGGACTACATTTTCTAAGGACTCTCCCAATGAATCTCAACCTGGTACCCGACTTTGCAACAATTAATTTTATATGATCATTCCACTTGAAATCGTTCCACACGCTTACTCCCAGATATTTTACAGACGTAACTGCTACCAGTGTTTCTTCCGCTGTCATATAATCATACAATAAAGGATCCTTCTTTCTACGTATTCGCAATACATTATATTTGTCTATGTTAAGGGTCAGTTGCCACTCCCTGCACCAAGTGCCTATCCGCTGAAGATCTTCCTGCATTTCGCTACAATTTTATAATGCTGCAACTTCTCTGTATAGTATAGCATCATCCGCTAAAAGCCGCATGGAACTTCCGACACTATCTACTAGGTCATTTATATATATTGTGAGTAGCAATGGTCCCATAACACTCCCCTGTGGCACGCCAGAGGTTACTTTAACGTCTGTAGACGTCTCTCCATTGACAACAACGTGCTGTGTTCTGTTTGCTAAAAACTCTTCAATCCAACCACACAGCTGGTCTGATATTTCGTAGGCTCTTACTTTGTTTATCAGGCGACAGAGAAGAAATACATTTAAAAAAATTTTTTTGATCATTTTTTACGAGGAGGTCGCTTTGAGTGATCGCCGTTTCTACTGCCTTGGTAAATTGTTTGACAGCAGTGTTGTCAATCACAAGAGAAAAAAAGCTCTTAGAGAGATTGTTCAAATAAAATTGGAATAGAGTCGTGCTCTCTGTGTTTCTACATCAGTGTAATACGTTGCTAACCAATATGACGATTGCCCTCTATAACGTCTCTTCTTCTTGATGATTTGGTTAGATTTGTACTTGGCCTCGGCTAAAACTCGGCGACAGTCGGTAGAGTGTTGAGATCGTCATCAAGTTACGAAGACGACGTTACACAGAATAACAGTGTTGAACCGAAATGTCGACGTGCGTGAGATATTTACTTCACCAAGTATCGTAATTAATCGTTCGTAATCATGTTTAATTGATTAATGATGAAATATTAATGATAAAACCAATACAATCACATCCACAACAAATTCCCTACAAGCTGGTCGCAATTTCAAGTATCTAAGAAATCGTAACAGTGGGCTTGTTATTTGAGTCAAAGATTCTACACGAGCGCCGAGCGCTACAGTCAAATATTATCGCTGCGCGTAATTATTACTCGGGAGTTTCATGTCAATAATTTGATAGAATTTTAAATTACAAATGCACGACTTGGCACGAGAGGGTGTTTTATTGCACAATATCAGTCAATTCCTAACCGAGCCTTGAGAAGAAAACTTTCCCAGGTGTTGGGAGGATTTAAATTATATGCTTCGGACCTATCACTGAAGTTCCATAAACCACTGGCTATTATGAATGAAAATTGTGTATCAGTGTTCGTTGCCTAAATCACTGTCTAAGTAATGTTTAGTTCAATTATGTAGTTCACTTTATTCTAGTAGGTAAAAGCCCTCAGTTCGAATTCTAATGCACTGATATTTGAAGTCAGAAGATTTAATTACTCGTTATTGTCCTAATAATAGTGATAAATGGAACTTCGTTCGCTTATTCACTTTTCTGGGAATTTGGGACTTGGAGGGAAATCTTTGGGGTATTGGGAGCTAATTTTTGATTTTTATTTTTCGTCCGATGAAGTGGCATTAAACCTCCTGCGTATACAGTAATTTCCATTTCCGTCAATGTATTTACACGATAAATCCGTTACATGTGAACAGTACCGTACGCAAATTATCTGCGAAAATCATTCTGAATGTTTGTTCTCACTCCTACTGCATTAATTTCAGAGTATTTCTGAACCGACGAGCGGTTGTTTCGAAGTACATTCGCAAGACGGCTCGGCAGCAGAGGGGGCTGTGATTAATTTAGCCGGCCGAGGCCCGCTGTAATCCCGCGGCAGGCGCCCGGGGCGCCGGGGCGCCCACCACCCCCCCTTTGTGTACTCGCGCCCCCACCCGGTCCGCGCCCGCTCTGTTGCGCGGCCTCCGGCCAACCCCATTCTGCCCGCCATTGATAGCGCACTCCGCAATCAACTCCCATTCTCATTTAAAACACTCGCAATTTGCTCGGCACCCAGTGAATGCCGATCGCATCTGTCGGAAATTGTCACTTCGGAGAAGTCGCCGAAAGGCAAACAGTCATCGGCGTTTCTTTGAGTTCGTCGAGCTCAACCTGAAAGGGAAGGATATTATTACGGATGAGGGGAAAGCCACGATAGCAACTTGCCGATATTCTAAAGCTCTGATTGAATTCGGTTTTCGTACACTTAAATTGTGTTACTCGCTTGTTAAAAAAAAGGGGGAGTTTCCCTTATGGATGATCTGACAATAGGAATGATCATGATGCTGATTTCAGCGTGGCTATCAGAGCCCTTTCAGAATAAACTACTTGGTGAGAATGAAGTCTCTCATCGTATGAAATCTTCTTGGGACAATGGACCGTGGATAAATAATTTGATCTTTAATCGGCGAGCATGAAACCTGGTGACGGTGCTAGTTTTTCTCTACTTGTTCACCCTTCAGTGCGACATATATTCCCAAGTACGTATGGCGTGCTGGAGACCTTGGCTGTAGAAGTTTCCATTTTGACATTTCAGAAAAAGCTGCACCTCAAAAATTACATCGTCATTATCCTGGAAATTCCTGCCACGCACCGGCCAGGGTGGCCGAGCGGTCCTAGGCGCTACAGTCTGGAACCGCGCGACCGCTGCGGTCGCAGGTTCGAATCCTGTCTCGGGCATGGATGAGTATGATGTCCTTAGGTTAGTTAGGTTTAAGCAGTTCTAAGTTTTAGAGGGCTGATGACCTCAGAAGTTAAGTCCCATAGTGCTCAGAGCCATTTGAACCATTTGAACCTGCCACGCAAGGGTTTTTGCATACGAAAAGGAGGGAGAATCACTGGGTGTCCTGTCAGGAAAATACGGGGATGAAGCAAAATCTGAAGGTCCAGCGAAACAGTGGAGGAAAGCTGGGTAAAGTGACCATCCTAAGGAAAATTTTGTTTTTCTGTTACATCATGGCATAGATACACTCATCTTCGGGGCTCAGTTCGTAGCGGGTCTCATCGCTGAAGACAATTCTACTCCTGTCAATGAGAGTTCTGGCTGAAGAAGTGTGTAGAGACACCCCAGACAAAGATGGGTAACAACCTGACTGTTGCCCGCATACGACCCGACAGACATGACATGATCTGCGGCGCCACTTCATTTTATGATACGCCGCTTTAGTTGTCATACGCGGCACCCTTACGGTACAGTGGTACATCGATGATATACTGCGCGCCATTTTGTTGGCCATCATGGCAAGTCGTACTGGGTTTACATTTCAGCAAGATGATTCCAACCCGCACACGGGGAGTGTCTCTACTGCTTGTCTTCGTGTTTCCCAAACCCTACCTTGATCAGAAAGGATGCCGGATCTCTCCCCAAGGCAGGTCACTCCAGCCAGCTCCTGAGTTTGATGATTAAACGCGCCCATTGACCCAAAAATTTGCACGATATCCCTCAAGAGGACATCCATCAACTCTATCGAGCAGTGCCAAGTCCAATAAGTGCTTGCATAAGAGCTGGAGATGGACAAGAGCGATATGGAATTGCTTAATTTGTGAAGCTCTTTCTCTTGAATAAATCATACAGCTTCTCTGAAATTGTAATCATTTATTTGTCTGTCCATGAGCATCACATCTACATTCCATGCTCAATGTTTCTCTTATTTTGTTGTATTATTTTTTTTTATAAGAGTGTATATTCCCAACAACGTATGGTGTGCTGCAGACCTTGTTTGTGAAAGTTTGCTTCCTGGTAGTCCAGGAAAAGTTGCACCTCCAAGAGTAAATCGTCATCATTCTGGAAATGCCTACCACGCACTACCACGCAGTGGTTTCTTCATCCGAGGAAGGACGAAGAATCACAAGGTACATTATCAGGAGTATACGGCGGTGAGGCACAATTTTGTGGTTCAACGAAGCAGTAGACGAAATCTGGGTAACGTTGCCACTTTAAGCAATACTCAGCTTTTCTCCCACAAGCATACGAAATGTATCTGTATAAACCGCGCATAGTCTTTAGTTATAAGACCATTGTATTATTTTCAAATCTTCCTTCTGTAGTAGGAATGTGAGATTAAGTGAAAGACTGCAAAATGACAACTTTGTCCAGTAGGTAGCGCAGATTGGGCTGAGACAGAAAAGCTTACTGTTGGGTATCTTTTTCTAAACTGTGTCACCCAAACCTTGCCTGTTATCTTTGTCTCTTTGTTGAATGGCTGTGGTAGACTAGTCCACTCAGCAAGCTGAAATGTCAAGTAGAGTAAAATCAGTTACTGAAATGCTATAATATCTTCGTTCAGTACCAAGAATATGGTTAAGGAGTTATTCTTTGTGGTTTTGGTTGAATACACCACAAACATTAGCAAGAATCTTCTTGCCTTCAATAGCATCACGTTTTTAAGAATTCGTCTTTTAAGCGTGTTTCTTGAGACACTGAATAGTTTGCCTGCTGTAACAAACGGCATCTTTCATTTTGTTACAGCATCCTATGCGTGTGGCATAGCTTGAGAATTTCATGATTGTTATATTGATATTCTTAAATAATGTGAAGGCCTCTTAATATACACCTATAGTAACAGAAAAAAGCTTTTCACCAAGTTGTTAGTACACTAATGCCTTTACGTAATTATTTTATGAAACAGTATTGCCTTATTTTCTCCCACGACAAGGGCTGGGAGAGCGGTGTGCTCACCACATGCCCCTCCGTAGCTGAATTCATGTAGCCTATCGTGTGAGGATGACACGGCGTTCGGTCGGTGCCATTTTCGGAGTTTTAGTTTTTATCTTATTATCAATTTAGTTGCCGTTAAATAAGGCAAACGAGCTCAGCGTACGAAAAAGTAGTCATCCATTAGGAAATCATTACAAGCATGATTAAATATCGTATAATTCCGCCCCTTGACTTGATAACCGCCTGGATTTGGTTTGGTACATCACATCCAGACTAAGTCTTGTTGCTTCTATCGTCTTTATGTGCCTGTGTGAACAATGGCATCTTGCAAGGTGGCCGACTCCAAATGTTCATTTCTTGCACTTGCCGTCGCAATGTATTCTCAGTAATAAGTTGGTATACTATCGAAGACAGTGCTGCCAAAGCAGAGTTACTAAACACAGCCTTCCGAAATGCCTTCACAAAAGAAGACGAAGTAAATATTCCAGAATTCGAATCGAGAACAACTGCCAACATGAGTAACGTAGAAGTAAATATCCTCGGAGTAGTGGAGCAACTTAAATCACCTAATAAGAGCAAGTCTTCTGGTCCAGACTGAATACCAATTAGGTTCCTTTCGGAGTATGCTGATGCATTAGCTCCATACCTAACAATCATATACAACCGTTCGCTCGACGAAAGATCCGTACCCAAAGACTGGAAAGATGCACAGGTCACACCAATATTCAGGAAAGGTAGTAGGAGTAATCCACTAAATTACAGACCCATATCGTTAACGTCGTTATGCAGCAGGATTTTAGAACATATATTGTGTTCGAACATAATAAATTACCTGGAAGAAAACGGTATATTAGCACACAGTCAACATGGGTTTAGAAAACATCGTTCTTGTGAAACACATCTAGCTCTTTATTCACATAAGTGCTGAGTGCTATTGACAAGGGATTTCAGATCGATTCCGTACTTTTGGATTTCCGGAAGGCTTTTGACACTGTACCACACAGGCAGCTCGTATTGAAATTACGTGCTTATGGAATGTCGTCTCAGTTATGTGACTGGATCTGTGATTTCCTGTCAGAGAGGTCACAGCTCGTAGTAATAGACGGAAAGTCATCGACTAGAACAGAAGTGATTTATGGCGTTCCCCAAGGTAGTGTTATATGCTGTTTGCTGTTCCTTGTCTACATAAACGATTTCGGAGACAATATGATTAACCGTCTTCGGTCGTTTGCAGATGACGCTGTCGTTTATCGACTAATAAAGTCATCAGAAGAACAAAACAAACTGCAAATCGATTTAGAAAAAATATCGGAATGGTGCGAAAAGCGGCATTTGACCTTAAATAACGAAAAATGTGAGGTCATCCACATGAGTGCTAAAAGGAACTCGTTAAACTTCGGTTACACGATAAATCAGTCTAACCTAAAAGCCTAAATTGTACTAAATACATAGGTATTACAATTACGAACAACTTAAATTGGAAGGAACGCAAAGAGAATGTTGTAGGGAAGGCTAACCAAAGACTGCGTTTTATTGGCAGGACACATAGAAAATGTAACAGACCTACTAAGGAGACTGCCTACGCTACGCTTGTCCGTACTCTTTTAGAATACTGCTTCGCGGTGTGGGATCCTTACCAGATAGGACTGACGGAGTACATCGAAAAAGTTCGAAGAAAGGCAGCACGTTTTGTATTGTTGCGAAATGTGGGAGTGTGTCACAGAAATGATACAGGATTTGGGCTGGAAATCGTTAAAAGAAAGGCGTTTTTCGTTGCGACGGAATCTTCTCACGAAATTGCAATCACCAACTTTCTCCTCCGAATGGGAAAATATTTTGTTGACACCGACTTACATAGGGAGGAACGATCACCAAGATAAAATAAGGGAAGTCAGAGCTCGTTCAGAAAGATATAGATGTTCATTCATTCCGCACGCTGTACGAGATTGGAATAATAGAGAATTGAGAACCTTCCGCCAGGCACTTAAATGTGAGTACCCATGTAGATGTAGATGTAGATGTATGGACCTGCACTGACTGCCTGCAGAAACTCCTGTCGGGTTTGGTAGCGATTTTGGTTCACAAACCGTGAAATGTGTCCCCGGTCGCTCTGGATGAGAATCTTATTTCGACCACAATTCTGAAGTAGTGTTTCGTGGCCACGCGTGATACACTAGTGGGTGTATACACGCTGAACACTCCGTCGCGAAACACCAACAAACAGAGCAGCTTCAGACACCGTACGGCCATCTGCACTCTGTTACGTCCTTACATTTATTCATGTTTACGTAAAATGTCGGCTTAAACCACACAGGGTGACAACTATTAAACTATATGAAATCATCGTAAATTAGTTACAAACTACGGCGGGCACACACTTTATTCAACATGTAAACATCACTACGTATATTCAGATTTCGGTTATAGGGTGTTCGATATGCACACAATCATTGGCCATGATGCGGTGCAGACGAATAGCGAAATTCTGCACGATCCGCTGAAAGGTCGGAACTCTGATGCTGTTGATGACCTCCAGAATTTCTGTTTTCAGCTCAGCAATGGTTATCAGTTTATTGCTGTACACCTTATCTTTAATATAACCCCACAAAAAGGAGTCGCATGTGTTCAGATCGGCAGAATACGGCGGTTAATAGAGTCCAAGGCAAGTGGCCTCTGGATACCCCAGAACCGGATTGTGGTCCGCAAAGTGCTCCTCCAAGACACCAAACACTATCCTTGTTCGATGGAGTTGAGCTCCGTCTTCATGAATCACATCTTGTGGAAATCAGGTTCACTTTGGATAATGGGGGGTGAAATCATCTTTCAAAACCTTCACTTACCCTTTGGTAGTCACCGCGTCATCAAGGAATATCGCACCGATTATTCCGCCACTCGACATGGCACACCACACAGTCACTGGCTGAGGAAGAAGAGACTTCTCGATCGCGAAATGTGGATTCTCAGTCCCCCAAATGCGTCAATTTTGCTTATTGACAAACCCATCAAAATGAAAGTGGGCTTCGTCGTAAAACCAAACCACACTGCGCATACTAAGTTCCATCATCCCCGCGGGCAACCGTGCAGTTTGAAATTCCTGACGCAAACCATTCAGAAGTTATGACGATTTCATTTCATATAGTTCAGTAATTGTCACCCTGTTAATATCTTAGTGATAACTACTACCTTATGCTGTCGAAAAGCAGTGCGCGAGCGGTTGAGCGTGTGACACGATAGCTGCGCATCTGTAAAGGGTTAACGATTCATATGTGTGTGAGCACTGGTTTGATGAATTTTTTGTCGGGTGTGTTCACATTACGAAATATAGTTCTGGATGAATATAAACACGTGGTTACGAAGGCTAAAACATAAGCTTTCGCCAGCATTTCAGCAATTAACTGCCGCAATCTATGTAGAATGGAAATCGATAACGGGCTAAGTGCCAAAAACTTTTTTTTTTTGAGTTAGACCCGGAAAACCAAGTTAAATTCCGTTGTCAGTAACATGAAAAGCTAGCTGAGCGCTATGATCCTTTCGAGTAGTGCATACAAGGTCCGACAGATGGCATGGCACAAGCGGTATGTGGCGGCCCACTGATGAGGGTAAAGCGAGCCGAGCGCCGCAAAGCTCTGTAATTGTTTGCAGCGCGTGGCAGAGCCCAGACTGAAAAACGTAAGAGGCTGGAAACAAGTTAGTGTCAAGCACTTAACGACCTTGTAAAACTAATGGACATTTCGACACCCAACAGTCCATTTGCGGTTACTATGCTCCAACCTAACACTGAAAGAGTGGTTCGGTGTGGGGCGGCGGATAGATGAAGTGGACTGCGGTAGTCGTCGTGGGGTTGTGGACCACTGCGGGTGCGGCGGGGACGTAGCCTCTCCATCGTTTCTAGGCCTCCGGTTAACATACAATACAATACAATACAATACTACAGCTTGAGGACTTTTTTTTTTTAAAAAAAGCAGCCGATACACATTTAACACATCGAAAAAAATATTTCCAAATGCAATTGAATTCAAGCGAAAAAAATGGCACCTGGTGTTGTCAAGACGAGAACAATGTTTAAATAACTTGAAGACTGGAGCACCTACAAGATATTCAAAAAAGGCATTACCATCGACATAATGAAGAACTTTCTTTTACCGTCACAACAATGCAAAAACAATTTGACAGCTGAAAAGATAAAGGATCAACGACAGATGCTTCAGTATACTTATATGGATATGGTGTCTGTTCTTTCGGACATGTCCAAAATCCATATCCATATAAGTATATACACTCCTGGAAATGGAAAAAAGAACACATTGACACCGGTGTGTCAGACCCACCATACTTGCTCCGGACACTGCGAGAGGGCTGTACAAGCAATGATCACACGCACGGCACAGCGGACACACCAGGAACCGCGGTGTTGGCCGTCGAATGGCGCTAGCTGCGCAGCATTTGTACACCGCCGCCGTCAGTGTCAGCCAGTTTGCCGTGGCATACGGAGCTCCATCGCAGTCTTTAACACTGGTAGCATGCCGCGACAGCGTGGACGTGAACCGTATGTGCAGTTGACGGACTTTGAGCGAGGGCGTATAGTGGGCATGCGGGAGGCCGGGTGGACGTACCGCCGAATTGCTCAACACGTGGGGCGTGAGGTCTCCACAGTGCATCGATGTTGTCGCCAGTGGTCGGCGGAAGGTGCACGTGCCCGTCGACCTGGGACCGGACCGCAGCGACGCACGGATGCACGCCAAGACCGTAGGATCCTACGCAGTGCCGTAGGGGACCGCACCGCCACTTCCCAGCAAATTAGGGACACTGTTGCTCCTGGGGTATCGGTGAGGACCATTCGCAACCGTCTCCTTGAAGCTGGGCTAAGGTCCCGCACACCGTTAGGCCGTCTTCCGCTCACGCCCCAACATCGTGCAGCCCGCCTCCAGTGGTGTCGCGACAGGCGTGAATGGAGGGACGAATGGAGACGTGTCGTCTTCAGCGATGAGAGTCGCTTCTGCCTTGGTGCCAATGATGGTCGTATGCGTGTTTGGCGCCGTGCAGGTGAGCGCCACAATCAGGACTGCATACGACCGAGGCACACAGGGCCAACACCCGGCATCATGGTGTGGGGAGCGATCTCCTACACTGGCCGTACACCACTGGTGATCGTCGAGGGGACACTGAATAGTGCACGGTACATCCAAACCGTCATCGAACCCATCGTTCTACCATTCCTAGACCGGCAAGGGAACTTGCTGTTCCAACAGGACAATGCACGTCCGCATGTATCCCGTGCCACCCAACGTGCTCTAGAAGGTGTAAGTCAACTACCCTGGCCAGCAAGATCTCCGGATCTGTCCCCCATTGAGCATGTTTGGGACTGGATGAAGCGTCGTCTCACGCGGTCTGCACGTCCAGCACGAACGCTGGTCCAACTGAGGCGCCAGGTGGAAATGGCATGGCAAGCCGTTCCACAGGACTACATCCAGCATCTCTACGATCGTCTCCATGGGAGAATAGCAGCCTGCATTGCTGCGAAAGGCGGATATACACTGTACTAGTGGCGACATTGTACATGCTCTGTTGCCTGTGTCTATGTGCCTGTGGTTCTGTCAGTGTGATCATGTGATGTATCTGACCCCAGGAATGTGTCAATAAAGTTTCCCCTTCCTGGGACAATGAATTCACGGTGTTCTTATTTCAATTTCCAGGAGTGTAGTTCTAGCAACACCGGTGGTGACCTTCTTCTTTTGTGCAGATGCACACATATTCCCAGAACTCTTACGGGACTTGGTAAGAGTGTCTTCCACGAGTAATGAGTGTGTTGGGATGGGACACTCCGAATGTAGTGTGTGGACATACAAGGTGAGAATGTGGGTCTCGCGGGAGGCGTGCGGGAGGTAATCCCTGCAGTCGCGTTGTCCTGTGTGCCCTCGGTCCCTCAGATGGAAGCCGGCACGGTAGCTCAGCGTGTTCTGTCAGAGGGCTGCGTGATCTCTGTAATAAAAAAAAAACTGAGTCAAGGAATCAACGATCAACTTGAACGGATGTCTTGTGGCGCCCAGACCACACGCAACGAACTATATCGAAAAAAAAGAAAGAAGGATGCCATGTAAGCAGAAGATCCCGGGTTCGGGTCCCGGTCGGGGCACACATTTTCACCTGTCCCCTTTGATATATATATAATCGTCCGTTAGCAGCTGAAGGTATAAACATAATTCTAAAAAAGATGCTACAGTGTTTGAAAGCAGCTAATAGAACATTTTTCGAACATTTAATCGATTAAAATTACTTTGTGCTCTATGAAATTAAAAGAAGGATTTAAAAAATTTAATCACAGGGTAGTGCATCTGTAAAATGTACGTGTGAAATGTTTATTATTAAAAAAACTGATAAAAGCATGAGATTTCTTTTATTAGCACTTACTTCGTTTTTGTCGATAAATCTATGGCATTTAGCACTGAAACGTCCCCTTTCAACAATTTTAGAATTACTGTGCTGATAAACCTCATACACTATTTGCTTTTCAAACAGCTGAGCAAAACTGAACGTACTCAAACATTCACTAAAGTGACACACAATATTTTTTAGCGCAACGCAATCTGACTTTCAGAAATCCCTACAAAGGAAGGGCCCTGACTAACATTAACCTGTACCTTTCACAAATCACTTACAAAAATCTTCGTTACTCAAGCTACTGCAATACAGCGAGCGCCACTACTGCCAGCTAAATAAAAGATTCAAACTACAGAAGGCACTAACTACTGATAGGGATACTTAGCAATTGAAAGATGTTAATAGAGAACAAACAATGTATTTACCTTAACAGTCATAATATATATAATAGTTCATGACATCCAGTGTTACAAATTTCAAAACTCCGCCATCTCTCCCCCCACATCCACCACTGCTGGCGGCTCACCTCCAACTGCGCAACGCTACGCGCTGTTCACATCCAGCTGCCCAACACTACAATGGCAGACAACAATGCAAACTAGCCACAGACTGCACACAGCACAGCCAGTGATTTTCATACAGAGCGCTACGTAACGTTGCCAATAAGAAAACATAAACAGCCTACTTACAGCACGTTCTGCGTTTTTCAGAATAAAATATTTATTTTCATTGATAAAAGGAAGGTACATATTTTGCAATTGTTGCGTCGCTCTTACTATAGACAATAAATAAAATTAACATTGAGATTTCTTTCATTATTTTTGTCACAACGAAAAGAAACTGAATAACTTGGAATCCGTTTTTCTATCACTTAGCCCGTTACTAATTTCTGTTTTACATATGTGTTTTTAATACAAATAAATGACTTTGTCTCTTGTTTTACGTAGCGAAAATACGAAATATTTCTCGCTGAACCCAGTGGGCGGCAACCTTTGCCATGTTTAAAATGTTGTGCAAGATCTTTTTGCTAATCTGTTAACTTGGTTTTCACCTTTTAACACTGTCGTCTTGATCACAACACGCCGGTCCTCGAGCACCGGAGACTCCAATCACGATTAACGATTCTTCACACAGAGATAGCCTGCCGCTATGGCCCTCGCCACTCGAACTCGTTTGACAACGCCAGATGCGTCTGCGCCATCTAACCGCTATATCATTTGGTGATGTCATTGTTACCGTACACTTTCACAAGCAACATGGATATTGTAAGGTTGTTTTCTTTAAAGCGCAGAAAATGAAATACTGCACGACAATATAGCAGCGGACTGTGGCGGCGTGTTGTAATGCGTGCGACACAACTGCACGCATGTACCACCTAACAAACAAACAAATAATTATAAACACTGAAGTAACAAAAATCATGAAATATCGATATACACACATAAAAGGACACCTCCAAAAACATACGTTTTTCATATTAGGTGCATGGTGCTTCCACATACTTCCAGGTACTCCATACCAGCGACCTCAGTAATCATTAGACACAGCGAGAGAGCAGAATGGGGCGCTCTGCGGAACTCACGGACTTCGAACGAGGTCAGGTGATTGGGTGTCACTTATGTCATACGTCTGTACGCGAGATTTCCACACTGCTAAACATCCCTAGGTCCATTGTTTCCGATGTGATAGTGAAGTGGAAACGTGAAGGGACACGTACAGTACAAAAGCTTACAGGCCGACCTCGTCTGTTGACTGACAGAGTCATAGACAGTTGAAGAGGGACGTAATGTGTAATAGGCAGACATCTATCCAGACCATCACACAGGAATTTCAAACTTCATCAGGCTCCACTGCAAGTACTGTGACAATTAGGCGGGAGTTGAGAAAACTTGTATTTCATGGTCGAGCGGCTGCTCATAAGCCACATATCACGCCCGTAAATGCCAAACGACGCCTCGCTTGGTGCCGCGCAGGGTTAGCCGAGCGGTCTAAGGCGCTGCAGTCCTGCACTGTGCGGCTGGTCCAGGCGGAGGTTCGAGTCCTCCCTCGGGCATGGGTGTGTGTGTTTGTTCTTAGGATAATTTAGGTTAAGTCGTGTGTAAGCTTAGGGACTGATGACCGTAGCAGTTAAGTCCCAAAAGATTTCACACACATTTTCACACACACGCATCGCTTGGTGTAAGGAACATAAAATTTGGATGATTGAACAGCGGAAAAACGTTGTGTGGAGTGACGAAACACGGTACACAAAGTGGCGATCCGATGGCAGGGTGGTGGTGTGGCGAATGCCCGGTGAACGTCATCTGCCAGTGTGTGTAGTGCCAACGGAGGCGGTGGTGTTATGGTGTGGTCGTGTTTTTCATGAAGGGGGCTTGCACTCCTTGTTTAGCGTGGCACTATCACAGCACAGGCCTACACTGATGTTTTAAGCACCTTCTTGGTTCCCACTGTTGAAGAGCAATTCGGGGATGGCGATTGCATCTTACAGTACGACAGAGCACCTGTTCATAATGCACTGCCTGTGGCGGAGTAGTTACACGACAATAACATCCCTGTAATGGACTGGCCTGCACAGAGTCCTTACACGAATCCTATAGAACACCTTTGTGGTGTTTTGGAACTCCGACTTCGTGCCAGGCCTCACCGACCGAAATCCATACTCCCCTCAGTGCAGCACTCCGTGAAGAATGGGCTGCCATTCCGCAAGAAAACTTCCAGCACCTAATTGAACGTATGCCTGCGAGAGTGGAAGCTATCATCAAGGCCAACACCATATTGAATTCCAGCATTACCCATGGAGGGTGCCACGAACTTGTAAGTCATTTTCAGCCAAGTGTCTGGATACTTTTTATCACATAGTGTAGTGTTGGTGGCGCAATGGCGTGCACAAGGTATAAAAGGGCAGTCCATTTGTGAAACTCTCATGTGTACTCAGGTATTTATGTGAAAAGATTTCCCATGTGATCATGGCTTCACGACGGGAATTAACTGACTGAACGCGGAATGGTTGTTGGAGCTAGACTTCTGAACATTCCATTTTGGAAACTGTTACGGAATTCAGTATTCCACGATCTACAGTATCAAGAGTCTGCCGAGAATAAGAAATTTCAGGCATTACCTCTCACCACGGACAGTTCAGAGCAACGGCGTTTGCTTAGCGTTGTCAGTGCTCCAAACAATGAACACTGCGTGAAATAACCGCAGAAATCAATGCGAGACGCACGACGAACGTATCCGCTACGACAGTGCGACGAAATTTGGCGTTATTGTGCTGTGGCGGCAGACGACAGACGCGAGTGCCTTTCCTATAGTTCAATTATTTTATCTTGGCGGCTCGCGCATGCCCGCTCAGACGCGGGAGATTGCTGCGTTGCGAGATGCACACGACGCACGCGCCAATAGAAGCAGCGCCATAGTATAGCATAGTTCGCAAGCCTACGTTTAGGCGGGAGCGCGCAGTTCATGAAGTAAAGCCACCACGGCCGCATTAACCATTTCGCTGCTACAAAGACGTACTCCCTGCATTCCGCGCTGTGCGCGATTTTGTCACTGCACTGCTCGCCTGTGCAGACACATCGTGTTCCGACTGCTTTGACACTCTTATCATTCGATTCCACAAAAACTATTTGGCCCAAAAATTAGATTTTTACACGTCTTCTTGACTGATACCTTCCCCCCATAAATGACTTAATTTTGTTTCGATGTTCAATGCAGTTATTATGCAGCATTAAATATAGTAAACCATTGCACGAAATTTTGAAGAGTTTGCAGAGGTAAAAGTCCATAGAGTATACTTTCCGTATGGTCGATTTTCGTTGCCACAATGTTGAGAATGAAATGTGGACAAGATACCTAAATTTTATATAAAATTACTACATGTAATGCTGCATAATAACTGCGTTGAACATCGAAACAAAATTATATGGGGGGAAGGTATCAGTCAAGAAGACGTGTAAAAATCAAATTTTCGGGCCAAATAGTTTTTGTGAAATCGAATGATAAGTGTGTCAAAGCAGTGGGAACACCATGTGTCTGCACAGGCGAGCAGTGCAGTGATGACAAAATCGCGCACAGCGCGGAATGCGGGGAGCACGTGTCTGCAGCAGCGAAAGGGTTAATGAAGAGACAAAGCACTAGAAATTTCAAAGAAATTGCATTCAAACGAATATAATTCGTGAAGTAAGGCACTTCGATATTGTTTTTAAATAGTGAAAATATTAAGCAGCGCACAAGGTTCGAACTCATAACATTTGGCGTAGAAGCTGAACACCGTAACCGTTACGCTAACGCAGCTCGTCTCATTACAGAACGCCATGAGGACTATAAGAGTTCACGCAAAATACTGACAAACACTGTTGGTATGACTATGAATTACTCACGCTTCGTCGAAGTACAATAGGAAATAAACAATTACCGCTGTTCTTTATTGCGAAAAAGCGGTTCGTGAGATTGATACAAACACCTTTCCTTGCTATCGCCTGAATTAGGAGTCTTATTGCTTGTTTGGTTTAATTAATTAATAGAACATGAAGCAACTGGTATAAACAATGCTTTTTCCAAACTTTCTATAAAAGAAAGTCTGCTATCAAGACATTGCTTTTGTTCTATTACTTTATTTATGACTGAACGTTTCTAAAACTGAAGACACTCGTCCATGCTATGCACTGCAGTCGAGATCTGGCAACGTCGTTCTCTGTTCATTGGCTGACTGTGTTTTGTGACGTCAAATGCGCAGAACGAACCTAAACTCGGCCGTCAACATAAATGACGCGCACTTTAACAGCACATCGCCTGCAGCGCCTCTCCTTAGCTCGTAACCACATCGATCGCCCCTAGAAGACTAGAAAACAGTCGCCTGATCAGCTGCGTTCCGATTTCAGTTGGTAAGAGGTGATGGCAGGGTTCGAGTGTGGTGCAGACCTCACGAAACCATGGGCCCAAGTTGTCAAATGGTTCAAATGGCTCTAAGCACTATGTGACTTAACTTCTGAGGTCTTAAATCCCCTAGAACTTAGTACTACTTGAAGCTAACTAACATAAGGACATAACACACATCCATGCCCGAGGCAGGATTCGAACCTGCGACCGTAGCGGTCGCGCGGTTCCAGACTGTAACACCTAGAACCGCTCGGCCACAACGGCCGGCCCCAAATTGTCAACAAGACACTGTGCAAGCTGGTGGTGGCTCCATACTGGTGGGGCTGCGTTTTCAAGGAATGGGCTGGGTCCGGTGGTGCATCTGAACCGCTAATTAAACATTTCCAGCCATTCGTGGACTTCATGTTCCAAAAACACGATGGCATTTTTATGGAGGCCAATGCGCTATGTCACTGAGCCACAACTGTCCACGATTGGCTTGGATAACATTCTGGACAATTCGAGAGAATGATCCAGGTTGCCTGACACGAATCCAATTAAACACTTATGGGACATAATCCAGAGGTCAGTTCGTGCATAAAATCCAGCCCTGGTAAAAGGTACACAATTATGGATGGCTATGGAGGCAGCATGGCTCAATGTTTCTGCAGGGAACTTCAGACGTCTTTTTGAGTCCATGCCACGTCGAGCTGTTGCACTACGCAGGGAAAAAAGAGGTCCGACACTATAATAGAGGCTATCCCACGGTTACTATCACCCCAGTATGTAGAGGTAACGAAGGCTTGATTTCAGAGATCATTTAATGACCAGGGTGCTGAAGGCAGCTGAAATTATACTGGGAAATGACATGGAATGTGAGGAAATTGGAACTTTGTGATGAGGGACTCTATCACTGCACTATGTTTTTTGTTGTTTCATTCTCTCACCCCCTCTCGTTAATTCTCACTCACAGGCAGTTAGACAAGAATAAATGCTTGTAATTGTAAAAAGGTATAATGTTGGAAAGAGTTTTTAAATTTTTAAAATGACTACATGCTAATGTTTTTTAAATTAAATTCTGATATAACTGGTGAAGCAGTTTTCCGCGCTGTAACGGGGAAGAACCTGCAACTGATTTTAATGGAGTGGGAGGGTTGGTATTTGCAAAAGGGTGTAATCGGTGAGTTTGAGACTTGAGACAGATGTAATTAGGGTGGAAGACAACCCACGGTTATGAGGAGGAAAGAGTGGAAAAGGATGGGACTGTAAAAGAGATCGCTAGAACGGGAGAGAAAAGGGAGTCGACTGGTGTGGATAGGAAGGTAAGATGTCAGAGTGCATTTCACTGTTTGATAATAGGAGTCTGTTAAAGTTGCTTATGGAGTGTCTGTAGATGTAGACTTCGTGGGATGTGTTGCGAAAGGCTGGCCACTGAAGGCGGCAAGCAACACACGTCACACTCAACTGAAGTGTACTACATGATTGGGTATTCAAATGACCAGCGGAAAAATGTTACAGGAATACAATAAAGGGAATGCATTCCTGTTTAAAAGACTCCTACTAACAGGTGGGGTACCAGCTTCCTCATTCTACCATCCTCAGCAAGACCGTAGCTGTAAGTCACTCATGCCAATCCACTTCCGCTTTCCCGTTCACACTCACTCATTCAGCCCAAATCATTGAAATTATCTCTCTGTGTCTCTCTAACTGCCACTGTCCCCTGTATTACAGCCACCGTCTCCTTCGTCATGTACCTACTACTACTACCACTGTTTCCCTCTTTCTCTCTCTTTCTGCTACTATCTCATTCATTCCTTACCACTGCTACTATCCCTTCTCACCATCTCTCTCTTCCTCGCCGTCATTGTCACAGAATGTTTCTCATTGTCACTCGTTTTCACCCTCTTCTACTGTCACTACCTCTTTATTGCCTTCCCCCTTCCTTCACTCTTTCCCTAGCACTCTCCTGTCACTGTCATCTGTGTTCAACTGCCACTGTGTCTAACTATCTCAAATTGCCGTTGTCTCCTTCGCTCTTTCTGTACCACAATCATTCTCTACTGTCTCGCAGAATTTATTATTTTTATGTCTTTTTTCCACTGGCATTGTCTATGAGCTTAAAAGAGCGCGAATATGTTCACATGCCAAAATGTATGGGAAAATTTTTAAAGGTTCTGAGGAAGGTAGAATGAGGCGGCCGGTACCTCACTTTTCAGTCGGAGTATTTTAAATAAACAGTATCCAGTAACTGTATCCATATTTCACAATTTCAAAAGTGACTATTCAGAACGCTGGAGGTATGAATTAAAAAACGCCTTCAGTCACAACTTTTCGTGTTTTGTTAAGTACACGATGCATTTCGGGCCCTGTAGGTCCATCATCAGGAATAATTTGTCTTAATACATGCGTTTTTTTCTCTTGAATGAGGTTTAATGTTAGGTTATGAGTTTCGTAAGTCAAACGCGGAAAATAGTGCGAAGTTGCGGAAAAGATGAACTGTTTAACTTACCAAATAATCCAAGAAAAGCGTTTTTAACGTTTCAGCACCAGCAAACATTCTTTTCTCCGTCGTTTTCGTACATGTCACTGCATCCAAGGGGCACATTTGCACACACATGTTTGTAAACACTCCACAGATGTTTTTGTACATGGTGTTGTCAAAGATGAATTTATTCGTGGTGCTAAAGATATAAATTAAACAATTGATATATGCAGGAAATAACTTTAGAATAGGTCTTTAAAATTACTGAAATAACCATGGCTTCGAAATCTGTTTGTTCGTTTAGCACAGATTCTGGTTTTTTGATTTTGTGGAGGTGTATCTCCAGTTGTTTTAACAGATTTAGTGTCTTACCATTGGTTTAGTTATGTAGTACTACCAAATTGTTTACTAGACTGTTGATGACATGTTTAGTTTCCAACATATGTTGTGCAATGACTGATTTTTTCGAAGTGGTTGAGCCTGAAAACATTTACGCGTTCTTGAAAACGGGTTTTAAAGTTTCTGCTTGATTTCCCGACATAGTAGGCAGGACAACTGAGGCATGATACTTTGAACACTCCGCTTTTGTTGTATGTTTGCGTATTTGATTTTATGTTATGCAGGAGCAAGTTTTCTAATTTATTATTAGTTGAGAATGCAACTCTTACATTTGTTTTTCTGGAAAGATTAGCAATTTCTTATGATATGAGGCTGAGGTATGGGACACTGGCAAATATTTTCTCTTCTTTCATAGTGTGGCCATTCGTTGTCTTACTTTTGTGTATTTGTCTATCTACATTGTCAGCTGTTTTGGATGTGTAGCCATTGCTTATGGCAATGCTCTTTATTATATCTATCTCATTCTTGAGTGTGTTTTCTTCTAAATAAAGGTAGTGTAGTCCGTGTAGCATAGACCTAAATGCAGCATGTTTGTGTGTGGTGGGATGGCATGATAAGTTGTCCAGTGTTATGTCTGTGTATGTGCGTCTTCTGTGTATGCTAAACTTGTGTTTTTGACGGTGGTTGGTGATTCTGAGATCCAGGAAATTTATGTTTTTGTTGTTCTCATGTTCTATTGTGAATTTTATGTTTTCGTGGAAGAACTGAATACTGCTAGTAGTTCTTCGATCTCATCTTTTGTTCCATCAGACAGCAGCAAGGTGTCATCAACATATCTCCAGTAATATATTATTTTACTTTTGAGTCTACTGTTTTCATTAGACAATTTACTTTCCAGATGACTGAGAAATATATCAGTTAGAGAACTTGATATGATACTGCTCATGGCAAAATCCTCATTCTGTTGGTAAACTTTCCCATTAAATGTAAAGTAATTGTGAGACAATATTAGCTGTAACGTGTCCGTGACTTCTGATATTTCTGCAATTGGCAACTTTTTTATGTTTTATTAAGTTTTCAAAGTTTATGTCTATTGTTTCCTCAGTTGTTACATTTGTAGATAGGTTAGTTACATCAAAAGAGGCAAACCTGGCACCTGCAGGAATATTTATATCTTTAATTTTAGTTGCATTTGTGTTCTCAACTGAGTATGATTTATCAAACTTATGGGACTGTTTCAGATTTTCATTCAGTAATTGGGATACATTGAAGGCAGGTGTATTTTTACAATTAACAATGGACCTTGATGGAACTTGGGGTTGATGGGTTTTAGGTTGAGCTCGTAGTCTTGTGGCTGTGGGGTTCATTAAAATGCATATTTGTGGTTGTTTTTCTGTGAAGCGAAAATTGCATTTATTGACCGCTTTTCTGATTTTGTTTTGGAATTTTATCGTTGGATTTTGTTTGAGCTCTGTTATGTTGTTTTCAGAAAAGTAAGTCATTCTTTTATTGATGTATTCATCTTTGTTCATAATCACTACAGAATTGTTTTTGTCAGCTTTCAGAATCATGGCATTGTTGTTATTGTGTTTCATGTTTATGCTCTTTGCTAGCTTTCTGTCTTGGTAAACTGCTTTGGAGGTTTAATTATGGTTACTTATGCTTTTCTGAATAATTTTATTTATGTTGTGTGCTAAGACAGTCTGTTCAGTGTTATTTAGGTCAGCTAAATCAGCTGTTTTTTTTTTTTTTTTTTATTAGTGCGTACGATGAGGTTTTCAGGCTCAACCACTTCGAAAAATTAGGCATTGCATAACATATGTTGGAAACGAAACATGTCATCAACAGTCTAGAAGCCAATTTTGCAGTCCTACATAACGAAGTCAATGATAAGACCCGAGATCTGTTAGGACTGGAAAAAATGAAATGGTGGTATGGCATTGTTAGCCGGGAGGCCCCATCTTGGGAAGTTCGGCCTCCGAGTACAATCTTATTTCAGTCGACGCCACATTGGGTGATTTGCGTGCCGCTGATGAGGATGAAATGGTGAGGACAACACAATAGCCAGTCCACGAGAAAAATCTCCAACCCGGCCGGGAATCGAACCCAGGTCCGTTTGCATGGGAGATATGCACCCAGCTAAGTAGGCGGTCAGAACAACAAAAAACCAGAATCTATGTTAAATTAACATAAGTAGGCGGTCAGAACAACAAAAAACCAGAATCTATGTTAAATTAACAGATTTCGCAAGCCATAGTTATTTCAGTAACTTTAAAGACCTATTCTAATGTTATTTCCTGCATATGTCAATTGCTTAACAGTTATATCTTCAGCACCACGGATAAATTAATCTTTGACAACACTAAGTACAAAAACATCTGTGAAGTGTTTACAAACAAGTGTGTGCAAACATGCCGCTTGAATGCAATGACATGTACGAAAACGATGGAGAAAGGAATGTTTGCTGGTGCTAAAACGTTGAAAACGCTTTTCTTCGATTATGTGGTAAGTTTACACTGTTCATCTTTTCCACTATTTTGCCCAAATTTTCCGCGTTTGACTTACAAAATTCATAACCTAACATTACACCTTTCGTGACACGAATATGCCTTTAACCTCATCCAAGAGAAGAAATAACGCATGTATTAAGACAAATTACACCTGATGATGGATCCACAGGCTCCGAAATGCATCGTGTAGTTAATAAAACACGAAAAGTTGTGGCTGAAGATTTTTTTAAATTCATACCTCCAGGAATTTTTTTGTATTCCCTTCTTTTCCCTGCTACAGTAGGGCATGCCACTCGTATGAAAAGAGCTTATGTGTGAGTAAGGTATTGGAAGTTTACTTATGTGAAATTGAAATAACGCAAAGCTAATTTTACACTTCGGGCCTGATTTCGCATACACTAAAGTTTTTCGTGTGCTTCAGTACTACAACATGGAGTTTCGAGTACCCTTCTGATGATAAAGGAGAAGATGTACAGCATATTTCTCCGCTCTGCACCTCACACCGGAATATATCGTAAAAATTACAGCCATTTGCTGTGCATAGCCGTCTTCGAATCCGCGGCTCGAATTGGCAATCAAAAATGATGTTTTCAGTCTATTTCTCGATATATATTTTTGAAAATCGTAAGATGGCACTTCTAAATAAATGTCTAGAAAATATATTGCGGTTAGTTAAGTAGATATCCGCCACTGACAGGGAAAAATTGTGAAAAACGCTTTTTTTTTAGTTTTCTCAGGAACCGACCATGAACTACACTTCTGGCCATTAAAATTGCAACACCATGAAGATGACGTGCTACAGACGCGAAATTTAACCGACAGGAAGAAGATGCTGTGATAACCAAATGATTAGCTTTTCAGAGCATTCACACAAGGTTGGCGCCGGTGGCGACACCTACAACGTGTTGACATGAGTAAAGTTTCCAACCGATTTCTCATACACAAACAGCAGTTGACTGGAGTTGCCTTGTGAAACGTTGTTGTGATGCCTCGTGTAAGGAGCAGAAATGCGTACCATCACGTTTCCGACTCTGATAAAGGTCGGATTGTACCCTATCGCGATTGCGGTTTATCGTATCGCGACATTACTGCTCGCGTTGGTCGAGATCCAATGACTGTTAGCAGAATATGGAATCGGTGGGTTCAAGAGGGTAATACGGAACGTCGTGCCCGATCCCAACGGCCTCGTATCACTAGCAGTCGAGATGACAGGCATCTTATCCGCATGGCTGTAACGCAGCGTGCAGCCACGTCTCGATCCCCAAGTCAACCGATGGGGACGTTTGCAAGACAACAACCATCTGCACGAACAGTTCGACGACGTTTGCAACTCGGAGACCATGGCTGCGGTTTCCCTTGACGCTGCATCACAGACAGGAGCGCCTGCGATGGTGTACTCAACGACGAGCCTGGGTGCACGAATGGCAAAGCGTCATTTTTTCGGAAGAATCCAGGTTCTGTTTATAGCATCATGATCGTCGCATCCGTGTTTGGCGACATCGCGGTGATCGCACATTGGAAGCGAGTATTCGTCATCGCCATACTGGCGTATCAGCCGGCGTGATAGTATGGGGTGCCATTGGTTACACGTCTCGGCCACCTCTTGTTCGCATTGACGGCACTTTGAACAGTGGACGTTACATTTCAGATGTGTTACGACCCGTGGCTCTACCCTTCATTCGATCCCTGCGAAACCCTACATTTCAGCAGGATAATGCGCGACCGCATGTTGCAGGTCCTGTACGGGCCTTTCTGGATACAGAAAACGTTCAACTGCTGCCCTGTCCAGCACATTCTCCAGATCTAACACCAATTGAAAACGTCTGGTCAATGGTGGCCGAGCAACTGGCTCGTCACAATACGCCAGTCACTACTCTTGATGAACTGTGGTATCGTGTTGAAGCTGAATGGGCAGCTGTACCTGTACACGCCATCCAAGCTCTGTTTGACTCAATGGCCAGGCGTATCAAGGCCGTTATTACGGCCAGAGGTGGTTGTTCTGGATACTGATTTCTCAGGATATATGCACCCAAATTGCATGAAAATGTAATCACATGTCAGTTCTAGTATTATATATTTGTCCAATAAATACTCGTGTATCATCTGCATTTCTTCTTGGTGTAGCAATTTTAATGGCCAGTAGTGTAAATTGTGCATCTATAAGCTCCTAAAAGCACACCGTAGAGCACATGCAAAAAGACCCCACCGATTTGCTTTATATTCCTAAGATGGAGGAAGTGTGTGATTTTCAAAATTCACCGTGTCGTGTAGAATAGTTACAGTGAGACGATCCTTATACTGCTATACAAATTGTCGTTAACCCAAGGGCTATCCAAAGCACTTAACTCTACCTTTCTACGACAAATAGAACCCGACGTATGAGCCGCGGTAAAACACCGTTTTTGTGCGCAGTGTTTTAGGACGAATTGGGGTCGCATGCGTAGCGATTAGTGTTTCAATGGAACCGCACAGAGTCGGTACCAGTAACGCTATCTACATTCTGTATAGAAGAAAAGATTACACAGCGGATTTCTCATTGAGAAAGCGCGTTGGAATATTGTTTGTTTCTGAACAGATTCGAGAATCCATAACCAACACCATGTACCATGTCAGCGACGCTACGTGACTAGTGCCAGAGACAAGACGCGGGATTGTACGGAAAATATCTTGAGTCAGAAAACTGTCTTGTTTGCAGCAAGACAAGAGCCACACGGACGGTACGACGACTTTTGGAGCACAGCTGGCGGCACGGCGACCATTCACGCGGCAGTAGAAAGAGGCGCGTCGACGGTGGTGCGCCCAGTGACAGCTCGATGGTCGTATCAGTGTGTGTATCGGCTCTGCTGAGAACTATCGATGCCAGATTGAATTCGTCACCGTCATTTGGGCACGCCATCTGTCGTGATGATACTGGGTTCCAATAGGTGCATAACATGATTATCTCTCGCTAACATACACTCCTGGAAATTGAAATAAGAACACCGTGAATTCATTGTCCCAGGAAGGAGAAACTTTATTGACACATTCCTGGGGTCAGATACATCACATGATCACACTGACAGAACCACAGGCACATAGACACAGGCAACAGAGCATGCACAAGGTCGGCACTAGTACAGTGTATATCCACCTTTCGCAGCAATGCAGGCTGCTATTCTCCCATGGAGACGATCGTAGAGATGCTGGATGTAGTCCTGTGGAACGGCTTGCCATGCCATTTCCACCTGGCGCCTCGGTTGGACCAGCGTTCGTGCTGGACGTGCAGACCGCGTGAGACGACGCTTCATCCAGTCCCAAACATGCTCAATGGGGGACAGATCCGGAGATCTTGCTGGCCAGGGTAGTTGACTTACACCTTCTAGAGCACGTTGGGTGGCACGGGATACATGCGGACGTGCATTGTCCTGTTGGAACAGCAAGTTCCCTTGCCGGTCTAGGAATGGTAGAACGATGGGTTCGATGACGGTTTGGATGTACCGTGCACTATTCAGTGTCCCCTCGACGATCACCAGTGGTGTACGGCCAGTGTAGGAGATCGCTCCCCACACCATGATGCCGGGTGTTGGCCCTGTGTGCCTCGGTCGTATGCAGTCCTGTTTGTGGCGCTCACCTGCACGGCGCCGAACACGCATACGACCATCATTGGCACCAAGGCAGAAGCGACTCTCGTCGCTGAAGACGACACGTCTCCATTCGTCCCTCCATTCACGCCTGTCGCGACACCACTGGAGGCGGGCTGCACGATGTTGGGGCGTGAGCGGAAGACGGCCTAACGGTGTGCGGGACCGTAGCCCAGCTTCATGGAGACGGTTGCGAATGGTCCTCGCCGATACCCCAGGAGCAACAGTGTCCCTAATTTGCTGGGAAGTGGCGGTGCGGTCCCCTACGGCACTGCGTAGGATCCTACGGTCTTGGCGTGCATCCGTGCGTCGCTGCGGTCCGGTCCCAGGTCGACGGGCACGTGCACCTTCCGCCGACCACTGGCGACAACATCGATGTACTGTGGAGACCTCACGCCCCACGTGTTGAGCAATTCGGCGGTACGTCCACCCGGCCTCCCGCATGCCCACTATACGCCCTCGCTCAAAGTCCGTCAACTGCACATACGGTTCACGTCCACGCTGTCGCGGCATGCTACCAGTGTTAAGGACTGCGATGGAGCTCCGTATGCCACGGCAAACTGGCTGACACTGACGGCGGCGGTGCACAAATGCTGCGCAGCTAGCGCCATTCGACGGCCAACACTGCGGTTCCTGGTGTGTCCGCTGTGCCGTGCGTGTGATCATTGCTTGTACAGCCCTCTCGCAGTGTCCGGAGCAAGTATGGTGGGTCTGACACACCGGTGTCAATGTGTTCTTTTTTCCATTTCCAGGAGTGTAGCTTGTAATTCGGACAGCAGGCGTTTTAGTTTTGCGTATTAAAGCCGATGGCTGTTCCCTGTCTTCGTCGTCTTCGAGATGTCATCTTTCGATGACATAACACAGGAGCTCATGTTGCCCATCTTGTCCTGACCTAAGGGGGTGTTCGACTGTTGCCCTGGCTGGCACGGTCTCCAGATCCCTGACCCATTGGAAACATGTGGTCGAGGCTTGTTGAGAGACTGTAGCTCACCAGCCGCCAACCACTATGCTTAATGCACTCTGGTACAGACTTCAAGAAGCAAGCAGTGATATCACGTTTGTGTCGTCAGTGTTCAGTTCGACTGCATGCGCAACAGGGAGAGAACCATTGTTGCTACCAAAAACTGCAGCTGTGTGTACTGAACTTCTAGCCCTAGGTACCCCCAAATCACTTACAAGTTTAATCATGCTTCCTCCCTACGATGCGTACACACATTAAGTAAAACATCGTTTTTGTCATGTTTCGTGGTGTTGAAGTTTTAGTGGTCAGCAGCAGAGGTGACACAGCATTCCAGAATTGGAAACTATAGTGGTTGTTGGAGTTGCGTGGGATGCATAGGAGACGCGGAGATATTTAGTATACATAAAGAGGGAGGATTGTAGAATGAGATTTTCACTCTGCAGCGGAGTGTGCGCTGATATGAAACTTCCTGGCAGATTAAAACGGTGTGCCGGACCGAGACTCGAACTCGGGACCTTTGCCTTTCGCAGGCAAGTGCTCTACCATCTTAGCTCAGGAAGTTTAATATCAGCGCACACTCCGCTGCAGAGTGAAAATCTCATTCTGGAAACATCCCCCAGGCTTTGGCTAAGCCATGTCTCCGCAATATCCTTTCTTTCAGGAGTGCTAGTTCTGCAAGTTTCCCAGGAGAGCTCCTGTAAAGTTTAGAAGGTAGGAGACGAGGTACTGGCAGAAGTAAAGCTGTGGGGACAGGGTGTTAGTCGTGCTTGGTAGAGCACTTGCCCGCGAAATGCAAAGGTCCCGAGTTCGAGTCTCGGTCCGGCACACAGTCGTAATCTGCCAGGAAGTTTCAGGGAGAATTGTGATGAACTCGTTTGTATTTGTGTAGGGGAAAGTAAAGGTGCGCCAAAACAAGGTGAAATGTATGTCTTTCAAAAATTTTGAGAGAATGATAGTGCTTTGGTGGAGATGATATCCATCCCGCATATATCAGACGATGGGACGTTTCAAATATTTTTAGATGTGAAATATGGTGGAGATATGCAATCACCACATTGGAAGGGTTAGCATTTTGAATCTTTTTGTGTGTTGGTATCTTTTTGTTTGATACCTAGTCGATGGGGTTTCCAAGTTTGTTCATGACTCACTGTTAAGCTGAGATGTTTTAGAGTTATCAGGTTTGATTCAACGGGGAAGCGGATGGACCCAGCGACAGTATTTATTTCAAGTAGTAGAGTAAAGGGTACAGCAATCAGCCCAAAACAGTGTTTATTGCTTACCTTGATATCTGTCAGTGTGTAGCCATCTTCAGTGCAGTAAATTAAAATATTGAAACCACATATACGTGTATACACATAGTCACAGATGGACTATTCATGTCAGAGATTGCATGTGAACTCAACATTTGAAATGAAAATCCAGCTGGGATTATGTGTATATGTGTTGAGTGTGAACTCAACCTTTGACACGAATAGTCCAAATGGGGCTATGTGTACATATAATTGGTCTTAATGTTTTAATTTACATTTACTGCACTGAAGATGACCACACTGTGACTGAACTTTGGATATACAATAAACATTATTTGTGACTGATTGCTGTACCCTTTACTACTTGTATTTTAGTGTATTATCTATTTGGAAAGTTCATAAATATTTAGACAAAAGTTCAAGGAGACGGAATTGCAGGTGATTCCTCCTAAAACTATAGCCTGGCTTTTGGTTCGGTTATTCTTGAGAAGTCACATCACCATTCTAGGCGTTTGGTGTTTGACATTAGACTTAGCTGGATTAGATCAAAGATTCTTTCCCCTGAATAAGGCAGGATCCAATTAACTCAGGCTGGTCAACTTCTTTAAGTTTTTTATAAACATAAATATTTCGCAGATGAAACTGACATTTTTGTCGGCTTACATGTTTCAACATAATACAAACAGACTTCCTTGATACCAGCGCTATCTCCCACAGAACTTTCCATCTTAGCTGTTACCTTACCCGTGCTTAAACACTTTGCATGAATAATAAAGCCTATCCTAAATTGCGTGAACATTTTCAACTTGTGGCAGTTGTCCTCTCGATAACTTCTCATATTAGACGCCCATCTTAGACGTTACTCTTAACTGGGCAATGACCGAGAAAGTAATATTACATTAACACAATAGGGCGGATTGGAAACATTGTTCTGCCATAATTTATGTTTCTAGTGGTTTCCATAAATCATTCTAGTCGGATGGATCCTGAAGCTAGGGCAACATTCAATCTCCACCCTTGTCAATTCTGAACTGGTATTAACATCACTATGGCCGACGCCTCATATCCGTGTATAGTTAAGAGCCTGGTGATATTTTTTTAGACCGAAATTCGAGATTTCTAAACAGAACCTCCCTTAATCCATTCGCAAAAGTTGTAATTCTCCTTTAATTTTACTTGCACTCCGCATCTTGGGTTTCATTACTATAGGTCTGTGTTGCTATCAAGAATTCGCTATTTTACACGTTCATAATTCTTTGATTTAAAGCCAGTATGACTTGACATTCAGTTTTTGTTAGTGTCCTTATCTACACGAATGTTCTTTAATTGTTTTAACTGGAACGGAGTGAAACTGTATATTGGGTAGAAGGCACTGAGCTCGCACAGTAGAAGACTGGTATTCCAGAGGTTTTCCGTAGTTTACTTACATCGGTTGAGGCAAATGCGGTAGTAGTTCTTATGAAAGAAAGACGCTGTATTTTCTTCCAAATTGTGATTTAATCAGCAATTCTGCCCTGCATCTAATGACCTCGTCATCAACGAGACGTTAAGAATTAATCTTCCTCCCTTTTTGTACGTGTCTGCTATCGCGAAAGCCCTTTACTGATGGCATAAATACCTGTCGTTTTGAATGGTATTTGGTGCTTTGAAGTGTCGTAACGGCTACCTCTTGTGTTCGATAGTTATAGGCATAAATACAGACCAGCACAAAGCATTAGTTCTCATTCCCAAGACACATTTGTTACATCTATCAGCTATGAACTTGACGGTAACGTGAAGCTCTATTTCGTCAATGACTGCACAGCATTACGGGTTTCTTGTTGTAAAAACTGCCTAGGAGGAGGCATTATGCTTATCACTGTCTGGAATTGAACTCTTAGAAGTATTTTGTTCCATGGAATACTACTGCGGCCTTGCTTCTTTTACTCTAGTTCTGAGAAATTATAACGAGAGTAGTTCATCAGTACTGGATTTACACAAAGATTAGGAGGTGAATGATAGTTTAGTAATGTAATAACAAAAAAATGAGCTGAATGGAGCAGTGAGATGCAAATTAATATAATAATTTCATACGAAACTTCCTTGGGATAACATTTTGAGGTCAACCAACGGATACAGCTGTTCTCATTCCAAAGGCTGATTGTACACCACAGCAGTTCCCTTCTTGTGGTTCTATTGCAAGTGCTTCGCAAACCCTTTAACGGGCTTATCTAGCTAGGACGGACTGTGTATTTCAACTCTGTACTTTGAGATTTGTAATCGGTCACTTCCCTGCTGAATATTTGATCAACACAACCACCACCATCGTAATCATCACCGTCATCATCATAAATAACCAGTTGATGACCATAGCTGTACAAAAGCCTTCTGGAAACTTCCCCATATCTTACTGTCTTTAGCTTTATGGCCATAATGCTCCTGCACGCGTTTTGGTGTCAACTATCTACCTTCCATTGGTTCAAATGGTTCAAATGGCTCTGAGCACTTTGGGACTTAACATCTGAGGTCGTCAGTCCCCTAGAACTACTTAAACCTAACTAACCTAAGGACATCACACACACCCATGCCCGAGGCAGGATTCGAACCTGCGACCGTAGCAGTCGCACGGTTCCGGACTGAAGCGCCTAGAACCGCTCGGCCACCGCGGCCGGCTACCTTCCATTAGGTCGACTTCTTATTGTTCGGCAGCCAGACGTAACGCAGATACAGTTATACACTCCTGGAAATGGAAAAAAGAACACATTGACACCGGTGTGTCAGACCCACCATACTTGCTCCGGACACTGCGAGAGGGCTGTACAAGCAATGATCACACGCACGGCACAGCGGACACACCAGGAACCGCAGTGTTGGCCGTCGAATGGCGCTAGCTGCGCAGCATTTGTGCACCGCCGCCGTCAGTGTCAGCCAGTTTGCCGTGGCATACGGAGCTCCATCGCAGTCCTTAACACTGGTAGCATGCCGCGACAGCGTGGACGTGAACCGTATGTGCAGTTGACGGACTTTGAGCGAGGGCGTATAGTGGGCATGCGGGAGGCCGGGTGGACGTACCGCCGAATTGCTCAACACGTGGGGCGTGAGGTCTCCACAGTACATCGATGTTGTCGCCAGTGGTCGGCGGAAGGTGCACGTGCCCGTCGACCTGGGACCGGACCGCAGCGACGCACGGATGCACGCCAAGACTGTAGGATCCTACGCAGTGCCGTAGGGGACCGCACCGCCACTTCCCAGCAAATTAGGGACACTGTTGCTCCTGGGGTATCGGCGAGGACCATTCGCAACCGTCTCCATGAAGCTGGGCTACGGTCCCGCACACCGTTAGGCCGTCTTCCGCTCACGCCCCAACATCGTGCAGCCCGCCTCCAGTGGTGTCGCGACAGGCGTGAATGGAGGGACGAATGGAGACGTGTCGTCTTCAGCGATGAGAGTCGCTTCTGCCTTGGTGCCAATGATGGTCGTATGCGTGTTTGGCGCCGTGCAGGTGAGCGCCACAATCAGGACTGCATACGACCGAGGCACACAGGGCCAACACCCGGCATCATGGTGTGGGGAGCGATCTCCTACACTGGCCGTACACCACTGGTGATCGTCGAGGGGACACTGAATAGTGCACGGTACATCCAAACCGTCATCGAACCCATCGTTCTACCATTCCTAGACCGGCAAGGGAACTTGCTGTTCCAACAGGACAATGCACGTCCGCGTGTATCCCGTGCCACCCAACGTGCTCTAGAAGGTGTAAGTCAACTACCCTGGCCAGCAAGATCTCCGGATCTGTCCCCCATTGAGCATTTTTGGGACTGGATGAAGCGTCGTCTCACGCGGTCTGCACGTCCAGCACGAACGCTGGTCCAACTGAGGCGCCAGGTGGAAATGGCATGGCAAGCCGTTCCACAGGACTACATCCAGCATCTCTACGATCGTCTCCATGGGAGAATAGCAGCCTGCATTGCTGCGAAAGGTGGATATACACTGTACTAGTGCCGACATTGTGCATGCTCTGTTGCCTGTGTCTATGTGCCTGTGGTTCTGTCAGTGTGATCATGTGATGTATCTGACCTCAGGAATGTGTCAATAAAGTTTCCCCTTCCTGGGACAATGAATTCACGGTGTTCTTATTTCAATTTCCAGGAGTGTAGATGATTATACGGAGCTGAATGTGCACATCAAGATAAGCAAGTTGCGGGTGCACGAAATTTTTCGTTCGCTCTGACGGCAGATGATTCAGGAGTTCTCTGAGTGATGCTGGCGTAGTTCTCGCAGATCTGTAAAGCAATGTCGATAGCACGTACCATTCGATGCACCTGCTACCGCGTACACTATTTTCTAGGTGGGGAACTTTTATGTTTTGCAACATTCTCACAACGGCAGGACCGTATGTTTCTCCGTCGACTGAGCCGGAACCACGCACCAGCGAATTCACTACAATCGGATGTGAGAAGAATGAGAAATTTAAAATTTAAAGTCCCGTTTGTTTTGTTTATATTTAACCGCGCTCGGTATTAAAAATGTACAGAAGAGTGAAGCTGGCGTTTGCTTTTTGTTCTTTTTCTCCCCCCATTCCTCTCCCTCGCGCTCTGCCGACAGCTTGGCAGCTCAGATTTGAGGAGAGAGAGAGAGAGAGGGTGCGGGGGGGGGGGAAGAGGGAGAGTGGAAGGGGAGGGGGAGGTCCACGGCTTTATGAGGGCGAGAGAAAGGAGTCGGTGTGCGGTGGAGGGTAGGCAGAGCTTGAAAAGCGCCCGGCCGCTGAATGGGCGCGCGGTTCTGTTTCCCGCTCGGCAGCCACAGTCCAGACGCGAGGTAAACAGAGGACGCAGCGCCGCGCTGCAGGCTTTCGGGCTGCAGAAGTAGCAGACCCACAGCCGTGCCCACACCCAGGCCCATACCCAAGCCCGAGGCCAGGGCCAGAGCAGTAGCGCCCTCGCAAATGAAGTTGCCCGGAGCGCGCAGGCCGAATATCGATGAGCCTCCGCGTCTTCTTACTGCCACGCCGCCTTCGTGTGTGTTCCCCGTCCGCACGTGAATGTCTTCTTTTTTTTTCAAGCCCCTCGTTTGTGCAGGGATTTTGCGAAAAATGCACCCGGGCACTTACCTTATGAAGAGAGATCTATTCCGGAAGACGATAAGTATTCAAAGAAAGAGCATTTCTTTTCATAAGAGTTCCTATAGAGAAAAAAATCTGACATGAAGTGTTTGAAATTGCTTGATAAAGGACTCTCCGTTTTTGTTGTTGTTGTCTCCTCTTCTGCGGTATCGCGTTAAAGAAGGTTACTCACCAACTAAAAGTTCGCACTATTTGTTTTGAAGCGTTGCAGATTTAGAACTGGTACGACGCGGTTGCGTCACCCTCCACCTCTAACGTATGTCGTGACAGTGAAGTGGAGTGTGTGTGCCGGTCTGTTGTAATGAGTGGGCTCAGTGGTATGCGTCGACGTGGGGACCTGAAGGAAAGGTGCTATCATGTTTGGACGTGGTGTAGTGGCGCAACTGTTTAACTATGCAAGAGGTGACAAATGTTACCGAACAGTTGAAATGCCACTGAGCACTATGGGACCTAACATCTGAAGTCATTAGTCCCCTACAACTCAGAACTACTTAAACTTAACTAACCCAAGGACATCACACACATCCATGCCCGAGGCAGGATTAGAATCCGCGACCGTAGCGGTCGCGCGGTTCCAGACTGTAGTGCCTAGAACCGCTCGGCCACACACATGTTATCGATAAGCTATATGGCCAAATACAGATGGCGATAGTATTGCGTACACAAGGTATGAAAGAGCAGTGCACTGGCGGAACTGTCACTTGTGCTCAGGTGATTGCGGCCGCACAACCGGAATTAAGGTCCGCAGCTCGTGGTCGTGCGGTAGCGTTCTCGCTTCCAGCGCCCGGGTTCGATTCCCGGCGGGGTCAGGGATTTTCTCTGCCTCGTGATGACTGGGTGTTGTGTGCTGTCCTTAGGTTAGTTAGGTTTAAGTAGTTCTAAGTTCTAGGGGACGGATGACCATAGATGTTAAGTCCCATAGTGCTCAGAGCCATTTGAACCATTTGAAACGGAACTAAGAGACATTGAATGCGGAATGATAGTTGGAGATAGACGCATGGGACATTCCATTTCGGAAATCATTACCGAATTCAGTATTCCGAGATCCACAGTGTCAAGAGTGTGCCGAGAATACCAAGTTTCAGCCTTTACTTATCACCATGGACAACTCAGTGGCCGACGGCCTTCACTTAACGACCGGGAACACCGACGGTTACATGGACTTATCAGTGCTAACAGACAAGCAATCAATGTGGGACGTATGATGAACATATCTGTTAGGACAGTGCGGCGAAATTTGGCGTTAATGTACTGCTATGGCAGCAGACGACCGACTCGAGTATCTCTGCTACCAGCACGACATCGCCTACTGTGCCTCTCCTGGGATCGTGACCTTATCGGTTGGACCCTAGACGACTGAAAACCGTCGCCTGGTCGGATGAGACCATGTCAGTTGGTAAGAACAGATGGTACAATTCGCATGTGGCGCAAACCCTACAAATTCATGGAACAAACTTGTCAACAAGGTGCTGTACAAGCTAGTGGTGCCTCCGTAATGACGTCGGCTGTTTGCATGGAATGGACTGGGTCCTCTGATTCCATTGAACCGATCATTGAGTGAAAATGGTTACATTCGGCTATTTTGAGATTACCGATTCATGGTTCATGGACTTCTTTTTCGAAGAGAGCGATGGAATTTTTATGGGTGACAGTGTGGCATGTCACTTCTTCCTGATTGGTTTGATGAACATTCTCGACGTTTCGAGCGAATGGTTAGGCCGCCTAGATCCACCGACATAAATACCATCGAACATTTATGCAAAGTCATGGACAGATCAGTATGTACACAGCATTCTGCATCAGCAACACCTTCGCGATTATAGATGGCTACAGAGGCAGCATGCCTCAAGATTTCTGGAGATGACTTCCAACGACTTGTAGAGTCCATACCACATTCAGTTTCTGCACTAAGTCGGGCAAGGGAAGGTCGTAGAGTGATTAAGAAGTGGCAGATCAAACATTTGCGTTTCTGTCAGATGAGTCTGTGGAATGTGTGGTGCTCGACTATGCGAACAATGTACACTATTTGATCAAAAGTATCCGGACACAGCCGGCAGCTGGTGGCCGAGCGGTTCTAGGCGCTTCAGTCTGGAACTGCGCGACCGCTATTGTCGCAGGTTCGAATCCTGCCTCGGGCATGGATGTGTGTGATGTTCTTAGGTTAGTTAAGTTTGAGTAGTTCTAAGTTCTGATGACCTGAGATGTTAAGTCCCATAGTGCTCAGAGCCATTTGAACCATTTTTATCCGGACACATGGCTGAAAATGACTCACAAGTTCGAGGCACCCGCCATCGGTAATGCTGGAATTTAATATGGTATTGGCCCACCCTTAGCCTTGATGAAAGCTTCCACTCTCGCAGGCATACGTTCAATCAGGTGCTGGAAAGTTTCTTGGGAAATGGCTGCCCATTCTTCACGTAGTTCAGCGCTAAGGAGAGGCATCGATGTCGGTCGGTCGGTGAGGCCTGACACCCAAAGGTGTTCTATACGATTCAGGTCAGGACTCTGTGCAGGCCAGTCCATTACAGGGATGTTATTGTCGTGTAACCACTCCGCCACAGGACGTGCATTATGAACAGGCGTTCGATCGTGTTGAAAGATGCAATCGCCATCCCCGAATTATTCTCCAACAGTGGGAAGCAGGAAGGTGCTTAAACCATCAATGTAGGCCTGTGCTGTCATCGTGCCACGCAAAACAACAAGGGATTCAAGCCCCCTCCATGAAAAACACACCACACCATAACACCACCACCTCCGAATTTTACTGTTGGTACTGCACACGCTGGCAGATGACGTTCACCGAGCATTCGCCATACCCACACCCTGCCATCGGATCGCCACATTGTGTACTGTGATTCGTCACTCCATACAACATTTTTCCACTGTTCAATCGTCCAATATTTACGCTCCTTACACCAATTGATGAGTCCTTTGGCATTTACCGGCGTGATGTGTGGCTTATGAGCAGCCACTCGACCGTGAAATCCAAGTTTTCTCACCTCCCACCTAACTGTCATAGTACTTGCAGTGGATCGTGATGCAGTTTGTAATTCCTGTGTGATGGTCAGGATAGTTGTCTGCCTGTTACACAATACCACCCTGTGTCGGCAGTCTCTGTCAGTCAACAGACGAGGTCGGCCTGTACGCTTTTGTGGTGTACTTGTCGCCGCAAGTTTCCACTTCACTATCACATCGGAAACAATGACCTGGGGCTGTTTAGGAGTATGGAAATCTCGCGTACAGACGTATGACAGAAGTGACACCCAATCACCTCACCAAGTTCAACGTCCGTAAGTTCCGCGGAGCTCCCCATTGTGCTCTCTAACGATGTCTAATGACTACTGACGTCGCTGGTAAGGAGTACCTGGCTGTAGATGGCAGCACAATGCACCTAATATGAAAAACGTATGTTTTTGGGGCTGTCCGGATACTTTTGATCACATAGTGTATATGATGAGCTCAATGATGACGGTAAGTGCCTAACAAGCGAAAGTGATGTTGAAACAGGTGTCAAGCCTTGTAGTTCACATCCTTGTCAGACAGGGAGCCACAAATCCCTTCTCGATTTAAGTGTAGTAAAGGACAATCGTTGTCCAAGGGGCGGGTACTAAATATAATTACATGCACGGAAGTTCATCCACAGCACAATAAAAAAAACAAATATGAGCACGTCTCGAATAAGTGCTTAGCAATATGACCGTGTAGTGCATTAAAAAACTACGGTTATTCAAGGGAAGACAAGGAGCACTTGTTACAAAAACTGGTGTTTGCGCGTTTCATGGATGCTCATTACAGGATGTGCATCGTAGTGTCCTACTACGTTATGCACATCAAATTGAGTGAGACGTAGATTAGAATGATTTCCAGGGAAGCAGCGGATTGTTGAGTAATTCTAAATAGTGCTAAAGAAGATAACGAAATTTCAAACAAAGCGTCATCTTGACGACGCACAGCAAATTGTGGAATGAGCCCGAAAATTTGTAGATGAGAGAAACAAACTTATCCTGTCATTCAGTAGGGTATTTGTTTTCAACTCCTACCAATCGGGATTTGAAGAGAAAACGCATATAAAAGGAACCCTGGAAATTAGAGATAACCAGAAAATTGTACCAAAAGCATTGATGCTTTTACACATTCGTAAATAATTATGCCGACTGGTAATCGGGATGGTAACTGGTTGGAAAGTTATTCATTGTACTGCGAGAAGTTGGAGGTCCTCTGCTCCCTAAGGTTCTATCTCGCGAGCGTGATCTTGCGAGGGCGGCAGGAAATATTTACGTCACAGGAAGCAAGAGTGGCAAAATGGGCGTAGAACTATAGCTCTGATATGAGCACTGATTTTGGCTAATAGCTGGTAGAAATAACTTGCTTCTGCTCTATTCCTGGTCCGCGTATAGCAGCCACACTTCTTTAGAACAAATTCCCTTCCTGAAAATTGTGTGACACTGGACAAATTCAGCCTACGGTTTTTTTTCCGTGGCTATAACATATTATTGTAATATCTGCAGATACTCCATGAAGGGTAGCCAGCTTCACGACAGGCTCCACGACAGACTTTTTCGGATGCGGTTGCATGCCATCACATTCCGTCAGTTCTTATTAGCTTATTAACACCAATGTGATCCTATATACAGGGTTATTACAAATGATTGAAGCGATTTCACAGCTCTACAATAACTTTATTATTTGAGATATTTTCACACTGCTTTGCACACACATACAAAAACTCAAAAAGTTTTTTTTAGGCATTCACAAATTTTCGATATGTGCCCCTTTAGTGATTCGGCAGACATCAAGCCGATAATCAAGTTCCTCCCACACTCGGCGCAGCATGTCCCCATCAATGAGTTCGAAAGCATCGTTGATGCGAGCTCGCAGTTCTGGCACGTTTCTTGGTAGAGGAGGTTTAAACACTGAATCTTTCACATAACCCCACACTGAAAACAAGTTTCGCACTGAACGCATCCTCTTCCATGAGCTGTTGCAACCGCGCCGAAAATTCAAGGCGTTTGACTTTGTCATCGGGTGTCAGGGCTTGTAGCAATTGTATACGGTAAGGATTCTGCTTTAGCCTTTTCCGTAAGATTTTCCAAACCGTCGGCTGTGGTACGTTTAGCTCCCTGCTTGCTTTATTCGTCGACTTCCGCGGGCTACGCGTGAAACTTGCCCGCACGCGTTCAACCGTTTCTTCGCTCACTGCAGGCCGACCCGTTGATTTCCCCTTACAGAGGCATCCAGAAGCTTTAACCTGCGCATACCATCGCCGAATGGAGTTAGCAGTTGGTGGATCTTTGTTGAACTTCGTCCTGAAGTGTCGTTGCACTGTTATGACTGACTGATGTGAGTGCATTTCAAGCACGACATACGCTTTCTCAACTCCTGTCGCCATTTTGTCTCACTGCGCTCTCGAGCGCTCTGGCGGCAGAAACCTGACGTGCGGCTACAGCCGAACAAAACTTTATGAGTTTTTCTACGTATCTGCAGTGTGTCTGAGCATATGTCAATGAATGGAGCTACAGTGAATTTATGAAATCGCTTCAATCATTTGTAATAGCTCTGTACATTCCTTAAGTGTGGATACCTAACTGAACGTCCTGTACGTTTCGTAATTCTGAAGGATTTCACCAAAAATCTTGCTGTTGCCAACATTTTGTGATCACTGTGGGGTGCCATTTTTCATTTGATGTTCACGGTGCAAGTTAATGTTTTTTTTTTTTTTTTTTTTTTTTTGAAATACTTGTTGAATATCGACGATGTCCATTTTGTGAAGTGTGATACATGCACCCCATGGAACGTTGAGTTCTGTAGTTCCCATTCATTTTGTGTCGTCCTCCTGATGATGGTGGATCAAAGGCAGTTAATATTTTCTTGTCGTTGCTAGCACAACACATGCAAATGAGTATTACTGAAGATGAACTTGCGACCTCGCTCTCAAGGGATTCTTTGGAAAAAGTACTTTTCAGTCAGAACAATTCCGTCGTTTACACTTCTCACATTATCCTACGATGCTCCTCGCATATTGTGGATGGCACCAGATCTTTTTACTATATCGCAGAGCCCGTTTCGTTCAGAAGTACGATGCATTATTAATATGGACAAGCATGAGTGTCCGAAAGAACAAGCACTGCGGCTACTATAGTCTTGTGATATATGAAAGGTATTCGCAGTTGAGAATATGGACGAGCAGCAGCTATACAGGGTGTTACAAAAAGGTACGGCCAAACTTTCAGGAAACATTCCTCACACACAAAGAAAGAAAATATGTTATGTGGACATTTGTCCTGAAACGCTTACTTTCCATGTTAGAGCTCATTTTATTTCTTCTCTTCAAATCACATTAATCATGGAATGGAAACACACAGCAACAGAACGTAGCAGCGTCACTTCAAACACTTTGTTACAGGAAAAGTTCAAAATGTCCTCCGTTAGCGAGAATACATGCATCCGCCCTCCGTCGCATGGAATCCCTGATGCGCTGATGCAGCGCTGGAGAATGGCGTATTGTATCACAGCCGTCCACAATACGAGCAAGAAGAGTCTCTACATTTGGTACGGGGGTTGCGTAGACAAGAGCTTTCAAATGCCCCCATAAATGAAAGTCAAGAGAGTTGAGGTCAGGAGAGCGTGGAGGCCATGGAATTGGTCAGCCTCTACCAATCCATCGGTCACCGAATCTGTTGTTCAGAAGCGTACGAACACTTCGACTGAAATGTGCAGGAGCTCGATCGTGCATGAATCACATGTTGTGTCGTACTTGTAAAGGCACATGTTCTAGCAGCACAGGTAGAGTATCGAGTATGAAATCATGATAACATGCTCCATTGAGCGTAGGTGGAAAAACATGGGGCCCAATCAAGACATCACCAACAATGCCTGCCCAAACGTTCACAGAAAATCTGTGTTGATGACTTGATTGTACAATTGCGTGCGGATTCTCGTCAGCCCACACATGTTGATTTACAATTTGATCACGTTGGAATGAAGCCTCATCCGTAAAGAGAACATTTGCACTGAAATGAGGATTGACACATTGTTGGATGAACCATTCGCAGAAGTGTACCCGTGGAGGCCAATCAGCTGCTGATAGTGCCTGCACACGCTGTACATGGTACGGAAACAACTGTTTCTCCCGTAGCACTCTCTATACAGTGACGTGGTCAACGTTACCTTGTACAGCAGTAACTTCTATGACGCTGACATTAGGGTTATCGTCAACTGCACGAAGAATTGCCTCGTCCATTGCAGGTGTCCTCGTCGTTCTAGGTCTTCCCCAGTTGCGAGTCATAGGCTGGAATGTTCCGTGCTCCATAAGACGCCGATCAATTGCTTCGAACGTCTTCCTGTCGGGACACCTTCGTTCTGGAAATCTGTCTCAATACAAACGTACCGCGCAACGGCTATTGCCCCGTGCTAATCCATACATCAAATGGGCATCTGCCAACTCCGCATTTGTAAACATTGCACTGACTGCAAAACCACGTTCGTGATGAACACTAACCTGTTGATGCTACGTACAGATGTGCTTGATGCTAGTACTGTAGAACAATGAGTCGCATGTCAACACAAGCACCGAAGTCAACATTACCTTCCTTCAATTGGGCCAACTGGCGGTGAGTCGAGGAAGTACAGTACATACTGACGAAACTAAAATGAGCTCTAACATGGAAATTAAGCGTTTCCGGACACATGTCCACATAACATCTTTTCTTTATTTGTGTGTGAGGAATGTTTCCTGAAAGTTTGGCCGTACCTTTTTGTAACACCCTGTATAACGGAATGACTACAATGAAAATTTGCGCCGGACCGGGACTCGAATTCTGAATCCCGCTTATCGCTAGCGGTCGCCTTACCATCAGGCTCTCCGAATACGCTCCATAGCCGGATACAAACTTCCATATGTCGTCAATCATGTGTGTAAAAAGTGCGCTCGTGCATTCATTACGTATACACGTTTGTTATGTATATCCACGTACAGGGGACAAAAAAATGATTCAAATGGCTCGGAGCACTATGGGACTTAATTTCTGAGGTCATCAGTCGCCTAGAACTTAGAACTACTTAAACCTAACTAACCTAAGGACATCACACACTGCCCGAGGCAGGATTCGAACCTGCGACCGTAGTGGCCGCGCGGCTCCAAACTGTAGCGCCTAGAACCGCTCGGCCACCCCGGCCGGCTACAGGGGACACATTTTAACTGAAAGTCGCTAGCATGGTGTCGGAGAATAAATACGTGCACGCATTCTTCTTAACAACACAAGCACAGCAATATCGTATTTTCCCCGACGATACCAGGCAGCGAGTTTCAATTAAAATGTCCTCCTCTGTAGGGGAACCGAGCGAGGTGGCGCAGTGGTTAGCACACTGGACTCGCATTCGGAAGGACGACGGTTCAATCCCGCGTCCGGTCATCCTGATTTAGGTTTTCCGTGATTTCCCTAAATCGCCCCAGGCAAATGCCGGGATGGTTCCTTCGAAAGGGCACGGCCGACTTCCTTCCCTAATCCGATGAGACTGATGACCCCGGTGTTTGGTCTCCTCCCCCAGACAACCCAACCAAATCTGAAGGAGAATAGCATTATGCTCTTTCATGAAGCAAGAAGCCTTTATTGCACATTTTAGAAGAGCCAAAGAAACTGGTACACCTGCCTAATTTCGAATAGAGCCCCCGAGAGCAGGCAGAAGTGCAGCAACACGATGTGGCTTGGACTCAACTAATGTCTGAAGTAGTGTTGGTGGGAATTGACACCATCCCGCAGGGCTGTCCATAAATCCCTAAGAGAACGAAGGGGTGGAGATCTCTTCTGAATAGCACGTTGCAAGGCATGCGAGATGCTTAATAATGTTCATGTCTGGGGAGATTGGTGGCCTGCGGAAATTTTTAAAGTCAGAAGAGTGTTCCTAGAGCCTTCTGTAGCAATTCTAGAAGCGTGGGGCGTCGCATTGTCCTGCTGGAATTGCTCAACAGCCTCGGAATGGACAGTGATCAAACAGGAGGTTTACGTACGTGTCACCTGTCAGAATCGTATCTAGACGTATCAGGGGTCCCATATCACTCCAACTGCACACGCCCCACATCATTACAGAGCCTCCACCAGCTTGAACAGTCCCCTGATGTGCAGGGTCCTTGGATTTATGAGATTGTCTCCACACCCATACACGGAAAAATCCGTGGGGAAAATCCCCACCTCATCGCTACCTCGGAGATGCTGTGTCCCATCGATCGTGCACCGACTATAGCACCATGTTCAAACTCAAATCTTGATAACTTGCCATTGTAGCAGCAGTAACCGATCTAACAACTGCGTCGGACACTTGTTGTCTTATATACGCGTTCCGACCGTATCGTCGTATTCTGCGTATTTACGTATCTGTGCATTTGAATACGCATGCGTATACTAGTTTCTTTGGTGCTTCAGTATATGTAATGTATATAATGTCTGCGAATACAATACCAAAACAGTAGTGAACCTCTTGCTTCTATTTGTTGTTAAATTATTAAATTACTTACATAGCGTTCGTAATGTGCGCGGCACATTGAAAATTATTTCGTGTTGTTTGGGAACACATACTTGTTCTCTTTCTCTTTCTTTCTTTGTCTCGCACACACACACACACACACATACACGTCGAACGTTTATATGTATGGTCTTGGCATCACAACCTGCTTCCAAGCACGCATTTATATATAAATAGAAATGCCACTAACAGCTAGCTTGTTGGTCTTTACAAATTCATTTAATCGCAGAACGTGTCCTGTGACATCCTAGAACATGAACATACCTGTTACAAAAAACACAGGAAATATGCGTCATCCAAAGACCATAGTTAGACATGTTATTTTTCAGCAAGTCAGGTTTACGACAGAGGCAGCTACAGTCATGTGACCGCAGCATTGCGTATTTGTCGGTAATTCTTAATAAAAATGTTACGTAATGGCCTTTGAAACTTACAACCATTGTTAGTGGAATTACGCGTTACTGTTACAAAGGTACTTTGAGATGTTATTAAATCTCTTTAGTAAAAAGTTTATTTTTGTTATACACTCCTGGAAATTGAAATAAGAACACCGTGAATTCATTGTCCCAGGAAGGGGAAACTTTATTGACACATTCCTGGGGTCAGATACATCACATGATCACACTGACAGAACCACAGGCACATAGACACAGGCAACAGAGCATGCACAATGTCGGCACTAGTACAGTGTATATCCACCTTTCGCAGCAATGCAGGCTGCTATTCTCCCATGGAGACGATCGTAGAGATGCTGGATGTAGTCCTGTGGAACGGCTTGCCATGCCATTTCCACCTGGCGCCCCAGTTGGACCAGCGTTCGTGCTGGACGTGCAGACCGCGTGAGACGACGCTTCATCCAGTCCCAAACATGCTCAATGGGGGACAGATCCGGAGATCTTGCTGGCCAGGGTAGTTGACTTACACCTTCTAGAGCACGTTGGGTGGCACGGGATACATGCGGACGTGCATTGTCCTGTTGGAACAGCAAGTTCCCTTGCCGGTCTAGAAATGGTAGAACGATGGGTTCGATGACGGTTTGGATGTACCGTGCACTATTCAGTGTCCCCTCGACGATCACCAGTGGTGTACGGCCAGTGTAGGAGATCGCTCCCCACACCATGATGCCGGGTGTTGGCCCTGTGTGCCTCGGTCGTATGCAGTCCTGATTGTGGCGCTCACCTGCACGGCGCCAAACACGCATACGACCATCATTGGCACCAAGGCAGAAGCGACTCTCATCGCTGAAGACGACACGTCTGCATTCGTCCCTCCATTCACGCCTGTCGCGACACCACTGGAGGCGGGCTGCACGATGTTGGGGCGTGAGCGGAAGACGGCCTAACGGTGTGCGGGACCGTAGCCCAGCTTCATGGAGACGGTTGCGAATGGTCCTCGCCGATACCCCAGGAGCAACAGTGTCCCTAATTTGCTGGGAAGTGGCGGTGCGGTCCCCTACGGCACTGCGTAGGATCCTACGGTCTTGGCGTGCATCCGTGCGTCGATGCGGTCCGGTCCCAGGTCGACGGGCACGTGCACCTTCCGCCGACCACTGGCGACAACATCGATGTACTGTGGAGACCTCACGCCCCACGTGTTGAGCAATTCGGCGGTACGTCCACCCGGCCTCCCGCATGCCCACTATACGCCCTCGCTCAAAGTCCGTCAACTGCACATACGGTTCACGTCCACGCTGTCGCGGCATGCTACCAGTGTTAAAGACTGCGATGGAGCTCCGTATGCCACGGCAAACTGGCTGACACTGACGGCGGCGGTGCACAAATGCTGCGCAGCTAGCGCCATTCGACGGCCAACACCGCGGTTCCTGGTGTGTCCGCTGTGCCGTGCGTGTGATCATTGCTTGTACAGCCCTCTCGCAGTGTCCGGAGCAAGTATGGTGGGTCTGACACACCGGTGTCAATGTGTTCTTTTTTCCATTTCCAGGAGTGTATGTCGTTTCTAAAAATTATCGCTGCTCTCGTTGCCACCACACAAACCTTAAAGTGGCGGAATATGACGTCCCTCGCCATTGTTGTAAAAAACAGGCCTTATATTTGACTAAAACTCTATGCCAGTTGAACTGTTAGAATTGTTTACAATACCGTAAAATAGAAAAGAATCACTTACATTCATTATAGCTGTGTATAAATAAATAGACATTTTGGTAAGACTCTTCTGAAATTGTCTTACGTTTTCCCTTTCCCGGCAGTATATATATATGAAATTTATCAAATTACGTCACTCGTAAAAGTACGGAAACATCCCTCCTCGGAAACACAATGCTGCATCAGGAGATATCGCCAAGTTTCGTGACGATGAACACAGTCCCCCCTGTTAATCGATTCACACAGGACCGAAAATACGACTGAAATTGTCTAAAAATCTTTTAACGCTCAAGTCTGTACAATTCTGCTCATTTAACATTTGTACTGGTTGCTTTATCAGATTTTCATACATCTTTATCTCTTCTAAGATATCCACAGTTTTTCCCTTATCTGCTGTGCGTAAAATTTTTAACATTCTATTTACGTCTAACGCGGCGTGGGTATTTTCTCTCAGATCCATACTACAGATGTATATGTAGTTGTTTATGGGTTACCGAGTAAACTCGATTACTTGTTACACTGTGATACGTACCTTTACGCGAGTTGTTTGATCGAGTCCGCATTACTAGCAGGAATCCCTGAAAATGAGAAAGTATCTGCAAGTGTCTGGGGCAAATATCTACCAAGTATTTAGCCGATACTGCTATGATTGCCATTACGCACGATCTGCAAAACTGCGTCGTATGACGCGTATTTCTTTATTTGTGATGGGGCAGAGTGTTTATGTTTTGTCACAGTACTTATATGAGCTCAAAGCCGTTATTTTTTCAGCAGGTGTGGTATACATTTTTTAAAAATAAAAGTTATCAGCTGCTTAATTGGAATACTTTACTGCATTTTACCAATCTGTAAATTATTAGAATATGACCATACATATACATAAAGTACAAGAAGCATAATACAGAAATCTAGCTTATAAAACTTGTAAGCGGAATTCAGTTCCTTCGTCAATGAACCAGAATGCCGTGCCCTACCGCAATATGTACACAGTGTATGCGCTAATTATAATTACAGATTGATAAGTTACTTTAGAATAAATAAATCCTACTTATAAACAGAGTCAATTTGGTGAGGTACATATTAGGTAAAAGTGCTCAACTGCCAGTAAAGTGTAAATACAAATTTTATATTTAAGTTTTTGTTTTGTACATACGCTTGATTGGCGGTTTAGATCTTTTATCGAATGTCTAAGTTTCTTTTTATTCGCTATAGTTATACTTTTAGACAGGTTTATTGCTGCTAGTGTATCAGCTTTGTATATATGATTAAGTCTCTCTATGTTATAAATTTGTGTTTATAATTACGGCATACACGGTAGAATTTTTATATATCAGTATCTGTATCTGTATAGCACAGTAAACCGACAGAAAAGTATGTTTCTTGGATAGGTCTTTAATGCAATGTAGCACTGAAACTGCATATCTGACTATTAAGCATGTATAAATACGAAATCCATCAAATACGACACGATAGCTTGAGAAACTGTGAAATTGAGATTGCGCTGTGCGATGAGTTTTTGTTACATTATATTGGCACAGGAGGTGTGATCTTCGCAGCCAATCAGAACACGGAATGAGAGGACATTACACGTTATGTAATCAGTCAATCGTATCATCACATTTTCAATGCAAGAACACACAAACGACGAAAAAATGTTAAGAATGAAACACGAATGAAGTAGATATTTCAATGTAATGAACAGTACCAAGTAAAGTGATGCTGTAACATACCTATAGTGTTTCGGAAGTTGAAGATGCTGGTTTCCCTGAAAGCCATGAAATTGTAGTCACTATTAGTGCTGCGAGGCATACTTTGAAAGAATTACTGCACCACAGTTTTACCGGGCGGGTAATGTTTATCCGTTTCAACAAAAAGTAAAGTAATATTTATTTCTGGCGGTGTGCTCGACGGAAAAAATAGGCAAGATGCGAAATGTTTGGTCTTTATGCAATATCGTGGGATGGTACCTCAGACGTCCTGCAACATTCCGTTCACGTTTTATGTATGAACGGAACGATAATTCATATCTACGAAGCTCAGGTTATAGTTCATGCTAAGATGGCTGTAGTACCTTGAGTGTTGTATGAACTGAAGCAGTCTCTAACGATCGTCGTCCCAGGGAGGATCTTTCATTTTATTGGTCTGAACAACACTTCCTTGGTCCGAAATTCAACGGGCTCTAGGAAAATTTTTTTTCGATCGTCACTGAATTGCACCGAACATCTAGTGTCCTACGAATTCACGGCCTTTGTTGTGTTTCCTTTCCCAAAATTCCCTTCGCCAACTCGCAAACAAAGTGTTGCATTCCAACCTAACCTAGACCTTCGGATACGCTACAGATCAGTCCGTCATCACATCCAGACATTTTGCTTTCACATGTGTTGGATTCTCCAACTCACAACCAGACTGTTGCATTCTAACCTATCCTAGACCTCTGGCTTCGCTAAAGACCAGCCTGTCACTACAATCAGACTTTTCTGCCAATTCAAGCTGTGCTCTTACGTCCCAGCCTAACAATACCATAAGAAATTGCTCTACATTCGGAAAATACACTCCTGGAAATTGAAATAAGAACACCGTGAATTCATTGTCCCAGGAAGGGGAAACTTTATTGACACATTCCTGGGGTCAGATACATCACATGATCACACTGACAGAACCACAGGCACATAGACACAGGCAACAGAGCTTGCACAATGTCGGCACTAGTACAGTCTATATCCACCTTTCGCAGCAATGCAGGCTGCTATTCTCCCGTGGAGACGATCGTAGAGATGCTGGATGTAGTCTTGTGGAACGGCTTGCCATGCCATTTCCACCTGGCGCCTCAGTTGGACCAGCGTTCGCGCTGGACGTGCAGACCGCGTGAGACGACGCTTCATCCAGTCCCAAACATGCTCAATGGGGGACAGATCCGGAGATCTTGCTGGCCAGGGTAGTTGACTTACACCTTCTAGAGCACGTTGGGTGGCACGGGATACATGCGGACGTGCATTGTCCTGTTGGAACAGCAAGTTCCCTTGCCGGTCTAGGAATGGTAGAACGATGGGTTCGATGACGGTTTGGATGTACCGTGCACTATTCAGTGTCCCCTCGACGATCACCAGTGGTGTACGGCCAGTGTAGGAGATCGCTCCCCACACCATGATGCCGGGTGTTGGCCCTGTGTGCCTCGGTCGTATGCAGTCCTGATTGTGGCGCTCACCTGCACGGCGCCAAACACGCATACGATGATTATTGGCACCAAAGCAGAAGCGACTCTCATCGCTGAAGACGACACGTCTCCATTCGTCCCTCCATTCACGCCTGTCGCGACACCACTGGAGGCGGGCTGCACGATGTTGGGGCGTGAGCGGAAGACGGCCTAACGGTGTGCGGAACCGTAGCCCAGCTTCATGGAGACGGTTGCGAATGGTCCTCGCCGATACCCCAGGTGCAACAGTGTCCCTAATTAGCTGGGAAGTGGCGGTGCGGTCCCCTACGGCACTGCGTAGGATCCTACGGTCTTGGCGTGCATCCGTGCGTCGCTGCGGTCCGGTCCCAGGTCGACGGGCACGTGCACCTTCCGCCGACCACTGGCGACAACATCGATGTACTGTGGAGATCTCACGCCCCACGTGTTGAGCAATTCGGCGGTACGTCCACCCGGCCTCCCGCATGCCCACTATACGCCCTCGCTCAAAGTCCGTCAACTGCACATACGGTTCACGTCCACGCTGTCGCGGCATGCTACCAGTGTTAAAGACTGCGATGGAGCTCCGTATGCCACGGAAAACTGGCTGACACTGACGGCGGCGGTGCACAAATGCTGCGCAGCTAGCGCCATTCGACGGCCAACACCGCGGTTCCTGGTGTGTCCGCTGTGCCGTGCGTGTGATCATTGCTTGTACAGCCCTCTCGCAGTGTCCGGAGCAAGTATGGTGGGTCTGACACACCGGTGTCAATGTGTTCTTTTTTCCATTTCGAGGAGTGTACATTCGTAAACAGCTTAACTACACTCTTGGAAATCGCGACCTATTCATAGAACAACAGCGAAATATTGTAACAACAAAGAATATAGAAGTGACTGCTTCACTCACTGCAATATTTAACCCTAGATCAATAACCCCTTCAAGAATTTACGATTGCAGTTGGTACAAATTCATGGCTCCCCATCAACATATTGAGCAGTTTATTTTTCCGTACAAGATGTGAAACGGAGTCTTTGTACTTATTTTGTATGTGACATACCACTGGAGACCTTATAATTTTAATTAAAAATTATGAATTCATTTTAATAAAATATGGAGTGGTAAAATTGAAGATGGTTTAGCAACTATGTCACTTTGTCCTCCCCTCCCCCCCCCCTCTCACTTTAATGTTCTAGGATTAAGTTCTGTCCAAGCCGCACCATACCATCGGAAATCGCGATATGGAAACGACGTCATTTTCGGAATAAAAGAGTCATATATATCTTGCAAACAACAGTAGCAAAGTCATTGATTCATTCGCATAAATTTAACATGTCTTACATCCTAACCCAATCACATCTCTAATGAAAACAAAGCAGAACCAAAATTACATATGAAGGCATAGCTCTACTGTTTCTATGCTGTAAGTATTCGTATATTAACTTACGTGTGGGCGCCACGAAATAGTCACGTCGCCGTTGGCTGAATAGATCACGTCTGCTACGCTCGCTGTGATTGGCTAAACAGATCATGTACCCTAGGATCAGGTTGCGTAACAAAAGCACATCGGGCAGCGCAATCTCGATTTCACAATTTCGGAAACTATCGTGTCGTAATTGGTGGATTTCCTATTTGTACTTCCTTAGTGAGCAAATATGCCTTTCACGGCTACAGCGCACTGAAGATATATCCAAGAGACATTTCTTCTCGGTTTGTTGTGCTATAGTGCCTGAAAGTGAGATGCCAATACATTGAAATTTAACCGCATATATTATGTACATTTTGCAATGTGGTATTGCATTATGTTTCATTGACGTAGATACTGACGTCTGCTTATCCGTTTTACAAGCCAGTATTAAGTAAGTTCTTCGTGATACGCTTCTTGTTCTTTATATACAAGTGTGATCATGTTCTAATGATTTATATTTTCATAAATTTTGTAGACTTCCGAAGATCACAGATTAAGCTATCGAAACCGTTTAAGTGCAATAAAATATCACAATTGTGCGTCTGACGACTACATTTTATTTTGAAAAAAATTATTGATTTAACTTCTCCTCTATTGATTTTGTACCCTAATTACGGCTATAACTGACAGTTTTTACTTTTTGATTGTAGCATATGCAATACGTTGCCTGGTGCCACCCTTGTGTTAGGATTTTCGCATTACAATTTTCTATTAAGCAGAAGCAATGTTACGCTTTCTGGTGCCTGCTTTTGGTGCTTTTATTGTGTACAGGTACTTCATATGATGGAATGTTCATTTCGAAATAGGTCATACGTGTTGTATCTACGTAACACCTACATAAATAGTCCACAAGCTTGGCGGAAGGATAATCTGCATCAGTAAATTGTAGCCCAGAGGAAGTCTGTAGTCTTTCACATAATAGAATATTATTTTCATTAATAACGAAGTATTTTATATTCTGGATATCCGCAGCTGTGGAAAGGCATGATGTCAAACAGAATTCCGCTGACAGCTGGTAACATTCTTGTTTTATTGGATCACAATCGGTTTGTTGCCTAAAACCGCGTCATGATAAAGAGTAATATGAAGTGTCTCAACTTTGTGGATATTAAAATTAATGAAGGTAATATCTAAAACATACAATGTTACAAGGTCATAGGTGAACCTGTCGCTCCTAGTCAAGATATACTGTCTATATTGGCAAACGAAGGTTGAAGACATGATCCATTAATTACGAAAATATTTCTGGTGGGTGGATTATGTAGTTATAGAGCCTCGTTTTAAATCTGCCTGCATCTAAAAGAAAAAAAAATATGTATGGAGAGAGCACGCTGGATTGGCAGTAAAAGGTATTCTATTTATGTGATTACTCGGAGCACAATGCAAATTACTGTGTGGAATGGTATAAGGTGGCACTTTATTACTGGTGTGACGTGAGGGCAACTCGATGTTAGGAAGGGCAGAAGTGACCCGCACAAGCAGCGGACTAACAGGGTCGCAGAAGAATTGCTATCTTGTGGACCGTGTGACGTCATGTACTCATAACTAGGAGCGCTGGGTCGCTCCCTTTACTCGAAGGATGACATAGCACCAAAAGTCCTTCCAAAAATTTAAAAATACTTCATAAAAATAAAAGAAAGTGTTTTGAACATATTAGATGAAGCAGAAATTTTAGATACAAAAAAGAAAATGCACAGTACACGTTGAATACACAATTAGAACTAAAGTACTACAGCATTCTGTTTAACTTTGTTTATACGATTAACTATTAGTATCTAGTAAAATTCGGCATTAAACTGCCTTGTAAAGGGAGCTACCCAGCGCTCCCAGTCATATGACGTCACACCGTCCACAAGACAGTCTCCGTTTTGCTAGCATGTTAGTACGTCTTAATCGCTTGTGCGAGCCGCTTCTACACTTCTCAAAGCCTGGTTGCTCTGCCGTCACTCCGGGACGAAAGTGTGCACCTTATATCATTACACACAGTAAAATGGATTGTACCCCGACTATTCGTATTAGTAGTGACTATTCTTTATAGCCGTTTCGGATTTTTTTAAATTTAGCTTGCTCTGCCCGTAAAATATTTTTTCTCCTTCTAGATGCAGGCAAATTTAAAGAAATTTTCTGTATCTACATGATCCACCCACCAGCAAGTTTTTCGAAAATAATGGATCACGTCTTCGTCTATCTTCGTTCCCCAATATAAAGTACTCAGCATTTACTGAATAATGTATCTTGATCAGCAGCGAAGGGTGCATCTATGACCTTTTAACATTTTGAGTATATTTTAGATATCACCTTGATTAATTTTGACATCTACAAAGTCGAAACAGTGTATATTACCCTTTATCATGTAGGTTGCATCTGATATGAGGCTTTCGTCTGCGAAACTGGTTGTGATTCAATAAAACAAGCATTTTACCAGCTGTTAAAGGAATTCTCCTTAACATCGTTGTTTTCATTAACGATGTATGTCTGCTGTCTCAGCATCCATAAAAGCAAGTGAACCATATATTGTGCCAAGAGGCAAGAGTGCTACGCATGTGCCGGAAACCTTAACCAAAGTAATGGAATCCAACCACCGAACGATGAATCCGTGTTTCACGCATCTGCAATGCAAACGACCTCGTAATGGGTTTCCGTCACTGTATGCTCCCCCCGTTCCGTAATATTCTTTTCTGTGCCGCTTCGGTGAAGGCATAAGTTTTCGTAACCGAAAGTAATAACCGATTCGGAGGGACTTATGAAAACTAAACAGAGGAAGAAATTGAGTTGCTCCAGGGAGATATTGGAAACGGATTCCACTGTAACTCAACTATCAGAATTACCACAGATTTACATTTCATTCCGTTCTCGACTCTGGTGACACAAGGCGAGGAAATATTTTTCGACAGCGCTGTAATAACCAGAGTTTATTTTAGCCCTTGCTGCTGCTGCTACTGTCGACATCACACCGAGTTACGCATATATGACTCTTTACTCTTTTGACGCAATGATACAGATTCAGCAACAAGCTGGGCTGCCTTTATCGCGGTGATACTATTCTATATGTCGAGTTAAGCGCGTTTCTGATGCCTCCATGTAAAAATTTTTAAAGCTTTTTCCCCTTGTTCAAAAATAAATATCTAAAATTGATATATCAGGGTAGCAAAGAGAGTTGGTTTTGAAAATAAAATTCATTTACGTGAGAAATTATATATAACTTCTGAAAAAATTTATGAAATTAAACTTTTCGTAGGTGTTGCTCTATGGAAGTAAAACTTAATAACATGTCGCAGAAAAATTTCCAGTCTACCGGTATCGTCACCAAATAGCTAGACCAAATTCATAGCGAAGTGCAATACTTCATACAAAAATGAAAAATAGGTAAAAGAAAATTTGGAGCACTTGAAAACTTACTAAGCATTGAGGATGTCTGACATTGCAACGGAAGAGACATTGTAAATCGGGCATTTCCGATAGAAGAAAACTGAAACTGGAACGTTTTGTATAAAGACCAAAACACATAAAACTAAAATTCCGTAGTGTTTCTCTTAGTATTTGTATACTCTTGTATTTTCATTGATTGTTTCTCATTATGTATACTTGTTATTTATTATGGACGTGAGTATTCTCATCTTTCTCTCCAATACTTCTCAGTTTTCTTTAGTTGGATATAAATTTAAAAAAGCTCAATATTAGATGGTGAATTATGAGGATTATTTTAGATTCACTGAAAACGATAGAAGGCAGGATATCGACAATCGACGATGAGAATACAACGTAGAAAAAATAATAGAGAAAATAAGGAAAATATGGTAATTTTTTGGTAGTTTATAGGAAACGGATGAGACAAATCTAAAAGGAAGATCTTAAACTAAAGTCTTCGAGAAGCAAAATTCTCTAGAAACATACAACATGAAAGAAGCAGAAGAAAGATTTTTTTTCGTTAAGGAAGTTAAAGATAGAACCACTGTAAGGTACAGAGAGAATGAGACAACACGAGCGAAGAAAACTGAAGAAAAAGAAAACCGACATGGAGAAAAGATAAGTGTATATTTGAAGTTATAAATGAAGAAAGTGTTGACACTGGTACGGACTACTCAAAAGTCAGTGATATCGGATGCATTGCTTTTGCTTAAGACGAACACCACGCCATCGTAATCATAGTTCCGTTTTCATGGTATCTCTTTAAGCGTTCAGATGGGTGTACGACACTCTTGATGTTAATCAGGAAACTTTTTGTGTGTATCCCTTTGGTACTTGCCGAAAACGTTTATAGCTGTATTACTTTTGAATGCATTACGGGAACAGCAGTGATCAATGTCTTGTAAATAATTACTATTAAAAACAGTCTTGATCACGATTTATTTAACAAGGTGACCGGTTTCGACCACTACTGTAGTCATCTTCAGACCATTGAGTAGGAACCCCTTTCTGTTGGAGAATCACAATCCAACAGAAAGGGGTTCCTACTCAATGGTCTGAAGATGACCACAGTAGTGGTCGAAACCGGTCACCTTGTTAAATAAATCGTGATCAATACTGTTTTTAATAGTAATTGTTTATAGCTGTGTTACAGAAATATACACAAGCCCCCTCCGCCCCCTCCCAAACTGGTTTGATGTCCCCCCCCCCCCCCGCTCCCTACCCTCCGGTTTACTTTGTTGTACCAATATTTTCCTCTAGGAGTACCACTTACGTCGCGAATATCTTGAGCTATTTTCGTATTGCAGTACTTCTACGAAATTAAATTCTTATAACTCCTTATTACAGACATTATTTTTCTTCGTAAGCATGAGGAACAGCTCGAAGCCTAAACTCCCTGTTCGCTTGCTCATTCTGCTGTCATGAGCCGAGTTTCTGTATTACCAGATCCTTCTGATGGCTACAAAGGAAGTTGTAAACCGGCCATTGTTCTCTTGCTACAAACGGCATGAAATATTTGGCTAACATTTATGAAGCATGCTGATTCAGAGTTATGAAATCTGAGGTGGATGACAGAAAACGAACAGCATTAGACTACGGACTCAGCATCAGTTCTAAAAGTTAAACTGAAAAGCAGAAAGACCTACAATATTGTCAAATTCATCTTAGATGACCGATAAGTAGGGCAAGCCGATTACTGATTTCGGACGCGGGAACAACGATAGTCATTGGTAACGCCATAGCCATTAAGAAGTCCATGTAAGTTAGATTGATACGGAAGTCTAAGCAGCTTCCTCTTTACTGGAAAAAATGCATGTATCTGCCAATGTTAAGTCAAAATAATAAAGAAAAGGGGTACAAAATAACTGTGCAAGAACTTCCGGACTTTTCTGTATAGGTGCCAGAGAATGTACTGAGCCCTGCTCGTCCTTCCAGCCAAGAGCTGTGGAACCAGAAGATGTGAATAGTGATCTCCAGTTGAGCCGCAGAAAATGGGACGGGATCGGACATATGCCGTGGTGAGATGCGGAAGAGGTTCGCACCAGAGTCGTGGGATGGAATTCAGCAGGAACCAGACACAGAAACAAGGGCTGAAGAAGGAGACCCTCGAGCTAAGAGTAGAATCCGAAATTTTTAAGAGACACATCCCATAGGAAGGATGAAATTTTATACACGTACAGATCTCAGTGACAAATAGGTATCGGGCTAACGCTCGTATCAGCCATACTGCTGGTTAAATCCTGCCTAGACGTCGAATATGGGGTGTCTAGGAAACCTGCTTTCTCGGATCGCTAGACAACAATGCAAGCAAATCGTATCAATCAGTTTTACTACAAAAAAGTAAATGACAATACTTAACTTTAAATATTACACAGACGTGTCGGAAGCTAAAGGCGACATGCAAAATAAGCAAGGTTCTTCAGTATAAACAATCCTTATACAAGCGAAGTAATAGAGTTGATGCTTTTATTCAGGTCGCTAGTCTTGAAGCTTCTCTTCGACTGGGCGTTTATGTCCTCTTCGTATAGAGGACGCTGCTGCCACGTTGTCGTTCTGGAGAGGGGTCGGTCTCTCGCTTCCCACGCACGGGTTCCCGGGTTCGATTCCCGGCGGGGTCAGGGATTTTCTCTGCCTCGTGATGGCTGGGTGTTGTGTGCTGTCCTTAGGTTAGTTAGGTTTAAGTAGCTCTAAGTTCTAGGGGACTGATGACCATAGATGTTAAGTCCCACAGTGCTCAGAGCCATTTGAACCATTTTTTTTAGAGGGGTCGGTCAGCGTGCAGTTGGCTGAAGTCTTGTGACAGCCTCTCTGCTCTAGCGTTCCCGACTGGCGTGCCGTTGCTTGACTTTATGCCCTAACACTGTTTACACAAAACGAACATACCTTACCGTAGGAACAGTATTAGTCGTATTCAACGGCTCCAGAGGTGCCCCGAATGTGAAAGGGGGTCAAGAATTCATTTTATCTAAGTACCAGATTAATGAATATCCGCTCCAGTTGTCAAATAGACCTTTAGTGTACTCCACGACCGGTTTCGGCTTTCAAACTGAAGTCTTGTTCTCTTGGAATCTGGAAATTGTGCAGTGGCGAAGCAATGTCAAATGATCTGTCTATGTTAACCACGGCACAGTTTCCAGATCCCACTATAAAATTGCTTCAATATGAAATCCGGAACAGGTAGATGAGCGAATTAAAGAACTTATAGCAAGTCGAGCGTTTATTCATTGACTCAGTACACAATTGCAGGGCAGTAGCACTCCGCAAACACGTATAAAGTAATAATTATAGGACTAATATTAATTATAAAATAGCCTAAACTATTAGTTGTAAGACTATGAAGAAAATCTGCAAGAGAATGGAAGGACATGCCCAAAAGAAAGTTCCTTAACTCAGTCTTAAGCTCCTCTGCGTTTTCCATAACATGTGCAGTATGCTCCAGTAAGTTGCTGAATATATGAACATCCTTGCATTTAACTCATTTCTGTACTAATGTCCTTGAAGTCTTTAAAGAGTTTGCGTTCAGTACTAGTACTATATTCATCCTCTCCGCCGTATTTCGAGAATAGAGAAATATTGGTAACCACGAAGGACTGCAACGTATCGGGCGGCTTATGGTAACGGATATATGAAATAGGTTAATCGTCAGATTGCTACCTAAGCAACTGAGGGCGAATACAACAAACCATGTCTTAATTTAACGCCTCGGCGACTAATTTAGGCGTCTGTTTTTGGGCTGTTGCATTGTGCACTAATGAAATTCTTTTAAGTCATGAAAGGCCCAGCCTAATGAACAGGAAACGAATAAACTGCAAAAAATATAAATAATTGTGCAGTGTCAAAAGATGATATGGGGAAAGTCCGTTAGGACAAGGATGTACGCTGACGCCAGTATCGAAATTTACTCTCAGTTATATTTAACAGAAGAAAGCTATTTATAGAATGGTGGCCTTAAAAGGATTAATGCCATAAGCAGAGAAAGAAATGCGAACTGACATATGTGAGTAAGCAGAGTGCATGCAGGGAACGACTAATGTGTGCCAAGGACATTCATTGTGCACTATCCTAAATCTTAATTTGAACACATTGCTAACCACTCAATTAAAGTCTGTATGCAATATCGCATTCTGTAAATCACAATTTAGTACAAATTGCTGTATCAGCACGCAGTATGTACACATTCCCAAGTTTCAGATTGTTGCACTAAAATAGCAAAGTCCAACTAACTGCACATCGCGCTATCATTTAAATACGCAGCTCACACTCCACTCTAGAGCCAACCACCTTATCCTACCAAGAACAGCGACCGAAGGGCCCACGACCCACTCTACAATCCACATCTACATTTACATCTGCATACATACTCCCCAAGTCACCGTATGGTGCGTAGAGGACGGTACCCTTTACCACAACTAGACGTTTCCTTTCCTGTTCCACTGGCAGACAGACGGAGCGAAAAACGACTGGCTATATGCCTCCATATGACCCCTAATTACTCCAATCGTATCTTCATGGTCCCTATACGAAATGTATGTTGGCGGCCATCAGCTTCAAATTCCGGTTATCTAAAATTTCTCAGTAGTGTTTTGCGAAATGACTATTTTTTTCCCTCCAGAGATTCACACTTCAGCTTCTGAAGCATTCCGTAACATTTGCATGCTGATCGAACCCACCGATAACAAATCTAGCAGCTCGCCTCTGAATTGCTTCGATGTTTCTTTGAAACCGACCCGGTGCCGATCCCAAACACTCGATCAGTACTGAAGAATAGGTCGCACTAGCTTCCTACATGCGGCCTCCTTTACAGATGGACACATTGTCTTAAAATTCTCTCAATAAACGGAAGTCTCCCATTCGGCTTCCCTGCCATAATCCTCACATGTTCGTTCCATTTCATATCGCTTCGCAAAGCTATGCCCTGATATTTAAACGACGTGATTGTGTCAAGCAGGACATCGCTAATGTTGTATCCTAATATTAAGGGTTTGATTTTCTTACTCATCCGCATTTACTTACATCTATCTACATTAAGAGCTACCTGCCATTCATCACTCTGCTTGCTGCCTCCTCAGTTATGACACGTGACTACCCCCGTAATCACGCCAGCCCTTAAATTCAGGACCACCGTCGAATTTGCTTACAAATTTATAATATCATCCATTTTTAAAGAAATGAGATACACCATCTACATTCCATTAATACACAGATTAATTTTATATACAGGATATATTTTACGCTACACTCGAAACTGCTGGAACTTAGTCAAATTGATATCTTGATCTTCATGCACCTGTGGTACCGCTCTAATCAGCTAACGTTCTTACGTTATATTACCGGATTTTCATATTCAATGGGTTTAAATAAATTTGGACAGTAGGGTAATTTGTTAATGCTGCTGCAAATTTTTTGGGTTTCGTACCTCTATCGGTAGAAAACGGGACCCTTATAGAATTAATTTTTTTTTCCGTCTGTGTGTCTGCTTGTCCGAATTTTCAAAACCCCTTTTCTCAGCAACTAGTTGACGTATCAAGTTGAAATTTATATCGCATATTAAGGTCTACAGATCCTTGGCGATGTAAAAAATTAAAGTATCAAAGTCCATTCATTCAAAAGACACCGCCATTAATGCCACGTATTTTGATAATCTAAAACACACTCAACACCTGCAGGGTACTTCCCGTTGAGCTAGAATCATGAAATTTGCCAAGAAGCAAGGTTTGACGATTCAGCCAAATGAAAAAACTGGAAAATTGTTTATTTGTAATTATATCACACGAAAAAAAGTTTTAGTCATTTGCTATCAGACTGTCTGTCTATCGGTCAATCTGAGAAGACTCCTTTTCTTCTTAGGAACGGGTAGACATATCAAGTTGAAATTTATGTCACATACTGAGATATACGGTCCCTTGGCGGTGTGGTAAACATTAGCTTCTAAGTCAATGCAACCAAAAATAAGGCCATTTATTCCACATCTTTTGATGCGCGCCAACTTAGTCATCAAAACATACATCGTACTTGCCGTAAGTCTATAACTAAGTAAAGGGAAAAGTCCGAAACTGTGCATTTGCAATTACATCATACAAAAAAAAATTTTGTTGTTTGGTAGCCGACTGTCTCTCTATCCCTCCATCTGTTAAGACCCCATTTTCTCAGGAATGTGCAAACGTATCAAATTGAAATTTGTGTCTACAGTCCTTTGATAACGCAGACATGGTAAGCTACTAAGTCAATACAATCAAAATGTTCGGACATTTATTTACAGAATTTGACGCTCGCAAAACTCATTAAAACTTGTAGCGCCCTTCCCCATGACGTAGAATCATGGAATTCGGCAAGAAAAAAGGTTTCATAGTACAAGTAAAGGAAAAAAAATCAGAAATCTGTTAATTATATTACACGAAAAATTATTTCTTTTGTCATTTGTTATCCGACTTCATATTCGAAATTAAAACAATCTCGAAACTCTAGAAATTCGTGGGACCGATATCTTGTCTGTATTAATGTCGATAATAGGCAAAAGTCGTCGAGAAGTGCGCGAGTCCTACTCGCATCTGGCCATTATTTTAGTGTAAATGTGGAGAATTGTTTCTGGCTCTCGGACGTAACTTATTCAATAGTCTATTTATAATAAATACTTAGTCTGTTCTGTACCGCAATACATATACTCATTATATAGGTGACTCCAAGAGATCAGATTGCGTGTCTCGCACAGTTTTAGCATGTTTCTAGCTTTTGTTACTGTTCTTATAAAAAATTACACACAAAAATTTTATTGAGTTTGTTAATATTTATTGCACAAATATCGTGTTAATTTTACTGAACTCGTCTCTTTATTCCGATTTCAATGCTGTCATTAGGTTTTCTGTAGGTCTACTGAAATTTCAGTAAGGCGAAACAAAACTTTTTACTTGCCAGTGAAATAGTAATTCAATTAGAAATGGCAGACTTCTTCGAAGTTTAATTATATAGTGTCTTCCAATGAGGTTAAAGGAAAAACAAGGATAGAATCCAGTCGAATTGGGTCAGTAGATGATGAAAAAAATAGATTAGGAAATGAAACGCTGGAAGTGACAGACGAGTTTTGGTATTTGGACAACAAAATAACTGTAGACGGCAGAAGTAAAGGAGATTTAAATGGTAGACCGACATTAGCAAGAAAAGCTTCCTTGAAAACTATAAATATATTAACATCTAATAAAACTATAAAAATATTAACATCTAATACAAATTTAAGAGCAACTAAGTGTTTTCTGAAAGTATTTGTTCGAAGTGAAGGCACACATGAAAATGAAAGTAGCGAAATGACTAGTACAGAGGAGAAAAGGTTTAGAAATATGATGCTACAGAAGAATGGCAAAGATTATGAAGTTAGAGATACTGAAACGAGTTGCTGAGAAAAGCGCTGTTAACCCGACTGAAAGAAGGGATAAGTCTCTATATCAAATTATGAGGCATCAAGCGATAGTTAATTTGGTGATCAAATGAACAACTAGAACGGGGTCAGGAGGTATGGTGAAAATTGTAACAATCAAATAGGTTGAAATGGATGTGGATGCAGTATGTAAGCAGCACTGAACGAACTCGCACAAGAGAGACTACCATGGAGAACTGGAGCAAACCATTATTTCGACAACGATGAGTTTCTTATAGCTTAGCGGGATGAATGTGACCAGATGTGGGTGTAAATTTGCTATACGTTTTTATAGTTGATTAAGAAATAAGCTCAGAACTTGCAAATACGGGGTGAAGAAAAATTGCACATTTGGATGTCAGCATGCGATTCCTCATCCAGATTCAAGACAAAAGTTGATTTTGCGAAATAAGATAAGGTGCATTTTCAAAATATCTATGAAGACGAGGAGCTTGCAAAGCTGTCACAGCGTGCAGCGCATCAGAATGTACAGAGGAACAACTATCACCCAGCACTACCGTACCAGCCGTCATAGCACACTGAATAGACTGCTGGGACATCAAACCCCACATGAAACAAGGAGCTATAGTTCGAAGCGTAGTCAGGCGCCTTTTTTATTCTTTAGACATCAGTTTCCTAGTTCTCATCGTTTATAAACAGGACATAATTTTGCCATAGGACAACAGCCTATTACATGTCAGTGGTATCCATCAAACTGCTTGCATGTGTCTACTAACCGTGCAGTGCACAACTATAACTGATCCTGTTGAATTCATATTGGACGGCTTCCCGATGAATATGTTAATATGTTTTTGGTGCTGGATGTATCCGTTAGCCAAGCTGCTGCTGCTCATGCGCATGCTCTACGGTACCCTCAAAGGGGCAGTTCCGATAAGAATGTTTTTCGTCACTTGGAGCAATACCTTCGGGAAACTGGTAATCTTCGTTTACAAGTAATGGACAGAATTCGTCCAATGACTAGACGTATTCCACAAACAGAGGACGCTATTCTTGGAACCGTTCGCCAGTCACCTCGGCGAATTACCGGTGATACTGCAAGGAAGTTCAAGATACCTGAAGAACTGGTTGTTGAAGTGTTGAGCGATGAAGGCCTGCATCCACATAGTTACACGTTAACTCGATACCAGCAGTCAGAAGATCGCTTTCAAGGAGTACACTTACGTAAATGGCTTTTATACTATGTGGGAGTTAACGAACATTTTATAAATAACGTGATGTGGACTCAGGATATTTTCAATCTCCGCAACAGCCATTATTGATCGGAACACAAACGACATGTCGCCTGTGAACGTGGCTTTCAGGCACGCTTTGGCATAAAGCTGTGGGCTGGAATCGTGGGAGGAGAGCTCGTGGACCACTACCTATTGCCGGACAAGTTGTACGTTTCTTTGCAGTACTTCGTCTGACGAATTAGAAAAAGTTTCATTTGGTTTTCGGTGACGGCTATGATTTCTGTACGATAGTGTACGATTGTGCGTATCTACACTCCTGGAAATGGAAAAAAGAACACATTGACACCGGTGTGTCAGACCCACCATACTTGCTCCGGACACTGCGAGAGGGCTGTACAAGCAATGATCACACGCACGGCACAGCGGACACACCAGGAACCGCGGTGTTGGCCGTCGAATGGCGCTAGCTGCGCAGCATTTGTGCACCGCCGCCGTCAGTGTCAGCCAGTTTGCCGTGGCATACGGAGCTCCATCGCAGTCTTTAACACTGGTAGCATGCCGCGACAGCGTGGACGTGAACCGTATGTGCAGTTGACGGACTTTGAGCGAGGGCGTATAGTGGGCATGCGGGAGGCCGGGTGGACGTACCGCCGAATTGCTCAACACGTGGGGCGTGAGGTCTCCACAGTACATCGATGTTGTCGCCAGTGGTCGGCGGAAGGTGCACGTGCCCGTCGACCTGGGACCGGACCGCAGCGACGCACGGATGCACGCCAAGACCGTAGGATCCTACGCAGTGCCGTAGGGGACCGCACCGCCACTTCCCAGCAAATTAGGGACACTGTTGCTCCTGGGGTATCGGCGAGGACCATTCGCAACCGTCTCCATGAAGCTGGGCTACGGTCCCGCACACCGTTAGGCCGTCTTCCACTCACGCTCCAACATCGTGCAGCCCGCCTCCAGTGGTGTCGCGACAGGCGTGAATGGAGGGACGACTGGAGACGTGTCGTCTTCAGAGATGAGAGTCGCTTCTGCCTTGGTGCCAATGATGGTCGTATGCGTGTTTGGCGCCGTGCAGGTGAGCGCCACAATCAGGACTGCATACGACCGAGGCACACAGGGCCGACACCCGGCATCATGGTGTGGGGAGCGATCTCCTACACTGGCCGTACACCACTGGTGATCGTCGAGGGGACACTGAATAGTGCACGGTACATCCAAACCGTCATCGAACCCATCGTTCTACCATTCCTAGACCGGCAAGGGAACTTGCTGTTCCAACAGGACAATGCACGTCCACATGTATCCCGTGCCACCCAACGTGCTCTAGAAGGTGTAAGTCAACTACCCTGGCCTGCAAGATCTCCGGATCTGTCCCCCATTGAGCATGTTTGGGACTGGATGAAGCGTCGTCTCACGCGGTCTGCACGTCCAGCACGAACGCTGGTCCAACTGAGGCGCCAGGTGGAAATGGCATGGCAAGCCGTTCCACAGGACTACATCCAGCATCTCTACGATCGTCTCCATGGGAGAATAGCAGCCTGCATTGCTGCGAAAGGTGGATATACACTGTACTAGTGCCGACATTGTGCGTGCTCTGTTGCCTGTGTCTATGTGCCTGTGGTTCTGTCAGTGTGATCATGTGATGTATCTGACCCCAGGAATGTGTCAATAAAGTTTCCCCTTCCTGGGACAATGAATTCACGGTGTCCTTATGTCAATTTCCAGGAGTGTATTTAAATGAAGCGTTCCCAGGGAAATGGATTGGAAGTACAGTTAATAATTTTTTCATAATGTGAGGCCACAGTCATAATATATTTCTTTAAAGTCAGTACCGCCATTACACTATTGTTTATTTACAGTGTTACATTTACATTTACACAATCATGAGTTCGGCTTCCAAGTGCCATTATCAAATGTTCTGGCCTCCACGTTCCCCGGATCTTAATCCACTAGAATTTTATTTTTGGAGACATTTAAATGCACTAGTTTATAGTACTCCACCCAGGGAAGTACATGACCTAACAGCTCACGTGCATAAAGCCTCGGCAATGGCGAATGCAGTTTTGTTGCCCAGGGTCAAGCAAAGTAGTCTATGATTCAGCGAATAGAGAGGTGTTGGCAAATGCAATGTGGTTGCTTTGAACATATTATCTAAAGTGAACGTTGCTCGTGCTTGTACGTGCCGGCTCTGTGAAGAAAAGCCTGGACGTCAAACGTACAGAATGGAATTATTGTGTGTAGCATAATGTGAAATCTGGTGTAGCCTACATAATGCGTTTATTGTACCTCATTGATACAGACAATGTTACTGTATCCGCTGTTATTTTGTATTGGCTTTATTTGTGTCCTGGAGGATACAATGTGGTCATTTACGCCTGTGAGAAGTTCATGTTATGTCTTAATATGTAGATAATGCCTTAATCTTTAAATAAAGCTAACAGTAACAGAGAAAGTACACGAGACACCGCATTGTTGCGCTTTAATTTAAAAAAAATTATGTTGGGCGCGCATCATGTTACAGCATTGCCATAACCTCGTTTTTTTAAATCGCATTTCTGTTACGCATATTGGCGGGACCAGGTTCTGCTAGGTACACTTTCATGTTGAACAGGGATGAGAATAGCATTCCGACTACCAAGCGCGGCATTTTCGTCCTGCATTAAAATTTCATAATACTTTCTGTGAGAAGCAAGAGACAATTTGTTGATTATATATGATTAGTTAAAGTCATATTCCAGACGGGGACTCGAATCGGAGTATTTGATTTTTTTTGCAGGTGATGCCCAAGTAATTTCACTACTCGAGTACTTCATGGTCAGAGCTCAGAGCTTGATGCTGTCACAGACTCCCATTTCTTAGAAGCTCTGGCACACGTTTAGACTTCTCACTGATAATATTACAAAATTAGCGTCATACTACGCTTCTGACAACGCAGTACTGTTAATTGACTTCTGCTTCGTTTTCTCCCTGAGGCATTCATGGATGGTAGTGTTGGAGAGGACTATGGCTATTGCCCAGCTCTAACAGGAGGTAATATTCAAGTTTTGTTATTAAGAAATATCTCAGTTCGAGGACCCGAGTTCGAGTCTCGGTCCGGCACACAGTTTTAATCTGCCAGTAAGTTTCATATCAGCGCACACTCTGCTGCAGAGTGAAAATCTCATTCTGGGAACATCCCCCAGGCTGTGGCTAAGCCATGTCTCCACAATATCCTTTCTTTTAGGAGTACTAGTGCTGCAAGTTCGCAGGAGAGCTTCTGTAAAGTTAGGAAGGTACGAGACGAGGTACAGGCAGAAGTAAAGCTGTGAGGACGGGGCGTGAGTCGTGCTTGGGTAGCTCATATGGTAGAGCACTTGCCCGCGAAAGGCATAGGTCCCGAGTTCGAGTTTCGGTTCGGCACATAGTTTTAATCTGCCAGGAAGTTTCATATCAGCGCACTCTCCACTGCAGAGTGAAAATATCGTTCTGGAATATCTCAGTTGTCCCTATGAATCTATGTGGGCCCCGCTCGTCTGCCGGCCGCAGTGGCCGAGCGGCTCTAGTCACTTCAGTCTGGAACGGCGCGACCGCTACGATCCAGGTTCGAATCCTGCCTCGGGCATGGATGTGTGCGATGTCCTTAGGTTAGTTAGGTTTAAGTAGTTCTAGGGGACTTATGACCTCAGATGTTAAGTCCCATAGTGATCAGAGCCATTTGAACCAACTCCGCTGGTCTGGCTTCCTAAGAGAAATCCTTGACAGTACTGGTGATAGGCAACAGGAACCCATGTAGCTGATCTGATTTTGACATACAATGATTGAGAAAAACGGGTAATTTTAGATGTTCTTTGGTCTGGTACCGCTTCATTCATTTCAGAATCTTCCTATCCAACGTTTCGAAACTCTTGCTGAGATTTTGTCTGGGGACTAGATGCACTCTCGATGGAATAATTAATGATCTATGACAGCTAGAAGAGCAGCCGAGGTTAATTAGCGTTCTCAACGAGTGAAAATGCTATCAGGCCGGACGAGATATACAGTCTGTTTGACTTACAGGTACAAACGAAAGCTGCGACTAAAGGACAGTGAAACAAGTAAATAAATCCGATAAACGTATAGAAACAAAAACCAATGGTTTCCCTGACACTAAATATTACGATTGAGCACCTGAACACCTTGTAACAGAATCCCAGAGGATCAAAAATGCAGATATACACTTGCGGACAAACACATTACAACAAATGTTGCAAATGGCTACCATATATATGAAGGCAGGTTTCTCCATGACTGCTCATCGGCGCCTGTACGTCTTCATAAATTCTAAGTTTGTTCCAAATGCATTGGCAACCATCCACAAGTGTTGCTGGAGTTGATCGACACAATCAACAGGCCTGGAACACCCCGAAGATTTTAATTACCCCCACACGAAAAAAATCCAACGTGTGGTCTTAGACATTAAGAGTACCTTTGTACTTATAATAGTCAGAGACCCTGTAGGATGGCTATGCGGAATGTCAGCATTGTTAAGGACATGGTGAAACCCGAATGTTCGTGAGAGATAAAGTGACAGAGTTTAGAAAGGGGAAATGTGGGGTAATCGGAAACTCACGTGACAAACATCTACGACTTGTAGAGGGTAGTGAATACATAATACATTGAATGGGAACCCGTCCGGAATTGTGCCGTTGCCGAGCTACAGCTGTTTGTAAACCTGTTTGCTGGGTAGGTATGAAATAGGGTAGTCATGGTAGGTGGTGGTTCTGTCGGATTGGCTGATGTCATTTGACGTCTGTCCTACTTCTTTGACCTGGCTCGAGTCTCATTCAAGTGTTAGTGAGTGTTACAGCAACATGGTAGACTACATGTTTGCAGAATAAATCGACATGATCCTTCTGATTGGCGAAGCTCACGGTCATGATATGGCTGCTCGTCGCCTTTATCAAGATCGTTCTCCACAACGTCCGAATCAATCGCACAACCTTTTCGCCACAACAATGCAGCGGCTTTGAGAAAGGGCAACTTCACCGTCAACAGCCGTGACAATATTGCTCCAAGGGGACGACGCACACCCGAATTGGAGGATATTAAATGTATTCGCAATTGCAAATATGGACAGCCATCAGCTATAGAATGGAATAAAATAATGAAAATTTGTGCCGGACCGGGACTCGAACCCGGATTTCTCGCATATCGTGAGCGGTCACCTTACCTTTTTTTTCTATTTTTTTTTTTTTTTGTAATCTCAGTTTCTTCGTTTTCGTTCGTTGCATATGCTCGGGGCGGACGTCTCAAGACACCCATTTCAGTTCGTCGTTGATCCATTAACTCAGTTTTTTTTTTTATTAAAGAGGGCAGCTAAACCTCTGACCAGACACGCTGAGTTACCGTGCCGGAAACCATTTGGCTGTCCGTGCCTGCCTCACGGCCAGACCCAAACTTCCTTATGTCGTTAACTATGCGTCTACGACGTGTACTCGTACATCCGTTATGTATATTCCCGTACAGGACAAACGTTATACTTGAAAGTCGCTTGCCCGGTATCGGCAGATAAATAGAATGTTCCAATGTCTGTGTAGTTCTGATGCACGTCCAAAGGAACTGTGCATCGAAATTCAGAATAACACAGACACTGAGATATCGAATTGGAAGAGGCTGTGTTGCACCACGTTGAAGAGAACCCGTCAGCGAGTATTAATGAGTGGAACTGTAAAACAAGTTATGCACTGGGTGACGCCGAATCAATTACTTGTAAAAGCCGTCGCATTACTAACACGCTTTCAGATGGTCGTAGCACGGAAACCGTACGTTTCCGGACATGTATTCCAATTCAAAATATTTTGTACTAACTCCCCTCTACTATTCCTAAATGTTTGTTGGGAATTTCGGAACACCTTGTAATTATGGGCCTGCAAATGGCTGGCTGACCGAATCATACGTCATCTAGGGATGTAGAACTTTCGGATATAACAGTTTCTAGACGTTGGCCTGAATCGAAACGAAATGAGTATTTTATAGCTCGTCGAACTTTTGCGCCAGTGAAGGAACGCTGCATTGGGAACACACAAATGACTCGCTGTAACATCCCTCGCCATCCCGCTCTACAGGTTTAGCAGAAACACAGCTTCTGAGTCGCCGTCCCATGTACAAGCCGCCGTTAACACCACAACACAGAGGGCCGGCGGGGTTTGGACGTATCCTGAATGCGTGGACTGGTGACGAATGGCGCTGCATATCCAGCGATGTATTTCCCGCTGGACCAAGTATGACCAACTTTGCTAGTATGGCGTGGCGGAGGAGAGAGGACACATTTTGCCAAAGCCTTAGAGAGGCACTCCTTTGCTCTCCGTAGGACCATGGTAGGAAATCACAGGGCATGATAGCACCTACGCCCTGGTGGTGACTCAGTTGTAGATCGATAGACATGACACTCTAGTAACTATATGTTTGGCCTTCGTATCTGGCGTTCAAAAGAAGTAATGTCTTTTAATTTTTGCTGTTAAACTTACGATTTTCGATGTTACATAGTGTCTCGTTTTATGATTCAAATGGCTCTAAGTACTATGGGACTTAACATCTGAGGTCATCAGTAACCTAAACTTAGAACTACTTAAACCTAACTAATCTAAGGACACCACACACACCCATGCCCGAGGCAGGATTCGAATCTGCGACCGTAGCAGCATCGTGGTTCCGGACTGAAGGGCATAGAGCCGCTCGGCCATTGCGGCCGGCCTCTCGTTTTATGTATTCCAATTTTTCGCTTGAGTTACAGCCACATGAAGGTAAATTGTACAATTTAGAAACTGATCTTGTGAATTAATACCATTAATAGAACAGCTTATCCAATAAAGTATGTTAATGACTCATGGATTTCTCAAAGCGCAATGTCACGTGACAAATATTCTACAGTCTTACGTGACTTTGCTGAAGACAGTATCCTGTTTAATGTTGAGGAAGCTTTGGCCTGTAAGATCCCTAGGACTGTCCCCATAGAATATGGGAGGTACCGGCCCAACATCAGATCCAACCAAGTAGAAAGGCCGGTTACAACAATACTGAGGACAGTTTACATTAGGAGTACATACAATGGATGTACAACTGATTACGTGCGTGATTACACTGCTAGGAGGATGCCACATCTGACTGACATTTTAAATGTGTGTTCGTAGTGCCAATTTCGTTGCTTATTTAACTCGATTAATTTTTGCCAGTGAGTGTAAATGCCTTAAGTTTGTCATTCCGGTCCAAAAAAATGTGTGTGAAATCTTATGGGACTAAACTGCTAAGGTCATCAGTCCCTAAGCTTACACACTACTTAACCTAAATTATCCTAAGGACAAACACATACACCCATGCCCGAGGGAGGACTCGAACCTCCGCCGGGACCAGCCGTACAGTCCATGACTGCAGCGCCTAAGACCGCTCGGCTAATCCCGCGCGGCTGTCGTTCCTGACTCGAGCATTTCATATAATGTTTGAGTTCGTGATACCTTATGGCCAATAGAGCTTATTCCAAGTGTTTGACCTTAAGAAACTAATAATGCCTGTGTAGCTTGAGGAAATGTCGATTTGTGTAGTGTAGTACAATATGTATTGAACAAGAAATATGTATTGTGCTGTATATTGAGTATGAGGTATTACATTCCCTACTATTAGATGAATTCGATGAATTCTTGCAGTGAAATATGATAGTGTTGAAGCATATATGTGGAAAGCATACCATCTTCTGCGTACATGAATGTCAATCTGATACTCTCTATTGAAGTCCAGACGAACTTTCTTACGTGACTGAATGACTGAAATTCATTGAGCCGCCACTGTCGCGGAGACGTATCAAACAGGACGTGGCTGTCTTACCCTGACGTGTAATGACTTCTAATGCTTAGTTGGCTACATGCGGAATTACATATGACTATGATCTTTTCATGGAAACGATCAACACAGTGCCATACCGTAGATCTTTAACAAAGGTCGAAGCGTACGGAAAGAATTCTCACATATATCTTTGGTTTCGAGGATATTTCAAGCAATAGAACCCATTACGTTCTCTTCGAAGTGAGTGTGTGATGCAGTCGAGAATTATGTTGTTGTTGTTGTGGTCTTCAGTCCTGAGACTGGTTTGATGCAGCTCTCCATGCTACTCTATCCTGTGCAAGCTTCTTCATCTCCCAGTATCTACTGCAACCTACATCCTTCTGAATCTGCTTAGTGTATTCATCTCTTGGTCTCCCTCTACGATTTTTACCCTCCACACTGCCCTCCAATGCTAAATTTGTGATCCCTTGATGCCTCAAAACATGTCCTACCAACCGATCCCTTCTTCTAGTCAAGTTGTGCCACAAACTTCTCTTCTCCCCAATCCTATTCAATACCTCCTCATTAGTTACGTGATCTACCCACCTTATCTTCAGCATTCTTCTGTAGCACCACATTTCGAAAGCTTCTATTCTCTTCTCGTCCAAACTAGTTATCGTCCATGTTTCACTTCCATACATGGCTACACTCCATACAAATACTTTCAGAAACGACTTCCTGACACTTAAATCTATACTCGATGTTAACAAATTCCTCTTCTTGAGAAACGCTTTCCTTGCCATTGCCAGTCTACATTTTATATCCTCTCTACTTCGACCATCATCGGTTATTTTACTCCCTAAATAACAAAACTCCTTTACTACTTTAAGTGTCTCATTTCCTAATCTAATTCCCTCAGCATCACCCGACTTAATTTGACTACATTCCATTATCCTCGTTTTGCTTTTGTTGATGTTCATCTTATATCCTCCTTTCAAGACACTGTCCATTCCGTTCAACTGCTCTTCCAAGTCCTTTGCTGTCTCTGACAGAATTACAATGTCATCGGCGAACCTCAAAGTTTTTACTTCTTCTCCATGAATTTTAATACCTACTCCGAATTTTTCTTTTGTTTCCTTTACTGCTTGCTCAATATACAGATTGAATAAGATCGGGGAGAGGCTACAACCCTGTCTTACTCCTTTCCCAACCACAGCTTCCCTTTCATGTCCCTCGACTCTTATAACTGCCATCTGGTTTCTGTACAAACTGTAAATAGCCTTTCGTTCCCTGTATTTTACCCCTGCCACCTTCAGAATTTGAAAGAGAGTATTCCAGTTAACATTGTCAAAAGCTTTCTCTAAGTCTACAAATGCTAGAAACGTAGGTTTGCCTTTTCTTAATCTTTCTTCTAAGATAAGTCGTAAGGTCAGTATTGCCTCACGTGTTCCAACATTTCTACGGAATCCAAACTGATCTTCCCCGAGCTAGGCAATTAAAATTGGGCCTGTTGTCTTATGACGTAGCATATTTATTCTTCTACTTAATACTTGTCACCTCTACTATGAAGTTCATAGTAAATGTATCTGTTAGAGAATTAAATAAAAATGAAAGTTCTGCTTTTTCTGAGAAAGTTACTTGCACTGTGACGCCATTATAAATTCCTAAGGAGAACATCATAGTAAGTAATGAAGCAGAAAGCTTATAACCAAATCTGTGGATTCCACGTGTGACTGAGTCGTGTAAAATTTTGGCGTGTAATTGGACTTTTTAATGTTTTCGTTGTAGCGGCAGAGTTTCTTTTTGACTACGAAAGTAGCAGTTATTAGCTACTATTTTAACTGTGTTTGCTTTCAACGATGTTTAATGTGGCACAGAATACGATTTTTAGTTCATGGAAAGCAAAGCTTTGGTCTGCTAGACCCTGCGTAAAAACAGGCCGCACTATTGTCCTTTTTATACTCTCGGCCGCTGTCTCGCGGAGTCACATAAAGCCGTCTAACACGACACTAGATCTCTTATCAGAAAAGTGAGGCCTTTTGTCGGTCATTTGAGCTATGGCATTTATTTGCACTTTACAACTGTTACTTTTCTGCTGGCTCTTTCTTTCTTTCGGCCTTGTCATGCGTCACGCGGGGTCTTCCTTGTTATTACGGATTTGGCAGTGTTAGTTCCAGAGGGTGGCCAGAAGCCCTTCCTGTCGCCACCCCGTATCCCCCAGGACAGAAGTAGTGTTCCCCAGCTGTTTGCGTCTGGTGTAAGCCATGAAATACTGCGAACGTCTGCAAATGTTTGTGAGTCATGTAACTGAGGCGGAACGTTGGGACCAGCTCGGTATTCACGTAGTGGGATGTGGAAAACTGCCTAAAAACTACGTTCAGGCTTGTCGACATACCAGCCCTCGTCGTTGATGTGCCAGGCGGATTCGACCCGGGGCCGGCACGCCTACCCGAGCCCAGGAAGCAGCGCATTAGCGCTCTCGGCGACCCTCGCGGGTGCGTTTCTGCTAGCTCTAAAGATGTTTAATTAGTTGTCAGCCGTGAGTACTGTTAACATTTAGGCAGATAATTTCGTTATGGATCTCTCTCTCTCCAAAGTGGGATGAAGTATGTGGAACTTAACTTTCAATAATTTCGGCACACAACAAAGGACATTTTACTAAATAATCACTTCACTGTGTACTTTGTAATGTTATCCTCAGCACAGAAGCGAATCGATTGTAGACTCGTATATTCTTATCTTACGAAAGTCCCTCAGTAAAAGATACTAATTCTCTGAAGGTTAGCTGCCGCCAGCTCTGAAGGAGGTTGTAACAATGGAAAATTGTACTGAAACGCAGGAGGATCTGCAGCGAATTGACGCATGGTGCAGGGAATGGCAATTGAATCTCAATGTAGACAAGTGTAATGTGCTGCCAATAAATAGAAAGATAGATCCCTTATCATTTAGCTACAAAATAGCAGGTCAGCAACTGGAAGCAGTTAATTCCATAAATTATCTGGGAGTGCGCATTAGGAGTGATTTAAAATGGAATGATCATATAAAGTTGATCGTCGGTAAAGCAGATGCCAGACTGAGATTCATTGGAAGAATCCTAAGGAAATGCAATCCGAAAACAAAGGAAGTAGGTTACAGTACGCTTGTTCGCCCACTGCTTGAATACTCTCAGCAGTGTGGGATCCGTACCAGATAGGGTTGATAGAAGAGATAGAGAAGATCCAACGGAGAGCAGCGCGCTTTGTTACAGGATCATTTAGTAATCGCGAAAGCGTTACGGAGATGATAGATAAACTCCAGTGGAAGACTCTACAAGAGAGACGATCAGTAGCTCGGTACGGGCTTTTGTTGAAGTTTCGAGAACATACCTTCACCGAGGTGTCAAGCAGTATATTGCTCCCTCCTACGTATATCTCGCGAAGAGACCATGAGGATAAAATCAGAGAGATTAGAGCCAACAAGACAATCCTTCTTTCCACGAACAATACGAGACTGGAATAGAAGGGAGAACCGATAGGGGTACTCAAGGTACCCTCCGCCACACACCGTCAGGTGGCTTGCGGAGTATGGATGTAGATGTAGATGTAGATGTAGATGTAGAAGGAGCAATGTAACTGAATTATTCATTAGAAACACTGATAGGAAATATACTGTTAATGATTTTAGGAGAATGAATTGAAGAAAATTTTTTAAATAACCTACTCTGTTCCACAATGGCTCATGGTGTTTGAATTGTAATATTCCGTACAGTTCTTACCACTTAGATTTAATAAAAGTTCTTGCCTTGTTTGTCATAGCTGTTCTGGTGCAATAGTTGAAGACTGCAGAGTGCTCGTCGGCTAGGCTCTTTATGACTGTATTACTACCAAGTTGCTTGCGGTATCAATTTTTCTTGTTGTAGCACTCATTCCAAATTCCATCACAAATTAATGTTGGATAATCTTGCTGTCCAAATCCCACAGTTTTCTGAGACGACAGTGCAACATAAAAGCAGCGGCCTCACCAACTTTCAATCGAATTTACTCAGTTACAGCACTCAATAAATTTTAATATCGCCAGACATGGTGCAGCTACCTCCACACACTAGGCTACCCCGCCTGTCATGTCAACTTTCTTTGTTTCCACGCAACTCTTTGCCAAGATCATCCACATAACATGATTTGAAACCCATAGTGGATTCCTTTCTTTCTTATTATTTGTCTCAAGTTTAATAAATTTCTTGGTAACGTCTGAATGTTACAGTTGTCATAATATCTATTACAAACATTCATTTTTATGCTCTTAAATTCTTTAACAAGTACTTGTTATCTGATTTTCTTTTAACAGTGAGTCAAAGACAATTAACATACTTTGTAAAATCGATATATCAAGTACTGATTTGTATGGTTACAGTCAAATCGAAAATTTTTAGGAAATGTATCTCCACACAACGTAACTCTAAGTAAGTCATAAGTTACTTCCAATACTATGACTTTTTCAGCAAAATAACTAATAGCTTTTTCAGTATGGTCTATATGTTTATCGTTACAAAGCGTAATTTTTTAAAGTAAAAGCTGTTTACCGTTTTCTTATCGAAATGTTCCACATAACTTTCATTTTGAAAATCTGCTGAAAATATTATATAGACGATTTTTAAACTAAAATATGGCAGCGCACCCTACAATGTCCCTTGCTCACACTTCATTTTATTCTGTCTTTCATTTGTAGTGAATTCAGTGAGTTTTATCTCACTTTCCTTGACGTCCACTTTCCCATTGTTTTTGTTCCCTTTTTTATCTTACTATTTTTTTGTAAAATATGAAAAACAATATTTAGACATTGTTCTTTATCATTGATATATACATACAACATACTGAATTCATGACATGTAAATTAATATTTTTTTATTTTTTTTACACTAGTTTTTTAAAAGTTTGTTTCAGATAATGTATTATGTCTGTAAATTACTATTTTGAAATCTTGGTTGATATTTTCTTAAATCTACTGTATTCCATGACATTGGAAAGTAAGCATTAGTATGAGTAATATTTATAAATTTGTAAGGTTCATTATAAATGAATTTGAAGTTGCTGGTGTCGTTATTAATTTCACTCGATCTTTTCTGAGTGTTCATGAGGATCAAATCAACTACTTTGAACTTTGGAAATATGCCAATGAATCCTGTCTCCAGCCCGTTTTTCATCTTGTTTCTAGGTAGTTTTTTTATTGTCTACCATAATAAAATAGTAATGGGGAGGCAAATCTAATAAGTCTTCCACAAGATTTTTTGATTTTTCCTTTTTTAATATTTCTTCAGGAGTAAAACCTGTACATTTGTGGTTCAGTATGTTCATTATATGCTCAAACTGTGTCACATACTCGACCTATGATCCATGAATTTCATGGCAGTAAGTTTGACAAAATCATCCACCCTCTCGCATATATTTCTCTACTAGATTGCTTGATGGGCAATAAACAGATATATGCACAACCTGCATTTGGTTGTCTGCCATACTATCTTTCCAAAACTTTAAGCAAAATTGAGTCCCATTATCAGATAACACACTCTTTGGTTTACCCATGTGAAGAAAGCAATCGAGGGCCATTATGTTAAACACAGTTCTCGCTGTCGCTTTCTTTCATAGGTACTGCTTTATAAATTTAGAAAAAATTCTAAAACTACTTAAATGTATGAAAAGTTACATGAGGTCTTTGGTAAAGATCCTAAAACATACAAGGTGATTATATCCATTATATCCATATTTTGCATAGGACCTCTATTTGTGGCGTTTGTCACTTTGCCTTTTGACAACTATTGCATGATTTAATTCTCTGCACTATCCTCTGTATTAGTTCATTAATGGTGATGCATTCCAACAATTGCCAAATGAAATTAATATACTACTTCATTCACTTGTTGTGATGGCCAACACACCCGCGACATTCCTGAATTAACTGCTTTCTGTAAAGACAACATTTCTTTATACATTTTACAAGAATCTCCACTACTGATGACATAAGCATAATCAAATTTGATCTTCACTGAATTGAAGCTATTGTCTGCATTCTGATAGTGTCTCATATTCTTGCAAGTATCTCTTATTAGATCTTCACCTTCTACACCTTTAAAATAACTAAGCCAAAGTGTTCCAACATTTCGCATTCGGGAGGACGACGGTTCAATCCCGCGTCCGGCCATTCTGATATAGGTTTTCCGTGATTTCCCTAAATCGCTCCAGACAAATGCCGGGGTGGCTCCTATGAAAGGGCACGGCCGACTTCCTTCCCCGTCCTCCCTAATCCGATGAGACCGATGACCTCGCTGCTTGGTCTCTTCCCCCAAACAGCCGAACTGTTCCAACATTTCCCTCAATTCTCTTCAGAATCTCCGCACTTTCGTGTAATCTCGTTAATAGATCAGGAACGCAGTTTTCTGTAACATTAATGGACATAATATCCATGTCCTCTTGAAGGAACGGCACCCATCTCGGAAGCCTGTTATTTAACAGTCGACAATTCATTAGAAAAGTACATGACTTGTGGTTTGTGTGTATTATGTTTTTATTTTCCCAAAAATAATTCTTGAAATTTTTGAACCCCCAAACAATGGCTAATGCTTTCTTCTCAGACACTGTATAATTTTTCTCGTCTGTGGGTGCAACTGGTAAAAGTATCAGGTTCTTGTACAACCTTGCTGCCCTCTTCTTTCCCCTCAAAGACAGACTCTCCTAACCCTTAACCCGAGCTATTCGTCGCCGTATGAAATGGTTCACTTAAATTTGGTTGATATAAATGAAATTCTGTAGGCAAACTCCGTTTTAAAATATTGAAAGCTACCTCACATTTCTTTGTTCAAATTAATTTACTGTTCTTTTTAAGCCACTGGTTCAAACTGGGAGCGTTAAAGCTTGGTTGGGTACATATTTGCAGATGAACGAACACACACATAGAAATGTCTTCATTTGCTTTCCTGACTCTGGTCAAGAACAATCTTGCGTCACCTTCTCACCATCCTTTTCAATATCATTTATTATAATAATATGCCCCAAGAACTTTATTCTTTTTTTGACGAAATCACATTTCTTCAATATCAAAGTCATTGCCCTTTTTATCAAAGCTTTAAACAGCTTCTCCAATCGTAAGAAATGTTCCTGTCAGGTTTTAGTGGCCATGACATCACTTGCCAGCGAAAAACACTGTAAATATTTGTGAGTCTGCATTCAAAACTACTTGTTATTAGCCAGAAGGCAAATCTAGACTGGTCATATATTGCACATTATGAAATTTTTGGAGTAATTCGTCAAGATCGTCACGACTATCTGTCTCTCGTTTAAATATATCGTTTAGTGCTCTAGCTTTGATAACTATCTGCTCACCACCACCTCTTTTCTGTTTCCTTCTGCACTTCATCTTTCTGGGACACGGAGATGGCATGAGGTGATCTGAAAAATTATTCGTGTTCAATTATGTTCAAGTGATGTTTGTAACCCACTACCCTTACTGGTACGTTTGAAAATGCCTTTTTATTTTCCATTAGTACTTTAAGCAATTCTTCTTTTCGTTCTGCAGATATTCCATTAGTTAGTTCTTATTTACTCCTAAAGCTTTGCTCTTCATTGTTATTCTTGGCAATAGTTCGTACGTGATATTTTTCAACATTATCTTCTGGTCCATTATTCAATCCTAAGTGATTTACTTCCAATCGAGCTATCTGAAATTCTTCTAATATATTGGCAGCCTGAAAAAGAATCTGTAAATATTTTCCTTCTGCTTGATAGATACTCATTTTCTGACCATAATTAATTAAAACTTGCTGTTTAATTGGCCAACCAATGCCCAACACTATTACTATATAAATTCTGGACCATTAAGAATGTGTCTGTAAAGGATGAAGCTTGTATTTTAAAATAAAACAGTATTTGATATTTAACCGGTTTTCTCACTTCTCCAGTATTACTTTTAATCCTTGCACAGGTATGGCCTCCACATCTCGTCATTCTTTGATCATTTCAAGATATGCATTGTTGTAGAATTTTGGAACACGTCTTGTGTTCGAGTATAATGACTTTTCTGGAGACTAGAAATATACTCTGTAGGAATCAGCATGGGTTTCGAAAAAGACGGTCATGTGAAACCCAGCTCGCGCTATTCGTCCACGAGACTCAGAGGGCCATAGACACGGGTTCACAGGTAGATGCCGTGTTTCTTGACTTCCGCAAGGCGTTCGATACAGTTCCCCACAGTCGTTTATTGAACAAAGTAAGAGCATATGGATTGAGGAGTTCCTAGATAACAGGACGCAGCATGTTATTCTCAATGGAGAGAAGTCTTCCGAAGTAAGAGTAATTTCAGGTGTGCCGCAGGGGAGTGTCATAGGACCGTTGCTATTCACAATATACATAAATGACCTGGTGGATGACATCGGAAGTTCACTGGGGCTTTTTGCAGATGATGCTGTGGTGTATCGAGAGGTTGTAACAATGGAAAATTGTACTGAAATGCAGGAGGATCTGCAGCGAATTGACGCATGGTGCAGGGAATGGCAATTGAATCTCAATGTAGACAAGTGTAATGTGCTGCGAATACACAGAAAGATAGATCCTTTGTCATTTAGCTACAAAATAGCAGGTCAGCAACTGGAAGCAGTTAATACCATAAATTATCTGGGAGTACGCATTAGGAGTGAATTAAAATGGAATGATCATATAATGTTGATTGTCGGTAAATCAGATGCCAGACTGAGATTCATTGGAAGAATCCTAAGGAAATGCAATCCGAAAACAAAGGAAGTAGGTTACAGTACGCTTGTTCGCCCACTGCTTGAATACTGCTCAGCAGTGTGGGATCCGTACCAGACAGGGTTGATACAAGACATAGAGAAGATCCAACGGAGAGCAGCGCGCTTCGTTACAGGATCATTTAGAAATCGCGAAAGCGTTACGGAGATGATAGATAAACTCCAGTGGAAGACTCTACAGGAGAGACGCTCAGTAGCTCGGTACGGGCTTTTGTCAAAGTTTCGAGAACATACCTTCACCGAAGAGTCAAGCAGTATATTGCTCCCTCCTACGTATATCTCGCTAAGAGACCATGAGGATAAAATCAGAGAGATTAGAGCCCACACAGAGGCATACCGACAATCCTTCTTTCTACGAACAATACGAGACTGGAATAGAAGGGAGAACCGATAGAGGTACTCAAGGTACCCTCCGCCACACACCGTCGGGTGGCTTGCGGAGTATGGATGTAGATGTAGATGTAGATGTAGAACTGCCAGTGAGCTGCTCTCCTATATCTAACAAAACTGATTATGACTGTAAATTTCTACTGGAGTAATAGTCTGTGTCCTTGTGTCCTCCTGTCTTTTCTTTGCTCCCCCACAGCAAATCCTTTTCAATAGATAGGTCTTGCCACAGGAATTCTGTTCTATTCTTACTTCTCGTTGTTTATCTGGGAGTCTTTACCTCCTCTTCTCCGATTTTAACTACTTTTTCCTTCTGTGGCACGTCTTTATCTTCCCTGTCGTCGTCAGTCTCATCATTAAGTATTATTTTTGTGTCACGTGGTGTTTCAGTAACTTTATATTCAGCTTCTTGTAAATGCGCTATCTTGCTACCATTAGCTTCACACAGGTAATTATTATTTCCTTTATTTATTACTTCGCGATGCGGGATAAGCTCATCATCGCTACTGATTTCAGCACATTGTTCTCCAGATGTAGGTCTGTTTTATTTTCTTTAGCTCAACATGCTGCTAAAAATTCCACGGTTAATCGATAAGTCTCTTTGTCTTCTTCATCCTCTTCTAGCAAGCTCTCATCATAAACACATGTGTAATCCACCTACTTACCCTACGCTGACGTTCAAACTTCCAGATTTTCTGTGACTTCAGGAGCAATACTATCAGTCTCATGTGCTTTTATTTCATTTGTTACACACCATATGATATTAGTAACGTGTATGAAATCATTTGTACCATGATAAATTTCTGCCTGTACCGAATATTCGTCAAAATTGGAATGGGTTACTATTAATTTCACTGTAGGATCATCTTCGTTTTTTTTTTTAAGGTTACCTTCCTTTTGAGCCTTCTCTAATTCTTGTTTGGGTGTGTAAAACTAGCTTAAGGCATTGTCCAGATATTAATTTTTAATGTTCATTATGTACATTACACTTTTAAAACGATAAAACTCGAAAACAACACTTCCTGTTGAGGGCGCGTTTTCACTCTTGCACTCGACTTAATTTTGTATTTGTAACCACATTACTGATTTTTCTGTCAGTAGTTCGCTTCAGGTTTTATTGGACTTAGTATTATTTGCTACTTTACGGTATATGTGAGCTGGCAGCTTAGTATTGCTCCAATAGCAGCACTCACAACCTTGAAATCATAGCAGGCTGGAGCGACAGGGTGTCACCATTGAGTTGCAATGACTTCATTTGCTGCGATTGTCTTGTTTGGTCTGCTCTTCCAGAGTTCAGCCAGAACTGTGATTTCTCATCTTTGTCTTTCATAGGAGCTAGCTGGCCTCTTCCACTCCTGTCAGCCTTCTGAATAAGTGCTCTTGCAGTCTGAACATAACTTCTTGCGTAATGGTGCGTGGACTTCAGGCTGGCGACTGCTTCACACTAAATGACGTCGTTCTGCTGGTCGACGCGGGATAATTCACTGCCGCAGTGGAGCCATGGTACAACAGTGCTATATAAGGTAAATGGCGCCAACTACACTCCTGGAAATGGAAAAAAGAACACATTGACACCGGTGTGTCAGACCCACCATACTTGCTCCGGACACTGCGAGAGGGCTGTACAAGCAATGATCACACGCACGGCACAGCGGACACACCAGGAACCGCGGTGTTGGCCGTCGAATGGCGCTAGCTGCGCAGCATTTGTGCACCGCCGCCGTCAGTGTCAGCCAGTTTGCCGTGGCATACGGAGCTCCATCGCAGTCTTTAACACTGGTAGCATGCTGCGACAGCGTGGACGTGAACCGTATGTGCAGTTGACGGACTTTGAGTGAGGGCGTATAGTGGGCATGCGGGAGGCCGGGTGGACGTACCGCCGAATTGCTCAACACGTGGGGCGTGAGGTCTCCACAGTACATCGATGTTGTCGCCAGTGGTCGGCGGAAGGTGCACGTGCCCGTCGACCTGGGACCGGACCGCAGCGACGCACGGATGCACGCCAAGACCGTAGGATCTTACGCAGTGCCGTAGGGGACCGCACCGCCACTTCCCAGCAAATTAGGGACACTGTTGCTCCTGGGCTATCGGCGAGGACCATTCGCAACCGTCTCCATGAAGCTGGGCTACGGTCCCGCACACCGTTAGGCCGTCTTCCGCTCACGCCCCAACATCGTGCAGCCCGCCTCCAGTGGTGTCGCGACAGGCGTGAATGGAGGGACGAATGGAGACGTGTCGTCTTCAGCGATGAGAGTCGCTTCTGCCTTGGTGCCAATGATGGTCGTATGCGTGTTTGGCGCCGTGCAGGTGAGCGCCACAATCAGGACTGCATACGACCGAGGCACACAGGGCCAACACCCGGCATCATGGTGTGGGGAGCGATCTCCTACACTGGCCGTACACCACTGGTGATCGTCGAGGGGACACTGAATAGTGCACGGTACATCCAAACCGTCATCGAACCCATCGTTCTACCATTCCTAGACCGGCAAGGGAACTTGCTGTTCCAACAGGACAATGCACGTCCGCATGTATCCCGTGCCACCCAACGTGCTCTAGAAGGTGTAAGTCAACTACCCTGGCCAGCAAGATCTCCGGATGTGTCCCCCATTGAGCATGTTTGGGACTGGATGAAGCGTCGTCTCACGCGGTCTGCACGTCCAGCACGAACGCTGGTCCAACTGAGGCGCCAGGTGGAAATGGCATGGCAAGCCGTTCCACAGGACTACATCCAGCATCTCTACGATCGTCTCCATGGGAGAATAGCAGCTTGCATTGCTGCGAAAGGTGGATATACACTGTACTAGTGCCGACATTGTGCATGCTCTGTTGCCTGTGTCTATGTGCCTGTGGTTCTGTCAGTGTGATCATGTGATGTATCTGACCCCAGGTGTCAATAAAGTTTCCCCTTCCTGGGACAATTAATTCACGGTGTTCTTATTTCAATTTCCAGGAGTGTATTTGCCAGTACGAGCTGCATAACACTTGTTAGCACGACTCTGCGACCTTAGGCAGCAGTCTGTTGACGTCGCGAACCGACCGTTTTATGGATAAGCATAAAAATTTGGTTTAATGAGCTTGCAAGAGATTGCAGCTGCTTTCTGAGTCACTACAACCTTGTATGATATCTCCATTTTGGGAAAAGGAAACGTTAGGCAGGGAAACACACCTCGCATCACGGCCTAATGGCCATAAAACAAAAATCACTAAGGAAGTCTTGTCTTGCACTGTGAAATTAAACATTAAAGTTTCAAAAGATTTCTCCAGAAATTACTATGGTATGTTTCAAGCTTCCGTTATATCGCTAGAATGGTGTTATTCTCGAATATTCTTTTCTCTGTTTCTGGGAATGAACTTTTAGAAGAGGAGAACAGAGAGGAGGCATCTGATGGGCTTTTAGGCCTAAAAGATCGAATGTGGCTGAACATGATGGCAGTGATGTACTGGCTTTACAGATGAGGCTAAAAAGTTGGCCACGTGCGAGTAGGACTCATGCACTCAGGGTTCCGCACAAACTTAGTTCGTGCATTGCGGGAATCAGGGATACTGACGATTTTTCCCTGTTATCGACATTGATACTGACGATCTATCGGTTCCAGGGATTCCAAGACTTTCGAGAACGTTTTAATTAAAGTCTGGAGTCATATAATAACTGATAAAAGAAATTTTTGTGTGTGATACAATTAGAAAGTAACTATTTTGGATGTTTCCCTTTACTAGTACTGTGAAACCATTCTTCCCACTAATTTTTTTTGTTTTTAGGTCAACGGGATGTTCTCCATAGATTTTGATGAGTGAGTCTTCAAATATCAAAATATGGCCGTACTTTTCGGTTGCATTTGACTTAGAAACTTGAATGAACTGTTGTATTGACTTAGAAACTTAAACTGTTATACAGCCAAGGGAACCAAGACTTTAATAAGTGGCATAAATTTTAAACGGATGCGTCTACTCGTTGCCGAGGAAAGGCTTCTATGCAGACAACTAGATCAACGGACAATAAAGCGCCCCTATAATGGTTCCGTTTTTACAAATTACGGCACGGAACCCTAAAAATAAAAGCAGACCTAATGTCAGTGAATTGAGAAGTTTTTCATAACGCCTGAAGCCATTGTGTCCCTTACACTGAGGATACAATGAAGAATAAATTTACTTGAATGCAACTTGCTGTTTTACAACATTCTACCAAAAAAGGTGCAAATGAGGCATGAAAGACTGTCAGTGATGTGTTGTTGATATTTTCAGTTCATTAGAGGTGATTGAGAATATATGATTTATATCAGATAACATATAACAGCACACTTGACGCACAGTGGGACGTATCTGCCTCTTATTGTTTTAAAAAACTAAAATTCCGGGTAAATATTCAATTACATGTCTTCTACGACAAATTATTTCACCCCAAAACACAATCACTCAGCTTTGGGTCTCAGAAACAGGGAAACTTAAATCCTTCGTGCAAGGATTAAAGATGCAGAAGCAGACAAATGCTACAATGTGGTGCTGCTGAAACTGCAATGAGGTGCAACAAAATTGTAGTTGGAATTGTGTATTTCAGATTTTTATTTCGTTTTCTCCTCCTTTTTTTGCATGTTATTTACACCCATTGAGATAAGAATAAATGAGCTTATAAATATGTACTGAATGATAACTATGTCAGAGTATGCTATTTGCAACATTACTATTAGGTTCTTGGTAGGTGTTAATAAAAGATGGTGCTGATCCCACATGATACATACAACAGATCAGGACACGGTTGCGAAAACAACGAAATAAAATGCCAAATTTAAACGAACGCAAAACCCCCAAGATTGGAGACCTTCAAGCTCGAAATTTAGCGCGGACTTCAATGCGGCGTGCCTACAATAGCTTCTACAACGAAACATGTCTAGAAACCTGGCAGAAAACCCAAGGAGATTCTAGTCGTATGTGAAGTATGCTAGCGGAAAGACAGAATCAATGCCTTCTCTGCGATATATTAATGGAAATACTATTGATGACAGCGCTACTAAAATAAAGTTGCTAAACACAGCCTTCTGAAATTCCTTCACCATGGAAGTCAAAATAAATATTTCAAAATTCGAATCAAGAACAGCTGCCAACATAACTAACTTGGAAGCAGATATCCTCGGAATAGTGAAGCAACATAAATAACATAACAAAAGCAAATCTTCCAGTCCACACTGTACTCAATCAGGTTCCCTTCAGAGTATTCTGATGCATTAGCTCCATACTTAAGAATCATATACAGGCCCTCGCTCACGAAGGATCCTTATCCAAAGACTGGAAAGTTTCAGAGGTCACACCAACTTTCAAGAAAGGTAGTAGGAATAATCCACTAAATTACAAGTCCGTATCATTAGCATCGATATGCAGCAGGATTTTGGAACATATATTGTGTTCGAACACTATGAACTAGCTAGAAAAAACGGTATATTGACACACAGCCAACACGGATTTGGAAAACGTCGTTCTTGTGAAACACAACTAGCTCTTTACTCACACGAAATGCTGAGCGCTGTAGACAGGGGATTACAAAAAGATTTCGTATTTATAGATTTCCAGAAGCCTTTTGACACCGTACCTCACAATCGACTTGTAATCAAATTGCCTTCTTATGGAATGTCGTCTCATTTAGGTTACTCGATTCGTGGCTTCCTGTCACAGATGTCACAGCTCCTAGTAACTGACGAGAAGTCATCGAATAAAACAGAAGGCATTCCTGGCGTTCCCCAAGGTAATGTTATAGGGCCTCTTCCGTTATTTATCTGTATAAACGATTTAGGAGGCAATCTGAACAGCCATCTTAGGTTGTTTTCAGATGATGATGATGTCTTTTACTGTCTAGTTAAGTCATCAGAAGATTGAAACAAATTGCACAACGATTTAGAAAAGGTATCTGCAAGGTGTGAAAAATGGCAATTGACCCTAAATAATGAAAAGTGTGAGGTCAATGCAAATGAGTGCTAAACAGAATCCGTTAAACTTTAGTTACACGATAAATCAATCAAATCTAAATGCTTTAAATTCAACTAAATACCTAGGAATTACAATTACGAACGACTTAAATTGGTAAGAACACATAGAAAATATTATGGGGAAGGTGAATCAAAGACTGTGTTTTATTGGCAGAAGACCAACAGAACTACTAAAAAGAGTGCCTACGACCGCTGTGGCCGAGCGATTCTAGGCGCTTCAGTCCGGAACCGCACTGCTGCTGCGGTCGCAGATTCGAATCCTGCCTCGGGCATAGAAAAAATGGCTCTGAGCACTATGGGACTGAACATCTGAGATCATCAGTCCCCTAGAACTTAGAACTAATTAAACCTAACTAACCTAAGGACATCACACATATCCATGCGCGAGGCAGGATTCGATCCTGCGACCGTAGCGCCTAGAACCGCCACACAGGCAAGCTCATGCGTGGATGAGTGTGGTCTCCTTAGGTTGGTTAGGTTTAAGTAGTTCAAAGTCTAGGGGACTGATGACCTCAGACGTTAAGTCCCATAGTACTTACAGCCATTTTTGAGAGCGCCTACACTACGCTTGTCCGTTCTCTTTTGGATTACTGCTGCGCGGGATCCATACGAGAAAGGATAAACAGAGTACGTCGAGAAAGTACAAAGTGTAGCAAGTTTTGTATTATCGAGAAATAGAGGAGAGAGTGTCACGGACATGATACAGGATTTGGGACGCACATCACTAAAACAAAAGCGTTTCTCTTTGCGGCGGATCTTTTCACGAAATTTCAAACACCAACTTTTTCTTCCGATTGCGAAAATACACTACTGGCCATCGAAATTGCTACACCAAGAAGAAATGCAGATGATAAACGGGTATTCATTGGACAAATATATAATACTAGAACTGACATGTGATTTCATTTCCTCACATTTTGGGTGCATAGATACTGAGAAATCAGTACCCAGAACAATGACCTCTGGCAGTAATAACGGCCTTGATACGCCTGAGTATTGAGTCAAACAGAGCTTGGATGGTGTGTACAGGTACAGCTGCCCATACAGCTTCAACACGATACCACAGTTCATCAAGAGTAGTGACTGGCGTATTGTGACGAGCCAGTTGCTCGGGCATCATTGACCAGACGTTTTCAATTGGTGAGAGATCTGGAGAATGTGCTGGCCAGGGCAGCAGTCGAACATTTTCTGTATCCAGAAAGGCCCGTACAGGGCCTGCAACGTGCGGTCGTGCATTATCCTTCTCAAATGTAGAGTTTAGCAGGGATCGAATGTAAGGTAGAGCCACGGGTCGTAACACATCTGAAATGTAACGTCCACTGTTCAAAGTGCCGTCAATGCGAACAAGAGGTGACCGAGACGTGTAACCAGTGGCATCCCATACCATCACGCCGGGTTATACGCCAGTATGGCGATGACGAATATCCGCTTCCAATGTGCGTTCACAGCGATGTCGCCAAACACGGATACGACCATTATGATGCTGTAAACAGAACCTGGATTCATCGGAAAAAATGACGTTATGCCATTCGTGCACCCAGGTTCGTCGTTGAGTACATCATCGCAGGCGTTCCTGTCTGTGATGGAGCGTCAAGGGTAACCGCAGCCGAGTTCTCCGAGATGATAGTCCATGCTGCTGCAGACGTCCTCGAACTGTTCGTGTAGATGGGTGTTGTCTTGCAAACGTCCCCATCTGTTGTTGACTCAGGGATCGAGACACGGCTGCACGAACCGTTACAGCCATGCGGATAAGATGCCTGTCATCTCGACTGTTAGTGATACTAGGCCGTTGGGATCCAGCACGGCACTCCGTATTACCCTCCTGTACCCACCGATTCCATATTCTGCTAACAGTCATTGGATCTCGACCAACGCGAGCAGCAATGTCGCGATACGATAAACTGCAATCGCGATAGGCTACAATCCGACCTTTATCAAAGTCGGAAACGTGATGGTACGCATTTCTGCTCCTTACACGAGGCATCACAACAACGTTTCACCAGGCCAACAGCTGTTTGTGTATGAGGAATCGGTTGGAAACTTCCCTCATGTCAGCAGGTTGTAGGTGTCGCCACCGGCGCCAACCTTGTGTGAATGCTCTGAAAAGCTAATCATTTGCATATCACAGCATCTTCTTCCTTTCCGTTCAATTTCATGTTTGTAGCACGTCATCTTCGTGGTGTAGCAATTTTAATGGCCAGTAGTGTACTTTGCTGACGCCGCACTACGTAGGGAGAAACGATCATCATAATAAAATAAGGGAAATCAAAGCTCGCTCAGAGAGATATAGTTGTTCCTCTGCTGGGCGAGCTGTTCGAGAGCTTCCCGGGTTCGATTCCCGGCGGGGTCAGGGATTTTATCTGCCTCGTGATGACTGGGTGTTGTGTGATGTCCTTAGGTTAGTTAGGATTAAGTAGTTCTAAGTTCTAGGGGACTGATGGCCATAGATGTTAAGTCCCATAGTGCTCAGAGCCATTTGAACCATTTGAACTGTTCGAGAGCGGAGTAGTAGAGAATAATTGTGAAGTTGGCTGAACGAGTGTGATTTGCAGAGTATCCATGTAGACGTAGATGAAGATGTAGAGGATTTCATGTTGTTAAGGCAAGTCAGGAAACAGGTAACTAAATCACGTTTCTACACCAGACCTTTTATAGTAACTTGGCCAATTTATGTGTTTCACATGAAACAAACACCGTTACACCGAATCCTGGAACAGTGCTGAAATACAGGGTGATTCAAAAAGAATACCACAACTTTAAAAATGTGTATTTAATGAAAGAACATAATATAACCTTCTGTTATACATCATTACAAAGAGTATTTAAAAAGGTTTTTTTCACTCAAAAACAAGTTCAGAGATGTTCAATATGGCCCCCTCCAGACACTCGAGCAATATCAACCCGATACTCCAACTCGTTCCACACTCTCTGTAGCATATCAGGCGTAACAGTTTGGATAGCTGCTGTTATTTCTCGTTTCAAATCATCAATGGTGGCTGGGAGAGGTGGCCGAAACACCATATCCTTAACATACCCCCATAAGAAAAAATCGCAAGGGGTAAGATCAGGGCTTCTTGGAGGCCAGTGATGAAGTGCTCTGTCACGGGCTGCCTGGCGGCTGATCCATCGCCTCGGGTAGTTGACGTAGGACTTTCCATACAGTTGATTGTGGAATTTGCAGCTCTCTTCTAGCTCTGCGAGTCGATTTTCCTGGGCTGCGAACAAATGCTTGCTGGATGCGTGCTACATTTTCATCACTCGCTCTCGGCCGTCCAGAACTTTTCCCTTTGCACAAACACCCATTCTCTGTAAACTGTTTATACCAACGTTTAATACACCACCTATCAGGAGGTTTAACACCATACTTCGTTCGAAATGCACGCTGAACAACTGTCGTCGATTCACTTCTGCCGTACTCAATAACATAAAAAGCTTTCTGTTGAGAGGTCGCCATCTTAGCATCAACTGACACTGACGCCTAGTCAACAGCGCCTCAAGCGAACAAATGTACAACTAAATGAAACTTTATAGCTCCCTTAATTCGCCGACAGATAGTGCTTAGCTCTGCCTTTTGTCGTTGCAGAGTTTTAAATTCCTAAAGTTGTGGGGATATCGAACAATGAAATACATTTTATTTGCTTTTCAAAACAACTGCATTGAAGCTTTGAGGTAACTGTTCAACAAACTGAGTTTTGAAAGCGCTGGCGACTTTGCGCGCAGCAACCGTACTTGATATTCCACGCAGGGTCAGACCAATAAAACGGAAACGCGCGGCTGTGGCCGCACAGCCATTACGAGGATGTACTGGGACTCACATTGACAGCGCGAGCAAATACGCTGCGAGGGACGTCGGCGTCAGTGTGGTTAACGGCGCAGGGGACGCAGTAAAACATCACAGCGCATAATACCGTTCATTACCGGACGTGTGTGCGGTCCACTGGCGACGGAATGTCAACAAGAACACGGCGTGCTTCTCGCTGTCACGTAACAAGTCGCTGCTAGCATTCCTACTGTTGCGAAACGAAAAAAACTCTTGTTTATTTTCTGAGCTATGGACAGCAGCGCGGAAAGAGCATCCGAGATGGACTTTCCGGCACAGAAGTGCAAACCGGACTAAAAGCGTGCGAGCTGAAACAGACGGTAGTTCAGCTGCACATATGTGTGTGTAGTTGTTATATGCACAGTTGAGCGTCACAAATACTACCATCACTGCATTTCATTCCAGCGACTCTGGGATAAAAATTTATTTCTCTTCCAAAAAACAGTCTAATTCTTTTCGTTAGCCAGCAAAAAGCGTATGCAAAGTAAATATGTCGGGTGGTATACAGTAGGGCAGATGTGTGCAACTCTCCAAAATTTTAATGTAATCAACAAATTTGTGTAAATTTTCTGAACGGAATACTGAAAGGTAAAGAATCATTACAAGATTTTTAACATGCAGCTGTCCATTCTCCATCTTCACTTCCCATTTTAGCCAGCTTACGATGCGATCGAGAAGTCGCGTACATGAAGATAAATGTTAAAACTTCTTTTTTTGTCTTTACCCTTACCTACACGAGGTCGGAACGTTAATTATCAGATTTGGTATTGTTAGTGACAGAGCGTCGCCGGATGACCTTCCTATCGCTCATTTTCAATCTCAAATTGGATGTTTCAAGCCGCGCGGGATTAGCCGAGCGGTCTGAGGCGCTGCAGTCATGTACTGTGCGGCTGGTCCCGGCGGAGGTTCGAGTCCTCCGTCGGGCGTGGATGTGTGTGTTTGTCCTTAGGATAATTTAGGTTAATTAGTGTCTAAGCTTAGGGACTGATGACCTTAGCAGTTAAGTCCCATAAGATTTCACACACACATTGGATGTTTCAATCTCAAGTTGGATGAAAGAGCTCAGAAGCCGATGCACAAGCTAAATTTTCTTGAATATCATGTTCACTGTGACCAGGAACTGAAGGCACCGAATAACGAGATGCGTCTAGCGTACTGGAACCTCCTGGGGAATTAAAACCATGTGCCTGGCAGAGACTCGACCTCGGGACCTTTATCTTCCGCGGGCAAGTGCTCTAGAGCAAGTAGAGCACTTGCCCGCGAAAGGCAAACGTCCCGAGTTCGAGTCTCTCAGTCTGGCACATACTTTTAACCTTTCAGGAAGTTTCACATCAGTTCACACTCAGCTGCAGAGTGGAAATTTCATTTTATCTAGCGCACTCTACGTAGTTCTGGTCATTTGGTGACATCCACGGAATCGCAGAAGTGGATCGTGTTTTCATAACTGGCCTCACATTAAGCAGTGAACAGTCAAAACAAAAGAGTATGATCAAGCGAAAACCTACATGTCCTTCATGAAAACAACTTGCACTGTCCGAAAGTTGGAGTGTGGTGTGCCGCATAGCGTCATCGAATCGTGGGCACTATTTTCTTTGAAAATCCGGAGATCAGTGTTCTGTACCGAGACATCATTTCACAGTTTCTTTCGCTTCTTGGTGCAGATGGTCGTTATTTTTGGCTGCAACAGGCTGCTGACTCTTATCACACATTTAACGAAACAATTCATTTCTTAAGTGAATTTTTTTGTGATCGAATTGTCTTGAAAGGATTATGACCCCACGTTCTCCCGATTTAACATCTCCAGACTTCGTCGTGAGGGGCAGCGTTAAAGATCGAGTCTGCAAAATCAGGAAGCAGCAATGGCGGAACTAAATATTAGCTTAATGTCAATGTCAACGTGCTCCATAAATTGACCTCAAACATTGTACAATAGGTTCGTGCATGCGTTGCTGAACAGGTTAATCATTTTGAGAGTTTGTTATTAACAGTGTTTATGAGGTTGTGACGTAATACATACATTAATATTATTACTTTCTGATGTGTGCACCTCCTAGATAAACCTGTATTACGAGTTAAAGGGTGTAACCTCCCCACAAAAATTTACATGACAATATTATATAGAAATGGAGCCAAGAAGGAACATCATCCCCACAGAAATATTTAAATAAAAAATATAATAATAAATGGGACCCAAGAATAACCTCCCTGCAATGAAATGTACTGACAAAGGCAACAAAAATGTGAAATTCGCAATCTGACTCTGGTGTAAGCTCCCACAAAAATAATGAAAAACAATTCAGTGCTAATGAAAATCAGTGACAATGAAAATTCAATTAAACCGAAATATCGGTCTTTGGCCCTGTGCAAATCAGAATTAAATTCTTATCTCACTGTAACTGCTAGTCAAATTTCTGCTCTTATTCTTGCGCACAGCTTGGAGGAACTGCATTGCAAATAATAATATTCCTTTTTTTTTGTAATTTAACTGAAACTTTTCTTTAAGGGAAATGGAACGAAATCGTTAATTCAATTAAATAAATTTTTTTTTTGTAAAATTGCTTTTGAAATCAAAATTATTATTGGGGCACTTGTTGGAAATTAATTACAATAAATAAACTTTACATTATCTGATGATTACCTTAATTAACAATATACCTCATTCAGAAATGGAGCCAGGAAGGAACATCATCCCCACAGAAATATTTAAATAAAAAATATTATAATAAATGAGACCCAAGAATAACCTCCCTGCAATGAAATGTACTGACAAAGGCAACAAAAATGTGAAATTCGCAATCTGACTCTGGTGTAAGCTCCCACAAAAATAATGAAAAACAATTCAGTGCTAATGAAAATCAGTGACAATGAAAATTCAATTAAACCGAAATATTGGTCTTTGGCCCTGTGCAAATCAGAATTAAATTCTTATCTCACTGTAACTGCTAGTCAAATTTCTGCTCTTATTCTTGCGCACAGCTTGGAGGAACTGCATTGCAAATAATAATATTCCTTTTTTTTTGTAATTTAACTGAAACTTTTCTTTAAGGGAAATGGAACGAAATCGTTAATTCAATTAAATAAAATTTTTTTTTGTAAAATTGCTTTTGAAATCAAAATTATTATTGGGGCACTTGTTGGAAATTAATTACAATAAATAAACTTTACATTATCTGATGATTACCTTAATTAACAATATACCTCATTCAGCATCTTGACCAGTGTTGCCGACAGACTACATCACACAACCGTACTGCGCTGCTACTACTGACCGACTGCTCTGCATGACGACTGCTAGCGTATTCCACGACGACTACCACTGTACTCCACTACATGACAACTACAACTGAACTGCTCTACATGACGACTACAACTGAACTGCTCGCAACACTCGCGCGGTCAAGCGCAGACTAACCACGAAAATAGGCTCTCTGGTCAAAGATTTTAACGTGCCTCACCATCGCTGCTATGTTACATACGTGTTTCATAACCCTCCACTGGGGGGGCAAAAATTTGGCAGCGATGGTGAGTCAGTTGGACTTGCCATCGCAAGAAATTTTTACAATTTACAGAATATTCAAATTTAGTACATAAATTAAATGTTGTGCACATGCACCGAGTACAAAATATATCAGACAAAGACAGGATGTGCGTACAAAACATAGTAGTAAATCAGAAAACTGTATACACAAATTATTTGACAGATAGCAAAGTGCACACGCACTGAAAAAATTCTTTAGCATTTTCAGAACAAATAAACAGAATGGCAGAAAATCGTGTTGATAAGTGACATGAGTGTACTCGCACTGGAGTTGAGAACATATTAGCAATTTACGAAATGTATATACAATTAGTAACAAATGACATAAGTGCATACGTACTGAAGTATTGGTGTACTCGCACTGGAGTTCAGCGAATCAAAAAAAAAAAAAAATGTATAACCCATGAACATAAATAATGTTAGCAAAAAAAAATGATTTTCACTATGTGACAAGAATTAGGATAGGAAAGGGAAGGATTGCATCATGGTTGTAGCACTTTAGATTGCACACAGCTGTTCTGAAAGTCCATATCTTTCCACAGAAGTACAACACCAAGTGACACAATTTGAAGTTCCTTTCCCATCAGAATTTACCAGTGTAGCCAAGACACTGAACTCTCGTAATAACATTTCATGTTCTCATTTTACCAGTACATTAGGTACACCAAACAGTGGGACCATAATAACGTCTTCATCGCCCACGGTGGTGGACAGCATGTCGTGTCAACACCACTCTCTTACAAGGCACACCAACGTAGAATTAGTGCAAAACCAAAGATAGTGCTCCATGATCACTAGGATAGACAGGACAAATGGACATTGCAGTAATTCAGGGTAGTTAGCTCATGAGGTGAAGGACATTAAGTCACATAATATTGACAATTACAGTCTTCATTAGTAGTGTGCGGCATTCATAGCCCAGTGATTGAACATTTCTGTACCAAGTATGTAGTATTACAGAAAAATGTTCATTAATTGTTTTACATAGAATCAGTATCCTTCTTTTCCTAGTTACAAAGCATTATTAAATAATCGCATTCTTTTCCAGTGACAAAGTATGGCATAGTTAATTAATCATTGGTCATTCCAATAGTAATAATCATTAGCCTTCTTCTAATTACAAAGCATTATGAAACAATCGCATTCTTTTCCAGTTACAAAGTATGGCATCGTTAATTAATTATTTGTTATTCCAATATAGTAAGAATCATTAGCCTTTTCCTAATTACAAAGCATTATTAAACAATCACATTCTTTCCCAATTATAAAGCATAGTTAATCATTTGTCATTTCAATATAGTAAGAATCATATTCTTTTCCAGTTACAAAGTATCAACATTGAAAACAAGAGCTAATTAATGGCATAATTAATAACATAATTCATTGAGTGACATTAATTATTGGCACTCAGTGTCCAGCAAGTATTAAATAGTACAACATTTTTTTTATTCATTATTATTCAGAAATCTCTTAATTCATTATAAAAAATCAGTTAATTACAGTCATAGCATAAATAATCAGTAGTACTCAGAAATCTCTTAAGTCATTATTCGGGACTGGCAATACATATTTTTTGTTTTGTTTTTGTGCCAGCAAAGCATTGCTTTTGGTAATTATAAGAGAAAGCAAGAAGTGAAGAAAAGAAAAAAAAATTGGTACTGGGTTGTTCCTGTAAATCAAAATGTGTAGTTGTTCCTGTAAATCAAAAATGTGTAACGTCATTCGTCATGAGTCAGCTGTAGCAAGGTTGTGAAACAAGGCAGTAATGTGATCACATGTATAAATGATAGACACAAATGGGTAAAAAATGTAAGTGCTAGTACAGGTATAATAAGTAACAGGTTTAGTAAGTATCTTTAAAAGCTTCTGCTGGAAAAAAAAATACAAAATGGATTATTGACCTGAAAGAAGAAACGCACACTATGCTGAAAAGTAGTGAACTTCGAATTAACAAGTAGTGAAATGTGTATAAACATGTGTTCCATAGCTGTCCTTTCCAAAACTTTCGAACATCCTACTATGCAATATAACACCTGCTGTCAAAACAAACTGCAACAAATACTTAAATAACTACGTAGCATAAATACATAACTTCAACATTATCCTCATCTGTAAAGAAAAAAACTTCATTATCAATCACTTCATTATCCATATTATCATAACTTCATTATTATCATCACCTGTAAAGAAAAACTTCATTATTCATAATAGCATATTCTTCATCATTATTCATCAGTATTCATTATCATCTGCAAAAATATCACTTCATTACTCATTATACAACTATTCCTTATCTCTAGCATATTTCATCACTAAAACTAAGATGTGTAGTTCTGTCCGACAGCCTGCATCAATCACCTTGTATTCTGAAAGAAAAAATTAGTTAAGACTGCTATTCTACGATGAGTATAGTATATTCTTGTTAATGCTTGTTAATCCTGATCCATTTACTCTTCCTCATAAAGTTATTGCATCTTCTATCGTTTATTCCGTAGGTGAAATTCCCATTTCTGTTGAATTTATTTCTTACACGCATCATTTCTTTCTGAAATTGATGAACAGAGATTAACGTCTTGCATTTAAATCATATACCCACTAAATAATGACTGGTTTATGGTGACACAATTAACCATACAGCATAACATTACAGACAACGTAATATGTCAAAGACATTGACAGTGTTCAAAGCCAAAATGTACAGAGAATATCACAATGCAGCAGCAAAAAATGTAAAAGTCACGATGTTGAGATGTCATAAGGCCAAAAAAAAAATGTCAAAGTCGACTGGTGTGTGTTATATCTTAACTATTTCACAGTGCATATAGACAAAACTGGAATACAATCGTACATAAAAAAGTGGAAAATGTGCATAGTCTGATGTGTAACGACAAGAAAAGCGACCTGCTAACCTTACCTTGCTGGGCACTTGCCAAGAAAAAATACGATAATCATCAGTAATTAGTCAGGTGAAATAATTGCATTAGTAAATGGCATCATAGCATGTTACATCATAAAGTGATTTCATTCAATAAACGGTTTAATGTTTGAGACATGGTGATTGCCTTTCGATTTTCTGGTTCTCAAAGTTTCGACGTGTACAACATTGGGGTGAGGAATGCTGCGAATCCGATATGGACCTGCGTATAGAAGTTCAAATTTACTGCACTTACCTTTTAATTTGCTGGATAAATGGTGCGTACGTACTAATATTTTCTGTCCAACGTGAAAGTCGCGGCGTGTACAAACCTGTTTTTGCTGTCTTCTCCGGCGCTCTGCGGCACGTTTGATGTTGTTCAGCGCAATGTCAATTATTTCGTGGTGTCGTAAGCGACGAGATGTAGGAAAATTTACAAATTCTTTAATTTTGTTTGGTGGTTCAACGTTTTTCAGTATAACAGACGGAGATAGCATAGTGGATTCATTTGGAATGGAATTAATTACATCTTGGAATGAGAGTATGTGTGTATCCCAATCAATATGTCTTTTGTGGCAGTATATTCGGCACAGCTTACCAATTTCTTTCATTAACGGTTCACAGGGGTTCGAAGAAGCGTGGTACTTGGATATATAGATCGGAGAAATGTTTCTGGCTCGTAACATGCATGTCCATATGCTACTACGAAATTGAGATCCATTGTCAGAAATTACTTTCATCACATGCCCTACATGAAATAGAAAATGTTTTACAAATGCTTTCGAAACAGTTTTAGCAGTAGCTTTGCGTAACGGAGTGAAAGTAACAAATTTTGAAGTGAGCTCAACAGCGACAAAGATGTAGCAAAAACCTCTGTTAGTTCTCGGAATCGGACCAAAAATATCTACTGCGGCCATGTGTCTTAATTTAACAGGTACAATGGGATATAAAGGAGGAATATGTGAAGTGGTGTCTGATTTAGCTTTCTGGCAAATTTTACAAGACGCTAAAACTCGTCGTATACGTTTCTCCATGTTGTTAAAATAACAGTTCTGTCTCAGTATAAGAAAACATTTTCGTGCTCCGTAATGTGCGTAACTTAAATGAGTGTACCAGATTAATTTGTTAACAAGTTCGTCAGGGATGCATAATAACCAATTGTTGCTGTCAGGATGAGAACGGCGAAACAGAATGTCATTGCGTACAGTGTAATGGTTTCTAATCGTAACATTTTTCCTATCTTGCCAAAGGTGTTTAATTTCTTTCCACACATTGTCTTTATTTTGTTCTTGTGCTATGTCCTGTAATGACGATGAAATAAAATTTTCAAATGCAACTTGCTGAATGTACATGACACTGAAATTTGCTTTGCAGAAGTTGGTTGCTACGTCTTGCTGATTGTTGCTGAGAGAACGAGATAATGCGTCTGCCACAACATTTTGCGTACCGGGAATGTGAACTATTGTAATATTAAATTCCTGTAAATAAAGTTTCCATCTGCTTAACCTGTCGTGAGTGAATTTAGCTGAGAGTAAAAATTGTATCGCTCTGTGGTCTGTGTAAACGGTGGTGTGTCTTCCATAAAGAAAGTGCCGAAATCTCGTAAAAGCCCATACAACACATAATGTTTCCAATTCTGTAACGGAGTAATTTCGTTCAGCAGGTGACAAAATGCAGCTTGCAAATGCGATGTTTTTAATTACTATTGAACCATCTTCTTCTATTTCCTGAAAAATGTGTACGCCTAAAGCGGTGTTAGAACTGTCGGTGGCAATGGATAAATTTCTGGTAAGATCTGGGTGCGATAAAAGTGGTGCATTCAACAAAGCGTATTTCAAATAACATTTTCGTGGACAAGATTCTGTGTGTCAAAAGTATTGCTTGTGTTACTGGAATATGCAACCTGTACTGTATTTAATCAAATTCTATCGTACGTGCTGTTATTTACGGGAGGATGCTATGGCATTTCTACTATTTGTACTGATCTGTTATTTCTTGCTGACGTGTTACGCTATGCATGACACCTATTGTCTGGTTCATTCATGATAATATGTTATTGCTGATGTTCTTGCTGCTGAAAAGATCGACTGTTATTAGTACGCTGAAAATTGCACTCATCGTTTTTACGTCTGTCGTGATAGTCATTCCTATACGGTGCATTGCGATAGGAATTGTAATACTGTCTTTTCTGTACGTAGTTATTTCATTACTGCCGTGCGTTACTATTTGTTGTAGCTGGGACTATACGTGCACGCGGCGAAACATTAAAGCTTGGTTGACCTTGTAGACTGCATTGTTGGTTACGTATGCTAAGCGGCTGACTTTCATGCTGTTACGGTGGAAAACATCTATTGTTACAAAAATGTGTTTACTGTTACTGATAATTTTACACATACTGATGATTAAAATTTTGTCAGTTATTAAAATTACGCTGGTAATTGTGGAGTGCCTAATAAAAATTGTCACTTTCGGTATAACTTGTCAAATCCAATTTTCTTTACATATTCTTAATTCTAAATAGAGCAATAGTTAAAGAGCGGTTTTGATAGATATAAAGGATAGTAGAAGAGAAGGCAGCAGTGCAGAAAACTAAAGATGAAACAGCACTACTACAGCTCGGGGCCCTATGCTCGCTACGGCACATATTCATTAAAGTGTAATGAATCCCCTGAGGTTTATTACGCACTGCAAATACTTTTCAGCTTTTGCCTTACAGGCAATGGCGGTAAAAATTCAGAAATAAATTGCTGTATCCATACTAATTCAAGTTTTTGCATTACACGAAATGTTGGTAAAAATTCAAGAGCAAATTGTCGTATCCAGTTCAAAGCTAGTTTCTGCGTTACAGGTAATAATGGTGAAAGTACAAAAATAAATCGTCGTATACAGTTCAAATCGTGTACCTGTGCTCTGTCATTATTAAATTCCTTAGTTTTTCTTACGGATAAAAATTGCTCATAATCAACGTTCCCGTCACTGAATTTGAGAACACGTTCAGGTTTGTGTGAGAATCTGTTTGTCTGTGTCATTTCAGATTTCAAGTTACGTAACGTTTCAGATTTTAAGTCGCGTGGCTTTTCGGATTTTAAGTCGCATAGTCTCTGTAAATTGCTCAAATCATACGCGCTGCGTGACTCTGACAAATGTTCGCTAAGTGGCGTCTGCTGTGCTGTGTTATTAGCTGAAATATTTTTCATCTCTGTTACTTCTTGCTGTAAACTCGACAATTTCCTACGCAACGTGTTATTAGACGAATCGATCTCATTAATTGTCTGCTGTAAATTTTGAAATTCAGGTGTTTGGTTAAATGAAATCGGTGCAGTATCGTCTGATTTATTGTCATTAGCACTTTCGATAGCATCAATACGACTGGCCAATTCATCATATTTTTCAGTCAGTATTTTTGCCTGATCATCCGTTTTAGAATCGGACGCATTAATCTGTTTTTGCAACTTACGCGTAGTTTCGCTCAGTTTTTTAACATCAGCTTTGATGACATCGCAATCCTGTGTTAGTTCTAATTGTTCGAATCTGTCTGTCACTGTTTGAATATCTACTGTGTGTGTATCTGTTTTTGATTTAAGATTGGAAATTTCGTCACGTAATTCTGTGTTCGACTGTTTGATGGAATTAATTTCGTCGGACACTGAGGCAATATTGTTGTCTACGTATGTCTTCGCTTTCGCGAACATTTTACGTTTGTCTTCTTGTCTCTGAGCCGTGATTGTTTCCATGACTTGACGTTTGACTTTATTTTGATCCTGAATAAATTTACGGAAACGCGTATCACTGTTCTGTATGTGCTGATTAAAGCGAACGTTAATCTGAGTGTTCTGCTGTTCGAATTTCGCGTCTATCTTTGCGTCCATTGTGCGCGAAAGTTCTACCGTCATTGCTTTAAACTCGTCCCATAATTGTGTAGCTTTTTCAGAGCATTGTTTAGCGACTCCGCTAATTTCGTCTCTGAGTGTTTCTGTTGCGGCTGTTTGCATTTCCCTTAATTCTTGCGCAACAGACTTAATTTCTTCGCTATTTTTTTGTGAACAAGCCTCAATTTCCACGCGCAACTGTTCCTTAGTATCGTGACACTGTGCGGCAACGGCTCTAATCTGTTCACTAAGCTGTCTGGAATTGTTGTCTAATTTTTCATTTAACTGTCTGGAATTATTGTCTAATTTTTCGTTAAGGTGTTTGTTCTATTCACTAAGTTGTTTGAAATTTTCTTTAAATTGTTTATTATCTTCACTCTGTTGTTTGGAATTGTTATCAAATTTTTCATTAAACTGCTTAGTCATTTGTAGCAACAATGCCATAATTGGATTCGACCCAAAGTTAGCATTTCTATTCTCTGTGCTGTTTAACGATGGATCTGGAATTGTCTCGCTTTCTGTAACCATTTGGTTATTCCGAGACTTACAAAAAGGTTTGCCAGTCGAATGTACACGGTCGGTCACTATTTCGGAATAAAATGGATCCGTCGTACTTTGTGTATCCTGTTCATTTTCATTAGAAGAATTCGTCTGAACGTTACTTGAATTTTCCAAACCGGATGTGTTCCGCTGAGCAGCGCTCATTACTATAGACCGCTCCGCGTCATCAATTGTCGTCAAGTTAACAGACGAGACAATTGAGTTCGTTTGTTCATCATTAAGGTAAAAGTCATCATTAGTGGTTGTAATGCATTGATTGTTAGTGAACGCAGGATTGTCATCATTACACTGCGTGTCACAATTACTATCGGTTAAGTTGCTTAAGTCGGTAATTTCGTTCACAATACCTCGCGATACACTATTCACAGTCTTTCGCGGCATTTTTACAATAGTCAAAATTTTTCACAAAATAAATAAGCACAATGCAAAAGCAACACACAAATACAACAGAGCAACGAATTGCCGTTGACCTGTAGAAAGAAAGTCACAAGTTAATAAAAGCGTTGCGCCAAATCCTAATTATATCTAAGCAAATAAGAGCAGATATCTGACTGTTGTTCAAAAGATTCTCAACGAAATACGATCCTGGACTGGGTGTCGCCAAGTGTAACCTCCCCACAAAAATTTACATGACAATATTATATAGAAATGGAGCCAAGAAGGAACATCATCCCCACAGAAATATTTAAATAAAAAATATAATAATAAATGGGACCCAAGAATAACCTCCCTGCAATGAAATGTACTGACAAAGGCAACAAAAATGTGAAATTCGCAATCTGACTCTGGTGTAAGCTCCCACAAAAATAATGAAAAACAATTCAGTGCTAATGAAAATCAGTGACAATGAAAATTCAATTAAACCGAAATATCGGTCTTTGGCCCTGTGCAAATCAGAATTAAATTCTTACCTCACTGTAACTGCTAGTCAAATTTCTGCTCTTATTCTTGCGCACAGCTTGGAGGAACTGCATTGCAAATAATAATATTCCTTTTTTTTTTTGTAATCTAACTGAAACTTTTCTTTAAGGGAAATGGAACGAAATCGTTAATTCAATTAAATAAATTTTTTTTTGTAAAATTGCTTTTGAAATCAAAATTATTATTGGGGCACTTGTTGGAAATTAATTACAATAAATAAACTTTACATTATCTGATGATTACCTTAATTAACAATATACCTCATTCAGCATCTTGACCAGTGTTGCTGACAGACTACATCACACAACCGCACTGCGCTGCTACTACTGACCGACTGCTCTGCATGACGACTACTAGCGTATTCCACGACGACTACCACTGTACTCCACTACATGACAACTACAACTGAACTGCTCGCAACACTCGCGCGGTCAAGCGCAGACTAACCACGAAAATAGGCTCTCTGGTCAAAGATTTTAACGTGCCTCACCATCGCTGCTATGTTACATACGTGTTTCAAGGGTTATCTTTCAGGATTCATTTTTTGGAGATGTTCATTCCGCTTCTCTATTAGCCTACGCTGTACTGTATGCCACAAGTTTCAATTCAATTTTTTTCCTGTTTCAGGTGATTGTTCTGAAAGGTGACAATGTGATTAAACTTACTCGATTCATTTTGAGTATCTTAATTATAAAAGCGTTGGGAATTGTCGGCTAGTTTTACGATGAGACTGGTTTGAAAGGTGGAGGAAGTTGTTGATTACACTTGCTATTTTCTCGGCAATGCTACGTGTGCAAAGCTAATAGATGACGAAACCTGCATTCCAATAATGACGCAGGTTGCGCGAAATTTCAGAATTTTAAAGGTGAAGTTGTCAATGTTAAAATATCCTATGGTGGGATAGGTCTTCGATTGCTTCAGGTATCTAAATCTTCCATTTGAAATGGAATTAAAATATATTCGACAGGCCCTATCACCGTTTAGCAATGTTATACAAATAAAAGCCTAAAAAGTATTTATTCATTAATTGAATGTGTCAAGATTAGGGCCATCAGACTTCCCTTATACCTAACCAGGCGTTCTACATGTTTTACACTGCGAATAATACATTAAGCGTGGAACACCAAATTTAGAAAAACAAAAATTACAATAATACAGATAAGGAATACATACACACAGCTTATGTTCGTACATGGTAAGTACAACAATAATTAGAGATTAGAATAAGGTAGGTTGTTAATAATGAGTACTAGCAGCAACGGGCATGGAGAAAGGAATGGACGAGGAAGAGAACGATGAATACCGTAACATGTAGTTAAAGAATATAAGGGAAGAGAAGGCGGTGTGAATCACAGAGAAAGGAAAAGAAGAATAAGTGGTAAAAGACAGGAGCATTGCTATTTGCCAGAGGGGAAGTGTGCCACATACGTTAATTTTGGGGAAGTACTTTGAGGATGACGGGAGAGATTTCTGCAACTTTTTTAAAAAGTAGTAGCATATCGAATTGCTCGTTCCAGAGCGGACAGCAGCAACAGATGGCAAAGATACAAACACTCTAATGTTGACAGTGGACACAGGAATGTTGAAATATATTCAACGAAACACAGGTCTCTTTTACACATAATAACAAGCTGTAAGGCATTCATTATCTACGACGGGAAACCGCGGACGTTCGTCATTTGCGGCTCCACAGGACATTTGAAAAGCGGATGCCCGCATATCTAACTGCAACGTTCAGAGCGATTCAGTGTAGTAGGAAGAACAACATACTTGCAAATGCTACTAAAGTGCGCGTCATTTATGACGGCGGCCGAGTTTAGGTTCGTTCTGCGCATCTGACGTCACAAAACACAGTCAGCCATGAACATAGAACGACGTTGCCAGAGCTCGAGTCCAGTGCAGAACATGGACGAGTGTCTTCAGTTTTAGAAACGTTCAGTCATAAATAAACTAATTGAACAAAAGCAATGTCTTGATAGCAGACTTCCTTTTATAGAACGTTTGGAAAAACCTTCTTTATACCAATTGCTTTATATTCTATTAATTACTTGAACCAAACAAGCAATAAGGCTCCAAATTCAGGTGATAGCAAGGATAGCAAGGTTCTCACGAACCGCTTTTTCGCAATAAAGAACGGCGATAATTGTTTATTTCCTGTAGTACTTCGACAAAGCGCGAGTAATTCATAGTCATACCAACAGTGTTTGTCGGTATTTTGCGTGACGTGTTAGTCCTCCAGGAGTTATATTGAACAACGAGCTACGGCAGCGTAATGGGCTGCTAAGCGAAAGGTTCTGAGTTCGAACCTTCTGCGGTGCTTTTACTATTTTGTTTATTTAAAAACAATATCGAAGTGTCTTAATTCCTGAATTTTATTCGTTTGAATGTAATTGTTTGAAATTTCTAGTGCTTTGTCTCTTCATTAACCCTTTCGCTGCTACAGAGACGTGCTCCCCGCATTCCGCGCTGTGCGCGATTTTGTCATCACTGCACTGCTCGTCTGTGCAGACTCATGGTGTTCCGACTGCTATGACACACTTATTCGATTTCACAAAAACTATTTGGCCCAAAAATGTGATTTTTACGCATCTTTTTGACTGATACCTTCCCCCCCCCCCCCCCCCCCATAAATGACTTAATTTTGTTTCGATGTTCAACGCAGTTATTGTGCAGCATTAAATGTAGTAAAACATTGCACGAAATTTTGAAGAGTTTGCAGGGGTAAAAGTCTATAGCGTATACTTTCCGTATGGTCAATTGTAGTTGCCACAATGTTGAGAATGAAATGTGGACAAGATACCTAAATTTCATATAAAATTTACTGTATAACAATATCTCAATTTAAGTACCAGATAGGTGTCGTATGTAATACTGAGAAATATTCCGTATTTCGCAACTGTAATAAAAGCTTTATTTACACCGGGCGCGTTTGGCTTTGTTTTCAAGCACTTCAGTCAATCAAAAGGAAGTAGATAAAATACATTAAACAAAACTGTGGACTTACAAAAACATTAGGACTTGAATATACTGTGTATCAGTGAAGTGCTCTGAGCTATGTCAAATATAATTTTTGTGTCTGGCACACACAAACCGCATTTACTTGCTAAAACACTGATCAGCCGACACAAACGTTGACTACTGTGTTACCGGAGCACAAAACTACAGAAGGTGACTTGGCTATGGAGGAGACAAAATACTGTCACTGAAGATGCTTCAAAAGAGAAAAACGCGTCTGGTCTAAATAAGACGCTCATTACAGTTGCAGAAGAGGAATATACTTCAATACCATTGGTAAAACTGCGACTGTGGAACAAAAACAAGAAAGAGAACATGAGTACCATTGTGTATGTGCCTTACCTTTCATTGACTGAAGTGCTTTAACATAAAGCCAAACGCGCCCGTTGTAAATAAAACTTTTATTACAGTCGCGAAATACGGAATATTTCTCAATATTACACCTATCTGGTACTTAAATTAAATGAGATATTGTTATACAGTAAATTTTATATGAAATTTAGGTATCTTGTCCACATTTCATTCTCAACATTGTGGCAACTAAAATCGACCATACGGAAAGTATACGCTATGGACTTTTACCCCTGCAAGCTCTTCAAAATTTCGTGCAATAGTTTACTACATTTAATGCTGCACAATCACTGCGTTGAACATCGAAACAAAATTAAGTCATTTATGGCGGGGAAGGTATCAGTCAAGAAGATGTGTAAAATCACATTTTTGGGCCAAATAGTTCTTGCGAAATCGAATAAGTGTGTCAAAGCATTCGGAACACCATGTGTCTGCACAGGCGAGCAGTGCAGTGATGACAAAATCGCGCACAGCGCGGAATGCGGGGAGCACGTCTCTGTAGCAGCGAAAGGGTTAATGCGACCGTGGTGGCTTTACTTCATAAACTGTGCGCTCCCCCCTAAACGTAAGTTTGCGAACTATACTATACTATGGCGCTGCTTCTCCTGGCGCGTGCGTCGTTTGCAACTGGCAACGCAGCTATCTCCCGCGTCTGGTCGGGCATGCGCGAGCCGCCAAGAGAAAAGAATTGAACTATAGTACATTCGCCGTCGCCAGGCGCAAAGCTGTCAGGACCAAATACAATGGGACCAGCAAAACCCGGTGTGGCCGTAAACTACACAGCAGGTAAACGCATGCTGGCTGCCTCTAGCGAATATACGGGTGGCAGGTGCTCCAGCATCCACCATTGCACCGTCTGAGTTTCATATGTTTCGTGCCACGAAGAAAATCCTGACTGGCCAACGCTTTGCGACGGATGCGGAAGTGAAATTAGCAGTCCGCAGATGGCTATACCCAACCAACCGGACTTCTACAAACAGGGTATATTGAATCTGGTACCACGATGTGAAAAATAGAAAAGCAGATAAAATACGTAAGTTCATTTGTGATTTTTTTTCGTTTTGTTACCTATTAAACTTTTTGGTAATAAAATTATTGTGCGTTACTTTTCGGTCTTTCCTCGTACAAGTAGACAGGCGGACGACTCCGACAAACAACAATTCCAGAACGAAGAATCAGGAGACAAGCCTACACTACACGGTACGACTATCTCCGAGCAGGCCGACGTTGATGGTATTCTGAGCTATAGGACCTCTGGAAGACAAAGTTCATGGGACAACCGAGGCAGCAGTACCCTCAAGCAAAGTCGACAGTCTCGTAGGTGAGGAAGTGATTACACACAACACGTCCGCAGGACTGCCGTCTGATGACAAAAATCATCGCAGACATCAGCCCGATAAATACAGACAGACGCGGAAGCAAAGGCCCGAGGAAACACTGGGTTTGCGAAGAAAGTGGAGCGGGTAAAAATAACACCACTCCGTTGGCGAAGATGTTAATACGAGCGTGGAAATAAGACAGAGGAACTCATGAGCACAGCAGACGCCAACGTTCTTGGCAGTACGACTACGTGGTCTGACGGTTAAGGTCAATGTGGTTGGCCTCACACTTTTCCGTATTTGGAGTCAAAAAATGGCTCTGAGCACTATGGGACTTAACTGCTGTGGCATCAGTCCCCTAGAACTTAGAACTACTTAAACCTAACTAACCTAAGGACATCACACACATCCATGCCCGAGGCAGGATTCGAGCCTGCGACCGTAGCGGTCACGCGGTTCCAGACTGTAACGCCTAGAAACGCACGGCCACTCCGGCCGGCTATTTGGAGTCAACTGCCACTTTTTATATAGCTTAAGAACAGCAGACAGCCCATAACACTTCTGTTTTATTTGATGCCTTTCCGTTCATTACTACGAACTGTGGCCTTTCTGGCGGGAAGTCAGAAATCAAATCGCACAACTGAGACGGTACTCCAGTCTTCTGAATAGTTTGATGCAGCCCGTCTCGAATTTCTCTCCTGAGCCAACCTCTTCAGCTCAGAATAGCGCTTGCAACCTACCTCCTCAATTATTTGCTAGAGTATTCCCATCTCTGTGCTCCTCTATAGTTTTTATCCTGTAATAGATGCAAGTTATTCCTTGATGTCTTAACAGATGTCCTATCGTACTCCATAGCCAAACAATTTGATTGGGAGTCTCTCGCGCGTAGATCGTCAAACGCCTTCTGGAAATCTAGAATATGGAACCGAACTGAGATCCCCCCCCCCCTCCCCCGCTCCTCATTTAGCGCCACATAAACAGTTCGTTTGCAAGTGCCGCACGGTGTCAGCTTCATCGCTTTCGTTGGTCGCTCTAATCATAAAAGACAAGTAAACGACTATGTCAGACTTTAGTTATGGGAGTGTGAAGCTAACACACAAATGACGTTAATTAAGTAATGAAAATCGCATTTATATGCGTGTGAGTTCACAGGCTAGTGTTAACATGCTGCCTACAAAACACAAGATTTAAAACAGCTCACTGAGATCTTAAAGAGGTATTTGAATCGCTGCTGACATGAACTCTTATTATTAATCCTACAATAACTAATTTAAGCATATTATAAAAATTGATACATTTATGTTTCATGTCTCCTGCTAAACCGCTCGATCGGACTGAGCCAGTCTTGGGACTCATATCACTAGCTGTCTAGAAAAAATCCACAGTGCGGGTAAGAATCATCAACGTCTCAAAGGGTTGGAGGTGGGTACGAAAAATTAGCGTAGCTCAGCTCACGAAGCCCAAACAGACTATTTTATCCAGTATTTGACAATGAGACCTCTTAGAGACTTGCAACAAAACTTTGTACATGATTTGAAACCTTTTTCTTTTGCTGACACCCCCCACAAAACGACGAAAGGAAAAAAAAATATTATCGCTTATTACTACGTTTTCACTGTTCATGTAGTGAAATTACCGCATCAGGCGTGCCATTTATGAATGTATGTACATATGTGTGTATTAAACGGGGACCTAGAAACGTCGGAGAGGCATCGTCCCCCCACAGCCCTCAGTGTTTCACAACCCCACAACAAGCCACCAGCAGTCCACCCACCCCACTGCCCCCCTTTCCCCCGCCCCTCCCTCACGAACCCAGGGTTATTGTGCGATTCGACCCCCGGGGGTTCCCCCTCCCCCCATCCCCGAGGAACGTCTTATTTCAGACGAGTGTAACGCCCAATGTTTGCGTGATAGAGTAATGATGGTGCACGCGTATGTGGAAATGGTGTGCCATTTAAGTTTTCCGGTTCTTTACTAATAATTCTACTAGCAACTCTTATTGCAGGTAGATTCGTTTATACTACTGAATGTAATGCATCATTGTACGATACATAGTCATAAACAGGCAAATGCGTAAAAAAATACGGAATCATGCATGGCATTTTAATTTATTACTTCTTTACCATGTGAAAGAACTGGAAGCGAGGTGTAGCAAAGCTAATGCAGTGAGCGCTCAGCTACGATCTACTCTCTTCTGCAAGAAGGACGTCAGTACCAAGACTAAGTTATCTGTGCACCGTTCAATCTTTCGACCAACTTTGTTGTATGGGAGTGAAAGCTGGGTGGATTCAGGTTACCTTATCAACAAGGTTGAGGTTACGGATATGAAAGTAGCTAGGATGATTGCGGGTACTAGTAGATGGGAACAATGGCAGGAGGGTGTCCACAATGAGGAAATCAAAGAAAAACTGGGAATGAACTCTATAGATGTAGCAGTCAGGGCGAACAGGCTTAGATGGTGGGGTCATGTTACACGCATGGGAGAAGCAAGGTTACCCAAGAGACTCATGGATTCAGCAGTAGAGGCTAGGAGGAGTCGGGGCAGACCGAGGAGAAGGTACCTGGATTCGGTTAAGAATGATTTTGAAGTAATAGGTTTAACATCAGAAGAGGCACCAATGTTAGCACTGAATAGGGGATCATGGAGGAACTGTATAAGGGGGGCTATGCTCCAGACTGAACGCTGAAAGGCATAATCAGTCTTAAATGATGATGATGATGATTACCATGAGGGCCTTCAAAAGTAACGCAACGTTTTTTTCTCTGCCAATTTCGATTGAAAAATGTGGAAATTGTTGTCGGACATAGTGCAATAGTCCTGCTTCAGCCCATATAGTTTCCTGAAGTTCCGATAGGTGGGAGCACTATACGTTGCATTCAAAATGGCGTTTGTAACGGAGGTGTGTTTCAAGTAGAGAGATAGAATTGAGTTTCTTTTGGCGGAAAACCAGAGCATAGCAGATATTCATGGACGCTTGCAGCACGTCTATGGAGACCAGGCTGATAACAAAAGCACAGCGGGTCGTCGGACGAGACCTCTGTCTTCATCCCAACCAGATCGCGCATACCTGTCCGACCTGCCGCGTGCCGGCCGGCCGCACACAGCTGTGACTCCTGCAAAGTTGTAACGTGCGGACACTCTCGTTTGCTGTGATCGTCAGATCACAGTCAAATGCCTCGCTGCACAACTGGACGACTCTGTTGGTAGTTCTGACACACTCGTCTGCCATTTGGGGTACTCGAAGGTTTTTCTCCGCTGGGTTTCTCGCCTCCTAACAGACGACCACAAATAACAGCGAAGGACCATCTGCGCGGAATTGCTTGCGCGTTATGAGACTGATCGTGATAAGTTTTTGTCGAACATCGTCACAGACGATGAAACATGAGTTCATCACTTCGAACCGAAAACAAAACGGCAATCCATGAAGTCGCTCCACACCACCTTTCCTCTGAAGAAAAACTTTAAAGCCGCGTGCTGAGCCGGTAAAGTCGTGCCGACAGTCTTTGGGACTCTGAAGGTGTTATTCTATTTGACGACCTCCCTCGTGATGGAACGATCAACTATGAAGTGTATAGTGCTACCATCAGAAAATATAAGATAACACTTCAGCGTGTTCGTCACCATAAAAATGCAAATGAACTTCTTCACTCCATTACAACTCAAGACCTCACAGAAATCTGCGCACGTAAGAGGACCACGGAAAACTTGATTGGAGTGATCTTCCTCAGCCACCCTACAGACCGTATCTCGTACTTTTCGACTTCCATCTGTTGGACGTAACGGAGGTTGCACTGCGGGAAGCGGTACGTGGATGATTTGGTGGTTATGTATGCAGCAAGACGTTGGCTCCGAGGTAGACCAGTAAAGTGGTACCATGCTGGCACACAAGCCCTCCCTCTAAGGTGGCGTAAAGGCCGTCGCATTGAACGGAGACAATGTTGAAAAATAGGGTTTTGTAGTCAAAAGGGTGGGCAATAATATGGTGTACTGTAGTTCTGAATAAAAACAATCTGCTTTCAGAAAATAAAAGTGTTGCATTACTTATTGTTCGCCACTCGCACTGTCTCTGTTAGTGACATTTTGCAGACGGTATCTGTGGTATCGATAGTTCCGATGCCACAGCGCAAGTGCACGATCGCAGGTTGGCACAACGAGAGCGGACGAACTACGCCGACCACAGCACCCTCTAGCCAACACTGTGGAGCTCAACGAGCGCTGCTCTGCTTTCTGCCCATTTCATCAAGTGCAGACGGCCGAGAGCCATCGCTTTAGCTTAGTTTGCTATTGAGACTGTGTACCAGTTACTACGGGTTTACGACGTCGCACCTACGTGCTCATCACCTAAAGTTAAGTAATATGTTTTCATACGTTTATACACTAATAAAGGCGCTTTAACTGTGTTTACGAGGTGCATTCAAGTTCTAACGCCTCCGATTTTTTTTCTCCAGACTGGAAAGAGATAGAAACATGCGCGCGCATTGTTTTAAAATGAGGCCGCGTTCATTGTCAATACGTCCCAGAGATGGCAGCACCGTACGGCAGATGGAATTTTACCGCCAGCGGCGAGAATGAGAACTGTTTTAAATACTTAAAATGGCGACGTTTTCCTTACTTGAACAGCGTGCAATCATTCGTTTTCTGAATTTGCGTGGTGTGAAACCAATTGAAATTCATCGACAGTTGAAGGAGACATGTGGTGATGGAGTTATGGATGTGTCGAAAGTGCGTTCATGGGTGCGACAGTTTAATGAAGGCAGAACATCGTGTGACAACAAACCGAAACAACCTCGGGCTTGCACAAGACGGTCTGACGACATGATCGAGAAAGTGGAGAGAATTGTTTTGGGGGATCGCCGAATGACTGTCGAACAGATCGCCTCCAGAGTTGGCATTTCTGTGGGTTCTGTGCACACAATCCTGCATGACGACCTGAAAATGCAAAATGTGTCATCCAGGTGGGTGCCACAAATGCTGACGGACGACCATGGATGTCCGTGTGGCATGTTGCTAAGCAATGTTGATGCACAACGACAGCATGAATGGGACTTTCTTTTCGTCGGTTGTGACAATGGATGAGACGTGGATGCCATTTTTCAATCCAGAAACAAAGCGCCAGTCAGCTCAATGGAAGTACACAGATTCACCGCCACCAAAAAAATTTCGGGTAACCGCCAGTGCTGAAAAAATGGTGTCCATGTTCTGGGACATCGAGGGCGTAATCCTTACCCATTGCGTTCCAAAGGGCACTACGGTAACAGGTGCATCCTACGAAAATGTTTTGAAGAACAAATTCCTTCCTGCAGTGCAACAAAAACGTCCGGGAAGGGCTGCGCGTGTGCTGTTTCACGAAGACAACGCACCCGCACATCGAGCTAACGTTACGCAACACTTTCTTCGTGATAACAACTTTGAAGTGATTCCTCATGCTCCCTACTCACCTGACCTGGCTCCTAGTGACTTTTGGCTCTTTCCAACAATGAAAGACACTCTCCGTGGCCGCACATTCACCAGCCGTGCTGCTATTGCCTCAGAGATTTTCCAGTGGTCAAAAGAGACTCCTAAAGACGCCTTCGCCGCTGCCATGAAATCATGGCGTCAGCGTTGTGAAAAATGTGTACGTCTGCAGGGCGATTACGTCGAGAAGTAACGCCAGTTTCATCGATTTCGGGCGAGTAGTTAATTAGAAAAAAAATCGGAGGCCTTAGAACTTGAATGCATCTCGTACAGTACCGAATTGCTTGACCTCACCTGCTCCTACTCGCTTCCTTCATTCGGCTTATGTTGCAGATAACAGGAGCAGACCCACGCGCCGCCATCCAGGTGGGATGCAAAAGTATCCACATACGTATATCACAGGATGCACCTGCAAAAATGTATCATTCTACGGCGCATAGTGCAAGAAGTACGACGTTGTAAACATTGAGTTGCTAGAAAACGAAACTGCAGTGCAAAGTTCGCTGGAGGTACGGGTGAAATAGTATGGAAATACGTGTGAAAGAATGTATATGATAAATATTATGATAAATATATGACATGTGCATGCGCGGGCAAATGGAGAGATAGAGGGAAGAGGAAATGCACAGAGAAAGAAAAGATGAGGAGACAGGTGAGAGGAGGCGATTGAGAGAGGAAGGGAAAAGGAGATGCACAGAGACATGGGAAAGGAGGAGATGGACAGTGGGATAGGGAGTGAAGAGGAGATAAACGGAGGAGTAGATGGTCAGAGGGGAGAGGAGCAGATGGATGTAAGAGAGAGAGGAGGAGCAGATGGTGGGAGAGGAGCTGGAAGGACGAACAGAGAGTGGGAAGTTCAGACAGCAGGAGAGGAGGAGATTACTGGGAGAGGGAGACAGAGTAATAGAATAAATAGTATATGGGCAAGGCCGGGAACTCAGCTAGTCCTAGATAAAGATCGAGCCAGTGAGGATGATTTGTCAGAACGGTGCCTGAACAACGACTGCCAATTTGATTTACATGGTTAGTACTTTATACTTTCAACAATAGTTTGTATGCTTTCGTGTTCATTCTGTGATGATCGTTTTCTATCTCCGACGTCAGTTGTTTCCGTTGTTACTGATATAGAAATGTTAATACAAACACACCAACAAAAGTTTACTTCTCCCAGGAGACACCACGCCTGCAGCCATTATACTGCCCTCAGTTCGGTGTCAAAGATAGTGAAGAAGCCCCTTAGGTTTGCCATAGCCAGCTGAACCCAGTCAGAGCCGATTAAATCCTGTAGAGCTACTCAACTGTGCAAATGTTGACCGCTGTGTTTTGCCCGTTGACATTTTCATTGGGATTTGTGGTGCAGTATGGTTACATGAGTGTTCATCGAACCAAGAATGTTTGGTTCCTCTCACTCTTGGAGAAGGGAAAGAAGAGCATATAGCGAAAATGGAGGAGAAAAGGGAACACTTGGTCCCTGAGGATGTTGATAAAACATCCTAGCTCACGTTGAAGGCAACAGGATTTACTGGAGCCTCGTAATAGTACGAAAAATAGCCTCATAACGTCACAGAACCTCTTCCTGTGTGAACCACATCCCCAACATAGTGTGAATTAAATGTCTTATTGGGCCTTCGGTGACGTCGACGTCTGCTCCAAAAGAAGCTAAACGGTGATTAGTCGGACCACAGTACTCACCTCGAGTAAGTTACAAGTACTTCTGTGTTGTTTGGCCCATTGATGATGTGCACCTTCGTGTGACACACCTTTCTGCGAGGTTCACAGTACCAAATGTCTGCTGCAAGCAGTTTCTATCTTAGTGTTCGCTCGGAAACTGATTGATATGGGCATGCATTGACGGATAGCTGTAATTTTTGTAGAGCTTGAAACCATCTTTCAGCTGGCACTTTCTTACGGCAACTGTACTTCCGCTGTATTTCATGGCTGGGAGTGGAACACATACTTTGTTGAGATGGACAGTTCAAGCTGATACACAACAAGTCGATCAACAATGTCGCCACGTACAAAACCAACAGCTCCTTTCTGTTATCATATCGCGCATGTCGACCTATCTGCCTACCGCGGTGGCCGAGCGGTTCTAGGCGCTCCAGTCCGGAACCGCGCTGCCGGTATGGTCACAGGTTCCAATACTGTCTCGGGCAGGGATGTGTGTGGTGTCCTTAGGTTAGTTAGGTTTAAGTAGTTCTAAGTCTAGGGGACTGATGACCTCAGATGTTAAATCCCATAGTGCTCGGAGCCATTTGAGCCATTTTCGACCTATCTTACTGCGCTGATTCCATACATCCGAGTGGTGCGAGTGCGCTCGCGCGCGCGCGTACACACACACACACACACATTCAATTCCATTGCCATGACTTACGTCAGCGCTCGCGAGTCATTTGACTACTTGGTACCAGTTGTATACCATCTACATTGTTCCAAATTCACCTGTGTGCTCTTAATGATGGCCGCTAAAATGTTGATCAGTGGAGTGGCAAACCTGTGGGCTTTTATCTATAATTAATAATCAGTCACGACTCTTTGGCGTCTGTTGAATTGGCCCTTTCCCAGTATTCTTCGTTATCAAGCTTACAGCTAGCTTCCCCTCCACCCTCCCACCTCCACGCCCACCCGAAATTGGTTCAAATGGTTCAAATGACTCTGAGCACTATGGGACTTAACATCTGAGGTCATCAGTCCCCTAGAACGTAGAACTACTTAAACCTAACTAACCTAAGGACATCACACACGTCAATGCCCGAGGAAGGATTCGAATCTGCGACCGTAGCAATCGCGCGGTTCTAGACTGTAGCGCCTAGAACCACTCGGTCACCCATGCCGGCCACCCGAAATTCCCACCACTCCTGTGGTGGAGCCGGCTGCTCGTGTACCATATGCTAACGTCCAGCCTAAGTAAACGTGACGGAGGGCGTAGACCATGCGGTTAACGACCCATCGCACTCGTGTTCTTTGACAACAAAGTTATATGTTGTATTTGCTTCACTATAGTGTTTTCCTTTGTTTTAATGCCATATAAAAAGTAATAAAAAGACGGAAAAATTATTATTCTGTATTTTAAAATGGAGAAGCCTCAGTATGAGAAACAATAATATCTGAAAAAACAATGTAGATACAGAATGAGTTTTCACTCTGCAGCAGAGAGCGCATTGATTTTAAACTTCCAGGCAAATTAAAACTATATTCTAGATGGAAGGAAATGATGTGCTGGCGGAAGTAAAGGTTAGGTTGGAAGGTCGTGAGTCGTGTTTGGATAGCTCAGTCAGTGAACTTTGCCGGCGGACGCGGTGGATTTTGGACGCGCCGTGTCGTGCGATGCTGCGACTTCACCCCGTCAGGTAAGCTTCTGCACTTGCCGCAGCTTTCAGGTAAATTTAATGTGACTGTTTGAAAATGAATACGATGCAGTGATATTGCAGCCGACCAGAAAATAAAACCTAAAATTTGTCTTCTACCCCACATTAGCCTGACCCGTCTTATGAGATTGAACTATGGACAGAAGAAGTTGTTAAGCCAGATATTGGGTATATTATCGCGATTCACCTTTCGATTGTCAACAGTGGGATTTTTGTAAAACTGGCGAGTTCCGAGTTATGTGAAAAAATAGTTGAATCTTGTGTTGGAATAATGAAGTTCAACCAGTGTGTTGAAAATGTTGGAGATGACTCCGTTGCGGGTCTTCATAGACGAACTGTCCGAATATTTCAAGTCCCATGCATAGTATCAGTGTGCCAATTTAATGCAGTTATATTTCCGCAAGGAATAGTCCTGAGCAACGTCGCCGAAAAACAGTGCAGTGCGCATAAATATTGGAGTGAATGACTTTTCATAGAGTCATCTTCAGACTCCAGAGCGATGGATGGACACTGCCAGGCGAGTTTCCTCGACGCTCGTGTAACTCAAAAATATCCTGTAGGGTCTGTTAAACGGATTGCAGAAACTATAAGTGGACTTGCTGTACTGTGCAATAGTACAGTAAGATGACCAGCCAAGAACCTGTACGACTTGCAGCTCAACTGGTCACGGTCGAACCGAATGTGTACAGAAGCCAGTTGCGCAGATGCCAGCCGGCGAGATCGCTAGGCCCCCCGTGATTTCAAAATTGCCTGTGACGGATGTCGCCGTGACGCGCAGATTGTAACTACTGCCGCGACTCCGAAGGTATTGCGAATCATTACGTTTACGGGACAGAAACGCCAATGGAAACTGCTGAGAACATACTCAAAACCCAAGATATACATGTCATAGTTCTTAAGGAACACACCTCTGAATCAGACGAAGTACATTCACTCTCAGTTGATGTCTGCAGCCCCGTGCAACAACACGGAGACTCGTTAGACACCAGCCAACGCACAAGCGGTGCTACCCTTAGAGGGAAAAGATGCATGTCAGGTGCCTGAGTTTTGCATCACTTCTGCTGGAAAAGGCCAAACAAATATACTCATCAAAAAAGTTGTGCATCACCCCGGTTACCAGAACTCCTGAATATAGACGTGACTGTGGATATTGTATCACACACACAGTCGCTTTGACTGTTCAGAGATGTCACTAAACAGGCCCAAACCATGCATGAGCAGCCCCTATTAGACGGAAGGGTCCGACAGCCGATCAGTTCCAGTCATTCCATCAGGAAGGAGGTACATGGCTCGTGTTGTCTGTAGTTCAGCCATGTCTAGACGGTCAATACCACGGTTCGATCGCGTCCGCATTGTTACTTTTTGCCAGGAAGGTCTCTCAATGAGGGAAGTGTCCAGGTGCTACTACTGCAGTGGATAACAGCAACCTACGGATTATGTCTCGGACGAACCGTGACAGCAACGCCACCAAGTTCAATAATGCTTTTCGTGCAGCCATTGGAAGTCATGTTACGACTCGCGCAATAGGCTGCATGATGTCCATGGCGAGATCCATCTTTGCAACCACGACGCCAAACAGCGCGATACATATGGGCCCAACAACATGCCGAATGGACCTCTCGTAATCCTCATCACGTTCTCTTCACCGATGACTGTCGCATATGCCTTCAACCAGACAACCGTCGAAGACGTGTTTGGAGGCAACCATGTCAGGCTGAACGCCTCAGACACACTGTCTGCGAGTGCAGCAAGGTGGAGGTTCCCTGGTGTTTTGGGGTGGCATTATGGGGGCCCGACGTACACCGCTAATGGTCATGGAAGGCGCATAAGGGCTGTACGATACGTGAATGCCATCCTTCGAATGATAGTGGAACCATATCGGCAGCATATTGGCGAGGCATTCGTCTTCATGGACGTCAATTCGCGCCCCTCATCGAGCACATCTTGTGAATGACTTCCATCAGGATAACGATATCTCTAGACTAGAGTGGCCAGCATGTTCTCCAGGCATGAACCCAATCGAACATGCCTGGGATAGATTGAAAGGGCTGTTTATGGACGACGTGACCCAATAACTACTCTGAGTGACCTACGCCGAATCGCCGTTATGGAGTGGGACAATCTTGACCAACAGTGCGTTGATGAACTTGTGGATGTCTACCACGACGAATGCAGGCATGCATCAATATAAGAGGTACCGGTGTGTACAGCAATCTGAAGGTCTCGCTGTATGGTGGTACAACACGCAACGTGTGGTTTTCGTGAGCAATAAAAAGGAACACACCTAATTTTCTGTAAAGGTTCCGGAAGTCTCGGGACCGAGGTATGCAAAACTTTTTTTGATGTGTGTAGATGGCAAACTCAGCCAAATGGCATCTGACGCCACGAATCAAAATCAGCAGGCATCCAGTGATCAGTGAGTTCTGGTAAATACCAGAGGTTCTGTAAAAATAAACCTTAACACGACTAAAAAACCCCATATTTCAACTGCATACCTACAGGAAAACTCTCAGTCTCTCGACGTCTCAAAAGCCGCTTCGGAAACTGCTCTACCAACAAGCTGGATAGCCTACAAATAAGAATCTAATACTGAAGAAGACGTGGATCTCTCCAGATCCGTGAGCGTTCCAGCTGCGGTCACAAAAGCAGATGCGTTTAATACGAAAGAAGATGTCATGGCAGGTAACACCATACAAAAGGGATACACTTCCGATTCTACTCCAGACGATGAATAATTTTTAGAAGTGACTTGACTTAAAAATGTATCACAGTACTGATTTACAAATGTTTTAAGAAGTAATTGTTTTAGTAATGTTATCTTCAGGATTGATTTCAGAATGTTTTTCAGAATAGTTCTCGTACTGCACAAAATAATTCCGTTACAGGCCTATATGCTCACAACTATGAGCATGAGTATGATATGTAGTATTTTTAATTTAGAAAATTTGAAAGACTTTTATATGCACCCGATGCCGACATAATATTTTTACAGTAAATAATGGACATTCGGCTTGACAGCACACCAAAATACAATGCTATCGTTAATCCTGGTACGAGAAGTGAAATGGTTACAGCGTTTCTTCTGAGAAAAGTATCATAAGCAAAGATGTCTAAAAACTACCGAACAGTAGAGGCACTGCTGACGGCGTTTACAACATCAGAATGATTAATATACGCAATGTTACGGGTATACGAGGTGCGACAATAAAATAAAGAGACTGATGTGAAAAAAAATGTTGCTTAACGTTTTAGTCAAGTTTAGTGTTGTCTCCTTCAAAGAAGTTCCCTTCTGATTGCACACACTTTTTCCAGCCCTTCTGCAGTTGATGTTAACATTTCTGGAACTCATCTTCTGTAATATCCTCCAAGACCCTTGTCACAGCTATTTGGACATCTTGTGTTGCGTGAAAATGGTGTCCCTTGACCGCCGTTTTGACTCTTGGAAATAGAAAAAAGTCACACGGAGTGATATCTGGTGAATAAGGTAGCTGTGGTAGTACCGAAATTTTGGTTTGAGGTTAAAAATTGCTGTACTGACAGAGCAGTATGGGATGGCGCATTATCGTGATTCAGGATCCAATTATCAGCAATGTTGGCACGGACACGAAGAACTCTTTTATGAAGTCTTTCTAAAATTTATTTTTAGTAATATTGGTTAACTGTTTGTCCAGGAGGCATCCACTCATTATGATCAATTCCCTTGCAATCAAAGAACCACACGAGCATGCATTTCACTTTTGACTTTGACATGCGAGCTTTTTTTGGTCTGGGTGATCCCTTTGAGTACCATTGCGAACTTTGGCGTTTTGTCTCTGGATCCTACTGAAAAAACCAACTTTCATCACCAGTAATAACACGGCTCAACAATTCTGAATTGATTTCCGTTAGCTCTAACAGATCGGCTTTCACATTTTTCTGTGTTTCTCGCTGTTGTGGTGTGAAATTTTTGTGGGCCATTTTTGCACAAATCCTTCTCATACCAAGATCTACAAGTTATCACTAGACGAACCGTTTCGCGATTGATGTTCAGTTCTTCTGAAATCATTTTCACGGATAATCTTCTATCAGATCGTACGAGTTCACGCACCCTGGCCAAGTTGACATCCGTTTGTGAGGCTGATGGTCGTCCACTACGGTCTCCATCTTCCACATTCGTTCTGATTTCACTAAACATTTTATGCCAACGAAAAACTTGAGTTCTTGACATAACCTCCTTTCCAAAAGCCTTCTGAAGTTTGCCGTAAGTTGTCGTGGCGTTTTCATCCAGTTTAACGCAAAAAGAAATACCGTTGTGCAATATTATGCAATTCCATTTCCGTGAAAAGAGACAGAAACACGTGTTAACTTATTACAGCACAACTCACGACTGAGCATTTGCATCGATGTGCCGCTTGGACTAGAAGCAGCTCATAGACCAAGGTCCAAGATATTGAGCCTACGAAAGCCTGCAGGGTTGCCACATGTTGCAAAGAAAATCAAACTCATTACTTTATTGTTGCATCTCATAAGTACACATATTTTTACTGGCGATTGAGAAGAATTTACTGAACAGTATTACATCAATACTTATTTCATTTGCAGACAAATTATTATAGATATTCAGAGTAGTATGTTTTTAGGTTGGTTAGTACCTGCAAGCAAATGGGCAGTGAGCAAGCTATTAATTCGTATTTTTCCCAGGCCAGCAGATCAGGTGATGAAGTGTGGATGCACAGTGATTAGCCTATACTGACAGGCGTCGCCCACTTAATGGTGCAATTACGGCTATGCAGAAAACATTAGTAAATTATGTGAGGACTGCAATGTCATCAGCGAGTCGTATCATTGATATCCTTTCACCTTGTATTTTAATTCCATTCGTGAATCTTTCTTTTATTTCCACCACTGCTTCTTGGATGTAGAGACTGAATAGTAGGGGTGAAAGGCTACGACCTTTTCTAACAAACTGTCTAAGCTGAGCACTTCGTTCTTTGTTGACCACTCTTATTATTTCCTCATCAAAATCTGACCAAATCGAGAGAGAAATGGGCCTCAGACAGTGCTCTAAGGATCGATCTGGGAAAGTCGCTCAACTTCGTAAACGATGAGACAGGCAGGCAAGAGTTGTATTCCCTTAACGAGATGGCAACTCAAACTAGTGGCAGTTTAAACGCAGGCCAACACTCTTGCAACATCTACGTAACGTCTGGTAACCAACACAACGATGGAAGAACCCAGGCAAGGCGGAACCGGCGGACAGCACTGTGTCTTCAGAATCCGGTGTTTAGAACATCCAGAAGCAGAAGGACCTAGTATGACCAAAGTAGTCCAAAAGAAACAAATATCTGAACCACAATCAAGGAGGCTGTCAAACTACACGCCTTACCTGACAGCAGCGACAAGGCGAGAAAAGGTACACTGCCGCGAAATTCGCTAACCTCCAGGGCAGGTAACTGGGGCTTTAGCGGCCGCTAGGCAGAATATACCGCTGGTTGAACTTCATCAAAAAACACAAGGAATTCAATGATTAATAATAAAAGGTGGAGGATGGCTATTTAATTTCGCCAACTCCAAACACTCCACTCGTTCCTCTTTGTCTGAGCGACCCTGCGAGTAGCAACGTGCGAACAAACGGCGTGATCTCTAAGTAATGGAGGTTTTGCTGCTGGGTTAATGTTCACTCAACTCAAACGTACTGGGTCCGGTCGAGGTTGTCGCCCTCGCAACTGTAGCCCCTAGATCCAGAAGTGCCGGCCGGAGTGGCCGAGCGGTTGTAGGCGCTTCTGTCTGTAACCGTGCGACTGCTACGGTTGCAGGTTCGAATCCTGCCTCGGGCATGAAAGTGTGTGATGTCCTTAGGTTACGTAGGTTTGAGTAGTTCTAAGTTCTAGGGGACTAATGACCTCAGAAGTTAAGTCCCATTGTGCTCAGAGCCATTTGAACCATTTTTGATCTGGCAGTGCCTGCGTGCCGTCAGCAGTCCTAGCATGTTCTTGCATTGTCGGACCTCTCTGCTGCTCTGTCCCAACCCAACTCCCGACACACTCCGACCCGGAAAACACTTGACGCCCTTCCAAAGATAGCACTAGGATCCCTTCCAAAGATAGCACTAGGGTACTAGGTATAGATAACAGTTGCTGCTGCCACTCGCGGACAGACAACGCTAGCGAACGTAGTGGCACCAGTAAACATAAGAAGAAAACGAGACGCCACTATCCCTATCGCATGGTGCCACCTACCAACAGCACCAACGCGAGCCGCAATACGGCTCAATAATTTTTAAACTCTTTAAGAAATATGAGGGAGAACTTCTTTGTTCTACATCGAGGATGGTTTTATTTATTTGTAAAACATAAGTAAGAGGACTTAATAATTTACATCCAGATTGAAAACTTTACCGTGTCATGGCTTTATATAGAACAATGAATTATTCTGTTGACAAATGGAAACAAAAAAGTTTTTGAAAAACGAAGGAGTATTATTTTTTACATGTCATACATTTACAGCATATACGAGTGGCCGTGAGACGGAAACTACAGTGAAAATCCGATGAAGCTTTGCAGGATGACTGGACGGTGTCTCCTGGGATGCCCATCCATCGCGTCAAGTCTCTCTTTTCTATTCCGAGAGCACAGTGAGCACATAAAAATACAGAATACAGTCTCCCACCAAGTATGAGTGCCTGTGAGGGATTTCGCCTGATGTCATGCAACCCATACAACATAACTGTCTTGCATTTTCTTCTTCATGACAATTCTCGGCAGCACACTGCAGGGGCAATGACGACGTTCCTGCAGCGATTTCGTTGCGAAGTATTCACTATACAGCCCGGGCTTAGTTCCCTCTGATATTCATTTCTTTGCTAACATTAACTGTTGGTTATGAAGACAACACTTTGGTACAGACAGTAAGCTGCAGATCGGCGTAGAGAATTGTCAGAAAGCACAGGCGGCTGCCTTCTGTGACGAGGATATTCGAAAGTTGATACAACGCTACGGCAAATGTCTCAGTCTGAGTGGTGACCATGTAAAAAAAAAAATGGCTCTGAGCACTATGGGACTTAACATCTGTGGTCATCAGTCCCCTAGAACTTAGAACTAATTAAACCTAACTAACCTAAGGACATCACACACATCCATGCCTGAGGCAGGATTCGAACCTGCGACCGTAGCAGTCGCGCGGTTCCGGACTGAGCGCCTAGAACCGCTAGACCACCCGCAATGGCGGTGACCATGTAGAGAAGTAGCTGAAGCTGTAGCTAACTGTTGCAAGTAAAACTTTTTGATTTTCACTGTGCTCTCCATTACGCAACCGATCGGACCTTATTTCTCGAATCGCCCTCGTACTTCAGTTTTTCCCATGGCAGATGTACTCCGATGAAGGCGAGAGGAAGGACGGGCTGCAACGAGAGCGTGCAGGTCTGGTATTAAAGGAAAAAAAAAGGATAGCGTTATCATCTTTGTGGTGGAAGGACCCGGGCTCGATTCCTGGCGCCTTTTCAGGCCTTTTTTCCTGTAGGGACGTATGAAACGGCGTCCACTCAGCCTCATGATATGAAATGAGGATCCCTCTGCTGGCAATAACGGCTGGAGTAATTGGCTACACGCTGATCACGTGTCCTACGATCAAAAATCGTTCCTCGCACTTCCTTCAAGGCAGCAGTCGGCCTAGTCGGTACCGGCCAAAAGCCTGAACTACGAGTAGTTTGTACGTATTAACTTTTGAGATTATACTGTCGCGATTCATGTAATTTCTATGCTGCAGTTGTCTTACAACCTTTTGAGCATTGCCAATTAAATATGTCAAACGAACCTTTATAGCAAATACATGTATTTACAAAAATCAGATTAACATATAGTCGCCAGTGATCTCCACAGGTTTTACTTTCTGCAAGAGAGCATAGCCCTTTTCAACCGATGGTTGTTCAAAAATGGCTCTGAGCACTATGGGACTCAACATCTTAGGTCATAAGTCCCCTAGAACTTAGAACTACTTAAACCTAACTAACCTAAGGACATCATACACACCCATGCCCGAGGCAGGATTCGAACCTGCGACCGTAGCAGTCCCGCGGGTCCGGACTGCAGCGCCAGAACCGATGCTTGTAGTTTGTGCTGTTGTGGCACCATTTATTTTGGACAACTGGGTGATTATTTAATTTTGTAGGATTTTTAATTGTGTATAGGTGGATAGTTGAGAGGAAGATGTTGTTCATGAAGTTTCTTTAATTCCGAATTCCGTCATGTTCTGTATGAGACGTACTAAATTATGTCGGCTTTCAGCTTGTTTAATCTCTTCAGTCGGGTTTTTCTGCCAATTTGAGCGTTCATGTTGATAGATTCCAAGATATTTGACTTTTGGTTGTGGAGTAATTTTTTGCCCTCAAAATCGAACGTTGAGTTTGTGGGGGTCCTGTTGTTTGTGATTAGTAAGAATTCTATGTCTGAATCGGAGAAGTTAACTTTTGGTTGAATTAGTTCGGATTCTCCATTTACTGAGCCATGTCTCAAGTTTGCTGATGTAGCTGTTGGCTTGTTCATTGAGAGCATTGCAAGTGGCTGCTTGACACCAGTAAGTGGCTTCATCCGCTTATAAAGTTGTGTCTTCATTCTACCATCTAAATCTTACGATGTCAGCTGTCTACATCGAATATAACAATGGGGAGATGACGGCGCCATGGGGGACCCCCGTTTTGGGCATGAAGAAGAATGATTTTTGAACCCCAACAAGTACTTCCAATGAGGCTGTACTATTTCATATGAGAAGCTGTATTTTAGCATTTTGTGAAGAAGTCCTGCACGCCAGACCTTATTGAAGGCGTGTTCTATGTCCAGAAAGAGGGCAGCAGTCGCATCTGTTAATTTTAGGCATCTGGTACTTTGCTAGCTAGTCCTAGTAATAGATCAGCGGCACTCTGTTTCTGAAACCAGCTTGTTCATGTGGTATAACACTTTTGTCTTCTGCTAACTGTTGCCAATTATTGATTCAAAGGTTTCGCCAATTATTGAGAGTAATGTGACAGGTCTCTATGAGGTAGGGTTGTTTTTTGAGTTATGTGATAGGTCTCTATGACTTAGGGTTGTTTTTGGGTTTTACATGTTTCAGAATCATTCTAATATGCGCATGTTTCCATTGGTATCGAATAGTTTTTTGAATAAAGGCTACGTTAAATAAAGGTTTTAATGTTTGGATGAAGTCGCCCAATGCGATCATTTTCAGCAGCAGATTTTTTTTTGCCGCTTAGTGTGGCGGAGGCTGTCTCATTATTTGTTATTTCTTTCACAGTGAGTGATCGATTGGTATAATCATTTCTATGGGTTCGACGTCAAAATTAAGCATGCTTAACATTTAGTTCTTAGTAAAACCAATTTCTAAAAGACTACGAGAATGACACCAGTGTGGCTGAGGCAGCGGTGCGGCGTACACCCGACTGGCAGCGGGCAAACAGGGCTGTCCGTGCACGTTGAGTTTGCGTCGCCGGAGCCGAAGCAGATACGATCAGCTAAGTGCCATTACTCATTCACGGTTGTAGAAAAATATTTTTAATAGTAAAAAAGTCGATAGAGCACTTGCCCACGATAAGCAAAGGTCCCAGGTTCGAGTCCTGGTCGAGCACACAGTTTTAGCCTGCTAGAAAGTTTCAGTATAAATACGTACTGCGGTCAGGAGACATTATTTAATCGACAAAAGCAATTAACGCATTTGAAATAACAGTACAAACATTGGATTCATTTTTATAGTCCTTTTAGCAATACTTTGCTTTTCATTGTAGCAAATACAGGATGGCTTTCATCATATGGCCGTCCATACATTATTGTGATAAATATGACGGAATATAATTGGAAAAATCCACAAGTACACACATCAAAAAAGTTTTGCGTCACCCCAATTCCCAAAATTCCTGAAGATAGACGTTGACTGTGGATATTGTATCATAGCCACAGTCCGTTTGACTGTTCAGAGATGTCACTAAACCCACCCAAAGATGTAAACTACCATGCATGAGCAGCGCCTATTAGGCGGAGAGGGTCCGACAGCCGATCACTTCCACCCATTCCATCTGCAAGTAGATACACGACTCGTGTTGTCTGTAGTTCAGCCTAGATGGTCAATACTGCGGTTCGATCGCGTCCGCATTGTTACTTTGTGCCAGGAAGGGCTCTCAACAAGGGAATTGTCCAGGCGTCTCGGAGTGAACCAAAGCGAGGTTGTTCGGATGTGAAGGAGATACAGAGAGACAGGAACTGTCGATGACATGCCTCGCTCAGGCCGCTCATGGGCTACTACTGCAGTGGATGACCGCTACCTACGGATTTTGGCTCGCAGGAACCCTGACAGCAGCTCCACTATGTTGATTAATGCTTTTCCTGCAGCCACTGGACGTCGTGTTACGATTCAAACAATGCGCAAGAGGCTGCATGATGCGCAACTTCACTCCAGATTTCCATGGCGAGGTCCATCTTTGCGATCACGACACCATGCAGCGCGGTACACATGGACCCAACAACATGCCAAATGGACTGCTCAGGATTGGCATCACGTTACCTGCACCGATGAGTGTCGCGTATGTCTTCAACCAAACAATCGTCGGAGATGTGTTTGGGGACAACCCGGTCAGGCTGAACGCCTTACACAGACTGCCTAGCGAGTGCAGTAAGGTAGAGGTTCCCTGCCGTTTTGGGATGGCATTATTTGGGGCCGACGTACGCCACTGGTGGTCATGGAAGGAGCATAAAGGCTGTACGATACGTGAATGCCGTCCTCCGACCGATAATGCAGCCATATTGGCAGCATATTGATGAGGCATTCGTCTTCATGGACGACAATTCGCGCCCCCATCGTGCACATCTTGTGAATGACTTCCTTCAGGATAACGACATCTCTCGACTAGAGTGGCCAGCATGTTCTCCAGACATGAACCCTATCGATTATGCCTGGGATAGATTGAAAAGGACGGTTTATGGACCACGTGACCCAACAACCGCTCTGAGGGATCTACGCCGAATCGCCGTTGAGGAGTGGTACAATCTGGACCAACAGTGCGTTCACTTGGCTTCTGAACTAATACAGCAATGTATCTTCGTCGTTTTCACGGCGCATTGGCTAAACCATCAAATTTCGGGTGTACAGCTTCACAAATTCAGCTTCTTCTTCTAACATTTCGGCTGCTTATTGTTGAACCGAAAGACTGATGCTCCAGTACTCGCTCCCTCCATTTATACTCATGGACAGCACCACTGGGAATTAGCCGACAGATACACAGGCGCAAGAGTTTGCTCGGCAGCAAAGAAGTACAGGGAATGCCTCGCTCCAGTAAAACGCCTGGCAACGTTGAGTTTTCGAACTGGAAATTCCATCACGTGACTCTATTCACACGGTCTCACAGAACACTTGATAGCGCGTGTTCTACCATTCTGAAAGTAGCTGCCAGAGGCGTGCTTCGCTTGCGTACTCACGTATTGCTTGCTTATTCTCATTTCGCTTGCTTTTTTTTTGTATTTTTTGTTTCTGTTTTATACTTGCTGCTGGAATTTACTTATTTTTGGTGGAGTATAATATTTCAGGCTTTGTAGCGATCATATTCAGGTACAAGAAGCTCTTCTTAGAGCAGTTGAGAAGGCAGCAATGACACGATGACGTCATGTGGTGTGAGGTACCGATGAAAGATGGTTTGTTCGGTACGGGTATTGTGAGAAAAATCGCCTAAATTGTCGTCCTTCTCCACGACTGGCTGCTGCGCGCGAAAATATAAATCTTCTGTTGTTAATATTAGACAATCTAAATAGCGCATTTACTTGCTTTTCCAATTGAAGCATCTCTCAATAGCATGCTAACATTCCATTATTTCTCAAGTATTAATAACCAGCAGAATAATAAACAACTGCTAAACGAAAAGGCAGACGAAGCGCTTCGGTGATCTTCAGATCTTGGATGGCGGCCGGAGCAGCTAGGTTGCAAGATCAAAGCTGGTGGGATAGCCTCGTTAGACAGACATGTTGTTGTCTGCCGCTGTCGGGTTAAGACTTTATCAGCAAACTCTGTTTATTTGGACGTGTAGTTGAGAACAATGTGACAGTAATTACGGAATAGGTAGTTCGTTATTTTTTTTAAGAATGGACATTATTTGTGACTCTAATTGTAATTATACAATTTCTCGCGTTCTGCTAATGAAAATCGAGTGGCATTACGTATAAACAAAATAATTGAAAATTTGGTTATTCACATAATATCTTTTCCCTGCCAAGAGTTTCTTACAGCCTCAAGATAAATATTAATTAGAGCTTATGCATTCCACTGGGGGATGGAAGCAAATATGCATCTCAAGTGTACTGCAGTTTTAGTACAAATGATATCAGTGACACGTCATCTGTGGTAACACAGAGGAGGTGTGAAGGAGAGAGAATTCAGAGGGAAGGAGATTATCACACACGTGTATATATTTCTTATTCCATCAATCTCTTTTTCAGCTTGGAGTAACAGAAGAATATAGTAAACTTGTTCAAAATGATGTAGGTTACAGTCGTTATTTGGAAACGAAGAGGCGGGCACGGGATAGAGTAGTGTGGAAAGCTGCATCAAACTAGTCTTCGGACTGAAGACCACGACAACGTTGTTATGGTGTTGTCTCTCATTGTTTGCATAGCCTGCTACTCCTCGTTCATTACGTTAGTATCAAAAATAGGAGTATCTAATATGCTAAACACGGTGAAGGTAGAATGCCTGAACTCCTAAACAGAGGCGTACAGGAATCTCTAGGTTAACATCCTTTATGATTCTAAAGGCCTTTTGTAGTTTGAAAACTCGCTTCGCTGCTGCCATATTACCCTAGAATATGATTCCAGATTAAAGGTGGGAAAGACAGTAGGCGTAATAGGTACGCTTGTTTTTCACGTGATATATATGTTTTAAATAACATTGAGGCTGATGGTATATACATTTTCCGTCACAAGCTAAGTAACGGAGTTAATAAGTATGCTCAGTCAGACAGCTAGTCATACAACTAAATCTCAAAATGACGCGGTACGCACACGCTCAATACTTATATAGGGAGCTAATAAAACTGGTTCCGTCCTTCACAAATTAGGAACCACTATAAGTGAAAAAACAATTGTTTACATGCTACACTTCTTTCCGTTAACATTTTCTTCTTTGTATTAGTCTCTGTGCAAACTATATTGCACACTAACAGTATTACCGCGGCAAAAGGAAACAACGAAACCTATATTAAATACGTGACTAAAACATGCAGTCATGGTTTCGGTGATTTACAAAATTAATAGTATTACCATTGTACGCTGAAAAAATACCTCATTCCAAAAGCAAACGAAACTGGGTGAGTGATTATCGCAAAGACTTGATGTACACATATGGCACCGGGCCAAATGTCTTACGAAATAAGCGTCAAGCTAAAAAACTACAAAGAACGAAACTTGTCTAGCTTGAAGGGGGAAACCAGATGGCGCTATGGTTGGCCCGCTAGATGGCGCTGCCATAGGTTAAACGGATATCAACTGCGTTTTTTAAAAATAGGAACCCCCATTTTTTATTACATATTCGTGTAGTACGTAAAGAAATATGAATGTTTTAGTTGGATCACTTTTTTCGCTTTGTGACAGATGGCACTGTAATGGTCACAAATAAATGGCTCACAATTTTAGACGAATAGTTGGTAACAGGTAGGTTTTTTTAAATTAAAATACAGAACTTAGGTATGTTTGAACATTTTATTTCGGTTGTTCCAATGTGATACATGTATCTTTGTGAACTTATCATTTCTGAGAACTCATGCTGTTACAGTGTGATTACCTGTAAATACCACATTAATGCAATAAATGCTCAAAATGATGTCCGTCAACCTCAATCGATTTGGCAATACGTGTAACAACATTCCTCTCAACAGCGAGTAATCCGCCTTCCGTAATGTTCGCACATGCGTTGACAATGCGCTGACGCATGTTGCCAGGCGTTGTCGGTGGATCACGATAGCAAATATCCTTCAACTTCCCCACAGAAAGAAATCCGGGGACGTCAGATCCGATGAATGTGCTGGCCATGGTATGGTGCTTCGACCTGTCATGAAGTATGCTATTCAATACCACTTCAACCGCACGCGAGCTATGTGCCGGACATCCATCATGTTGGAAGTACATCGCCATTCTGTCATGCAGTGAAACATCTTGTAGTGACATCGGTGGAACATTACATAGGAAATCAGCATACATTGCACCATTTAGATTGCCATCGATAAAATGAGGGCCAATTATCCTTCCTCCCATAATGCCGCACCATACATTAACCCGTCAAGGTCGCTGATATTCCACTTGTCGCAGCCATCGTGGATTTTCCATTGCCCAGTAGTGCATATTATGCCAGTTTACGTTACCGCTGTTGGTGAATGACGCATCGTCGCTAAATGGAACGCGTGCAAAAAGTCTGTCATCGTCCCGTAATTTCTCTTGTGCCCAGTGGCAGAACTGTACACGACGTTCAAAGTCGTCGCCATACAATTCCTGGTGCATAGAAATATGGTACGGCTGCAATCGATGTTGATGTATCATTCTCAACACCGACGTTTTTGAGATTCCCGAATCTCGCGCAATTTGTCTGCTACTGGTGTGCGAATTAGCCGCGACAGCAACTAAAGCACCTACTTGGGCATCATCATTTGTTGCAGGTCGTGGTTGACGTTTCACATGTGGCAGAACACTTCCTGTTTCCTTAAATAACGTAACTATCCGGCAAACGGTCCGGACACTTGGATGATGTCGTCCAGGATACCGAGCAGCACACATATCACACGCCCGTTGGGCATTTTGATCACAATAGCCATACATCAACACGATATCGACCTTTTCCGCAATTGGTAAACGGTCCATTTTAACGTGGTAATGTATCACGAAGCAAATAGCGTCCGCACTGGCGGAATGTTACATGATACCACGTACTTAGACGTTTGTTACTATTACATAGCCATTTGTCACAAAGCGAAAAAAGTGGTCCAAATAAAACATTCATATTTCTTTACGTACTAAACGATTATGTAATAAAAATGGGGGTTCCTATTTAAGAAAACGCAGTTGATATCCGTTTGACCTATGGCAGCGCCATCTAGCGGGCCAACCATAACGCCATCCGGTTTTCCCCTTCAAGCTAGCCGAGTATCGTTCTTTGTAGTGTTTTCGTTGATGCTTATTTCGTGAGATATTTGGCCCGGTCACTGTCAATAGACCACCCTGTATATTTCCATTTTAGATGGTTTTAACTTCGCTGGAATGAAGATGACAGTGAACCTTTGCCAGTGATACAGACATCAGAAAAATGCGAGTTTCGTGGCATATACCAAGATGTAACGGAGAAGTGTTTATGTTAAGGTCTTGTTTTAATTTCGCGAGGAAGCTTCGATATCGTAATGCATTTCTCAGTATTTAATGCAATAATTAGCTTGATCACGTACGTTAAAACAAAATGTTGACTACTGTTTTATATTGTGTCTATTTCTACGAGTACAACGACGTCAAAGGCGTCAGAAAAGTATCAAACGCACGATTTCTTTCTGTCAGACGAATGTTCTTAAGAACAACTGAAATGTAATTAGCATCATATTTTTTCCTTCAATATCAGTCCGCCATTTTAGTATACAACTAATTTGTCAAGTGCAAGCCCTGAAGGATCAAAATAAGAAAAAAGTACTCGAATTTTATAGCTACGAGTATACAATCATATTCCATTCGAGCATAGGTTTCTACCATCCCCCATGCGGATTCTCTATGATCTCATTCCTTTCCGCCATCTGCTCCTATTCCTCGAACATATCCGCATCCTCTACACCTCCCGCCGTCTTGAACCCCCTCACCCCCTGGTTGCCCCTCTCCTCTCCCATTCCCACCCCCTGCCACGTCTTCACCGTTGTGTCCCCCCTACCCTCCATCTCTACACCCTACATCTCCTTTCCCAAGGTGGCTTCCATCAGCTCCCCCTCCCGGATGATGCCCTCTCTCCCTCCATTTATCCTTCCTATCAACTCTGATCCTCACCCCCCCCTCCTTTCCTCCGTCCTTTCCCTGGGCTCCCTCTTCCTCCCCCCTTCCATCCTGTGTTTTTTCCCCGCCTATCATCTCCTTTCTCTCCCCCCCCCCCCCCCGAGTCCTTTTGTACACCCTTCTTCTGCCTTCCCCAATCCCTGGCACGTCTGCTCAGCACCCCCCACCCCTCTTCTGGATCCTCCTCTTTCATTGGCTCCTTTCCCCCCTCCCCCTTAATTATTTTTCCTCTCCTCCCCCCCTCCCTTTTTCCCGTCATCTGACCAGTTTCCCCCACCTGCTCTCGGGTGTGGTATGTCGTATTTGTGCCAACTTTTACCGCAGTGTTTAAGTGAGTGTTCGGTGTTGTGCGTCCTTCCACAGTGTTGCGAACAGAAATCATACTGTCGCTGGGTGTGCTTTTTATATCTCTTGCGAACAGAACCCAGACTGTCGCCGTGTTTTTTTAATTGTCTGTCTATTGTTTTTCTGCTTCCTGTGTGTTTATTAGCTTCATCGACCCTGTGTTTTATGTTTTACGCTCCAGAATTTTCTGCCATTTTTACCTTTAAGTTACCGATTTTGTCGCCAACTGTTATTATTTTTTATTATCTTCACCTTTTTAAAACAAATTCTGTAGGCTGAAGAGCGGCGTAATAAGCTGCTGCCAGCCCGCCCCCTTTAGGGGGAATCGAAACCCAATAAAGGAAAAAAAATAGGTTTCTACAACAGCAGTTAACTTGTCGTTGCAGCCAGGTGGATAAGGTGTACAGCAGGTGCCGGTTGCCGATCGGAAACGTCAACACAGCCATGCATTTTTGCTGACGCGAGGTATTACCAAGAAGTACAATGTGTACGAGTTATATCTGTGGCTGCGCTGTATATCCGCGCTGGGCTGCACTGTCGCGACGTCTTTGTAAAGGTTATTACAGTAAACTCAGGTTTCCACAACTTATCCAAGCTGAAGCCGCTTTCTCTATTAATTAAATTCGTCACCACTCGAATTTCAGTTGCCTCTTTCATCACCGAGATGAAGTTGGCTGAACGATGTACAGCCGAAATATTCGAAGAAGAATCTGAATTTATGCGGTTGTACTCCCGAAATGTAATGGAGCTATTACCAGTACATTAGCCTAGTCCCTAATTCCTACTCATTCAACTACGTATTACTCCCGAAAACGATCCAAGTCTGCTTTTGCGTCTCGAATTATAAAGCGCATATCGCAAGCACATGCAGAATTTCGAAGATGTTAACTGCGATTCGTGCTCGTTACAAAGTTATATTAGATTTCAGTACGGAATGAAGTCTGAAACCGAGTGCACGGGGTTCTTAACTTTGAAACCAAAAGCGATGAAAATATTCAAACAGAAAATGTTCTCCCATAGAGTAAGTATTAAACGATCAGGTGGTACTTTGCTACCACAGCACGGACATCTTCTGACAATCAGTCGAAATGTGTTGTGGGAGGTGATCAGAGAAAATTCATATAGTGGCAACGTTAAGATCTGGTATGTAGATGTAGTGCGTATTTCAAGTCCTGTGAAGTAAAAAAATAGTGGCGATGGAAGTACTAAAGCAAGCGGATGGGTAGCTGAGTCGGTAAAGCACTTCCCTGCGAAAGGCAAAGCACCTTGGTTCGACTTTCGGTCCGGGCACCCACTTCCACCAGGAAGTTTAATATCAGCCCCATTCCATTGTAGAGTGAAAACTCTTTCTAAAAAAGTAGCCAATATGGCAACTTTTTGATGCTTACGTGGTCTGAGTTCGAAGTATCCAATTAACAATAATTAGAAGACTGAACCCTGTTTGGAGAGGAGTTCCGCCTCATGCAAGACAGCGTTTCGTAGCTTTGTTTTCACGCAGAGATGTTTCAGTACCTTGTGTCATCTTCAGTGGGTTTATTTGTTACCCTCTTTCTGAAAAATTGTTGTTAGATGTAAATATCTTGTGGGGGGGATGAACTTCTAGTACAAAATATTTAAATATGTAAAAGGAGAGACTACTGTCAAATATTTTACATTTTTTTGCGTACAATAAAGAGTTGTGTCATGTATCACTGACTTAAGATATTCTATGTCGTTTACTTACAATCTGTCTAAACGTTAGAGTTTAATGGTAAATTTAGAAATAAAATGGATATATACATTAGTTTACATACCTCACTCGAAGTTTGTTGTTGTTTGTATTGATAGCTTTAAATCTACTACACGATCTGCAGCTTGTCATCTGTGAACAACAAAACGTTTTTTATTTTTATGTTTATTGCTCATTTCCAAATGAGAATCGCTATATATATTGGGTTATTTAACGTGTTGCTACAGTTTTGGATGTTGTGGCGTTTTTCCCTTATTTGTGTCGAGGTAACACGCTTTCGCTGCTCTCGTTACACAGGCATTTTGTAAGAGTTGTTCGCCGAGCACAGAGTTTCTGTCATTACTTGTTGCTATGGCGGTGTTCTTTTGTTTCGTGGCGTGTTTGTTTGGGGTGTTACGTGCGAATTTGAAATGGTACGTCCATTCGTAGGAATGGGATTATATGACCTTGGAGCAGGTTAAACGCGGACACAAGGATCTTTAATTGGTAAGCCACTGCGTCTTCCTACATAACGTTTTTTAAACAAACATCCAATCTATTTGCATACATTGGCGCTTGACAAACAGTTGCATAGAATAACTAGTATTAACCGTTAAAAGTTTAAATTGGTACTAAATTTCAGAACTTTAAGAAATTATAACGGGTCTTGGCCCTTACTTAAAACGGACAACGTAAACAGTCAATAAAATTTAATTTAAAAAGAACTCCACATCTTAATTCCAAGACTGTATTGAGAACTAAGCAAAATTCTATTATTTAAGCTGAACATCGCTTGGCATCCTACTAAAAATATTTTGAAATCCAAACTGTACTCGGCACGTCAATCAGAACCATTACACATTAAGAATAGACAAAACACAAGTGTACAAGAAGTAGCAATAACAATAAACGCAATAGTTTGCTGAATTTACAGCTGTCGCTGGCTTTACCCAGCAACGCAGATAATGTTTCAGTGGCACTCACTCAGAAAATTGACGTTGGCTCTGTCACAGCTGGCTGTACAATCCACAAGTGGGTCCACGGCTTATGCCAAGCTACTTTAACACAGTAGTTACTTTAACACGCACAATTATAACATATTTCTACAACAGAGAAAAAAGCACAATTAATTGACATATTACAATAAAGCAGATCAATTATGAATGATTCGACAAATCGCCCAACACAGGAACGCAAAATCAGTGCGAAAATTTCACACTTCAGTAAATCACGACTGTATTAGTTAATACTTTACTACTAATACAGCGAGTGGACAAATACTTCAGTGCTCAGAGAGATCATGCTGGTAGCTATGCAATGCATTTGGTAAACACGGTGTGGAATTCCGCACTTTAGTTTAAACGCACAAATAACAGTGTACAGTTCGGCACTGACATGCCACTTAACATCCTACCCGCCTAGCCAAACAAAGAATGCAGATAATCAGACTGCAGAGGCAAGGTTAAGACAGCAGCCTTCGGCACGTTCCGGCTGACAAGTCCCGCACCATGACCCGCGAGGCCAACAAGAGCACGCTGAACACTCAAGTACCTCTTTCCCGTGGCCGCGGTTACGAGACTGCCTTCATGCTGACCATCTGCCTCGGAACTGGCGACAGGTACGTGACCAGTACAGAGGGTTGAGTCGCTCTGGGCCACCAGAGCCCAGCTCAACCAGTGTTCGACAGCCAAACACCGGACACAGCCACAGTCCACTTTTCCTCCTCCGCGCGGCCTTTCCACGTATATGTGGGGGGTGGGGTGGGGGTGGGGGGGCTATTCAATGGGCGTCCAATTCATATTCTTGAAGAAAAAAACCTTCTTTCACAGAGCGTCTAGCATCCAGCGCCCGTTGGTCTATCGATTATTCATATGATTGTGACACGCATCCCAATTCGTCCTTGAATATTTTTGAACACATTCTGAGTTGATTTCTGAACGAATCACAAGTTGACTTTTGAATATATGTATAGTGTACATGATGTCTCTGCCAGCAGAATCCCCGTCGCACCTAGAAGTAAAAATATTTTCCGCAGACAAAAGGGGACGGGGCTATACGAGCTGAGCCGAATAAACCTGAACGGGCGAATGCCAGTCGCTGTTTGTTTATGTGGTTGATTGGGTGTGCGAATGGTCAGCGTTGTTATAATTACTAGCGAAATCCATAGATTCAGACTACCAGAGCGGAAATAAACGACTAACAAAAATAACAGGTAATAAAGATTATATATTATCTTCTCGGTGTATCCAACTAAATGAAATTCTGTCAGAAAAATTTTGCCAGATCGCTACAGCACCATTTGTACAGTCCCCGGCTAGCATCCGCTTTGCCGGCCGCGGTGGCCGTGCGGTTCTGGCGCTGCAGTCCGGAACCGCGGGACTGCTACGGTCGCAGGTTCGGATCCTGCCTCGGGCATGGGTGTGTGTGATGTCCTTAGGTTAGTTAGGTTTAAGTAGTTCTAAGTTCTAGGGGACTTACGACCTAAGATGTTGAGTCTCATAGTGCTCAGAGCCATTTGAACCATTTTTGAGCATCCGCTTTAAGTTCTGTTATCGGAATAGCGCGGAAAATGCTGTGATGTACGAACATGTAATAACGCTAACGGGACAATAAACATGGGATAACTATATCTCTGTTTCTGCCAGCGTTAACGAAGTTAACCAGAGAAAAAGTTCTCACAGGGGTACGAATAGTTCCATAATTAGTGATGACAAGACTGATTGTTAGAACGAGGAAGGAGGAGAAACGGGGACGTCACACAAATTATGTGGTAGAATATGACGAAGCCAAATTTATATAAAAATTTCGTACTACTACTTTTTGTTCTCATGTTTGAGAAGCTGGAGCGTATGAATGAAATGTGAAACTGTTTCCTAAAAACTTTCTGCTTGTAGTAGGCCCAACAAGCATTTGATATTGGTACGTCGTGGATTATGTTCTGTCGTGCTATTTATGTAAATGAGGTACATAAAATGACCATTTATACCAAAACAGTCACGCTTATTTGGCATGTATTACAATTGCTGCAATATTAGAAAGACCTATTTCGTTTTATTTAGCAGTCAGTGACAAAGTAGAGGTAATAAAATCGAGAATTATTGGGTACTATTCGTATTAACAGTTTCTCCGGTATTGTACAACATTTTGATTTTTCAAGTAGCAAAACGTTTGACGAACTTTGATGGGGTAACAGATTCTTTGACGGAAAGAAAAGCACGCCGTGTAAAGCGAGCAACATAAGAGAGAAAAAAATCCTGGGACTTAAGGATTGAAGAAATGTTTACCGTCTTGCTTGTCTCTTGTCTTTACTGGTTTTATGTTTCCTATACGTAATTTTATGTCGCACAAAAGAGAAAGTTATTGGCTGATAGAGAATAAAGAGTGCAAATTTTCAGAAGAGTTATTATTCTCCCGGTCACAAATCCAGTATCAATTGTGAATTTTTTTAAATGGGATAGGAAATGAAACTGGCCGATTGGGAGCAGGAAAGACACCAAAGGACATTTCAATTTCCACTTTCCTGAAAATACGTTTGATGGCTTCCATTACAAAATATAGACGGTTGAATTCCAAAGATCGAAATACAGTGACGTGCGATAGAAGAATGGTGTGTAGAGGCGTGGCATTGTACTGTGGCACATTTAAGACCGAATAACATTCTTACTTTTCCTCGAACATACATGTTTTATATATCAAACTCTTCCGAAAGCTGTGAGCTACGAAACAAACATCTGTTTGAAAATCACTCTGTTTTTAAATTTGAAAATGTTTGACGTCCTATCTCAAACACCCGACGGGCTGGGGATGGTGGAGTGGGGGGTGGGGGGCGCCGCTATCAAGTTTTTCCCCCGGTTCGGAAATATCGTAGATCTAGGACTGCCCAAGACAAACAGGGTACACCTTCTTTATGTCGATAAGGTAGTAATAGGAAATGACATTCGGCCCCGGTAGCTGAGTGGTTCTCGCGACAGAATGTCAATCTTAAGGGCCCGGATTCGATTCCCGGCTGGGTCGGAGATTTTCTCCGCTCAGGCACTGGGTGTTGTGTTGTCCTAATCATCATCAATTCATCCCCAACGACGCGCAAGTCGCCAAAGTGGCGTGAAATCGAAACACTTGCACCCGGCAACCGGTCTACCCGACGGGAGGCCCTAGTCAGACGACATTTACATTTGACAGAAAATGACACATGGACACTAACCTTAATAGTTGTAGGTTTCAGTTGGTATTCTCAGAGCGTGGTTTCGTTCTGTTGGTAGGGGGTCTTTAGAATTGTCTAACCTTTCTCTGGACATTTGTCACATCCTGTGGTCATTTTCTTAGTGCGAGAGGATCTCTTACTGTCTGTGGAGCATTGCATTGATTTATTCCGTTGTTCGCAGCTTGCTATGGATACAAGGAACTGCTCCTGAATCTGGCATCTAAAGAAGGAGCACTTCATCTATGAACTTAGAATTCGAGAGCTTAGCACCGATGGTACAGTTCCAGAGCTTCCGGCCAGGTTGCACGCGGCGTTGGACACCCCGCTTTGCGTTTCGGTGAGCACCGTTGGGGAGGTAGGTGTTTCCCTCGATAATATTTCCACAGCGTTGGATGTGGTGCAGCAAAACTTGTCCTTCCTGCAGGACAGTCAACCTTCTGTTAGGCAAATTGGTAGAATTCAGGGCCATCGAGCACACTTGGGGAATCGTGTACATATTACCTCCTTGCAACTTAGACAACCTGAAGTTACTGGGGTTGGTCAGTTGAGTTACCGAGAGAGGGATCTGCAGTTCCGAGCAGCGTCCTTCAGCCTGGAAAGTTAGGAAACGGTAGCAAGTCCAGCAGCTACCCCCACGAATCAATTCTTTGATTAGGCGTCTGGGGCCCAAGGTATAGGTAGCCCTCCGGTTAATCATTTCGCTAGACTACCCAGTCCAATTACGCCCCTGCTCAAAGGTATTTCAGAGGTTTCACTCAATACCTTGGCCTGTGCCCGGCAGTTTTTGTGGCTGTTGGTGCGATCTGAATTTCACGCGGATGCCTTGGGCATGCCTCCCAATACGATATTTGCATTACTTTACCCCTTGCGAAAGGTTTTCTGACTGATTTTACATGTGAAGTCTCCATAGGACAACTAAGGGGACTACTGATTGTCGGTAAGAGGCTTTCGCTGCGGATACGGAACGAGCTTGAACGCACATATTACTGGCGGGTGCAGGCATCATTTTAACCATTGAGCCAGTATGTCAAGCGAGTGCGCCTAGCCACCTTGGCTCTTGGTATTCGATTTCGGAACTAAATACTGAATCAAAAATCTTGGAGGGTATGCGTCCCGAGGATAAGTCACGCTTGGCCTTTTCTTCCCACCCCACTAGCTTCTGGGAATTCGAAACATTGGTTGATCCATTGAATCCTTGCCCTTTGCCGATGAGGAGCGGAGGCATGAGGAGCACTTGGAAACTCCTCCGGCCACTTCGAGAATTAATAGGGCTGCTCAACCATCCAACACATTTTCTTGGAAGGGTTGTTTTTGGTACGGCACCTGCGATCACGTGATGCGCGAGTGTCCCGTAGCACGAGCTCTTAGTACGGGAGGGGAGATTGTTTCCGTCGGAGGCGTAGGCCATCATGTTGCCCGCGTAATCAACCTCCCTCAGAATCTGCCATTCCTTTTATGTGTGTCCTTCAAGGACAAGAACCCTTGTGCGCGCTGTTGGATTCTGGTAGCTCCGTGTCGTTACTGGATTACAATTGGCATTTGGAGTTGGAGAATTGGTGTAAATTATCTTCCGTGTGTCCCTGCCCTCAGAGATGTCGTGTGCCAATGGGCAAGAGTTGCCTCTGATTGGCGAGGTACGCGGTACCTTGTCCATCCTTGTCCACTAACAGTTTCTGACGGCCCATAACGCGCTCTTGCTTGTTAAAGATCTAGCCCTCAGTTTGTTGCTCGAGTGTAATTTTATTCAGAAAACTGGATTAGTTCTCGACTTTGCGAGCCGCACCTCCTCTTTTAGGCTTTCGCCTAGTGACAAGATAGCCTTTTGCTCTTGCCGTTGCGCAAGTGCGGGGGATTCGGTAAATTGTAACTCCAGTGAATTTGATGTGGACCAGCTTGAGTCGGTGCAAGCAGGGCAGTTCTTGAATTTATTAGGGAAGTTTCCCGAGATTTTCTCTAATAAGTTGGGGTCACTAACGTCATACAGTACCACATACGCTTCACCGAAGATATTCCGGTGTGACGGTCTCCTTAACGCCTCTCGCCACCCAAAATGAAAAATCTTGAGACATAAATCAGCGAGTATGTTGAAGGGTCAGGTCATTAGGCCGTCTACGTCTCCCTACGCGTCACCGATTTTTCTCGTTCCTAAAGCTCAGGGCCAGGACTACAGGCCGGTGGTATCTCAGAATCTGTCCTCTTGCCGGATCTTCACAACTGCCGTACCTGTTTTTTGGGGGCAGAGTGGTTCACGGTGCTTGATATCAACCTAGCTTATTATCAGATTTCTCTTACCGAGGAGTCTAAACATGTCACCGCGTTCTGTATCGGTTGGAACCTTTATGAGTTTAACAGGGTGCCGTTCGGCTTGTCCACTGGAGCGGCGGTTTTTATCTCGTTTGCTAGATCATATGATGGCCGACTTGAAGTTCTATTGTGTCTTTAATTATCTTGATGATGTTGTTTATAGTCAGTCGTTTAAAAGTCGTATTTCCCATCTTCGGGAGGTCCTCTCCAAGTTTCGGGATGCGGGGTTGACCATTAAGCCGTCCAAGAATAACACTTGCTAGGAAACAGGTGTTCTTTCTGGGCTATTTACTTTGGTGGGGACGGCATTGGGTTTGACAAGGAACAATTAAGGTGTTGAAGAAATTACCTCAGCCTCGAATTGGGAAGGAGACAGCCAGATTTATTGGGATGGCGAATAATGATTTTGTCCAAGAGGCCGCTCCCCTGAATAAACTACGTAGGAATGGGGAGAAATTTATCTGGGGTGAGAACCAACAGGCGACTTTTGAAGCTATCAAGACCGTTATCACCAATCTGCCGGCCTTACCCGTCCCTGATTTGGGCAAAAGATTTATCGTTCAAACTGATACCTCCAATGCCTGTATCCCTGCAGTGTTGTTGCAGGAGAATCAAGGTAGAAGACGCCCATTAGCTTTTGCATCTAAAAGTTGTCTTGTCCCGAGATGAACTACTTTGTTTACGAGTGCGAGGCCCTAATTGTGCTTTTCAACTTAGAAAAATTTCAGTTGAGCATAGGGAGTTTGATCTCGAGACGGACAGTCAGGCCCTGAGTTGGATGTTGGCTCTATCCAGGAAAACTGATAGGATTGCCAGGTGAGCGTTTTATTGCAAGGTGCGACTCATAAAAGGTTCTGACAACCACGTCGCCGACGCCCCCTGTCGCATGTTTCAGGAGAAGAGGGCCAGGACTAACATTAGGTTAGCCCACCGCCGCCAGGCACGGCAGTATAATAGGAAAAGACGCTCTTTTCATGCCCGCATCTCGTGGTCGTGCGGTAGCGTTTTAGTTTCCCACGCCCGGGTTCCCGGGTTCGATTCCCGGCGGGGTCAGGGATTTTCTCTGCCTCGTGATGGCTGGGTGTTGTGTGCTGTCCTTAGGTTCGTTAGGTTTAAGTAGTTCTAAGTTATAGGGGACTGATGACCATAGATGTTAAGTCCCATAGTGCTCAGAGCCATCCATCACGCTCTTTTCATGATAAGGAAGGAGATGAGGTTTCCGTGAAGAAATGTGCCGGTCGGGATAGGGATGGTGCCAAGCTCGGGAAGTTCACTCTCCATTTCATAGGCCCACATCCTATCAAAAAAATTCCGGGTCCGGTTAACTTGCTTGTCAGGCTTATGGCCTTTTGATAATGTCCTCAGGGTGCATCTTAATCAACTTGGGCCCGTTAATTAACTGTCTCCTCCTCCTTCTGTAGGCTGGACCGGGTTCAATTGATTTCAGAGGGGGGGGGGGGGGCGGCAGGTTGAGCCGTAGCGGGGTTGGTGGCCTCGCTTTTCGAATTCTTGGTACCGCTAGCTCGATTTGTCGTGTAATGTCCCTCTGGTTTGAGGCCACTAAGATCTTTGCTCTGGGTTGTTGATGGAGGATAGGGCGTGTTGTGCCGTGATGAGTTGTAGAGTTGTAACGGAGCGAGGAGGAGGTGTGAGAGGTCTGCACGGCGAGGAACGCGGGCACTGGTGTAAGTATCTTGGGCCGATTTGAATTCGTGGCTAATTCCGAGAGCCGTCTCCATGCGTAGCTTAACCAGCCAACTCTGGTACATGGCATACCGATGAGAGAGTTTAAGCCAGTATCGGTGGGCCAAATTCTGGACCCCCTTTGGAGCTGACAAGCTTCAGCTTCGATTCGTGAACTCCAGTTAAGTTTTGAATTTTGGGGTCTTAGCTGTTGTTGTTATTGACCTGCTTGCGTTCTGTTTGGTTTTTACTTAACTGAAGCTGTTATTGAAGAAGGCCTGCCTGATTTGCAATTGGTAATTTTACTTAACTGAAGCACTTATCATTGAGGGCCTACCTGTCTTGCATTTGGTTGGTTCATGTGGTTCAAATGGCTCTGAGCACTATGGGACTTAACTTCTGAGGTCATCAGTCCCCTAGAACTTAGAACTACTTAAATCTAACTAACCTAAGAACATCGCAAACATCCATGCCCGAGGCAGGATTCGAACCTGCGATAGTAGCAGTCACGCGGTTCCAGACTGTAGCGCCTAGAACCGCCCGGCCACCCCGGCCAGCTTGCATTTGGTAATTTTGCTTAAGTGAAGCTCTTATCATTGAAGGCCTGCCTGTTTTCTGTTTGCCAATTTTACTTAACTGAAGCTGTTATTATTGACGGTCTGCCTGTTTGGCATTTGATAATTTTACATAACTGAAGCTATTATTATTGAAGACCTGCCTGTTTTCTGTTTGGTAAATTTTACGTAACTGAAACTGTTATTAAAGAAGGCCTGCCTGTTTTCTATTTAGTAATTTTACTTCACTCAAGCTGGTATTATTGATGATCTTCCTGTTTTGTATTTGGTAAGTTTGCTTAACTGAAGTTATCATTGAAGGCCTGGCTGTTTTCCATTTGGTAGTTTTACTTATCTGAAACTGTTATTATTGAAGGCCTACTTGTTCCCTTTCAATTAAATTAAGAGCTGTTTCACGATTTGGGTATATGAAAATCTTATGAATCAAGGTCTTCTGTTTTCATTGCCCCATTATTGAGATCCGATCTTTACTCAGTATCTGTTGTAATTAACTGAAATTGTGATTGCCAAAGGTGAAAGTCGCAAGCTCTATCTTCTTATCTCGTGTTTTCTACTGAAAATCTCGTGCTTGTACTCTTGTTAACTTTACTATTACAGATATCACCTAGACTCTATTTTATTTTATTGGTCCTGTGCGCAACAAATAACTTACTTGGTCTTTCTGCTGCCACTGCTTGATCTGCTGCATTCCATTATTTAACAAAAACATAAAAAAAACCTATTATTCATGCTGAGTGCAATGCATGTTCTGTATGGCGGCTCCTGCTGTTGCTGCGGCTGCTGCTGCTTACTACAGCTACATATAATTCAAGAGAAAGGGTTTGGTCAAATCTAAACTCGATAAATGATAACCCAAACACATAATTCTTTTTTTTCCAAAACTATATTCTGAAAGGGATTCTTTCTCATTCAATTCAAAAAGCTAGAAGGTGTTTGAATAAGTGCTTCGTATGTAAATCTGCCTCCAGTGGCATTAAAGCAATATTGCAAATTAATCAAACTCTTGAGACAGACTGTAATACTTCTCAATTAAATACATAGTGAAACAATTCCCTGACAATTACAAAAGAAATCAATGACAAAAATCGATACTTAATCTAACAATGGTTTCCCGTAAGAATTCAACTCCTATCATTATCAAAATTCCCGTCTGCTGCTACGCACATACACAAACCCTTTTCTTTAAATTAATAAGTGCGCTGCAAATTATAAAAAAAAAAAATCAACTAAATACCAAATCCTGTGTCGCTGCTGGCGGGCTCCTACACTGGCCTCCAAATTGCTATTCGTTAATCCATGCGCTGCGAAGCGCTACAACAATATCTTAGATTCCAGAGCTTGTGTATGCGCGCTGTAGGCAACCTTTAAATCTTAAGAGAGTATTGCCAACTAACATAACCCCCAACCTCAATTTTGAAAATTTTGCGGGGTGATTCTTGCCGAACATATTGGCAAGGAACAAACAGTAAAATTTTTTACAAAACGACGAAAAAATTAGGCAAAGAGAAAAAATGTTAGAATTTATATCCGGTGACTAAATGTATTTCTTGCTTAGCACCTAAGTAAATTTTTTTTACAAAACGACGAAAATTGTCTTGCACGGCATATAGGCAAGAGAAAAATGTTAAAGTTTTATACAAAATGGCAGACATGTTGCTTGCCTAATTGATTGTAAAGGAGAAAACATAGCTCCTTTTACAAAAATAATATGAAAATGTTGCTAGCCTAGTATGTATGTAATAAGAAAACATCAAAGGAAATATAACAAGTTTCTTACGTAAGTAGATTAAAAAGATCATATAAGTTTAACAGATGTGTAACAATAACTACTTAAGCACTGAATAGTCTTCAATAAGCTAACATAACCTAATAACCAGTAAAATATAATATTTTATTTTCTGCATTTGGGCACTTACGTTTCCATGACATTAATCAGTAGTGGTCTGACTACATGATATTTTATGTGTTTATGCTAGCAGCTCCCTCTGGTCAAAAGAAACCAGGTCTACGTGTTTTAAGTGCAGCGGACTCAGGGACTTCATATCCACTGACAACCACACTAATATTCCAACATCAGTTAATTACGGTGTAGGCAGACTCAGGGACTTAATATCCACTGACAACCACACCTGAAGTCAAATTTTCCTCTGGTGAGACAGTTTGACAACGTAGGCAGACTCAGGGACCTTGTGTTCACTGACAACCATACGTAACGTCCATTCTCCCAGAATGACACAGTTTGACAGTGTTGGCAGACTCAGGTACCTCGTGTCCACTGACAACCACAGGTCACTGCGTTATTGCATAAGTACTTCCTCAAGCTTATGTAGTACAAGTCTCTGTCGAGAATTTCTCTATACTGAAAACGTCATATTTTATAGAAAATATATTCTCTCTTTAAAATACGATATCTCTAACCCAATTACAGAAATTAACCAAGGAATAATATTATATCATATAAACAGGCATGTGAGCTCTGAGCTCATTTAAATGTTTTCTTTAACTCTATTGCCACAGCAATTACAGATTTGTGGCATATATCTCAAGTCATGAATAATGTGAGGCTCACCACATGGTGGCAAAGTCAATTTTCTTTAAATTTCTCGCCACAGCAATCACCGATTTGTGGCATGTATTTTTCAATTCAGTCATAATATGAGGCTCGCCATACGGTGGCAAGTTAATTTTCTTACGATTAGTTTGGCCAATAACAGTGGCAAAGTTTTGAATCATTACAAATGTGGCACCACAAAAAAATATTATTTTAATTTGTTACAATATTTGTTACAATAATTGTTATGTACATTTTGGTTATAAAATATTTAAATAATCCTACAAATAGAAAAGTAATTCCATAGTGATGCTATTATACATAATAAAGGTTACAGAATCATTTAGAAAAAGTCTAGCCAACGGCTTGCCAAATCAATTCATGAATATGTACAAAATTTAGTGAATAATTACGTGACTTTGCGTAGAATTTTTACACTCTAACTACTAACTTATACCAAATTTATAATTATCGGTCTGTAATGACTGTCAATATTTCAGATGTCAATGTCTGTGGTATAGCGTCTCAATCGTTTTTATATGGAGTCCTCATTGTCTGTATTTGGAGGCCTCCTTAGTCTTTGTATGAATCTGTGTGGCCATATCTTGGATGGTCACAAAGAACAAGAAAAAGAAACAACCTTCAAAGCAAATAATAAAAAAATTGATTATTCACACAATGCAACACACAAAACCCCTCCATCTGTCCAGTAGAAACTGAAAGAAATGTTTTATTCATCAAGGTGACAAGAAATAAATTTATGATATGACAAGAGAAAAATCATCACCTTCCAATTAACCTCGTGCTGGAATCGGCACTGCATCACTAAATGACAATCATGGAATAGAAAAACACAAGATAAATATTAAACTGATTTATTTTAAACTCCTATTTACACATTCATAAAATATGGCAGATACTCTCGCCTCTTGGCCTAAGAGTCATTTCACTCTGGAAAGAGAAAAGAACTCGTTCAATGCACGACATAATTATCTAGGTCATAGCTCGGTGTTTTTGTCATGGCCGACTGTTTCTGAAACGCCTTTCTTCTCGCGACCCTTAATGGTAAGCGTGCTACGCTCCGATCTGAAAATATCGTCTACTACACAAAATTGCATGTTAAGTGCTTTCGTTTCTGCAATGGAGTAAACATCCGTTCCGATCATGTTTCCTGCAATAAAGTCAACCTTAACAACAATGAGAAGAGAAACAACACTATCATTCTTACCATTCCACAATTTCACAGAGAAAAAAAAAATTCTTGACACTCATTCATCACATAATTAAACACTTTGCTGTGTATTTGTATCAGAACTCCTTTCGTGACTCATAGCTATGTCTTAACTTTACTGTGACTTTGATTTTAAGTAAGTGTGTGCTCTACCTTAACATTACTGTGACTTAAATTTTACGTAAATGTGTATAAGCTATATCTTCCTTCATAGAATACCGTTGTGGGTTTCTTCGTTTAGAAGTGTATCTTTCTTACCTTCTCTTGTTCTATAAATGTCTGCAAAGTGCTTCCTCATTGTGTCACACTATTCATGAGTGGTCCATAAATCCTAATACGCCTTACCTGGCAAATTAATAAACACGAAAAATCCACATAAATCATCACTCTTCAAACTACCTCATAAATCAGAACAAGTGTCAGTTCGAAGGTTTCCTAATTATACTATTGCCCATCAAATATACCTTCTTAGTTCAATGCCTCTTATACACTATATTTTACCTGAAGATAATGTATTTCTCCCTAAAAAACGTACATAGTTATTTCTTGCTTTTTCCTTCAAACAAGTCAAGAAAATTTCATTGTTTCAGTAAACAATCGCAAGATGTCAACAGCTGGTATAATCCTCTCATCAGAAATGTCCCTTTGCAAAGTTCTCATTCTCTCAAACAATACAAATCATTCATAATCATTCATTCTTGGTCTTTCATACGTGATAGACTGATAGTAAAAGATTAATAGATAAACAGGCTAGTCAAAGATTATGAAACAGTACTGAAAATTAAAATTGGAAGAATATACTGTAACGGCTGGGGCACCTATGCTCGCCAAACATATATTTACTAAAGATCAGTAAACCCCCTAGGGCCTTATTCCTTGAAAATTTTAATGTGTGATAAGTGATGAAGACCTCGCGATTTGTGTGTTGTATTGTCTCAAGTTCCACAGCGTTTGTGTGTGCAATGCGTCGTATACGGAAGGGTCCTTCATACACCAAGAAAAACTTCTTACTCAAATATTTTCCCTGATGAGATAGTCGATGTGATCTAAGCAATACTTTTTGACCTACCTGTAAATTCTTGACGTTGACTCGTGGATTATGCAGCTTCTTTCTTCTCTCTGCAGCTTTTTTGATCTTCTGTAATGCTATACTTACCACTACATGGTGTCTTAAACGTCGCTGTGCAGGGAAGGCTACTAATTGTTTTATCTTATCTGGTGGTTGTTTATTTTTTAACACAAGCAGTGAAGGCAGGGTAGTGGAATAATTAGGTAGTTCATTAATAATGTTTTGGAAATCGGATAAGTGTACGTCCCAGTTTCTATGTTGGCGATGGCAGTACAATCTGCAAAGTTTACCTAACTCCTTCATGATACGTGCTGATGGGTTACATGATGGCATAAAACGTGATATAAATACTGGTTTAATTTTCCTGCGTCGCAATGTTTTCAGCCAACTGTTGGAACGGAATTGTGGGCCATTGTCAGAAATCACCTTGTCAACGTGCCCTACTTCCTTCACGAAATTCTTGACGAATGCTGTAGAAACTGATTTTGCTGTAGCTTTTCGTAAAGGTGTGAATGAGACAAATTTCGAAGTAAGCTCAACAGCTACGAAAACATATGAATGGCCTTGTCTAGATCTTATTACTGGTCCGAAGATGTCCACGGCAGCCATCTCTTTTAATTTGACTGGGATGATTGGAAATAGTGGTGTTCTGTGTGTCACTGTTGGTGGTTTTGCTCTCTGACATAACTTGCGTATTGCCAGGACTTTACGGATTCTCTTTTCCATATAGTAAAAATAACATGTGTCTCGTAATTTTTGAAAACATTTCTTCGCCATAACTGAGATGTGTGTACCAAATGAGTTTATTTACAAGTTCGTCTGTTATGCATAAAACACAAGAAGGACTGTCAGGACGCCTGCGTATGATATAAAACTGTCTTATAGCAGGACGTGACTTACTCTCCTACTTCCTTTTTGTATCCTTCCAAATCGAATGCTTTTCTTGTTCACGAGCAATGTCACTTAATGAGGATGAAATGAAGTTTTCAAAAATAACCTTCTGCATGTAGAGTAAGCTGTAATTATTTTTTAGGCAATCTTCCTCGTTACTTTGAGCTAAACCGACAGGTGCTCGTGAAAGCACATCAGCAATGACGTTTTGTGAACCTGGAATATATATAACAGTAAAGTTAAATTCCTGAATAAACAAAGCCCAACGTTTTAAACGTTCGTGATTTAATTTGGCTGACATGAGACATTGTAACGCCCGATGGTCGGTGTATACTTTTGTGTGCTTTCCTTGGAGATAGTAACGAAATTTATCAAACGCCCATACTATGGCTAATGCTTCCAGCGCTCTGATTTTGTTAATACTCGACTGGCAAAAGCTATACTTTTCTGACTAAGAATTCCATTTTCAACAACTTCTTGGAACAAATGGACACCAAGCCCAGATCTTGAGCTATCTGTCGAAAGGCAAAAATCAAGGGATAAATCAGGATGTGACAAAATAGGTGCATTCAGTAGTGCAGTTCTCAAATCGTGGTACTCTGTTTGAGCAACATGATCCCAGTCCCAAACTGTGTTCTTACCTGTTAGTTGACATAATCTAGGTGTTGACAAGCTTTCTAGGCTAATAAAACGACGATGAAATTTTATAAGTCTCAAAAATCCTATTAATCGTCGCTTGTTTGTTGGTAGGGGCATTTCTTTGATTGCATTTAATTTTTCTGGATCAGGTAGAATGCCTTTTGTTGTAACAATGTGGCCAAGAAATTTGATTTGTGTTCTACCGAAGTCCGATTTTTATAAATTGACTGTAATGCCATGTTCCCAAAATGTTTGTAATAATTCACTTAATACTCGGTTGTGTTTTGTCCATGAATTTTCTGCGATCAAAATGTCGTCAACGTAAGTGGTGATCCTGTCTTTTACGTGTGTCAGTAATATTGTATAAAAACCATGGATAAATGCAGCAAACGTAACGTAGAGACCAAATGGCAATTTCCGAAATTGGTAACAGTTTCCAAAACAGAGGAAAGCTGTGTATTTCCTACACCTCGGACTTAATTCTATTTACCAAAAACTACTTCGTAAATCCAAAGATGACATCACCTTCACTCCATGGAATTTTGCAATAGTTCATCTAGTGTCTGTGGTCTATCGGTTTCAGGTTGGATTACTGTGTTTATTTGTCTGGAATCAAGAACCAGTCTAACGGAATTATCCCTTTTCTTAACCAAGTGTAATGGGCTGTTATATGAACTCACAGCAGGTTCGATGATTCCCTGCTCTAACATGGATTGTATTTCCTGTTTGACTTTGTCTCTGTATGTCAATGGGATGACGTATGGTGGTACAAAAAATTTATTATGTTCGTTGACCTTGAATTCATAAAGAAAGTTACGTATTGTTCCTGTCTTGTGAGAAAAAACTTCAAAATTTGTTTGTAATATTTCAAATAACTCATTAGTGCCTGCATTAGGATCTACTTCGTCTCGGTAAACTTTTCTTTTAATTAATTGTTCTGTACTAATGGGTTGTTCTGTTTCACAGTAAAACGTAGTGTTGTCATCTGTGCAACTATTAGACATATTCATTAATTGTTGTGCCTCAAGCGGAGAGAGAAAATGCAGTTAATTCACTTCCTCATCCTCCTTTATTAACCATCCTTGAAATTTAAGCGTGACTAGCATTTGATTTAGTCATAACATGACTTCAGCATTACAAAAGTTTAACATTGCTTTATGTTCACGTAGGAATTCCACACCCAAAATCATTTCTGTTGATAAAAGAGGGACTACTAAGAAATTTGCGGAAAACTCGTGTCCTTGACACCTGAAAACTAAAGAAGTCTGATTGAGTACGTCTACACTCTTTCCTTGAATGACTCCCTTTAATTTGGTCTTTAATAATAGCAAGGTTGGACAAACAGAGGCCTGTTCACACTTCTTAAACGTTGTCTCGCTAATTACATTCACAGGGCTGCCAGAATCAAGTACAGCTGAAAGTAGAATATTTCCTACCGAGATTTTTATAATTGGATGAGCATACATAATTTCGCTGTTGTCATTTTCTTGTAATAACGTGTCTCTAATGTCCTCCAATACAACAAAGTTAACATAAATTGTGTGTCGGCTTTCCGCCGCTACAAACGGTTCGTTTGTAGTTCTTGTTGCTAGTCATTGTTGTGCCGGTTCGTATTGCCGCGAATTATTGCTTGGGTTGGCTGGTCTGATTTCTACATTGTCGCCACGCTCTAAATTGGAATTTCTGTGATCTTGCTAATTTTGATTTGTTCCCTCATCATAACTGTTTTGGTTCTCATAATTTTTATCATAATTATCACGTGGGCTCGATGCTCTGTATTCTGCATGAGCACCGCGTTCTGAATTGTAATTTGCGTGTCAGCACCAATTTCAGTTGTCTCTACCGCTACCATTCCTTCTAAAATAATTTCCATTTCCATAACGCCTTTGCTCTCGCGGTCCGCGATCCCCATTACTGTACTGAGAGTTCCTATGAGCATAAAAATGATTTCTCTGGCGTCTATGATCTGTGTTATACGGTTGATGCCGCATATCGCGCCTCTCTTCTTCCGCCCTGTAAGTGTGAGGTTCGTCCGAGTTCCAAACGCGTTTACGGTCACGCCGCGGATTATTATTTTCCCAATACTGATTACTATTATCTCTTTGAGTGTTTTCATAGTTGTCAAATTCTAATTCTTGGAAAAGAGCTTGGAATGCCTGCAAGTTATCTTTGCACCTACCTGCCAATATTATGTGGCGTAATCTGATCGGCAGTTTTGTCAAACAGACACGAATTAATTCCTACTGACTGTGCGGATTCGTTAAATATCTGCGCATCATGTTTTCAAAATATTGCACTGGAGTTGAAAATTTCGACTGCTCATAACTTTGCATAGTAATGATGTAATGTTTTACACGATCTTGTGTAGTCTCTGACCAGTAAGCAGATAAGAATGCGTGATAAAAATCACCATGTGTGTGACATTCACGTACCATTGAGCGCATTCTTGTTGCAGGCTCGCCTTCAAGATAACTGCAAATGAATTCCAGTTTGTGGCCGATTGGCCATATTGGAGGTAAAGAATAGTCAAATTGTTGTAACCACTCTCGAGGGTGGATTTCGTGTCTAGCATTCCGAAAAATGTTAAATTTCCTAACTGCGAGAAAATGCTTATAGTCAAACTCGTCATTTTTCTTAGCGGATGAGTTTTCTTTTACAGCATGACTCGCGTTTCCTTCATTACGTCCCGCAGACGTGTCATATTCACGACAAAAGTGGTCAGCATTTCCATAATTATCGCGCTCATTGACGTTACCAATTTGGTAATTATCAGATCTACCAGTGTCATTGCTGCGATCGATCTTCTCTTCGATGGTGGCAAGCTGTTCCTGTATTTTTTTACGTCACGTTTGTTTTGCTGATTAATTGTCATCTGCCCTTGTTTAAAACGTTGCAGAGACTGAAATTTTTCGGTATCCGCGATCGGTACCGGCTGTCATCTGACCTCGTCTCTAACCCGCTACTCAGTTCCGTCACTTTCATGGATAGTTCACCTACCTATTTAGCTACTGTCGTTAATTGAGTTTCTATCTTTGAAACTTAATTGGTGGTCTGTAATTGCAACGACTCAACATTTTTCGCTAATTCCTCTACTTGCAGTTCTTGTTGTGACGTCTGTCGTTTCACTTCAACAATATCAACATTTTGTACGTGATCAAGTCGGGATACAAGATTATTAATATCTGATTTGAATTCTTCACGTAGCTGACTTTTCAACTGACTGGTCATTTCTTTAAATTTACTATTTAAATTGTCATTCACCTCACCCCGAAACAATGTGAGATTCTTGTCAATTTCGTTCTGAAGCGATTTGAAATTCTTTGCATTATTGTTGTTAAATTCAGTGAGTTCACTCTCCTGTCTGTCACTAAATTCAGTGACTTTACTCAGTAATAATTGTAAAACATCATTACGGGGGGCAGGGAGTACAACGTTAGTCTTCTCTGTTAAAACAGAAGCAATACCTGCATTTCCACTAACAGAAGGAAAGGCAAAATTACTCCGCTCTATCGGAGTGGCAACCAGACCTGAATTTCCACCGAAAGCGGGGAAAACAAAATAACTCTGCACTTTTGAGGCGGAAGCAACGCTGGAATTTCTCATAATGAGTTCGGTTTGCGTCACTGTATTGTCATGTCCTAAGTTGCGTGTAGCACACAGTTGTTCATCACGCATTGGCAAATTATCGCCTACATTCCGATTCTCCGTAGTATTGTTCGAAAATTCCCGGATCTCAATATTCTCAAAAGAATTTTCTACTCTCTGTTCCGAATTTTCGGAAACTGCGTTTGAAACCGCTCCTACATTCATGTTTGCAACCGTATCTACGTTCGCGTTTGCAGTAGCATCTGCATAATTTTCCATTTTCTTTTGTGCTCGCGTCCTCATTGTCGCAATACGAACGGAAAAATGTCACTAAAATACACCGCTATCCTAAAAATTCCACTGTTCAATTAACTATTACACAACGCACCAACAAATTCAAAGACAAAACTGCTGAAATAAAATTTTGTTCGTATGGATCAAATGGCTCTGAGCACTATGGTCATCAGTCCCCTAGAACTTAGAACTACTTAAACCTAACTAACCTAAGGACATCACACAACACCCAGTCATCGCGAGGCAGAGAAAATCCCTGACCCCGCCGGGAATCGAACCCGGGGACATAAAATTTTGTGTTAATACAAAGCAGTGCGCAAGAGATCAAAATTCTGTGCCTCCACTAATGATTACTGCGTAAGCTTGCAGTTGGCAGCAGAAAGACGAAGCATATCTAACTACGACTCATCCAAAAATGAAAAAACGTATCCTGGCAGGCATGTCGACAGGTGAAAGTCACAAACTCTATCTTCTTATCTCGTGTTTTCTACTGAAAATCTCGTGCATGTACTCTTGTTAAATTTACTATTACAGAGATCGCCTAGACTCTATTTTATTTTATTGGTTCTGTGCGCAACAAATAACTTACTTGGTCTTTCTGCTGCCACTGCTTGATCTGCTGCATTCCATTATTTAACAAAAACTTAAAAAAACCTATTATTCATGCTGAGTGCAATGCATGTTCTGTATGGCGGCTCCTGCTGTTGCTGCGGGTGCTGCTGCTTGCTACAACTAGATATAATTCAAGAGAAAGGGTTTGGTCAAATCTAAACACGATAAATGATAACCCAAACACGTAATTCTTTTTTTTTCCAAAACTATATTCTGAAAGCGATTCTTTCTCATTCAATTCAAAAAGCTAGAAGCTGTTTGAACAATCGCTTCGTATGTAAATCTGCCTCAAGTGGCATTAAAGCAATATTGCAAATTAATCAAACTCTTGAGACACACTGTAATACTTCTCAATTAAATACATAGTGAAACTATTCCCTGACAATTACAAAAGAAATCAATGACAATAATCAATACTTAATCTAACAATGGTTTCCCTTAAGAATTCAAATGGTTCAAATGGCTCTAAGCACTAAGGGATTTAACTTCTGAGGTCATCAGTCCCCTAGAACATAGAACTACTTAAACCTAACTAACCTAAGAACATCACACACATCCATGCCCGAGGCAGGATTCGAACCTGCGATCGTAGCGGTCGCGCGGTTCCAGACTGTAGCGCCTAGAACCACTCGGTCCCTTAAGAATTCAACTCCTATCATCAAAATTACCGTCTGCTGCTACGCACATACACAAACCCTTTTCTTTAAATTAATAAGCGCACTGCAAATTATAAAAAAAATGTTAACTCAATACCAAACCCTGTGTCGCTGCTGGCGGACACGGCAGTACGGCAGCTCGGCGACGACCCCCTCGCCCAACACATGTGCGCACCACAGCAGGCGGGCTCCTACACTGGCCTCCAAATTGCTACTCGTTAATCCATGCGCTGCGAAGCGCTACAACAATATCTTAGATTCCAGAGCTTGTGTATGCTCGCTGTAGGCAATCTCAAAGTCCTACCTGTTTAAGAAGTATTTGTGACCATAAGATAGTAACAGGAAATGACATGTTGGTACAACGCCCTTAACCTGTCACCTTACACCCCTTTTAACCATAATTGTAGGTTTCAGTTTCTGCTACTGTTGTCAGCAGTTCGAAGAGTGGTTTGATGTGAAACTCCTCTTTTATGTCTTGTGCAGGTATTCGCTTATGTAAAGACAGACGTCATTCTAACAGACTGTATTTTAAAGCTACCTTTTTGAGTACAACTAGTTTCGAGCATGGCTTGTTCTCTAGTTAGTGCATTTATAACAGATGTGGGTACATCATCATCGTCAAACACATTTGTTGTAGATGCACTTGATGTTGTGGAACCCATCCGGAAGATACTGATCTTCGTGTAACTGCATAACTATTGCGTCCTACATCTTTCTGAATCTGCTTACCACATCCCAGCCTTTGGTCCTCTCTTCAAATTTTTAATTCCCGAAGTTCCTTCTATCACTTAATTAACTACTGAATGATGCCACACTTTCCTTTATTTCAGTCAAGTTGTGCTATAACATCTATCCTCCCCACCTCCTGAAATCCTATAGATCAGTTACCAAACATAAATTAGTATTCCTTTGTAGCACCTAAAAAGCTTTTCTTTCCTTGTGTGTGTTGCCCATCGTCCACGTTTGGCTTCCATTTAAGGCTACAGTCCAATAAATAGTTTCAGAAAAGGTTTCATAACACTTTCATTTGTATTTATTGCTGATACATTCTTTTAATCAGGAGAGGCGCTTCAGGCGATGTCGTGTTACCAAAGGCACTCGCATCGGTCGTCTGCTACTATAGCCCATTAACGACAAATTTCGCCACACCATCCTAACGGTCACGTTAGTCGTAAGTCACACATCGATTTTTGCCGTTATTTCAAGCAGGGTTGCTACCACAGCTCCGCCGAATGTCACAGGTTCACTACATAAATGGCGTCTTAGTTGACACAAATTCACCTGGTGATGGCGTTGTGACCTTCTGGAACGCTTAGTTGTTCAAATGTTCAAATTTGTGTGAATTCCTAAGGGACCAAACTGTTGAGGTCATCGGTCCCTAGACTTACACACTATTTAAACTGACTTACGCTAAGAACGATACACACACCCATGCCCGAGGGAGGACTCGAACCTCCGGCGAGGAACGTTTAGTGGCAGTCACAAACGTGACCGGTTACAGGGATTTGTATTTTAAGTTGATATTCATAAGTGTCACAGTCATCCTACCCAGAAAACAGACATTTAAAGAAGACGCGGCGGCCGCTGAAGCCGAGCGGTTCTAGGCTCTTCAGTCCGGAACCGCGCTGCTGCTACGGTCGCAGGTTCGAATCCTGCCTCGGGCATGGATGTGTGTGATGTCCTTAGGTAAGTTAGGTTTAAGTAGTTCTAAGTCTAGGTGACTGATGATCTCAGATGTTAAGTCCCATAGTGCTCAGAGACATTTGATCCATCTGAAAGAAGACGCGATGAAAATTTGACAAGAGAAACACTTAAAACCAAGACGAGTAAGAAAGAGCAAAGCAGTAACTTAAGCTGAGTGGTTTTCGTATTTCTAGCTACACAGACAAAATGTGCATATATATATATATATATATATATATATATATATATATATATATATATATATATATATATATACTACTGGCCATTAAAATTGCTATACCATCAAGATGACGTGCTATGACAGCTCGGAGACCATGGCTGCCGTTACCCTTGACGCTGCATCACAGACAGGAACGCCTGCGATGGTGTACTCGACGACGAAGCTGGGTGCACGAATGGCAAAACGTCATTTTTTCGAATGAATCCAGGTTCTGTTTACAGTATCATGATGGTCGCATCCGTCTTTGGCGACATTGCGGTGAACGCACATTGGAAGCGTGTATTCGTCATCGCCAAACTGGCGTATCGCCAGGCGTGATGGTATGGGGTGTCACTGGTTACACGTCTCGGTCACCTCTTGTTCGCATTGACGGCACTTTGTACAGTGGACGTTACATTTCAGATGTGTTACGACCCGTGGTTCTACCCTTCATTCTATCCCTGCGAAACCCTACATTTCAGCAGCATAATGCACGACCGCATGTTTCAGGGCCTGTACGGGCCTTTCTGGATACAGAAAATGTTCGACTGCTGCCCTGGCCAGCACATTCTCTAGTGCTCTCACCAACGAAAACGTCTGGTCAATGGTGGCCGAACAACTGGCTCGTCACAATACGCCAGTCACTACTCTTGATGAACTGTGGTATCGTGTTGAGGCTGCATGGTCAGCTGTACCTGTACACGCCATTCAAGCTCTGTTTGACTTAATGCCCAGGCGTATCAAGGCTGTTATTACGGCCAGAGGTGCTTGTTCTGGGTACTGATTTCTCAGGACCTATGCACCCAAATTGCGTGAAAATGTAATCACACGTCAGTTCTAGTATAATACACTCCTGGAAATTGAAATAAGAACACCGTGAATTCATTGTCCCAGGAAGGGGACACTTTATTGACACATTCCTGGGGTCAGATACATCACATGATCACACTGACAGAACCACAGGCACATAGACACAGGCAACAGAGCATGCACAATGTCGGCACTAGTACAGTGTATATCCACCTTCCGCAGCAATGCAGGCTGCTATTCTCCCATGGAGACGATCGTAGAGATGCTGGATGTAGTCCTGTGGAACGGGTTTCCATGCCATTTCCACCTGGCGCCTCAGTTGGACCAGCGTTCGTGCTGGACGTGCAGACCGCGTGAGACGACGCTTCATCCAGTCCCAAACATGCTCAATGGGGGACAGATCCGGAGATCTTGCTGGCCAGGGTAGTTGACTTACACCTTCTAGAGCACGTTGGGTGGCACGGGATACATGCGGACGTGCATTGTCCTGTTGGAACAGCAAGTTCCCTTGCCGGTCTAGGAATGGTAGAACGATGGGTTCGATGACGGTTTGGATGTACAGTGCACTATTCAGTGTCCCCTCGACGATCACCAGTGGTGTACGGCCAGTGTAGGAGATCGCTCCCCACACCATGATGCCGGGTGTTGGCCCTGTGTGCCTCGGTCGTATGCAGTCCTGATTGTGGCGCTCACCTGCACGGCGCCAAACACGCATACAACCATCATTGGCACCAAGGCAGAAGCGACTCTCATCGCTGAAGACGACACGTCTCCATTCGTCCCTCCATTCACGCCTGTCGCGACACCACTGGAGGCGGGCTGCACGATGTTGGGGCGTGAGCGGAAGACGGCCTAACGGTGTGCGGGACCGTAGCCCAGCTTCATGGAGACGGTTGCGAATGGTCCTCGCCGATACCCCAGGAGCAACAGTGTCCCTAATTTGCTGGGAAGTGGCGGTGCGGTCCCCTACGGCACTGCGTAGGATCCTACGGTCTTGGCGTGCATCCGTGCGGCGCTTCGGTCCGGTCCCAGGTCGACGGGCACGTGCACCTTCCGCCGACCACTGGCGACAACATCGATGTACTGTGGAGACCTCACGCCCCACGTGTTGAGCAATTCGGCGGTACGTCCACCCGGCCTCCCGCATGCCCACTATACGCCCTCGCTCAAAGTCCGTCAACTGCACATACGGTTCACGTCCACGCTGTCGCGGCATGCTACCAGTGTTAAAGACTGCGATGGAGCTCCGTATGCCACGGCAAACTGGCTGACACTGACGGCGGCGGTGCACAAATGCTGCGCAGCTAGCGCCATTCGACGGCCAACACCGCGGTTCCTGGTGTGTCCGCTGTGCCGTGCGTGTGATCATTGCTTGTACAGCCCTCTCGCAGTGTCCGGAGCAAGTATGGTGGGTCTGACACACCGGTGTCAATGTGTTCTTTTTTCCATTTCCAGGAGTGTATATTTGTCCAATGAATGCCCGTTTATCATCTGCATTTCTTCTTGGTGTAGCAATTTTAATGGCCAGTAGTGTATTTGTCGTTAATGGGCTATGGTAGCAGTCGACCGATGCGAGTGCCTTTGCTAACACGATATCGCCTGAAGCGCTTCTCCTGGGTTCGTGACTATATGAGTTGGACGCCAGACAACTGGAGAACCGTGGCCTCGTCAGTCGAGTCCAGATTTCGCCTGGTAAGAGCTGACGGTAGGGCTCGCATGCGGCACAGACCCCACGAAGCCAAAGAGCCCAGTTGTGAACGAGGCACTGTGCAAACTGGTGGTGGCTCCATAATGGAGTTCAGTCTTCGTGATCTTCATGTTACATTCAACGATGGAATTTTTTAGAATGACAATGCGCCCTGTCACCAGTCCGCAGTGTTTGGAAACTGCTTTGAAGAACATTCTGACAAATGGAGCGACGTGAATCCCATCGAACATTTATTGGACGTAATCGAGAGTCCAGGTCTTGCACAAAATCCTGCAGTGGCAACACTTTCGCATTTTGTACGGATATGGAAGCAGCATTGATTAGTATTTCTGTAAGGGATTTTCGACGAATTATTGAGTCCATACCAAGTCGAGATGCTGCACTACCCCGAGAAACAGGAGGTCCGAAACGATTTTATGAGGTATCTCATGCCTTTTGTTTCCTTGTAACGCCGGAAATGCATATCCTCCTATTTCCATCTATTGTACTGTAAATTTGTTTTCCTTATTTTTGTTACCTGAATATATAACATTTCTGTGCCTTTATATATTGTAATTGTTTTACTGTTTGTATATATATATATATATATATATATATATATGCATTTATGTCGATTTATAATTGGTTTGTTTTTGTGAATATTATTTGTATTTATACGCCTAGTGAAAACTATGCTATCGAACGAATACATCGATAGGTCGTGTGAAGAATCAAAGTGTGTAGGATCTTTGGTAGTGTTAACTCTGTCGCGTGGAGCGCGGGCAGAGAGGGAGTCTGGCTGGAGTAGCGAGTGGAGCAGGTGTGTTGTGTGATGCTCCCGCGAGTTGCCGCGCTTTCGGGGTTTGGCAGAACGTAATTGCGCTCGACTCGCGATGATAGTTTCTGACATGGTGTCGCGGACGGGAAGCATTAGCTGGCGCACATCAAGAGCCCGTTTCTCCTGGTGACCGCGTCGAGAAGAAGGCGCGCCAACATCCAGCTTCTGCAACAGCGACGGCCGACAATTAGTGACTGTCGCCACCTCCTCGATCGACGGCTTCAAACCTTCAATCAACCAACAAGGAAGACTGGGAGCACGTAAAGTTTTAGAACTGTATGGCAGACCTCAGCTTTTCAAACTGTACCATTTTCGTAACTATAATTACAGCAACTTAGCATGAACATTTGTTGCTCATTGTCCCAATTGCATAACCAAGCAGGGTCCCTTCCTTTTCCGGAATGAACCCGAGTGTCGTTGAAATTCAAACGCCAGCATTAAATTAAAAATTTAGCATTTCACTGCTTTAATTTCAAAGTTCAGTTAAAGTTCTCATAGCTGGCTACAATATTTAGATTACACAAGCACGAATTAAGAGTGCGAGTTTTGTTACCGTATTTTAGCATACTCAGCTCAGCTTGGTACGTACTAAATTTTACTATTGTCAATTGTTCAGAATCATTTAATTCAAGTTCAAAGTTAAATCTCTTCTTTCTAAATTGCGTAGATTCAAGTAGCTTTTGAAATGATTGTTGAGGTAGTCCAAGACTAACCGTATTTTACTGAATTTCGATGTGCTTCAGAAAGAAAGCTCACTATTAACTTCAGTCACTAAATTAACTTTCAGTTTTCCGGTTTTATTAATTCTCTTGCTAAATTAAGTCAGAGTGTAGCGAAATTTATTACTTCTGACAAACTTTCAGTTTTCACACTACACGTGTCAATCTTCAGTTGCCACGCTTCTAGTGCTAATTATATGTGTAATAACCTTTCTTTTTCAGTTACTATAGTAATTGTCCTTAGGACTGGCGACCGTAATTTCCCCCAAATCTCAAATATCTAATTACCGCTAGTTGATTGTTAACGTAACGGCCGCACATTTACTTCCTTTATTAACTTTACCCCTTTTCAAAATTAATTTCCTCCAGTTTCATTAGCACTTTTCCTTTCATTTAGATGTAACCCTTTCCTACCTCTTTACCGACAGATTAACTTTGGTGACGATTGCTTTTCCCAAATTTCCATTAGGTACACGCGGTTTAATTTTTCACTGTCATTAAGGTCGATAAGTGAGGGGGAGGTTACATCCTCCGTGTAGTATACATAAATGCATTTTTAATTAACATGAATCTAACTGACAACGGAGTTACAATCCTTACAATGCTCTGACCGGTTCAGCAATTTGTGTTTACAATGACTAGTGTGCTCCTTGATTCTCTCGAAGACATTTTCGAAAACATTTGTTTAACTCAGTCATATTTTATGTTCCTGCCTCATTACATTTGAATTTGCTTTTGTTTCTTTTTTGTGGTACTTTTAGGATGTGTTGCTGTTAGTAGTTTTGCTCTGCACGCCAGCAAGTTTCTGAGATGGCCTTCCCTCGAGCTAAATGTCTGAGCACTAACCGCTTAACAACTGGAGGCGCTGTACACGTGAAATGAACCGTTGCAGTGGCACGCAGGGCTGAACGCCACCTCGGCATGCGCGCAGTCCCTCGGGCTTACAGCATCTCATCCGGAAGAACGCCGCTTTCCCTTGCCGGGAGATTGCAATTTCTTCTTTTATCCTCTCTGCCCTGCACTGTCCCTCAAGCTGGCACGTCCTTTGCCGCCTTTGCGAGGCTCTCATGCGATACAGCGACAAACGCCTGGCAGGAGTAGGAAAGGAGGGGGGGAGGGGTTTCTCTTCCTGTGTCGAAGATCCACCTCCCCCCTCTCCCGAGTAGATGGGTGAGGGGGTTCTCTTCCATTCCCCCCCGCCCCCCCTTCCCTCAGCACAGCGAGGCTTTCAGGCGAGCGCCTTTCGATTAGGCACTGCTGCCAGACGCGCAACTGCATTGTGCCCGCCCCTCAGCCTACTTTTCTTCCTTACTCGTTCGTCTTACCGCCTTCCATCTCTTTCTCATGCAGATTTACACACACACACACACACACACACACACACACACACTACAATTTCACTTGGCTCAGACGCAGGTATATATGGGGTTAACATTAATAAAACGACAAACTGCAGGGACAGACTTCTGACTAGAAAAGATCCTATGAATATGCATCCTTAAATGTATCGTTACCACCGTAGATAGCGCTGACTAATGAAAGTCTCTTAGACCATGTTCCGTGTGTATCTTGGGTGTTGCAGACTGTGTGATTGACACACCTTGTTGTAAGCTGCGTAATATTGGAAGACTGGGTTGTATAGGATATTGAGTTGAAACCTAGTACAAGCTCCAGGCAGGTGGGCCATCAACATGGTGTGAGCCAATGTGCGATTATGTGTATCCTGCATGACACCTGCTGCTATTTCTAACACATGCACAGACTGCAAGGATTATCAGCGGCCGATTTCACTCCACGGGAAGGATTCTGTGAATGCTTTTTGCCCCAGAGCATCACAATTATAGGATTTATGTCACGAGTGCTCTATGCTGACGTATGAACGCGTGCATTGCATTCAATGGAGACCACTTTGAACATTTGTTGTGAAGTGGATGCGATGCAGCTTTGTACTGTTTTCCCTGCAATTTGTCGGTGTTACTGACGCTCACCCTCTATACAGGTTGTCCCGGAAATGTTGCGACGAACTTCCAGAGGAGGCGGAGCGCATCGTGAGGATTTAGAATTGCATGGCTACCCATGGCCACGAACGTCTTCGTACGCTGCTAAGTGGTGGTGCTACACACGAAAATACTGGAGAGGGACGTTGCCAGGTGGTGTTGCACACGAGAGTACTGGAATTCATGCATGCCTTTCATCTCCAAAGGGAACAGTTATTGTACCCCAATAATCATCCTGCACCTGTGCGTTTCACATAGTGGTTCCTGCAACAATGTTGTCGAGAAGTGTATTTCCCAGTTTATGTGTTTCTCACCGATGAGGGCGCATTCGCTAGGGATGGCGTATTCAGTCACCACTGTGAGAATTTGTGGGCGTGTGTGGGTGTGTTTGGTCGGTGACAGCTTATTCGGACCGTTCCTTTCACCATACTGCTTGACCGTCGCGACTTATCAGACCTTTCTCAAACAGGTTCTTCCCCGCTTGCTTGAAGATATCCTATAAAATATGAGTCGCAGCTTGCTGTTCCAACTTGATGGTACGCCTGCTCGATCTGAGCTGGCTGTTTGTAGGTATTTCAACAGGTCACTCCCGCATCGATGGATTTGGACGTTGTGAACCCGTTCACCAATCCCATAGTCAGCAGTTTTATCGATCCTTGACTTCTTTCTGTAAAAATCCACAAAATCCCTCATGTATTGCGAACCGATGGAGTCTGAAATGAACCTCGTGGCAAGAATGGTCCGTGAAGCTGCTACAATAAAAGAACCTCTCAGGGTGTACGACCGTGTCTGGCATGCACGGCGTCTCATGATGCAAACTTCGAGCATCTGTTGTAATATTAGAGCCATATTCGTGTCGCACACCATGTGCGCGTATTATGTCCAGTAAATATTTTAAATAAGTCTCTCATGTTTCCTTTCCAATTTTCTATTTCTGCTACCACTTACCCATGACGTTTGTGGCTATGGGTTGCTACGCAGTTCTCAATCCTTATGACGTGCTCCACCTCCCCCAGAAGTTTGTCTCAAAATTTCTGGGACTCCTTGTATACAAGGGGACTTCGAAAACTAGGTTACGCATTATTATGATAGGCAATTGTCCGCCCCGATAGCTGAGTGGTCAGCTGACGGATTGCCGTCCTACGGGCCCGGGTTCGATTCCCGGCTAGGTCGGGAATTTTCTCCACTCAGGGACTGGGTGTTGTGTTGTTTTCATCATCATTTCATCCCCTTCCGGTAGCCAAATGTGGCGACGAATGTAGTAAGACCTGCACCAAGGCGGCTGGACCTGCCCCGCAAGGGGCCTCCCGGACAATGACGCCAAACGTTCATTTCATTTCCATGGTAGGCAAATTAACCTTTATTGAATGTTGCAGTGCACGTCAAAGTGACGCAGATACATCTCTGTAAACAAAGATCGGAAAGTTACACCAATCGTTCACTTCCACGATGATATAAATCTACTCTTTGGTCAGGGAGACATTTGAAAACCGTATGATCGTTGTCTAGGGGTAGCGTCTTTGATTAATTATCAAAACGTCCTTGGTCCCGGGTTCGAATCCTAGAAGACATTGCTGGCTACATCACCAACATAGACCCTGAAGCAAAATGTGGAACAGCAATATTAACAAAAGATAACATCGAATTTTATGATGTACGTAAAACACCAAACGGTCGAGGCATAGCTACGAAAATAAAAGGCACGCTGTTCACGAACATATACGCCCCATCAGGAACGCAGAATAAAACAACTAGAGCCAGATTTTTCAAACAAGACATCTATAATCCAATTAACGAAAACTTTGATAACTTAGTGCTCGGAGGTGAGTTCAATTGTGTCGTAGCGAAGGAAGATCAGATACCAACACCCAATATGTGTGTAGAATCAGATGAAATAATCAGAATAACGGAACTCAGAGATGTGTGGAGGACGAAATATCCACACACAACTGAGTTCACCTTTTTCTACAGAAACGGAAAAAGTAGGCTCGACATGATGTACGTTTCCTACAACTTAGCACAAGCTATAGGAACAGTAGAAATTAAGCCCATAGCATTTTCGGACGATAAATGGGAAATAAAGAAAAGACTCCTGCCAGAACGGAAGAAAGATCAACGCAAAAGCTTCTGTAAAATGTCGACCAACGACCTAAAAGACATAACACTGTGGAAAGAAATTACCGACATGTGGACAGAATGTTTGAGAAAAAAAATCAAACACACAATCATCCATGGAATGGCTGGTAAAACACGCAAAACCGTCGCTGAGGAAAGCAACCATAAAGTACAGTGCAGAAAAAGCGATGTGGAAGAAATGGACCGCTAACTTCTACACGCAGTGCACGAAAGACGTAATAAACGCCCCGTCGAACGATCCACACAACCCTCTTGACAAAATTAAGGAGCATAAAAACAAAATTAGTGAACATGCAGAAAGAATAAACTGAAGCAATAAAAAGAAGACGCCATCCCTTGTGGACAGTGGAAGAAGAATCGGTCACATTTCACCATATACACAGAATAATCCAAAGAACACAACAAAAATAGATCAGACACCTACAGCAAGTAGACAGAACCACCACAGCAGTGCCGTCAGAGATCCTGAAGCATGTACACGAGTGCTTCAGCCAACTATTCAAGCGAGAAGAAACTAGCGACGCAGCAACAGACGCCCTACTTCATAAGCAAGGTGGACCTGGTGGCAAACGTGGACAAAGACGACGTACACAACATTGTCAAATCCAGTGCGGTTGGAAAATCCCCGGGCATGGACAGAATTTCAACCGAATTCTACATCCAGTACTGGGGCATAATCATCGACGTGACCACCGAAGACATCAACAACATAATACAGGGACAGAAACTGCCAGAAGACTTCACAATTGGAAATATAACATTCATCCCGAAGAAAAACGCGCCCCGGAAAGTGGAAGATTACCGCCCCATGACGCTGCGTAATGCAGATTATAAAATGGCAGCGCGATGCGTGGCGGAAAAACTAAAAACAGTCATGACAAAAATAAAAGCCCCCACCAGACATGTGCCGTACAGGGGAGAACAATATTCGAGGCTATAGCCGAGTACAGGGATGTCATCGGCATTACAGCAGTAAATAAATTAGAAGCAGCGATAGTATCGATAGATCTCCATAAAGCGTTCGAATACTCGTAGACCACGATTTCCTATTGAAAACCAAGGAAAATTCGGCCTCTGGAATCCTTCATTAAAATCGTTGGGAACATCCTAAGCAGTGCAACATCCGAGGCGTCGGTAAACGGCCGAAATACAGAACCCATAAAAATACAGCGCTCAGTAAGGTAAGGATGTCCCCTCTTGATGAGTTTGTTCGCCTTTGCACTGGACCCTCTGCTAAGAAAAATAGACGACACCATAGCAGGAATCACGTTGCTTGGCACCACACTGAAGTACAAAGCGTAAGCTGACGACGTTGGTTTCTTCGTGGGAGACAGAGGACCTCAAGAAAATAAGCCAAGTCCATCAAACATTCGCACAAGCAGCAGGAGCCAAAATAAACAAGAACAAAAGTGCCCTACTACCGATTGGCAGCAAAAAGATACAAGACAAAAGTACCTGGTATAAGGTTGTTGAAACACATACGTGCCTAGGGCTGAAACTATGCTCGTGCCCGATGAAAATGGTGGCGCAAAATTGAAGAGAAGTGTTTCACACGATAGGAGGTCTCGCCAGAACGAATGGCAACTGTTCCAGAAGGCGCGGCTCAGTAACGAGCAACTCCTGTCCAAATTATGGTTTCTCGCGCGAGTACCCTACCTCCCAAAGGAAATAGCAAGATCTACATCTACATCTACATCAACATTTATACTCCGCAAGCCACCCAACGGTGTGTGGCGGAGGGCACTTTACGTGCGACTGTCATTACCTCCCTTTCCTGTTCCAGTCGCGTATGGTTCGCGGGAAGAACGACTGCCGGTAAGCCTCCTTGCGCGCTGGAATCTCTCTAATTTTACATTCTTGATCTCCTCGGGAGGTATAAGTAGTGGAAAGCAATATATTCGGTACCTCATCCAGAAATGCACCCTCCTGAAACCTGGACAGCAAGCTACACCGTGACGCAGAGCACCTCTCTTGCAGAATCTGCCACTTGAGTTTGTTAAACATCTCCGTAACGCTATCACGGTTACCAAATAACCCTGTGACGAAACGCACCGCTCTTCTTTCGATCTTCTCTATCTCCTCAGTCAACCCGACCTGGTACGGATCCTACACTGATGAGCAATACTCAAGTATAGGTTGAACGAGTGTTTTGTAAGCCATCTCCTTTGTTGATGGACTACATTTTCTAAGGACTTTCCCAAGGAATCTCAACCTGCCACCCGCCTTACCAACAATTAATTTTATATGATCATTCCACTTCAAATCGTTCCGTACGCATACTCCCCGATATTTTACAGAAGTAACTGCTACAAGTGTTTGTTCAGCTATCATATAATCAGACAATAAAGGATCCTTCTTTCTATGTATTCGCAATACATTACATTTGTCTATGTTAAGGGTCAGTTGCCACTCCCTGCAAAAAATGTGAAATCTTATGGGACTTAACGGCTAAGGTCATCAGCCCCTAAGCTTACACATTACTTAACCTAAATTATCCTAAGGACAAACAAACACACCCATGCCCGAGGGAGGACTCGAACCTCCGCCAGGACCAGCCGCAGAGTCCATGACTGCAGCGCCTTAGACCACTCCCTGCACCAAGTTCCTATCCGCTGCTGATCTTCCTGCATTTCGCTACAATTTTCTAATGCTGCAACTTCTCTGTATAGTACAGCATCATCCGCGAAAAGCCGCATGGAACTTCCTACACTATCTACTAGGTCATTTATATATATTGTGAGTAGCAATGGTCCCATAACACTCCCCTGTGGCACGCCAGAGGTTACTTTAACGTCTGTAGACGTCTCTCCATTGACAACAACGTGCTGTGTTCTGTTTGCTAAAAACTCTTCAATCCAACCACACAGCTGGTCTGATATTCCGTAGGCTCTTACTTTGTTTATCAGGCGACAGTGCGGAACTGTATCGATCGCCTTCCGGACGTCAAGGAAAATGGCATCTACCTGGGAGCCTGTATCTAATATTTTCTGGGTCTCATGAACAAATAAAGCGAGCTGGGTCTCACACGATCGCTGTTTCCGGAATCCTTGTAGATTCCTGCAGAGTAGATTCTGGGTTTCCAGAAATGGCATGAAACGCGAGCAAAAAACATGTTCTAAAATTCTACAACAGATCGATGTCAGAGATATAGGCCTATAGTTTTGCACATCTGCTCGACTACCCTTCTTGAAAACTGGAACTACGTATGCTCTTTTCCAATCATTTGGAACCTTCCGTTCTTCGAGAGACTTGTGGTACACGGCTGTAAGAAGGGGGGAAAGTTCTTTCGCTTACTCTGTGTAGAATCGTATTGGAATCCCGTCAGGTCCGGTGGACTTTCCTCTGTTGAGTGATTTCAGTTGCTTTTCTATTCCTCTGACACTTATTTCGATGTCAACCATTTTTTCGTTCGTGTGAGGATTTAGAGAACGAACTGCAGTGCGGTCTTCATCTGTGAAACAGCTTTGGAAAAAGGTGTTTAATATTTCAGCTTTACGCGTGTCATCCTATGTTTCAGTGCCATTATCATCCTAGAGTGTCTGGATATACTGTTTCGATCCACTTACTGATTTAACATCAGACCAGAACTTCCTAGGATTTTCTGTCAAGCCGTTACATAGAATTTTACTTTCGAATTCACTAACGCTTCACGCATAGCCCTCCTTACGCTAACTTTGACATCGTTTAGCTTCTGTTTGTCTGAGAGGTTTTGGCTGCGTTTAAATTTGCAGTGAAGCTCTCTTTGCTTTCGCAGTAATTTCCTAACTTTGTTGTTGAACCACGGTGGGTTTTCCCCGTCCCTCACAGTTTTACTCGGCACAACTCTCTCAGTTGTTCTGTCATTTTACGATTGCCTTGAACTTTTTCCATAAACACTCAATATTGAAACTGTCGGAACAGAAATTTTCGTTTTGATCTATTAGGTAGTCTGAAATCTGCCTTCTATTACTCTTGCTAAATAGATAAACCTTCCTCCCTTTTTTTATATTTCTATTTACTTCCATATTCAGGGATGTTGCAACGGCCTTATGATCACTGATTCCCTGTTCTGCGTTTACAGAGTCGAAAAGTTCGGGTCTGTTTGTTATCAGTAGGTCCAAGATATTATCTCCACGAGTCGGTTCTCTGTTTAATTGCTCGAGGTGAATTTCGGATAGTGCACTGAGTATAATGTCACTCGATGCTCTGTCCCTACCACCCATCCTAAACATCTGTGTGTCCCAGTCTATACCTGGTAAATTGAAATCTCCACCTAAGACTATAACATGCTGAGGAAATTAATGTGAAATGTATTCCAGATTTTCTGTCAGTTGTTCTGCCACTAATGCTGCTGACTCGAGAGGTCGGTAAAAGGAGCCAATTATTAACTTAGCTCGGTTGTTGAGTATAACCTCCACCCATAATAATTCACAGGAACTATCCACTTCTATTTCATTACAAGATAAACTACTACTAACAGCGACAAACACGCCGCCGGTTGCATGCAATCTGTCGTTTCTAAACACCGTCTGTGCCTTTGTAAAAATTTCGGCAGAATTTATCTCTGGCTTCAGCCACCTTTCTGTACCTATAACGATTTTAGCTTTGGTGCTTTCTATCAGCGCTTGAAGTTCCGGTACTTTACTAACGCAGCTTCCACAGTTTACATTTGCAATACCGATTGCTGCTTAGTCCCTGCATGTCCTGACTTTGCCCCGCACCCTTTAAGGCTGTTGCCCTTTCTGTACTTGCCTGAAGTTATCTAACCTAAAAAACCGCCCAGTCCACGCCACACAACACCTGCTACCCGTGTAGCCTCCTGCTGTGTGTAGTGGACTCCTGACCTATCCAGCGGAACCCGAAACCCCACCACTCTATGGCGCAAGTCGAGGAATCTGCAGCCCACACGGTCGCAGAACCGTCACAGCCTCTGATTCAGACCCTCCACTCGGCTCTGTACCAAAGGTCGGCAGTCAATCCTGTCGATGCTGAGCTCTTCTTTCATCCCGCTAGCGAGACTGGCAGTCTTCACCAAAGCAGATAGCCGCCGGAAGCCAGAGAGGATTTCCTCCGATCCATAGCGACACACATCATTGGTGCCGACATGAGCGACCACCTGCAGATGGGTGCACCCTGTACCCTTCATGGCATCCAGAAGGACCCTTTCCATATCTGGTATGACTGCCCCCGGTATGCACACGGAGTGCACATTGGTTTTCTTCCCCTCTCTTGCAGCCAAATCCGTAAGGCGCCCCATTACGAGCCTGACGTTGGAGCTCCGAACTACCAGTAAGCCCACCCTTTGCGACTGGCCGGAGCTTGCAGACTGAGGGGCAAACACTGGAACAGGACAAGCGGCCATGTCTGGCCGAAGATCAGTATCAGCCGGAGACAGAGCCTGAAACTGGTTTGTCAGATTAACTGGCCTTCCGTTCAGCCCTATGGAATGTCTTTCGCCCCCTGCCACACCTCGAGACGACCTCCCACTCTACCACGGGTGAGGGGTCAGCCTCAATGTGGGCAGTATCCCGGGCAGCCAAGCCGTAGTCCGATTGGGGGATGCGTGGGGCGAGCTGGCCGTCCCCGAGAAACTCCCATCCGGACCCCCACAGTGACGCCCATTCGCAACAGCCTCAAGCTGTGTGACCGAAGCCAACACTGCTTGAAGCTGGGAGCGAAGGGATGCCAACTCGCATCCGAACACAGCAGTCGCAGTCCCTATCCATGCTAAATACTGTTGTGCAAAGAACGTCAGAACTATTCTACAGAGAACACAAACAATTCGACACAAAATTTAAACGGTTATTAAAATACAGGACGCCCAGTAAATACAGTAATGCTGCTACTTGCGCACTGCTGACACACTGCTCGGCGGCAGAAGGCTAACTGTACTGTCAGTAACGTACAAAGACTATTTGCAAGAAATAAGCAAATGACAGACGACTATGCGACTTTACACTTCACAGATATTAAAATGCAAATCTGCCCCTGCCAATTATGACACTACACAATGATTTGACGGATTTAACTAAACAAGTGCGCTAAGAACACTCAAACAAATTTTCAACTTGACTACTAAACTTATATGAACGCTAAATAAGCCACTTACTGCTACTTGCTGCTACTTGCGCACCAGCAATAAATTGTCTCCCCTGGCGCCGGAAAATTTTCAAAGTGCAGCGCCCCACGGGCACGCGAGGCATCCACGAAGGAGGAGTAGGCGTCAGCGACGTCCAGAGAAAATACGCCGCACTGCTGATACATCGCTTGAACACCATAGCAGAGAAGAACAGAAATAGCCTAGCCTCGCAGCCCCCCCCCCCCCCCCCACTCCCGATAAATACGTATCGGCCAGCCTCGGAAAAGGCACCAGTAAACATATCAACAGTACCCTACAACCTAAAATACCACAGAGAATCCTTTGTGCAAAAAGGTTACGTACTAGAACAGCAGAAGACCAAAGAACGAGGACTTCCAAGATTCTCTACGCGTAACTGAGAGGAGAAGCGCAACGGAACAAGATTGAATCAAACAAATCCGAGCACAGCTGGAAACAAACGTGGCTCAACCTACACGAAAGCGCACTCAGTACGAATGTCAAATCGACGTGGTACAAGCAATAGACAACTCCGTACCCACAAATGAAAGGTTAGCAGCGATTCACCTCAGACCGTCAGGAAAATGCCAGACCTGTAATGCAAACGACACCTCGGAACATCATTTCCAATGCGGAGAAACGAAACAAATATGGGAGATATGCGAAAATATACTGGCACTGATAAACAGGACACCTGAAAGATTAACATCAAACTACTAACTGCCGGCCGGCCGGGGTGGCCGAGCGGTTCTAGGCGCTACATTCTGGACCCGCGTGACCGCTACGGTCGCAGGTTCGAATCCTGCCTCGGGCATGGATGTGTGTGATGTCCTTAGGTTAGTTAGGGGACTGATGACCTCAGATGTCCCATAGTGCTCAGAGCCATCTGAACCATTTTTGAACTAACTGTCCCAGACGTAAAACCATTCCCCAGGTCAAAGAAACAAACCACAACATGGATTTTAGGCCAAACGCTGTACGCAGTAATAGAACAGAACCAACAAGACGTCATGGAATACCTCTCGTAATCATGAGAGGAAAACAAAAAAATACAAAACAGCGTTCTCGAACTTCCTCAAAATCGCCCTAGAAGCAGCCTTCTAAAGAGTCATACCAGCCTCCTGACGTTACCGGCTACCAGATTGCCGCGGAGGGACACCAGCTGCGGGAGGATGGCGGCCCACGGCAACTCCCACCGCCGCCCCCCGCTCACCGCTGCAGCCCGCGCCGCCCCTACCAGCCGTCCCAGCAAAACCGTCAAAGTGCTTCTGTGGAGTTTCCTTTTAGTGTTGAGTGCACTGTTGTTTGTGTTCAGTGTTACATCAATGCCCTCGCCAGTGAAATAGTTAAAGTGAAAGCAAAAAGCACCAGTTACGCTCCATTCCGAAGAAAAAAGTATCACTCACCGCATGCAAACAAATCAAAAATACTACGGTTCTTAAATAAAAACAGAAATAGTTAATAATAAGTACATAATAAATTCTATATTTCTATGTTTTCTAATACACTCCTGGAAATTGAAATAAGAACACCGTGAATTCATTGTCCCAGGAAGGGGAAACTTTATTGACACATTCCTGGGGTCAGATACATCACATGATCACACTGACAGAACCACAGGCACATAGACACAGGCAACAGAGCATGCACAATGTCGGCACTAGTACAATGTATATCCACCTTTCGCAGCAATGCAGGCTGCTATTCTCCCATGGAGACGATCGTAGAGATGCTGGATGTAGTCCTGTGGAACGGCTTGCCATGCCATTTCCACCTGGCGCCTCAGTTGGACCAGCGTTCGTGCTGGACGTGCAGACCGCGTGAGACGACGCTTCATCCAGTCCCAAACATGCTCGATGGGGGACAGATCCGGAGATCTTGCTGGCCAGGGCAGTTGACTTACACCTTCTAGAGCACGTTGGGTGGCACGGGATACATGCGGACGTGCATTGTCCTGTTGGAACAGCAAGTTCCCTTGCCGGTCTAGGAATGGTAGAACGATGGGTTCGATGACGGTTTGGATGTACCGTGCACTATTCAGTGTCCCCTCGACGATCACCAGTGGTGTACGGCCAGTGTAGGAGATCGCTCCCCACACCATGATGCCGGGTGTTGGCCCTGTGTGCCTCGGTCGTATGCAGTCCTGATTGTGGCGCTCACCTGCACGGCGCCAAACACGCATACGACCATCATTGGCACCAAGGCAGAAGCGACTCTCATCGCTGAAGACGACACGTCTCCATTCGTCCCTCCATTCACGCCTGTCGCGACACCACTGGAGGCGGGCTGCACGATGTTGGGGCGTGAGCGGAAGACGGCCTAACGGTGTGCGGGACCGTAGCCCAGCTTCATGGAGACGGTTGCGAATGGTCCTCGCCGATACCCCAGGAGCAACAGAGTCCCTAATTTGCTAGGAAGTGGCGGTGTGGTCCCCTACGGCACTGCGTAGGATCCTACGGTCTTGGCGTGCATCCGTGCGTCGCTGCGGTCCGGTCCCAGGTCGACGGGCACGTGCACCTTCCGCCGACCACTGGCGACAACATCGATGTACTGTGGAGACCTCACGCCCCACGTGTTGAGCAATTCGGCGGTACGTCCACCCGGCCTCCCGCATGCCCACTATACGCCCTCGCTCAAAGTCCGTCAACTGCACATACGGTTCACGTCCACGCTGTCGCGGCATGCTACCAGTGTTAAAGACTGCGGTGGAGCTCCGTATGCCACGGCAAACTGGCTGACACTGACGGCGGCGGTGCACAAATGCTGCGCAGCTAGCGCCATTCGACGGCCAACACCGCGGTTCCTGGTGTGTCCGCTGTGCCGTGCGTGTGATCATTGCTTGTACAGCCCTCTCGCAGTGTCCGGAGCAAGTATGGTGGGTCTGACACACCGGTGTGAGTGTGTTCGTTTTTTCATTTCCAGGAGTGTACATTAAAAAATTATTCACATTTATCGTTGGCAAAAACTTTTATATAATTAAAAACTGTCAAGTCAACTATCATCACATATACGTAAAAAGAAAGGCTGCATTTCTACATAAATTAAATACAAATGAAACACGTTTTAAAAATGAAACAAACGAACTGAACCCAAAAATGCCATTAAAACAAGAATAACTATTTAAACGGAAGACTGAAAGCGAAATGTAATGGAATTGAATAAAGTATTGTTAAAATAAAATGCAACCCGCCATTGCTTAAATTTTCATTAATAATTGGTGTTTGTGTGTGTGTGGTTTGGGGTTTTCGGGTGCTAAACAGTATGTTCATCAGCACCCAAACGCATAGAAACAGGAACACATGCGAAGGGACGAAGACGGCCAGCGAACAAGGAGAACGGCTAAAAGACACAGACCTGACGCAGTTGCAAATCCTCACATACAGAGGCAAAACAAGAGGAGAAGAAACGCACTAAAAAGGAAAGGAAACACAAGGAAAAGAGAACAGAAATCGAAGTGAAACAAGTAGGTAATCGTGACTGGCGGACCTCTTACCTAAAACCTGGGTGAGCCAGTCACCCAGCAGCACATTAAAATCCTCTCTCTAAAATCCGAGGCAACAAATTGGACAGGACACAAAACCGTAAGACCTTAACCACAGTCGTTGCGTCGTCTTGCAAAATAGAGGGCAAATCCGGTGGCAAGGCAACCACCGCCCTCTGGTCAGAGAATAAAGGACAGTCAAGTAAAATGTGGCGCACAATAATCTGGACATCACAAGCACTGCAGATTGGGGGGGGGGGGGGGTCCGCCCGCCGGAGTAAAAAACCGTGCGTTAAGGGACTGTGCCCGATGCGGAGGCGAGTGAGGAGAACCTCATCCCGCCTGCATGACTGGTAGGGCGTTCGCCATAGCAGCGTGGTGGCATTGACCAGTCGCAGCTTATTTTCACCGACTGCCAGCCACTCCTCTTCCCATTGACGCATAACACGTAAACGCAAAAGGGAGGTAACAGCATGGAGGAGGACGGCACATTCAACAACGTCAGGGAGGGAACATGCATCTTTGGCACCCACATCCGCCAGTTTGTTTCCCCTAATACCCACGTGCCCCGGCACCCAGCAGAAAGAAACCTCCTTCCCCTGCCGTTGCAGGTGGAGTAGGGCATCGTGGATGTTCTGGACGACGGTAGCCGCTGGGTGCAAGTGTTGCATGGTCTGAAGGGCACTCAGGGAGTCAGAACAGATGAGAAACTTAAGACTGGGAACACATCTCATCTGCTCCAATGCCCGCAAGATCGCAAACAATTCGGCATCAAAGATGGTAAACGCCGCAGGAAGCCGTAACTTGACGACTCGATAAGGGAAAACAACAGTACAATCAACAGAGTCCCCCTGTTTAGAGCCATCCGTAAATACTGCGGCCGGAGACTTCCGGCATAAGAAGCCAACCTCATTCTGCCAACGGCCTTGTCAAGAGGGTGGGGAAGCGGACAGAGGTTCAGGGCACTCTCTTGTCCTAGACGTGGGAAACTGCCCCCTAATGGCGGAAAAATCAGCAATGATCAAAGGCATGAGGATCAGAAGGCAATGGAAACCACTGCATTAAAGACATATAACATATATACGCAGGATATTTGGCCTGTAATTGAGAAAGTGTCATGATAATCTCTCCATTGGCAAAAGATTCCGGAATAATCCCCCATTCCCATCTCCGGGAGGGGTCAGACAAGGGGGAGGTGGCCATGAGAAAAAGACTGAATAATTAACGAAAGGCTAACTTTCTACGAGTCAGGGCGTGGAATGACAAATGTGGTAGGGAAGGTAGAAAATTTGAAAAGGGAAATGGAAAGGCTCAATCTAGATATAGTAGGGGTCAGTGAAGTAAAATGGAAAGAAGACAAAGATTTCTGGACAGATGAGTATAGGGTAATATCAACAGCAGCAGAAACTGGAATAACGGGAGAAGGATTCGTTATGAACAGGAAGGTAGGGCAGAGAGTGTGTTACAGTGAACCGTTCAGTGATTGGATTATTCTTATCAGAATCGACAGCAAACCAACACCGACAACGATAATTCAGCTATACATGCCGACGTCGCAAGCTGAAGATGAAGAGAAAGTATATGAGGATATTGAAAGGGTAATACAGTACATAGAGGGAGATGAAAATCTAATAGTCATGGGCGACTGGAATGCAGTTGTAGTGGAAGCAGTAGAGGAAAAGGTTTCAGGAGAATATGGGCTTGGGACAAAGAATGAGAGAGGAGAAAGACTAATTGAGTTCTGTAATAAATTTCAGTTAGTAATAGCGACTACTCTGTTCAAGAAACACGAGAAGAGGATGTATATTTGGAAAATGCCGGGTGATACGGGAAGATTTCAGTTAGATTACATCATGGTCAGACTGATATTCCGAAAATAGATACTGGATTGTAAGGCGTACCCAGGAGCAGATATGGACTCAGATCTACATCTACATCTTCGTCTACATGGATATTCAGCAAATCACATTGTGCAGACTGTATGAGTCTGGCGACATACCATCTGACTTTCGGAAAAGCATCATCCACACAATTCTCTGTTATTCCAATCTCGTATAGCGCGCGGAAAGAAAGAACTCCTATACCTATCCGTACGAGCTCTGATTTCCCTTATTTTCTCCCTGTATAGGTCGGTGTCAACAAAAAATAGTAGTCATGAAGAGTAGACTAAAGTTTAAGGCATTAGTCAGGAAGAATCAATACGTAAAGAAGTGGGATAATAAAGTACTAAGGAATGGCGAGATGCGCTTGAAGTTCCCTAAGGCTATAGATACATCAAAAACGAATAACTCAGTAGGCAGTACAGTTGGAGAGGGATCTACAGCCCTAAAAAGGGCCGTCACAGGAGTTGGAAAGAAAACATAGGTACAAAGAAGGTAATTGCGAAGAAACCATGGGTAACACAAGAAATACTTAAGTAGATCGATGAAAGGAGGAAGTACAAACATGTTCCGGGAAATTCAAGAATACAGAAATACAAGTCGATGGGTAGTAAGTGCAGGCAACTTAAGACGAAGTGGCTACATGAGAAATTTGCAGAAATCGAGAAAGAAATGATTGTCCGAAGGATTGACTCAGCACATAGGAAAGTCAAAACATTCGGTGACATTAAAAGCAAGGATGGTAACATTAAGAGTGCAACGGTAATTCCATTGTTAAATTGCAGAGGAGAGAGTGGATAGGTGGAAAGAATACACTGAAAGCCTCTATGAGGGGGAAGATTTGTGTGATGTGATAGAAGACGAAACAAGAGTCGCTTTAGAAGAGATACGGAATCCTGTATTAGAATCAGAATTTAAAAGAGCTTTGGAGGACTTAAGATCAAATAAGGCAGAAGGGATAGATAACATTCCATCAGATTTTCTAAAATCATTGGGGAAAATGGCAACAAAACGACTATTCACGTTGGTGTGTAGACTCTATGTGTCTGGCGACATACCATCTGACTTTCGGAAAAGCATCATCCACACAATTCCGAAGACTGGGAGAGCTGACAATTGGGCGAATTATCGCACAATCAGCTTAACAGTTCATGCATTCAAGTAGCTGACAAGAATAATATACAGAAGAATGAAAAGAAAATAGAGGATGCTCTAGATGGCGATTAGTTTGGCTTTAGAAAAGGTAAAGGCACGAGAGAAGCAATTCTGACGTTGTGGTTGATAATGGAAGCAAGATTAAAGAAAAATCAAGACACGTTCATAGGATCCGTCGACCTGGAAAAAGCGCTCGACAATGTGAATTGGTGAAAGACGGTCGAAATTCTGAGAAAAATAAGGGTAAGCTATAGGGAGAGACGGGTAATATATAATATGTACAAGAGCCAAAAGGGAATAATAGCCGCGCGGGATTAGCCGAGCGGTCTTAGGCGCTGCAGTCATGGACTGTGCCGGCCGGAGTGGCCGAGCGGTTCTAGGCGCTACAGTCTGGAACCGCGCGACCGCTGCGGTTGCAGGTTCGAATCCTGCCTCGGGCATGGATGTGTGTGATGTCCTTAGTTTAGTTAGGTTTAAGTAGTTCTAAGTTCTAGGGGACTCTGATGACCTCAGAAGTTAAGTCCCATAGTGCTCAGAGCCATTTGAACCAAGTCATGGACTGTGCGGCTGGTCCCGGCGGAGGTTCGATTCCTTCCTCGGGCATGGGTGTGTGTGTTTGTCCTTAGGAAAATTTAGATTAAGGGGCTCCGGAACGCCCTATACTTGCAATGTTAAAACAACGCTTATAAATTACATCTTTCTTTACAAAGTATTTGAGGTAGGAAGTTGAACTTTTTACAGATAATTTATTGGAATATGGGCTACAACTTAACACAGGGATTTTACAAAATTTTAGTTCAGTTATTAAAGATGATTTTTTTAAATTTAAAGAAAATTCACAACATTTTTTTGCAATTTTTTTATTTATATATTCAAAAAATACAGTTTTTTGGAAAAATGCTGTGTTAAATTATGCAGAAGGTACTGTGTAACATTTACTGAAAGTTTGAAACAAATATGTTTGGAAGATCCTTAGAAAACATGTAATTAGTATGAGAAAATAAAAGTTTGGGAATCGAGCGACAAAGATTGGATTAACTTTTTAGTGCATTCCAGGTCCATAGGATGGATTATCTTCATCCTCTGCAAACTCCTCCTCCAGCTTCCTCTTGTTCCTCCTCCTGTTTACTCTTGCTTGTATTTCTAGGCTCTTTACAGCCCTGTCTGCAGCCCGAAGGCGTTTCTTGTCTAAAGCAAGCATCGCTCGTACCATGTTAGAACCTATCTTCATTCCCATATTTCTAAATACCTTGCACCTTACAATGTTGCCATCATTGAAAATCGCAACAGCATCATACACACCAAAGTGAAGTGTTTCTATTCCAACAAATACAGTCTTGGGGATTCTCGACCATATAACACTATTTACACTTTCATTGGGGTTTTGAGTTTTTCCGTGAATACACTTTTTCAACAGTTCAGGTGCTGCTAAGTCTCTGAAAATAGGTTTTATCACCTCCATTATTGCATGAGGCAGACTATGCTTATGAGTGTACACTTCACCAGTTAACAATCCTTTGTTATATTTACACCAACTATCTTCTTCTTTGGGACACAAGCTATGTTGGGGATTTTCATCGGTTGAAGAAGTATGAAAAAAAAAAGAGCCCAAACAGCCTTCTTCATTTCGTCGACACTTTGTGTGTTTTGCCTAATAGCCATTCCATAATAGTTCTGTATTTTGTCAATTACACTGTCAGTTAACCTTCCCTTCCCATCCAACCCTTTACCATCACTGAGTTTTTGTTTTTTGTACGAAGCTTTCAGTCGCCGAAGTCTTGTTCCCATTCGCTTCTGTACGTGTCCAATACACTGAAATTTCTGCACTACAGCATCATCACCATAGGGCTTCAGTCCTTGAACGTGTTTGAAACTTTTAGAATCACCGTCACCAAGGTAATTAACACATCGCACAGCGCCACAGTGGGTCACGCCCATGTAGAACACATTTCAAAAAAAATTTAAAAATAGTTGTAGTCTTCGGAATTGAATAAATTATATATCTATTAAACGGTAATAGTCTGCAGATTCAGAAAACGCAAAAAAGTAAAAATTGAACTTTTCATGATTTTGAGCCTTTCCGGAGCCCCTTAAATAGCGTGTAAGCTTAGGGACTGATGACCTTAGTAGTTAAGTCCCATAAGATTTAAAAAAAGAAAAAAAGAAAAGAAAGGGAATAATAAGACTGAACGACCATGAAGGAAGTGCTCGGATTAAAAAGCGTGTAAGACAGGGATGTAGTCTTTTGCCCCTACTGTTCAATCTGTAGTTCCAACAAGCATTGATGGAAGTGAAAGAAACATTTAGGGGTGGAATTAAAATTCGAGGTGAAAATATATCAATGATACGATTCGCTGATGACATTTCTATCCTGAGTGAAAGTGAAGAAGAATCACATGATGTGCTCAACGGAATGAACAATCTAATGAATACAGAATATGAATTGAGAGGAAATCGAAGAAAGACAAAAGTAATGAGAAGTAGCAGAAGTAAGAACCACGAGAATCGTAAGAACAAGATTGATGGTCATGAGGTAGACGAAGTTAAGGAATTCTGCTACCTGGGCAGCAAAATAGCCAATGACGGACGGAGTAAGGAGGACATCAAAAGGTCTTTCCTGGCGAAGCGAAGTCTGCTAGTAACAAAGATGTGGCTTAATTTGAGGAAAAAATTTCTGAGAATATAAGTCTGGAGTACAGCATTGTATGGTAGTGAACCATGGACTGTGGTACAAACGGAACAAAAGAGAATCGAAGCATTTGATATGTGGTGCTACAGAAAAAGGTTGAAAATTAGGTGGACTGATAAGGTAAGGAATGAAGAGGTTCTGTGCAAAATCGGAGAGGAAAGGAATCTTTGGGAAATACCGATAAGGAGAAGAGTCAGGATGATAGGACATCTGTTAAGACATGAGGGAATGACTTCGATGGTACTAGAGGGAGCTGTAGAGGATGAAAACTGTAGAGGAAGACAGAGATTGGAATACATCTAGCAAATAACTGAGGACGTAGGTTGCAAGTGCTACTCTGAGATGAAGAGGTTGGCACAGGAGAGGCATACATTTCAGACTGCATCAAACCAGCCAGAAGACTAACGACACACACAAAAAAAATCGTCATCACTGGAAAATATCTTTCCCAAAAGATGTTCTTTCAAATTGGCTTTTAGCTTGCTCTGTATGGTGCTGAACTGTGTGAAGTCTCCAGGGTTATTGAGAAGAAATTAAAGGCACCACTCAATGGAGTTTTGGAGACGAAGGTGTGAAGTAACAAACGTTCAAATGTTCAAATTTGTGTGAATTCTTATGGGACTTAACTGCTAAGGTCATCAGTCCCTAAGCTTACACACTACTTAACCTAAATTATCCTAAGGACAAACACACACACCCATGCCTGAGGGAGGACTCGAACCTCCGCCGGGATCAGCCGCACAGTCCACGATTGCAGCGCCTGAGACCGCTCGGCTAATCCCGCGCGGCTGTGAAGTAACAAGAAGAGACAAAATAAGAAATAAATTTGTACGAGGACAGATGGGAGTCACAAAAGATATTGTACACACAATTGAAAATAAACGGATAAGATGATATGAACATCTTAGAAGAATGCTGTAGGAAAGGTGGCGCTCGTAAATGTCACTGGAGACCTACACAATACAGAAAAGAGGAAGATCCCGCCTACATTGGAACAGCGGAGTGAGGCCTGCGATGTAGTACAGAGCCATGGAACAAGAGGGCTAGGAGGATGGAAGGAGATGGGAATTTTGATGCGAGAGATTCAGTTTGGTGTAGAAAAGTCACAGACCATACCTAGTACGAAAAGAACCAACCGATTTTCTCCATTTGCTTAAGGTGGAGGAAGCGTGTAATATTCATATTTTGACCCTGCACTGTGAGATAGTTGCAGTAAGACGATTCTTACGTTGCATGTAGAAATGGTCCATAGTCCAAAGGCTATTCAAATTACTTGACTCTACCTTCCCATCGCCAATGGAATCCGAGGTATGAGCACCGGAAAAAATCGTTTTTATACGCGGCCATTTGGAACATTTCTGTAAGAGTGCTGTCGTATGCGTGTCGATCATGCAGCCTGGAGAACATGCTCTGGCTAATAATGAAAAAGGTATAACACAGTGTCGGTAGCGCTATGGTCCGATCCATCAACGATGGCGGTTCGCGCATGTCGACACGATGACAGGTTTGCATTGTTGCCGGTTCCAAGAGACAGTTGCAGTACGGAAATAGGCCTACACGTGTTCTGTGCTGTAAGCGTCTATCCTGTAAATTACGTCTCTCGCTTGCGCTCACCACTACATCTGCTGTGACAACTCGCAGCAAATGTAATAAAAATTTGCTAAATAACCCTCTACGATAATGTACACTCCTGGAAATTGAAATAAGAACACCGTGAATTCATTGTCCCAGGAAGGGGAAACTTTATTGACACATTCCTGGGGTCAGATACATCACATGATCACACTGACAGAACCACAGGCACATAGACACAGGCAACAGAGCATGCACAATGTCGGCACTAGTACAGTGTATATCCACCTTTCGCAGCAATGCAGGCTGCTATTCTCCCATGGAGACGATCGTAGAGATGTTGGATGTAGTCCTGTGGAACGGCTTGCCATGCCATTTCCACCTGGCGCCTCAGTTGGACCAGCGTTCGTGCTGGACGTGCAGACCGCGTGAGACGACGCTTCATCCAGTCCCAAACATGCTCAATGGGGGACAGATCCGGAGATCTTGCTGGCCAGGGTAGTTGACTTACACCTTCTAGAGCACGTTGGGTGGCACGGGATACATGCGGACGTGCATTGTCCTGTTGGAACAGCAAGTTCCCTTGCCGGTCTAGGAATGGTAGAACGATGGGTTCTATGACGGTTTGGATGTACCGTGCACTATTGAGTGTCCCCTCGACGATCACCAGTGGTGTACGGCCAGTGTAGGAGATCGCTCCCCACACCATGATACCGGGTGTTGGCCCTGTGTGCCTCGGTCGTATGCAGTCCTGATTGTGGCGCTCACCTGCACGGCGCCAAACACGCATACGACCATCATTGGCACCAAGGCAGAAGCGACTCTCATCGCTGAAGACGACACGTCTCCATTCGTCCCCCCATTCACGCCTGTCGCGACACCACTGGAGGCGGGCTGCACGATGTTGGGGCGTGAGCGGAAGACGGCCTAACGGTGTGCGGGACCGTAGCCCAGCTTCATGGAGACGGTTGCGAATGGTCCTCGCCGATACCCCAGGAGCAACAGTGTCCCTAATTTGCTGGGAAGTGGCGGTGCGGTCCCCTACGGCACTGCGTAGGATCCTACGGTCTTGGCGTGCATCCGTGCGTCGCTGCGGTCCGGTCCCAGATCGACGGGCACGTGCACTTTCCGCCGACCACTGGCGACAACATCGATGTACTGTGGAGACCTCACGCCCCACGTGTTGAGCAATTCGGCGGTACGTCCCACCGGCCTCCCGCACGCCCTCGCTCAAAGTCCGTCAACTGCACATACGGTTCACGTCCACGCTGTCGCGGCATGCTACCAGTGTTAAAGACTGCGATGGAGCTCCGTATGCCACGGCAAACTGGCTGACACTGACGGCGGCGGTGCACAAATGCTGCGCAGCTAGCGCCATTCGACGGCCAACACCGCGGTTCCTGGTGTGTCCGCTGTGCCGTGCGTGTGATCATTGCTTGTACAGCCCTCTCGCAGTGTCCGGAGCAAGTATGGTGGGTCTGACACACCGGTGTCAATGTGTTCTTTTTTCCATTTCCAGGAGTGTATAATGCTGGCACTACATTCAACATTCACAGCAGAGCGCTCAGAACACTACTGAACGCCCATTGGCTATGGGAGAAGGCGTGACGTAGATGCGCAGAACGAGCGTAAACTCGACCATCGTTCGTGACTCGACGATCCGCAACAGCGCAGAGAACTTGTTGAGTGACGGAGCCTCCTGACGCCGGCGGATCCGGCGGCTGCAGCGCGCCGCTGCTTTGCACGGTTGCCGGCTGCCTCCCTCTCATCTCTGAGGGATGTGCAGACAACAGCAGCTCCTCCCCTCGCAAGGAAGCAGAGAGCGAACTGGAGGTGAGGTGCAGACGGAGCCGAACGCGTCCATAATTCAGCAGGCGGGCGGTTAAACATTAAAGCGCGCTTTTCACGGGGCGAGATGAGCCTCGGGACAGTACACGCTGCGGGGCCACTGGGGGACAACAAAGACGCGGCCGCTGCCCGGGGAAACCCGTTCCGGTGTGCAGACTGAGTGGTTACGGAACTCATATCCTGGAAATATCGCAGGCACGCGTTGCGAGAGAATCGTTCGGGGAGATGAATACAAGATCAACTCGTGAAAAGTGGTGCGTAGCATAATGAAACTTGCAACACAAGAGTGAGCAGCAACACAAAATGTCAAAAACCGACCTTTGTTGTCTTACGATTCGTAGCCTCTGATTCACGTTACTACACTGATGGCTCCTAAAATTGCCCAACAACTAACGAAGTTTTACACTTCCTGGTCAAAAGGACCTGGACAGCTCCTTGAAATGCGGAACTGACCACTAGATGTCACGAGAGAAGGATCCATTAGTATAAGAGAAGATGCGACTATTATGTTGCCAGTAGACAAACAGTAAGAGAGGAATGGTTCACGTAGGAGAGCTCAGTGACTTCCAATGTGGTCCAGTAACTGGATGTCATCTGAGTAACAAATCCATGAGGGACATTTCAACCCTTCTACAGCTGTCCCAGTCGAATGTTGGTGATGCGGCTGTGAAGAGGAAACACGAAGGACGAGCCATAGCTAAGACAACACTAGGTAGATGCATTACTGACGGGCATTGACTGTCGACCATTGTTGGTGTTAGTAGTAAAATAATACGAAATCAGCCGAAGGAATCACTCCAAGTGCCACCCGCGGACCAGTAACTACAATGGCCGTGCTTAGGGACTTAAAAGGAATCGGATACAACAATCGAGCAGCTTCCCACATTTCTGTAATCAACCCTAAGTGACGCTTGAGGTGGTACAAAGGGCGACCGACACCACTCGACAATGAATGACTGAAGAATGATTTGGAGCGATGAAATTTGCTGTACCCTGTGACAGTTCGATGAAAGCATTTGAGTACGCCGAATGGTTGGAGAACGTTACCTGCCATCATATGTAGTGCTGACGGTGGAATACAGAGGAGGTGGTATGGTAAGGAGGTGGTTTTCGTGGTGAGAGTGTAGTCCTCTTATTGCGATTAAGGAAACACTAAATGCGAAAGCATAAGAATGCGTTTTATAGCGTTGTGTATTGCATATAGCAGAGGAACAGTTCCGAGACGATGATGTATCAATATGATTCACCCTGTTGTAAAGCAACGTCTGGGAGGCAGTAGTTTGTAGACAATAGCATTCTAGAATTGGACCAGCCTGCCTATAGCCCTGGTATCATCCTAATGCAACATCTTTGAGACAAATTTGGATATCGACTTCGCTCAAGGTCTCAGCGTCTTTTTTTTGGTTCTTCAGGAAGAATGATCTCCATTCCTCTCATTCAGATACCTCACTGAAAGTATCCCTAGAATTCGAGCTGTCAGAAACGCGTAGGGTGGACACACCCCAAATAGTGTCCTTATTGTGTGTATACAGTATAGTTGAAAGAATGGATAATTAAATTTATAGGTGACTTGACGGTATATGGGATATGAAATTACTATCCAGCACTCTCATGTCTTGCAGCAACAATGGTTATATCAAGCGGGGCATCGATAACAAGATATTTTGACCGGGTTCTGGAGAACTTGTTGGCCAGTGCTAAAATCAAACGTCCACTGCACCGAGATAAGTGAAGTCAGCATGCTCAAAGTGTATTTATGCGTTATCTTCATGACAAATAAGTTACGGACACACCAAAGATAGGGCAGGGACACCGGCGTCTTCCTCAGCGTTCTGAATGTTGTATCTCGTGACACCTTTCGGTACGTCTTCTCCTCCAGCATAGCAGCTTCTCAAGCGATCATCAGTGGAAGAAAAATCAAAAATATCCTGCCTCAAATATCTTGAGCATTTAACATTTTTTGAGTCACCTGTCCTGTGTCAACCTCTTCGTCTCAGAGTAGCATTTGCACCTTTCGTTTCCAATTATTTGTTGGATGTATTCCAGTGCCTACCTCTACAGTTGTTACCTTCTGCAGCTCCCTCTACTACTACAGAAACAGCTTCCTGATTTCTTAACACATGTCGTATCCTCCTGTCCCTTCTTCTTGTCACCGTTTACCTTTCTTCGCCGATTCTGTAGAGAAACGTCTCATTAATTACTTCATCAGTCCACCTAATACTGAGCTTCTGTAGCACCACATTTCCAATGTTTTGTCTCTTCTATTCCAATTTTCTCACAGTACATGATTCACTACCATAAAATGCTTTGCGCCAAACATACATTCTCAGAAGTTTATTACTCAAATTAAGACCTATGTATGATACCAGAAGCAAACTTGTCTTGGCCAGGAATGTTTTCTTTGCCCGTGCTAGACTGCTTTTCATTACCTCCTAGCTTCGTTCGTTATGGGCTATCTGCTTCCAAGGGAGCAGAATTCGTGAACTTCTGCTACTTCTCATTACTTTTACCTTTATAAATACTGGAGAGCGATAAATGAATTCAATGTAAAGAAAGTTTAAGATATGAAGCTTTTATCGCCGTGATCTCATGTAGGTACACTCGATTACTAGTGTCGACAGGAGTAAGGTGCGATCTTCAGATCCACATTGTACATGATATAAAATCATGCTGTGGGATAAACCATGCGTTTCTTTTCGTACCATCGTAACGAACTGCCGGGTGCCAAGTCAGACACGTGTGGCACTTCCTGATGTGCCACATTTGTATGACTGTCTTGCCATGAGGACACAGCTATATTTTTTAATATTCCTCTCTTTCTATTAAGAGTACGAAAACAAACGTGCGGTTTATCACACAGCGTGATTTCATAACCTGTACACTGTGGATCTGAACATGGCAGCTTAGTCCTGTCGGAACCAGTACTCCAGTGTCCCTGCACGTGATCAGGGCAATAAAAACTTCATATCAGGAGCTTTCTTTACTTTTAATTTTCTTCAGTTTACTCTCACTCCATATTCTGTACTCATTAGACTTTTCAACCGTTCAACAGATCCTGTGATTCTTCTTTACCCTAGCTGAGGACAGCAGCGTCACCTGCGAATCTTATCACTGATATCCTTTTACCTTGAATTTTAATCTCATTCTTGAACTTTTCTTTTATTGTTGATGTGGTGTCACCGCCAGACACCACACTTGCTAGGTGGTAGCCTTTAAATCGGCCGCGGTCCGTTAGTATACGTCAGACCCGCGTGTCGCCACTATCAGTGATTGCAGACCGAGCGCCGCCACACGGCAGGTCTAGAGAGACTTCCTAGCACTCGCCCCAGTTGTACAGCCGTCTTTGCTAGCGATGGTTCACTGACAAAATACGCTATCATTTGCCGAGACGATAGTTAGCATAGCCTTCAGCTACGTCATTTGCTACGACCTAGCAAGGCGCCATTACCAGTTACTATTGATGCTGTAAAACATGTACCGTCAAGAGCGATGTTCACCAATTATGGATTAAAGTTAAGTATTCCAGCAGCTACGTACTGCTAGTTTCATTTCCTTGGCCTGTTCCAGACCTGAGGCCAGCCTGCGTGAGCTAAAACGCGTGCCTTTCGGCTTCCTCTCATAGTGGGTTGGCTCTCTTGCGAATCCACAACAGTTGACATTGCTTCTTCGATGTTTAGATCGAATAGTAGTGACGAAACACTACATCATTGTCTTACACCCTTTTTAAGCCTAGTACTTCTAATCTTATAGTTCCCTTTTCGTTATTGTTCATATTGTATAGTATCCGTCTTTCCCTAATGCTTACTGCAATTTTTTCTCAAAATTTCAACACCTTGCACCGAACGCTTTGTCCACGTCGACATATTCTATGAAAGTGACTCGATTTTTCTTCAGTCTAGCTTCCATTGTCGAGAGCAACGGGATCTCATGTTTCTTCCACATCGACACCAATTTCTTCTTCTATCACGTCCCCAGACGATTCCACCTCCTCATACAGGCTTTCAGTACACTCTTTCCATCTATCCGCTCTCCCCTCTGCATTTAACAGTTGAATCCAAGTTTTACTCATAATGATACCGCCCTTGCTTTTAATTTCACAGCACGTTGTATTGACATTTTATATGCTCAGACCGCCCTTTCAGCAATCATTTCTTTTTCCGCCTCTTCGACGATCATATCTTTGTCGTTTCCTTCACATTTTCCATGCAACCAATTTGTCTTAGCTTTCGTGCACTTTCTATTTATTTCGTTCCTATGTGACTTGTATTTCCCTGTTCCTGTATTTCCATGAACGTTTTTGTACTTCCTACTTTCGTCTATCAGCTTACGTATTTCTTCTGTTATGCATCGTTTCTTCGCAGTTACCTTCCTTGTACCTGTGGTTTTGTTGCCAACTCCTATGATTACCCTTGTTAGAGCTTCCCATTCCTGTTCAACTGAACAGAATACTGAGCTATTTATTATCGTTGTGTCTATAGCTTCAGAGAACTTCAGGCCTGTCCTTTCATTCATTAGTACTTCCATACCCTTCTTTCCGTATTGGAGTGGACATCTCTAGAAAGTCGTTTAAAATCTGGGAGTAACGTTGCAAAGCGATATGAGGTGGAATGACCATGTGAAAAGTGTGGTAGGAAAGGCAGATCGACATCGGTTTACTAGGAGAATTTTAGGAAAGAGTGGTTCACCTGTAAAGGAGACCGCATATAGGACAATGGTGCGACCTATTTTTGATTACTGCTCGTGTGTTCGGGATCCGTACCAGGTCGGATTGAAGAAAGACACCGAAGCAATTCGGAGGCGGGCGACTAGATTTGTTACCGATAAGTTCGAACAACACGTGTTACAGAGATACTTCTGGAACTCAAATTTGAATCCCTGGAGGGAAAGGGACTTTCTTTTCGAGAAACACTATTGAGAAAATGTAGACAACCGGAATTTGAAGCTGACATCCGAACGATTCCAATGCCACTCACATATATCGCGTGGAAGGACCACGAAGAAAAGATGCGAAAAATTAGGGCTCATACGGAGGCGTACAGGTACAGGAGGGGAAATCACAAGTAGTGGTGGGGGTACCGTTTGCCATGACCCGTACGGTGGCTTGCGGAGTACCTATATAGATGTAGATGCAGACGCAGACTAGTCTCTTAAACTTCAACTTATGTGGAAAAGGCCCAGTGATACAGGAACATTCCAGTTGGATTGGACCCTGGTCAGACAGAGTCTTTGAAATCAGATATTGGATTTTAAGGCAATCCAGGAACATATAGATTCAGATCACAATTTAATAATGACGAAGGGTACATTGAAGTTTTAGAGAATCACATGGAAGAATCAGCGTGGAAGGAAGTGGGATACTGAAGCACTCAGGAAAGAAGAGACGCGTTTGAAGTTCGGTAAAGACTTCGATACTGCGATAAGGAATACCACAGAAGGTAGTTCATTTGAAAAGTGTGGACATCATCAGAAGGAAGGAGCAGTTATAGATGTTGGAAAGACGATCGTAAGTACTAGGAAGGTAACTCTGAAGAAGCCTCTTTACTTTTTTTTTTTTGAGTCATCAGTCTTCTTACTATTGTGATGCGGCTCGCCACTAATTCCTCTCCTGTGTCAACCTCTCTATCTCAGAGTAGCACTTGCAACCTACGTCTTCAATTAGTTGTTCGACGTATTCTGATCTCTGTCTTCCTCTGTAATGTTTGGCCTCTGCAGCTACCTCTAGTACCATGGAAGTCATTTCCTGATATCTTAACAGATTTCCTATCATCCTGTCGCTTCTCGTTGTTAGTGTTTTCCACACATTCCTTTCCACTCCGATTCTCCGCATAATCTCCTCATTCCTTACCTTATCAGTCCACCTAATTTTCAACATTCGTCTGTTGCACCACATCTCAAATGTTTAGAGCCTCTTCTGTCCCAGTTTTCCCACAGTACATGTTTCACAACCATCAAATGCTGTGCTCCAAACGTACATTCTCAGAAATTTCTTGTTCAGAAGGCCTATATTTGATATTAGTAGACTTCTCTCGGCTAGGAATGCCCTTTTTCCCAGTGCTAACCTTCCTTGCATACTCTGATATTGGTTATTTTGCTGCCTAGGTAGTAGGATTCCTCAACTTCATCTACTTCCTGACCATCGAGCCTGATGTTAAGTTTCTCACTGTTCTCATTTCTGCTACTTCTCATTACTTTGTTCGATCTACTATCAGTCCATATTCTGTACTCATTAGACTGTTCACCCCATTCAGCAGATCACGTAATTCTTTTTCACTTTCATTCAGGATAGCAATGTCATCAGCGAATCTTATCATTGATATGCTTTCACCTTGAATTTTAATTCCACTCTTGAACCTTTCTTTTATTTCCATCACTGCTTCTTCTTTGTACAGATTGAACAGTAGCAGCGAAAGATTACATCCCCGTTTCTCCCGATAGCTTACTCCTTTTTATCTCAGGGTTTCTAACATCTTGCACCATTTGACATCTTCTCACGCTTTTTGAAGGTCGACAAATCCCACGAAAGCGTCTTGATTTTTTTTGTCTTGCTCCCATTATCAACTGCAACGACAGAATTGCCTCTCTTCTGCCTTTTCCTTTCCTAAAGCCAAACTGATAGTCATCTAACACATCGTCAATTTTCTTTTCCATTGTTCTGTATATTACTCTTGGCAGCAACTTGGATGCATGAGCTGTTAAGTTGATTGTGCGATGACTCTCGCACTTGTCAGCTCTTGCAGTCTCCGGAACTGTGTAGATGATATTTTTCCGAAAGTCAAATGGTATGTCCCCGCACTCATACATTCTTCACACCAACGTGAAAAGTCGTTTTGTTGCCACTTCCCCCAATGATTTTACAATTTGTGATGGTATGTTACCTGTCCTTTCTGCCTTATTTGAGCTTATGTCCCCCAAAGCTCACATAAATGCTGATTCTAATACTGGATTCCATATCTCTCCTGTTTCTTCCTCTATCACATCACAAAAATCTTCCCCCTCGTATGGGCCCTCAGTTTACTCTTTCCACCTATCCGCTCTCTCCTGTGCCTTTAATTATGGAATTTCCATTGCACTCCTAATGTTACCACCTTTGCTTTTAATTTCACCGAAGATTGTTTTGACTGTCGTATATGCTGATCATTCCTTCCGACAACCATTTCTTTTTCAGTTTCTGCACATTTTCATGCAGCTATTGTTGTATCATGTTTACTTGTCAAATATGGGACACCTAGGAAACATACTTTCTCGGATCGCTAGACAACAATTCAAGAAAATCGTATTCATGAATTTTATTACAAAAGGAAATGATTACAATACTTTGTGTTAAACAGATGTGTCGCAATGCAACATAGTAGAAACGAAATGACTAGTCTTGATGCCGTTCTTGAACTCGCTGCTGTAGAGCTCGTACAACTGGGCTGTGGCCAGTTGGTGCGGCACTTATGTTCTCTTCGCATAGAGGGCGCTACCGTCGCGTTGTTGTCCTGGAGAGGGGTCGGTCGGTGTGAAATTGGCTGATGTCTTCTTCACAGCCCTCTCGGCTCTCTTGTTTTGGACTGGCGTTGCGGCGCTTGACTTAAATGCAGCAACAGCCATGTCGCCTTAGCTTCCCTGCACTTCCTATTTATTTCATTCCTCATCGGTATGTATTTCTGTATCCCTTTATTTTTGTTAATTGAAAATAATGGTTCAAATGGCTCTGAGCACTATGGAACTTAACTTCTAAGGTCATCAGTCCCCTAGAACTTAGAACTACTTAAACCTAACTAACCTAAGGACATCACACACATCCATGCCCGAGGCAGGATTCGAACCTGCGACCGTAGCGGCCGCGCGGTTCCAGACTGTAGCGCCTTTAACCGCTTGGCCACCACGGCCGGCAATTGAAAATAATAAATAAATAAGTCTTTATTATGATAGAAAATAATTACAATAATGATAATCTGTACAGGAATGCTTAAGATGTAGAGTTTTTTTACGCCATGCATATAGTATGAAGTAAACTTCTTTTTGTAATACACACTACCGAGAAGCCAACACAAAAAAAAAAAAATTCAGGAGGGTTTCAAAGTGTCACGGATGATCTTCTAAATATCATTCATGACAATTTGAAATCCTCCTGAGTTTTGTTTTGTATTGGCTTCTCGACCGTGTGTATTACGAAAAGAAATTTAATTCATTCTATATGCATGACGTAAAGAAACTACGTCTTAAGCATTCCCACACAGATTATCATTATTGTAATTATTTTCTATCATAATAGAGACTTATTTATTATTTTCAATTAACAAAACCATATTTCAATACATTGGTAAACCTTGGCGAAGAGCATTGATCATGTACTTCTGTCAACAGCTTGATTGTATTGTTTCTCAAGTGGAGTTTGACATGATAATCATTCAACAGGTCTAGTTCCGAAAACCTTCTCACAAAGTTCTTCCAAGATCAAAAGCTGTATATGTTCCACAGCTTCACCTGTGCCATCGAGCCCTTTGGAAGCACAAGATGAACAAGTTCCTTGTCCTCAGGTACCATGCTCTAAACGGTTCTTTCACATTGACCACCGCAAGAATCTAACAATAACACGGATTTTTCTGCCTCATTGGGAAAGGAAACTTCTTTCAAATATATTTTACCCTGCTCAGACGTTCCTTTATTTCGATGCTGTCACAAGGACCCTTGGAGCTTCAAAAGAGACTCCCGAATTTTCCAAACTCACCACTACTTTCTTTTAAAATTATGAGAAGGCAGGTAATCAGTGCGAAAAGGAATTGTTGTTCTGAGCGTCGTACCCGAGAACAAGAACCACCTGATGATCTCAAAGAGCTCGATGGCACACTTACAGCCATGGACAGTGTACGGCTTTCGATGTTGAAAGAAGTTTGTGAGAAGATTTTCAGATTTACTTCTGTTCAATGATTATGACGTCAATCTCCACTTGAGTAACAATACAATCAAGCTGCAGACACTAGCACATAATCTGCTCTCTTCGCCAAGGCTTACCAGTGCGCTGAAATATGCCAGGTACAGTTCAGGGTACTTAGAGATCACCCGTGACGCCGACCTTTGTGGCCGAGCGGTTCTAGGCGCTTCAGTTCGGAACCGCGCTGCTGCTACGGTCGCAGGTTCGAATCCTGCCTCGGGCATGGATGTGTGTGATGTCTTTCGGTTAGTTACGTTTAAGTAGTTCTAAGTTTATGGGACTGATGACCTTAGATATTAAGTCCCATAGTACTTAGAGCCATTTGAACCATCACTTGTGACAATCTGAAATCCTGCTGAATTTTGTTTTATATTGGCGTCTCTTCGTGTATAGTATGCGAAGAAATTTCGTTCATTTTATGTGCATGGTGTAAAAAAACGCAATGTTTTAAGCACTTCCTTACAGATTATTATTATAATTACTTTCTCTCGTAATACTGAGTTAATTATTATTCTCAATTAACAAAGTACACGTATGTGGAACAGTAAACTAAAAAACAAGAACAAAAGACCATGACCATGATACCAGTAACATAAACAATTAGAACGGCAGTAAATGCTTAAATAAATATAATTGAAAACACTCAGACGGCACACTGTGTACAGTTTACTTTTCAGAAATGGTATTTCAGAAAGCAGCTTTACTGCACAGGGGTGTATGAGGAAAGCTTCTCTAATTTATGTTGTAACAAAAGTTTTCAGTTTTCAAAATTAATTACTGGTGGTGGGGTGATTTGAAAATTTACAAATTATTTCAGAACGTGATTACAAAGTATGAATTTTATCCATAGTGGATGCTTTCGAACTCCGTGACTGTTTCTTGATAGGGTGTAGAAAAATATCCGCTACCAGTCACAATAAAAGGTAATTTACTTGTCACACGACCGGTTTCGGGCTTGCACCCATCCTCAGGTGTTTATACATTTATGTCCATGTTTATACTGTTGGAGATCACTGTATAAATACAAAAAATATTTGCTGGTGACTACACAGATACAAGTGGGACAGTTGTAATTGGCAAGGCAGCATTTGAGGAAAATATATCTGTACCTACATAAAGATGAAGCACCATTATTACAGTTACGCTGTGGTGACAGATCTGCCACATAGTTACACATTTATTATCACTTTCACATCCATATTTCAGTTTTATCAAATATAGGTTCATATTTCACTATTACGATGTGCACTCGTGAAATACACTATGTTTACATGCAAACATGTGGCCTGTGATCCAAGAGCTTAGAGATGTAAAGATGTTGCTCGTGCAGAAACATGTAGCTTATGGGCAAAGAACTTAGCCACAGGAAGTGCAAGGTTGTTGCATATATAGAAACTTAAAAAGCTGTTACAGACTGCGAAGTTTTTTGATACACATTATGAAATTTTTTGATTCACATTTTTGTCGGAGAACTTAGATCTAGGAAGTACAATGATGTTATATATATGAAATTACTGAAAGCTATTACAAATTAAAAAGTGACAGCTAGACTTTTTTGAGCCCCTCTGTTGTCAGAGAACTTAGATCTAGGAGGTAAAATAATGTTATACACATGAAATTTTGAAAGCTATTACACATTATACAATGACAGTTACAGCTTATATTTACAATATGACTATTACCAATTACGATAATGACACTTGGACTGTTGTATGACTGCTACATTGAATTTCCATAGACTATTACTTTGTTATTATATCAGAGGATAATTAGTTTATGGTTTTGAAAATTTCACGAAATATGTGAAGATAGGATTTGTTTGCAAGCTCCACTTGTTCGTTGAGAATAAGGTCTGGCGAGTTAGAGCTGTGGATTACAAAGTTTTCAAGAACTTTAATTACATATCAACTTTTATGTGAGAAACAATGGTTTCGAAGATATTTCCTCAAAACCTAACATATCAAAATACTTTTAGGGATTTGATTTTACCCCTTAAAAGGGGAACAAAAAAAAATACAATACGTATTGCATAATTTTGTCCCTGATACACGTCTGCCAAATTTCATCAAGATCGTTGATTGATACTAGGGAATGTTCTCTTGTAAATGGACTACGCCTGTTGGTATAGTCTAAAGGTCTTGCGTCCACACTTTAAGACCTGACATGCTGCCGAGATGAAAATAAGCATTACCGATTTGATCCTGCCACAAGTAGTTGCAGGTACTAAACTAAACTAAAAACATACTACTCCTAATGTCTGTAATTATTAGTCTGCAAATGTAGTAAACAATGATGAAACGATGTTCAGGAGTGCACTGTCTTCAGCCACTGACAAAAATATCTGCTCTTATACACCTAACACCCTGTATTTTTTGTGGTATTACACTTCCACGCCTGGAAACACTGAATAATGATGTGTAGATGAACTAACAACTAAATGTTTATAATACGTGTGCTGCACCGACATCGAACAGGCGAGCTCAGGCTGTTGCTACTGCTGCAGTATTCACAGCTGGACGGTCAGTTTGCGTGGTCTGCGGTTACTTGTGCTGACGGGGCGCCACCTGCGGGGAAAACGCAAACACCAATCAATCAGGGTCAACAGCCGCGCTCCTGGTGGTTGCATCTGGCGCAACCACCATCCTCATTAACACCTAGTTCACTTGTGGCAAATGCAGAACAATATTGTGGTTGAAGCTAAATGACGTTAATAATCGCAGTCTGCGTAACTACGTCCCAAGCAAAGTAATACAAGACGACAAACGCACACTGTGCCACTCGGAAAATGTTACTCGTTACAAAAGAGACTGCAGGGAAACCAATGAAGAAAATCTGCAATTATAAATAAATTAGCCTCTGGCTGCAGTGATGGTTTTTAATTTCTCTATTCTATAATCGATTTCGGGACTGCCAGCCACATCTTCAGATGCACCTTGTGTATGTCGTTCTTTCCTAAGAAACGTCAGGCGCATTTTCTCTGGCGGTTCAATTTCGTTTTTGCGTTGCGTAGTTGAAGTCATTCCAAACAAATAGTGCTCGTCAAGCCTTTCATGAGACACCCACTGTCGACGGAAAGCGTCTGTTTATTTCCTGTTGCAAACAAAATTATTTTTCCAGAAAGAAATTTTCACTTGCAGCGGAGTGTGCGCTGATTTTGAAACATCCTGGCAGATTAAAACTGTGTGCCTGACCGAGACTCGAATTCGGAACTCGGGAGGCGAGTTACTGGCGGAAGTAAAATTTTGAGGACGGGTCGTGAGTCGTACTTGGGTAGCTCAGTTGGTAGAGCACTTGCCCGCGAAAGGCAAAGGTCCCGAGATCGAGTCTCGTTTCGGCACACAGTTTTAATCCACCAGGAAGTTTCAAAATTGTTTTTAAAGCGAAATTTTACGTGCCCGTTCGATAGTCTAGTCCGATATTTAGTATTGTCGATATGTATTAACTGGAGCTACAAAACGCGAAGAATCATCAGAAATACGACAGCGACAGCACTGGCCTAGGCCGTGCTGACTGCTACTGCCAAGCATGCAGAGCTACTCAATCGCTGCTGGATTACTGTTTATTCTTCTTGCTTTATTGTCCATGTTAATACACGTAGATAAATTTAACAGCGGAATAGATTAAACTAGGAGCGCTGTGTCGAATGGTCATGTAAAAATCCGATTTAAAAAATAATTTTGTTTGTAATGAGAAAGGAACTGGCACTTTCTGTTGTCGCTGGGCGTCGCCATGAAAAACGTAATGACCAGTAATTGCTTTGCAATGCAAAAAAGAAATTGCAAATATCTGCAGAAATACAAGACAAAATGTGACTAACGACCCTGAAAGACACCCGGTATATACAGGGTGGACCATTCATAAGTGAACGGGCCAAATATCTCACGAAATAAGCATCAAACGAAAAAACTACAAAGAACGAAACTTGTCTAGCTTGAAGGGGGAAACCAGATGGCGCTATGGTTGGCCCGCTAGATGGCGCTGACATAGGTCAAACGAATATCAACTGCGTTTTTTTAAAAATAGGAACCCCCATTTTTATTACATATTCGTGTAGTACGTAAAGAAATATGAATGTTTCAGTTGGACCACTTTTTTCGCTTTGTGATAGATGGCGCTGTAATAGTCACAAATCTATAAGTACGTGGTATCACGTAATATTCCGACAGTGCAGACGGTTTTTTCTTCGTGATGCATTACCCGTGTTAAAATGGACCGTTTACCAATTGCGGAAAAGGTCGATATCGTGTTCATGTATGGCTATTGTGATCAAAATTCCCAACGGGCTTGTGCTATGTATGCTGCTCGGTATCCTGGACGACATCATCCAAGTGTCCTGACCGTTCGCCGTGTAGTTACGTTATTTAAGGAAACAGGACGTGTTCAGCCATATGTGAAACGTCAACCACGACCTGCAGCAAATGATGATGCCCAAGTAGATGTTTTAGTTGCTGTCGCGGCTAATTCGCACATCAGTAGCAGACAAATTGCGCGAGAATCGGGAATCTCAAAAACGTCGGTGATGAGAATGCTACATCAACATTGATTGCACCAGTACCATATTTCTATGCGCCAGGAATTGCATGGCGACGACTTTGAACGTCGTGTACAGTTCTGCTACTGGGCGCAAGAGAAATTACGGGACGATGACAGATTTTTGGCACGCGTTCTATTTAGCGACGAAGTGTCATTCACCAACAGCGGTAACGTAAACCTGCATAATATGCACTGTTGGGCAAGGGATAATGCACGATGGCTGTGACAAGTGGAACATCAGCGACCTTGGCGGGTTAATGTATGGTGCGGCATTATGGGAGGAAGGGTAATTGGCCCCCATTTTATCGATGACAACCTAAATGGTGCAATGTATGCTGATTTCTATACGTAATGTTCTACCGATGTTACTACAAGATGTTTCACTGCATGATACAATGGCGATGTACTTCCAACATGATGGATGTCCGGCACATAGCTCGCGTGCCGTTAAAGCGGTATTGAATAGCGTATTTTAGGACAGGTAGATTGGCTTTAGAAGCATCATACCATGGCCCGCACGTTCACCGGATCTGACGTCCCCGAATTTCTTTCTGTGGGGAAAGTTGAAGGATATTTGCTATCGTGATCCACCGACAACGACTGACAGCATGCGTCAGCGCATTGTCGATGCATGTGCGAACATTACGGAAGGTGAACTACTCGCTGTTGAGAGGAATGTCGTTACACGTATTGCCAAATGGATTGAGGTTGACGTACATCATTTTGAGCATTTATTGCATTAATGTGGTATTTACAGGTAATCACGCTGTAACAGCATGCGTTCTTAGAAATGATAGGTTCACAAAGGTACTTGTATCACATTGGAACAACCGAAATAAAATGTTCAAACGTACCTACGTTCTGTATTTAACTTAAAAAACCTACCTTTTACCAACTGCTCGTCTACACGAATATGTAATAAAATGGCGGTTCCCATTAAAAAAAAAAACTCAGTTGATATCCGTTTGACCTTTGGCAGCGCCATCTGGCTGGCCAACCATAGCGCCATCTGGTTTCCCCCTTCAAGCTAGACATGTTTCGTTCTTTGTAGTTTTTTCGTTTGACGCTTGACGCTTATTTCGTGAGATATTTGGCCCGGTCACGATCAATGGACCACTCTGTATACATCTAATCGATGTTAGGTATAATTTTTTCGGGATCATAGCTTGCCGAATCACCGATTAGAAGCCGTCTGCTGCCGACTACTGAGGTATGTTATTAGGTCAGAAGGCGGACCGTAACAAACCACTGCTGGAAAGAAAACTTCCGGTTCCATGTACTTTTACTGCTGTCAGTTTTTTTCCAGCATTCCAAGCTTTTTTAAACCTCTCTTCGACAGTCGTCAGCCAAGTTGCAGATCTCTGTTTTGCCCTGTTCAAGTTGCAGCGATGACGGGAGGTACCGTCACAACGCCACTGACGTGTCAATAGGATGTGACTAAACTCTGTTTCAAAAGCAGTAATTAAGTGTCATCGTGGACTTAGATGATACTTTACTCGTGCAGCACGAAGGACGTGTCCCGCAGCAGCCTCCTCAATCACCCTCTCTCCTTAAAACAATAAACCTTCGCAGTGCTTTCTCGCATCTTACGCCGCCATGCGAAAAGTACATCAGTTCAATATCAGTTTGATGAAAGCCAGAACACATAATAGTGACTAGTAGTAAGTGCCATAAAATTTCGAAACTACCTTGTAATTCACTACGAAACAAACATGAGGTTTCCTTCCCACTTCAGTTCTCTGGCACAAACCTTGATACTCTTTTGGTACTACGTACGCTCAGCATTGCGTAAGTAGTTTCCGTGAAGGACAGAATTATGTCGCGATAGAAATGAACCGTGGACTTTGCTGTCGATGAGGTGGCTTGCGTGCTTCAGCGATACAGATAAGCTCTATCGTAGGTCGACCACAACTGAGGTGTATCTGTTGCGAGGCCAGACAAACGTGTGGATTCTGAAGAGGGGCGGCAGCCTCTTCAGTAGTTGCAGCGGCAGCAGTTCGGATGACTGACTGATTTGGCCTCGCAATACCAGCCGAAACAGCTTTGTTGTGATGGTACCGCGGACGGCTGAAAGGAAGGGGAAACAACAGTCGTAATTGTTACCGAGGGCATCCGGCTCTTCTGGATGCTTAAATGATGGCGTCCTCTTTGGTAAAATATTCCGGAGGTAAAATAGTCCCCTATTCTGATCTCCGGGCGGGGACTACTCAAGAGGACGTAGTTATCAGGAAAAAGAAAACTGGCGTTCTACGGGTCGAAGCATCGAATGTTGGATGCCTTAATCGAGCAGTTAAGTTAGAAAATTTAAAAAGGGAAATGGTTAGCTTGAAGTTAAATGTAGTGGGAATTAGCGAAGTTCAGCGGTAGAAGGAACAGGACTTTTGGTCGGGTGAAAACAGAATTGTAAGTGCAGAGTCACATAGGTGCAATGCAAGAGTGGGTTTAATAATGAATAAACTGGAGCGCGGGTAAGCTACTATGAAGAGCACAGTGAACACGTCATCATTGCCAAGTTATACACGAAGCTCACACCCACCAGAGCAGTCCAGGTTTATATACCAACTACCTCAGCAGATGATGAAGAGACTGAAGAAATGTATGATAAAAGAAATTATTCAGATAGTTAAGGGAGACGAAAATTTAATTGTCATGGTGGACTGGAATTTGATAGCAGAAAAATGAATAGAAGAGAAAATAGTAGGTGAATATGGACTGGGAGGAAAGGAATGAAAGAGGAAGATGCTTGGTAGAAATTTGCGCAGTGCATGATTTAATTATCGCTAATACTTTAAGAATCGTGTAAGAAGGCTGTATACGTGGAAGAGACCTGGAGACACTGGAAGGTTTCAGATTAATTATATAACGGTAAGACAGATTTTGGAACAAGGTTTTAAACTGTAAGACATTTTCAGGGGCAGATGTGGACACTAATCAAAATTTGTTGGTTATGAGCTGTAGATTAAAACTGAAGAAATTGGAAGGAAGTAGGAAATTAGGGATATGGAACCTCTAAAAGTTGAAATAACCAGAGGCTGTTGAGAGTTTTAGAAGGAGCATTAGGCAACAGCTAACTAGAACAGGGGATAGGAACACAGTAGAAAATGAATGGTTAGCTTTACAAGATGAAACTCTGAAGGCAGCAGAGGATAAAATTGGTAAAAAGACAAGACTTAGTAGAAACCCTTCAATAGCATAAGAGATATTGAATTTAACTGAGGAAAGGAGAAAATATAAAAATGCAGCTGGCCGGTGTGGCCGAGCGGTTCTAGGCGCTACAGTCTGGAACCGCGCGACCGCTACGGTCGCAGGTTCGAATCCTCCCTCGGGCATGGATGTGTGTGATGTCCTTAGGTTAGTTAGGTTTAAGTAGTTATATGTTCTAGGATACTGATGACCTCAGCAGTTAAGTCCCATAGTGCTCAGAGCCATTTATAAAAATGCAGCAAATGAAGCACACGAAAGGTAATACAAACTTCTGAAAAATGAAGCTGACGGGAAGTGCTAAATGGCTAAGAAGGAATGGCTGGAGGACAAATGTAAGGATTTAGAACCATATTTCACTAGAAGAAAGTTAGATACCGCATACAGGAAAATTATAGATACTTTTCGAGAAAGGAGAAGTGGCCGCAGGAATTAAAGAGTTCAAATGAAAAACCAGTACTAAGCAAGGAAGGTAACCCTGAAATTTGGAAGGAATAAATAGAGAGGCTGTACAAGGAAGATGAAGGCAGTGTTATAGAATTGGAAGAGGACGTAGATGAACGTGAGATGGGAGATATGGTACTGCGAGAAGAATTTGACGGAGCTCTGAGCGACTTAAATAGAAACAAGACACCTGGAGTAGATGACTTGCCGTCAGAACTACCGGTAACCGTGACAAAGCTCTTCCACTTGGTGTTCAAGCTGTATGAGACAGGCGAAATACCCCCAGATTTAATGAGTAATGAATTAATTCCAGTTCCAAAGAAAGCAGTTGTTGACAGATGTGAAAATTACCGAGCTGTCAGTATAATAAGTCATTCTTACAAAAGACTCTCCTGAATTTTTTACGGAGGAATGGAAAAACTGGTAGAAGCCGACCACTGGGAAGATCAGTTTGGTTTTCGGAGAAGTGTAGGAACACTGACCATACGTCTTACTTTAGAAGGTAGGATAAGGAAATACATCTACGTTTATAGTATTTGTAGGCTCAGACAAAGCTTTTAACAACGTTGACTGGATTACTCTCTTTGTAATTCTGTTCGTTGCGGGGGTAATATACAGGGAGCGATAGGCTGTACAAAAACGTGTATAGGAACTAGACGGCAGTTATAAGTGTCGAGTGACATGAAAGGGAAGTAGTGGTTGAAAAGGGAGTGAGACAGGGTTGTAGCCTATCCCCGGTGTTATTCAGTCTGTACATTTAGCAAGTACAACTTAAAGTTCAGTGTGAAGAAATAAAAATCTTGCGGTTTAGCGATGCCACTGTATTTCTGTCAGACACAACAAGAAACTCGGAAGAGCAGCTGAACGGAATAGACAGTGTCTTCAAAGGAAATAAGATGAACGTCAACAAAAGCAATACAGGGATGAATGAATGTAGTCGAATTACACTGAAGGAACTGGTGTAGGCATGCATATTCAAATACAGTGTTACATATGTAAACAGGTAATACGGCGCTGCGGTCGGCAACGCCTATATAAGACAACAAGTGTACGGCGCAATTGTTAGACAGGTTACTGCTGCTGCAGTGGTAGGTTATCAAGATTTGAGTTGGAACGTGGTGCTACAGTCAGCGCACAAGCGATGGGACACAGCATCTCCGAGATAGCGATGAAATGGAGATTTTCATGTACGACCATTTCACGAGTGTACCGTGAATATCAGGAATCCGGTAAAACATCAAATCTCCGACACCGCTGCAGCTGGATAAGATCCTGCAAGAACGGGACCAATGACGACTGAAGAGAATCGTTCGACGTGACAGAAGTGCAACCCTTCCGCAAATTGCTGCAGATTTCAATGCTGTGCCATCAACAAGAGTCAGCGTACGAACCATTCGACGAAGCATCATCGATATAGGCTTTAGGAGCCGAAGGCCCACTCGCGCACCCTTGATGACTGCATGACACAAAGCTTTACGCCTCGCCTGGGCCCGAGAACACCGATATTGGACTGTTGATGACTGGAAACATGTTGCCTGATCGGACGGACGAGTCTCGTTTCAAATTGTATCGAATGAGTGGACGTGTACGGGTATGGAGGCAACCTCATGGATTCATGGACTCTGCATGTCATCAGGAGACTATTCAAGCTGGTGGAGGATCTGTAATGGCGTGGGGAGTGTGCAGTTGGAATGATATAGGATCGCTGGACGTCTAGATGCGACTCTAATGGGTGACACGAACGTAAGCATCCTGTCTGATTACTTGCATCCATTCGTGTCCATTGTAGATTCCAACGGACTTCGACATTCTAGCAGGACCATGCGACACCCCAGATGTCCAGAACAGCTACAGAGTGGCTCCAGGAACACTCTGCTGAGTTTAAACACCTCCGCTGGAAACCTGGCTCCCCAGACATGAACATGACTGAGCATACTGGGATGCCTTGTAACGTGCTATTCAGAAGAGATCTCCACCCCCTCGTACTCTTACGGATTTATGAACAACCCTGCAGGATTCATGGTGTCAGTTCCCTCCAAAACTACTTCAGACCTTAGTCGAGTCAGTGCCACGTCCTGTTGCGGCACTTCTGAGTGCTCGCGGGGGCCCTACACGATATTAGACAGGCGTGCCAGTTTCTTTTGCTCTTCAGTGTAAAAAAATAAAATAAAATAAAATAAATTCTGAAGAAGAGAAATTTGTTAACATCGAATGCAAATTTCAGTGTTAAGAAGTCTTTTCTGAATTTGACTATAGTGTAGCCTTGCCTGGAAGTGAAACATGGACAGTAAACAGTTTAGACGAGAGAAGAAGAGAAGCTCTTGAAATGTGGTGCTACGGAAGAATGCTGAAGATTAGACTGGAAGATCACGTAACTAATGAGGAGGTAGTGAACAGTACCGGGGAGACAAGAAATTTGTGGCACAACTTGACTAAAAGAAGAGGCCGGTTGATATGACACATTCCGAGACATGAAGAGATCACCAATTTAGTACTGGAAGGAAGTGTGGGACTTAAAAATTGTACAGGGAGACTAAGAGATGTGAAGACAGTAGCAAATTCAGAAGTATACAAGTTGCAGCAGTTATTCGGAGATGATGAGGCGTGGACAGGATAAAGCAGCATGGACAGCTGAATCAAACCAGTCTTTGGACTGAAGACCACACAGCAACAGAGATATCTACCATTATTCGGTTATTTTTTCAGAAATGTCTTTTTAGCCAACAAAATTGTCATTATTGCATTGCATTACCACTTTAGGTTGTCACAGAAACTTTGTTCAGTTCTGCCAGTTCCAGTATATCAATAGTTCATGTGTTATTCAAATACATGAATACTCAAAACAGAAATCAAAGTTGTTAATATACTGTAATGGCAGTGATATAATGGCGAGATGGTTGCTATGACAATTATGGCAATCGAATTTTATTAATGTAAGAAGTGGAATGGTTGGAAGCAAAGGAGTGAAACTTTATGAGGAGTAATATTAGGACAATGAACTGTAAAGGATGAGCCAGACAGTTGGAGAATTTACTTTATTATATGAGCTTTCAAACGGGAAAGTCATTTTCCCAATACGGCCAACACACGGCCGGCAGTGTTAGCTGCCTGTAAATTCTTTCGTCCCACGGTCTAGTAACAGGAAGTCAGCACCGAGGAAGGGTACCTTGGCCACGCGCCTCTCTCATGTGCTTACGAGTTAACGCTGCACCAGGCGTCGCGTAGCATGCAAAGCTTTGGAAAGTTCCATGCCGCCCACACGGTTTGCTCGGGCCTGACCAATCAGGGTGGAGGAAGCCGCCTGGTGCGTCGAATATACCCGGCCGCCCGTCGCCGGGCCCGCGCTCTTGTATTCTTGCTCACCCGCGAGACGGATGCGCGCCCTGTAGCATTGAACATATCCCGCTTCTCCCGGTGCTGCGGCACTGTGGACTTATTTTTGGCAGACAACAACTTTCGGTAGCTTCGCGAACAATGTTTCGCCAAACTCTAAGCTCTAGCTCACCCTCACCTCCCTAGGCCTATGTAGCCCCTTTCAACATGCTTTCGCCAATAAATGTCCTATCTCTAAAAATAATCCTAATCATTCCATAACGCCCACCGCCTGCCCATACGCCCATCCTGTACAGCACAAGACGTGGTGTCAGGTGGAAATCAGAATTTTGGCCAGCGCTCCGTGTGAAGTCGGTTACAACTGCTGAGGAAACAGCGGTGCTGTAAAGGCTGCACGAGCAAAATATCGTGGGGAACAGACGACGGCATACGGCAAGAATGTTCGAAGACCGTCTACAGGGTTCTGGAAGAAACTTTAGAGAAATCTTCCTCTCTATGGGAGGAAATCCCACAAAAGCCCAGGAAAAAGCAGTATACAATCGGCCAGTGCAGGGAGCCAGGGCAGTGATTACCAGGAGGCAGCTAAGAATAGTCTAAGAACTGGGTCGTTGGAAGCAGTCACTATGTAGAGAAACACTGATGCTCAGGCAGTAAAAACTACACATTTGAGGGAGGACAATTAACTGATTTTCCAGATAAGTACCCAGCAGTACCAGTACCAGCATTCTCTTCAGTTCCCTGCCTGTTAGAAAAGCATAAGCGCTCCAGAGTTTGCCTCTAGTGCTAACAACGAGTACTACTTCATATTTTCGGTGCGTCAGTCTTTATAGAATAGATGAAGGAACAAGCACTGTCTCACACTTGTCTTCCATTATGGGTAAAGTACACTCATGCTCATAAATTAAGGATAATGCTGATGCATGGCGAAACAACGCTCTGGTGGGCGGTTTGCGGGTATAAATCACCTCGGGGTGTGACCATGCGGTGCATTTGACCAGCGGTCGCCGCACGGTGGCGCTGGCAGCAGTCCACATACGCAGAGGTGTGTTGGTGCATGTCAGAGTACGGTGCAACGAGTAAGTGTGCAGACGTTTCCAGACATGCTAATGGTGACTGTGCGTTGAAAATCGCTCAATGAACACATATTGATAACTTTATGAGGGACAGAATACTAGGGCGACCGGAGGCTGGTCAAACACAGCAGGTCGTAGCACGGGCCCTCTGTATACCATAGACTGTGATCTCAAGATTATGGCAACGATTCCAGCAGACAGGAAACGTCTCCAGGCGGTACAGTACGGGACGTCCACAGTGTAGAACACCACAAGAAGACCGATATCTCACCATCAGTGCCCGCACACGGCTACGGAATACTGCAGGTAGCCTTGCTCGGAACCGTACCGCAGCCACTGGAACAGTTGTCTCCAGACACACAGGCTACAGACGACTGAACAGACATGGTTTATTCGCCCAGAGACCTGCAAGGTGCATTCCACTGACGCCTGGTCACAGGAGATCTCGTAAAGCCTGGTGTCAAGAACACAGTACATGGTCATTCGAACATTGGTCCCAGGTTAGGTTCACGGACGATTCCAGGTATAGTCTGAATAGTGATTCTCGCCGGGGTTTTCATCTGGCGTGAACCAGGAACCAGATACCAACCCATTAATATCCTTGAAAGGGACCTGAATGGAGGTCGTGGTTTGATGGTGTCGGGTGGGATTACGATTGCTGCACGGACACACCTGTATGTCTTTGACAGAGGAACTGTAACAGGTGGGGTGTATCGGGACGTCATTTTGCACCAGTATGTCCGCCTTTTCAGGGGTGCAATGGGTCCCACCTTCCTCCTGATGGATGAAAACACACGGTCCCACAGAGCTGCCATCGTGGGGGTGAACCTTGAAACAGAAAATATCAGACGAATGGAATGGCCTGCCCGTTCTCCAGACGTAAATCCCATCGAGCACGTCTGGGATGCTCTCGGTCGGCGTATCGCTGCACGTCTTCCTGAGCTCCGACAGGCACTGGTGCAAGAATGGGAGGCTATACCCCAGCAACTGCTCGACCACCTGATCCAGAGTATGCCAACCCGTTGTGCGGCCTGTGTACGTGTGCATGGGGATCATATCCCATACTGATGTCGGCGTACATGTGCAGGAAACAGTGGCGTTTTGTAGCACATGTGTTTCGGGACGGTTTTCTCAACTTATCACCAATACCGTGAACTTACAGGTCTGTGTCGTGTGTGTTCCCTATGTGCCTGAGCTATTAGCGCCAGTTTTGTGTAGTGCCACGTTGTGTGGCACCACATTCTGCAATTATCCATAATTTACGAGCAATTTGACTGGTTTTTGTTGGAACGAGTTTCAAGCAGCGCGATCGTCTTTTATAGCGAAAGGTTGTCAGGAATTGGGAACTGCTTGAAAGGACTAACAAATAGAGTGGTAAGGTGCATTCATTGATTTGTAAAGATATAGAGTCACTGTAATACACCTCTCCGAAAAAGGTTGAACTTCTGGGAAATAAATTACTCTTTCACTGGATCCTTATTCACTTCCTACGAAGCCAACAACTTCTCTCCGTTCAAAAATCACCTGTGCTAAGCATCCCAGGAGATTGTCTTCTCTTTCTCTCTCTCTTTGTTAAAGGTTAACTTTAGCTCACATTGTCATCAACAACGCGACTGCGCCACGCAGATAATACCTTCACCCAAGCTGGTGGTAGGATCATTGCCGGTAAGTGACACGACTGAAACCGATAATACAGTTGGACCTCCGTGCAATGGACGAAACACGGAATTGACACTTGATAATCCCTGAGTGTAGTGTACTCAACATCAACCTTGAACTTAAATCGAGGATTTTTAACGAGTGGAAAGCAGTGTAGGAACAAAGCTGCGGAAGTGGGTGGTTTACGGAATAATATGCGACATCTAGCGCTCATCATAAACACTCTAGCCAACTTGTCCGTGCGACTCTAGCTCAGAAGTTGATTTTAAGCACGTATTCTTTTTGGATGAGCGGTATCACTAGGAACAAATCATTTTGGCACGAAACTGAGTTGCAAGCATCTATTTCCCTCGCATCAGAAAATAAAGTAACTTACGGAATGAAACTTTCTACCGGAACTAGAATCTCAAACGTTCAGTCCCGAAACTTGTATCTAGCGGGTATTGCCGGAATGTGGGAGACAAGACAGGTACTGACAGAAATAAAGCTATGAGGGCGGGTTGTTAATCACGTCTGAATAGTTCATTTCGTAAGGAAATGGACAGCGAAATGCGGACTTTTCGGATACAGGTTTCAGATAGGCAGACAATTTTTATCTGCCAGTAAGTTTCAAACCAGCGCACACTTCACCGTAGAGTGAAAAATTCTTACTGTAATATCTAAGAGACTTAAGCCTTCACTGACGTTGATAAAGAGAAATGTTATGACCTCTGCCCACAGAAAGGTTAAATGTCACCTGGCGGCATTGTAAGCACGCGACGCGGTGAGGAAAGTACACAAACGGAGCAGAGAAGAAATGAAATCATTCTAATAATGATACTAGCTGCAGATGGGATAATCGAGTGACGTAGGTTACTTTGACAAAGGACAAAGTACTACTATAGGCGTACAGATATTAACGCAGCACCTTTTTTTCTGAAAGCAGAATAGTTTTATTCAGGATTCCAGTGCATCATATGACTCTTCACTCTTTTGGCTATATCATCTCCGTCTGATGCGACGGCCTTTTTCCCCCTTACCGGGAGGGCCTGTATGTGCGCGTGCTACCACTCTTTTGGTCGACGGCGGAGCCAACATCCTGCTGCCACCTCCCCATCATGCACGTACTACTTCCTGCGGAGTGTACCAAAGAGATGAAAGTCGGGGGGTGCGAGATCCGGAGAGTGGATGAGGAAGAACAGTCCAATGACATTTTGTGAGCCCTTCTAGATTGCGCAGACTTGTGTGAGGCAGCAATTGAGAGATTTATACCAAATAAATTAACAAACGACGGAGCTGATCCTCCTTGGTACACAAAACGGGTTATAACACTGTTCCAGAAACAACGAAACAAACATGCCAAATTTAAACAAACGCAAGATCCCGAAGATTGGCGATCTTTTGCAGAAGCTCGAAATTTAGCGCAGTCTTCAATGCGAGATGCTTATAACAGTTTCCACAACGAAATGTTGTTTCGAAACCTGGCAGAAAATCCAAAGAGATTCTGGTCGTATGTGAAGTACGTTAGTGACAAGAAACAATCAATGTCTTCTCTGCGTGATAGCAATGGAGACACTATCGAAGTCAGTGCTGTCAAAGCAGAGTTACTAAACACAGCCTTCCGAAATGCCTTCACAAAAGAAGACGAAGAAAATATTGCAGAATTTGAATAGAGAACAGCTGCCAACATGAGTAACGTAGAAGTAAATACCCTCGGAGTAGTGAAGCAACTTAAATCACTTAATAAAAGAAAGTCTTCTGGTCCAGACTCTATACCACTTAGGTTCCCTTCGGAGTATGCTGGTGCATTAGCTCCATACTTAACAATAATATACAATCATTCGCTCGACGAAAGATCCGGACCCAAAGACTGGAAAATTGCACAGGTCACACCAATATTCAAGAAAGGTAGTAGGAGTAATCCACTAAATTACAGCTCCATATCGTTAACGTCGATAAGCAGCAGGATTTTGGAACATATATTGTGTTCAAACATTATGAATTACCTCGAAGACAACTGTCTATTGACACACAGTCACCACAGGTTTAGAAAACATCGTTCCTGTGAAACACAACTAGCTCTTTATTCACACGAAGTGGCGAGTGCTATTGACAAGGGATTTCAGATCGATTCCGTATTTATGGATTTCCGGAAGGCTTTTGACACATTACCACACAAGCGGCTTGTAGTGAAATTGCGTGCTTATGGAATATCGTCTCTGTTATGAGACTGGATTTGTGATTGTCTGTCAGAGAGGTGGTAGTGATTGACGGAAAGTCATCAAGTGAAACAGAAGTGATTTCTGGCGTTCACCGAGGTGGTGTTGTAGGCCCTTTGCTGTTCCTTATCTATATAAACGATTTTGGAGACAATATGAGCAGCCGTCTTAGGTTGTTTCAGGTGACGCTGTCGTTTATCGACTAATAAAGTCATCAGAAGATCAAAACAAACTGCAAAAAGATGGTTCAAATAGCTCTGAGCACTATGGGACTTAACATCTGTGGTCATCAGTCCCCTAGAACTTAGAACTACTTAAACCTAACCAACCTAAGGACATCACACACATCCATGCCCGAGGCAGGACGCGAACCTGCGACGGTAGCAGTCACGCGGTTCCGGACTGAGCGCCTAGAACCGCACGGCCACCGAGGCCGGCACTGCAAAAAGATTTAGAAAAGATATCTGAATGGTGCGAAAAGTGGCAGTTGACCCTAAATAACGAAAAGTGTGGTGTGATCCACATGAGTGCTAAAAGGAATTCATTAAACTTCGGTTACACGATAAATAAAGCTAAAGCCGTATATTCAACTAAATACTTAGGTATTACAACTACTTAGAAAATGTTGTGGGGAAGGCTAACCAAAGACTGCGTTTTATTGGCAGGACACTTGGAAAATGTAACAGATCTACTAAGGAGACTCCCTACACTACGCTTGTCCGTCCTCTTTTAGAATACTGCTGCGCGGAGTGGTATCCTTACCAGATAGGACTGACGAAGTACATCGAAAAAGTTCAAAGAAGGGCAGCACGTTTTGTATTATCGTGAAATATGGGAGAGGATTTCACAGAAATGATACAGGATTTGGACTGGACATAATTAAAAGAAAGGTGTCTTTCGTTGTGATGGAATCTTCTCACGAAATTCCAATCAACAAAATTCTCCTACGAATGCAAAAATACACTCCTGGAAATGGAAAAAAGAACACATTGACACCGGTGTGTCAGACCCACCATACTTGCTCCGGACACTGCGAGAGGGCTGTACAAGCAATGATCACACGCACGGCATAGCGGACACACCAGGAACCGCGGTGTTGGCCGTCGAATGGCGCTAGCTGCGCAGCATTTGTGCACCGCCGCCGTCAGTGTCAGCCAGTTTGCCGTGGCGTACGGAGCTCCATCGCAGTCTTTAACACTGGTAGCATGCCGCGACAGCGTGGACGTGAACCGTATGTGCAGTTGACGGACTTTGAGCGAGGGCGTATAGTGGGCATGCGGGAGGCCGGGTGGACGTACGGCCGAATTGCTCAACACGTGGGGCGTGAGGTCTCCACAGTACATCGATGTTGTCGCCAGTGGTCGGCGGAAGGTGCACGTGCCCGTCGACCTGGGACTGGACCGCAGCGACGCACGGATGCACGACAAGACCGTAGGATCCTACGCATTGCCGTAGGCGACCGCACCGCCACTTCCCAGCAAATTAGGTACACTGTTGCTCCTGGGGTATCGGCGAGGACCATTCGCAACCGTCTCCATGAAGCTGGGCTACGGTCCCGCACACCGTTAGGCCGTCTTCCGCTCACGCCCCAACATCGTGCAGCCCGCCTCCAGTGGTGTCGCGACAGGCGTGAATGGAGGGACGAATGGAGACGTGTCGTCTTCAGCGATGAGAGTCGCTTCTGCCTTGGTGCCAATGATGGTCGTATGCGTGTTTGGCGCCGTGCAGGTGAGCGCCACAATCAGGACTGCATACGACCGAGGCACACAGGGCCAACACCCGGCATCATGGTGTGGGGAGCGATCTCCTACACTGGCCGTACACCACTGGTGATCGTCGAGGGGACACTGAATAGTGCACGGTACATCCAAACCGTCATCGAACCCATCGTTCTACCATTCCTAGACCGGCAAGGGAACTTGCTGTTCCAACAGGACAATGCACGTCCGCATGTATCCCGTGCCACCCAACGTGCTCTAGAAGGTGTAAGTCAACTACCCTGGCCAGCAAGATCTCCGGATCTGTCCCCCATTGAGCATGTTTGGGACTGGATGAAGCGTCGTCTCACGCGGTCTGCACGTCCAGCACGAACCCTGGTCCAACTGAGGCGCCAGGTGGAAATGGCATGGCAAGCCGTTCCACAGGACTACATCCAGCATCTCTACGATCGTCTCCATGGGAGAATAGCAGCCTGCATTGCTGCGAAAGGTGGATATACACTGTACTAGTGCCGACATTGTGCATGCTCTGTTGCCGGTGTCTATGTGCCTGTGGTTCTGTCAGTGTGATCATGTGATGTATCTGACCCCAGGAATGTGTCAATAAAGTTTCCCCTTCCTGGGACAATGAATTCACGGTGTTCTTATTTCAATTTTCAGGAGTGTAGTTTGTTGACACCGACCTACATAAGGAGAAACGATCACCACGATAATATAAGGGAAATCAGAGCTCGTACGGAAAGATATAGGTGTTCATTCTTTCCGTGCGCTGTAAGAGATTGAAATAATAGAGAACTGTGAAGGTGGTTCTATGAACCCTCTGCCAGGCACTTGTGATTTGCAGAGTATCCATGTACATGTAGATATAGATTGCGTTATCATGGAGAAGAAGTTCGTCTGTATTTTTGTGGCGACAGACAGGCAGATGTCGTTTCACAAATTTCCTGAGGGTGGCACAATGTACTTCCGAGTTGATCCTTGCGCCGTGATGGACCTAAAACAGAATGACGCCTCCAGAGTACCAGAAGACCATCGCATGACTTTACCAGAGGAAGTTGCGGCTTTGAACTTTTTCTTCGGAGGAGAGGTGGAATGGGACCACTCCATGCATTGCCCGCGTGTATCTGGGAACGAGCTTCTCCGAAACGTCGAAGCTGCTCGTCTGCTCGCGTGCATCTGTCTGAAGCCATTGAGGACGCTGCATGCGCGAGTAGGCCACAAGCTGTCAGGGGCCCACTCTTCGTCACACAGAGTGGGTTTCAGAAGCTTGTCCGCTCTGTAAAGCAGGATACGCGGCGAGCTGTGACATATTTCACTGCAGAGTAAAATGTTAATGGAGGAACAATAGTTTCGGACCACACTGTTCAGTTCACTGCGTTGAGCAAGGGCTCCGCTACAGAGCATGCATGGGGGCTAAATTAAAATTAAATATGAATGCAAATATTTTTAGTAGCTGTATGTCCGATTACGCAAGTCTCGTAAACGGCTGGCCCTGACAACTAATTGTTACGCTATCTGACTGCATAGAATGACAACAAAGAATGTAAGAAAATTTCTGTTAACACAATTAACTAATTAAGTCCCCAGCAACTATAAAATCTACGAATCCAACAAAGCACAAGTGTAGCTGTTCTGTATGTGGTAGTATGACTCAACGCACATCTGGCACCCTTCTTCTTCAACAAGACAAGAATTTTTAAATATCATTTATACTGACGTGATAAAAGAAAATTAGAAATACTATAATTGTGCAAGAAACCCAGAATTACACTCTAATACAAGAACACAAGCCAGATGCTTTGTTGACTGAACCTGTAATGACACATTATTCAGGACACACAAATAAATAGACAACATAATATTTATTACCTTCATATATATGGATAGAGTAGCATGGAGAGCTGCATCAAACCAGTCTCAGGACTGAAGACCACAACAACAACAACAACATATATTGACGAAAAGCACTCTGACCATTACAATATCTCCATTGGAATAACATCTGCTATCTCTCCCATCACATAGCTGCATAAAACATCGAACAAACACTCACTACTACCCCATCTCATTCCAACTTCAGCTACAAGTAGTGTCCACCACAACTTCTCGGCAAGAACTGCCTGTCGCTGCGTCTCAATAATCACTGCCAGTGGAGGCGGCGGAACAATACTCTCTGGCGCGATTTTTGGCGCTGTGTAGCCACCTTTCATATGCCCTTCCTCCACGGGCTAGAATTTGATGGTATTTTTGCCAGCATTGGTGGTGAAAATACCACCAAATTCGTCAAAAAAAAATACAGACAAAAATAAAAGATAATATTAATACGTAAATATCATATAACTAGATAAAATTTTGGCTTTGCACTGACCTTTCAATAGCCTAATATACAAAATACACTAAGCAATACAAATTCTTTCATACATGTGACTTTACATAATAGTTTACACAAGTATTATGTGGTTAAACAGTTCAATCAATAGCGTCAGCAATGACGAATATGTACAGGTAAGAGTCTCATAACTTTTCACAAACAGTAATACACAAAAAATCAGTTTATACAAATATTCACATAAAATGTTTACACAACAAGTGGTTGACAGTTCCAGCAGTAGCACCCAGCAATGTTGAGTAGGTGCAGACTCCAACAGGTGACATCATTTCAGTAGAAGCAGTCCATCAGTAGCACCCAGCATTGTGGAATAGGTGCAGACTCCAACAGGTGACATCATTTCAGTAGAAGCAGTCCCTCAGTGGCACCCAGCATTGTTGAAGAGGTATAGACAGCAAGAAGTAACATCATTTCAGTAGAAGCAGTTCCATTTGTGGTACCCAGTAATGTTGAAGAGGTACACACAGCAACAAGTCACATTTCTCAGTAGAAGCAGTTCATTAATGGCACCCAGCAATGTTGAGTAGGTACAAACAGCAACAGGTGACATCATCTCAGTAGAATCAGTCCATCAGTGGCACCCAGCAATGTTGAGTAGGTGCAGACAGCAAGAAGTAACATCATTTCAGTAGAAGCAGTTCCATCTGTGGTACCCAGCAATGTTGAAGAGGTACAGACAGCAAGAAGTAACATCATTTCAGTAGAAGCAGTCCATCAGTGGCACCCAGCAATGTTGAACAGGTGCTACAGCAACAAGTGACACCATTTCAGTAGAAGCAGTTCCATCAGTGGCACCCAGCAATGTTGAACAGGTGCAACACCAACAAGTGACATTATTTCAATAGATGCAGTCCATCAGTGGCACCCAGTAATGTTGAACAGGTGCAGACACCAACAAGTGACATCATCTCAGTAGAAACAGTCCATCAGTGGCACCCAACAATGTTGAACAGGTGCTACAGCAACAAGTGACATTATTTCAATAGATGCAGTCATCAGTGGCACCCAGCAATGTTGATCAGGTGCAGACATCAGTCCATAATATTCACTATCACTAATCACACTGTTGATCAGAGTTTATCAGCAGCAATGAAACATGTCCTAGTGGCACCAATCACGTAGAAAAAGTGCAAATAACAGTCCATAATATTCACTATCACTAATTAGACAGTTCATCAGCAGTAATTAAACATTTCCAGGTGGCACCCATTATGTTGAACAAGTGCAGGTAACAGTCCGTAATATTCACTATCACTAATCAGACAGTTCATCAGCAGAAATTAAACATTTCTAAGTGTCACACATCAATTTGAACAGGTGCAGGTGTGAACAACAGTTTGAATGCACACACAATTGCTTTTACAGAATTATTATCAATGCTCTTACACTAAACATACAAATCATAACAAACACCCAAATGATGTCAGACAATTGTCATATTAACTATTACAAGTACACAAACATCAGTAACCTATAATATTTATGGGTGTCAGTGCAAGCCACTACAAACAAATAAAATAATATTTAGGAGATAGGTGGGTAGGATTAGTAAAGGAAAACACACAAAACACACTCACTCATCTTTCATCCACATTAAGTACTACTGTGTAATTGAACAGTGTTAACTGTGTACATGCACTTCTGTCAAAATTTCATGTTCATCATGTGTATCAAGCAATAGTGGCAGCAATGTATAACAGTCAATAATAGTTAAGTCAACGTCATAGTCATCATGTCTAGACCAATGTTTGCCGAGCCAGATCAAAATGTACGGTTGCTGAACAACTGTCAGTGTGCCAAGATATGCAACTTCCTCTCTCCAAAAAAAAAAGTACATACTGCTTAGTGATTTAAAAAAGTGTGTGTAGACAATCTTCCTTCCATTTTAGTGTTCTAGTCTGCTATCTTCATCCTCCTTGTTCCATATAGACCAACAACAAAAAAAAAAATTATGCACCTCACTTATCTTACCTCTTATACACCATAACTCCAATGAACTTCATATAATCTCAATACCTCCATAATACCTCTTCAATACGTCGATACATATAAACCTTATTGCCAGTATCATTTCACTTCCATAACAACTCTTTCCTCTAGTCAGTCTCCTCGATTGAGTACAGATAAAATCCTAATGCAAACCTCCTCATCCCATACAATCCGAAGACACACTGTCAACACACAACCTCTGTGTAATCCACCTGACCAAAATCTTCTACTCATTATGAATTATAAACAAAGAATGCATACATGACCTCTAACAGACTTAGTTCGAATAACTCTCAGTAATTAAGTACGATTACAGAGTGTGAATGATCCTAATATTTCACAGTGTGTACACCACTTCAAGAATTATGGCAAGCAGAAGCAAACATGTGGAGTATTTCTTGTGTCAAGTGTCACTTCCTATTTCAATTGCTCACAAAAAATGCAGTGTAATAACTGTGTTGGTATGTCATGTCGTTAGCTTCCTTCCTATTGGCATACATTTATACAGCTTTCATAAAACCTCCAGCTCATGTGACTTCTATGAAGTTTCTTGTACTAATGTCGTTCGTCGAATTATAGCAGTTCATTTTCTTATCTTAAAAATATAAGGCACTGAGCGTAAGCAAGGCAAGCAATAGCGAGTAAATATACCAGTAGTGAACAGAATGTCAACAAGTGGATGCAGCACAATTCTTACAACGAGGCTCTGCCAAGCGAACAACCTGTATCTAGTACCATAGTGTAACCTAAACTCTATGTTTGTACACTGTACATCAGCATTGCTATATACCAAATTAAAGTATAGTTATGACAACAAGCAGAAATGTGTAAATGTGCAATCCATACGCATAGCAGTAAACATATATCTTACGTACTAAACAGGTCATTAGCATCGTATCTTAATAAGTAAACATGAAGGCGCAAGCAGATAAATCACAAAGTATAACTTACATACCTAACCACATCAGCACAATTAATCAGGTGACAATTATAATTTAAGTAAATAGGCACAGCAGGCACATAATTAAAAATATGACATCAGTGAAAAAGCAGTGCAGCCAAGCGATGCATAATATACACAAGTAACAATCCAGTTCATTAATAATCATTGTCAAAATCAGTTAACGTACGCAAGCACGTCGCTTCACAAGTAATTTCATTGAACATGTAATTAGCACAAAGTATGAATCACGTAATCGCGAGCAGCAAATTACGTCTAAAGTACGTACCTAAGTGGAAATATGTTACCTGAAAAATAAACTCAATTAATAATTACCTTTTTAGTTTATTACTTTCTTCTTCGAAATGACATTTTTCCTGAAATTTTCTCGATAGCAAGTCGTCTTAACGTCGAACACGCACAGAATTTACCTGAAGTTCTTAAATATTTTAGAGAACCGTATCCTGAAAAATACTGAATGTTAATAACAGAATTCATCAAGTCACTATAGCTTTATACTGAATTTAGTCGGAGAAATTAGACTGTGTATTTATTTACGGCTGTCAGTGCATTCGCACTGAGCGCTCGATCAGCTGTAGGCGCGTGACGTAGGAAGTGATTGTTTGCGGTCAACGACTGCCTTGTGCGGCGCGCAGACTTGACTGTTGCTTTGAGTATATGCCGCCGCCAAAACACAGCGCGGTATCCTTGTACTCTCCGTGTGTTTACATACAACTGTTAGTTTCTCAAAAGTATGTCATTCTACAAAAATTTTTCAAAAGTATATCATTCCACAAAAATTTTAACGTTAGATATATGATGTATTCCCTTAGAGCGTCGTGATTTAAGAGTTTCTACTTCGACAGTGTTATCATGAATAATTTTGCGAATTCTATATGGACCGCTATAAAGCAGAAAAAATTTCCGACACAAGCCTTTTCCTTTGCGAGACAAACGATGAGCCTTAATTAACACCTTCTGACCAACTGACAAGATTTTTAAACGACCAGGACGCTTAGCTGATTTCTCTCTTCTAGCAGCCGCAGATGCAATATTTTGTAGAGCCAGGTTGACAACTTCAGAATGCCGCAGTTTCCGTGTAGGCGGAAAAGGAACGATTTCAGAAATGCGATTTGTCGGTGCTTTGTTTTTTAATATCAGTATAGGTGGTAAAGAAGTTGAGTCGTTAGGAAGTTCATTCAGAATGTTTTGAAAAATATGAAGATACTGATCCCAAGTTCTGTGATTCTGATGACAATAAAGACGACACAATTTATTGATTTCCTTCATCCATCTCTCTGAAGCGTTAGAATGAGGGTGAAAAAGTGAAATGAAAATTGGTTTAATTTTACGACGCCGTAGAGTACGAAGCCAAATTTTAGAACGAAACTGTGATCCATTATCTGATATAACCTTATCAACATGACCCACTTCTTTAAGAAAATGTTTGATGAAAGCGTTAGATACTGAACGAGCTGTTGCTTTGCGTAACGGTGTAAAACACACATATTTTGATGTCAACTCCACTGCTACGAAAATGTACGCAAAACCATTAGTAGATCGAACCACTGGACCGAACAAATCGACTGCAGCCATGTCCTTTAATTTTGCTGGAATGATAGGAAACAACAGTGCTCTGTGAGAAACTGTCGGCGGCTTAGCCTTTTGACATAATTTGCATTTGGCAAGAACAAATCGAATACGTTTTTCCATATTATTGAAGTAGCAATTTTCTCGTAATTTATGAAAGCATTTTCTGGGACCAAAGTGTGCATAACTGAAATGCGTATACCAAATCAGCTTATTAACCCACTCATCAGGAATACAAACTAACCAAACAGAGTTGTCAACCGATTTTCGTTTAAAAAGAATGTCATTGCGAACTAAATAATGCTGTCTAATCGCTACGCTTTCCTTTCTCTTCCACTTCTCCTTAATGTCCTTCCAGATTGGATCCTTATTTTGCTCCTTAGCAATGTCCTGGAGCGAAGACGAAATAAAGTTCTCAAACGCAACACCTTGAATATACATCAACCAATAATTGTTTTCCTTGCAGTCCTCTTCAGCACTTTGTTTCAAACCCATAGGTGCACGTGATAAAGCATCAGCAACAATATTTGAAGAACCCTGTATGTAAACAATACTAAAGTCAAATTCCTGTAAGTACAATGCCCATCGTGATAATCTGCCATGAGTTAATTTTGTCGACATAAGAAACTCAAGAGCTCGATGATCGGTGTAAACCTTAGTATGTCTGCCAAACAAAAATGTGCGAAATTTTGTAAAAGCCCAAACAACAGCCAAAGCTTCAAGTTCCGTAATCGAATAATTCTTTTCTGATTTAGAGAGAACACGACTTCCAAATGCAATAGTCTTTTGTACTACAACGCCGTTTTCTTCTATCTCTTGAAATAAATGTGCACCTAGTCCTTTGTATGATGAGTCCGTCGCCAAACAAAAATCTTTAGATAAATCCGGGTGTGAAAGAAGTGGAGCACCAACTAAAGCATCACGGAGTTGTTCAAATTCTGACTGAGCTTCCTCATCCCAACACCAATTAGATTTCTTTCCAGATAGTTCACATAAACGAGGTGTGGCCAAATGGTCCAATCTAACAAAGCGTCTAAGAAAATTACACACACCAAGGAAACCACGAACATCAAGTTTTGTGGTAGGAACAGCATAATTACGAATAGCGTCTAATTTCTCTGGATCAGGAAGAATACCTTCTGTAGAAATAATATGACCAAGAAATTTCACCTGAGAACGACCAAATTCAGATTTTTCCAAGTTCACTGTAACGCCAACTCTTGCAAAGATACGTAACAATGAATCCAAAATTTTGTTGTGCTCACTCCAAGAATGTTTAGCAATAAGAATGTCGTCAACATATGAAGTAATATTGTCACGAAGATGAACAGATAAAATTTCGTTTAAACTACAAATGAATGCTGCAGAAAATATAGTAAGTCCAAACGGTACATTCCAAAGTCACTCTTGGGTAAAACAGTCATATCCAGTTATTGTTTACATGATCTCTAGATAGATTGATAGTCGAAGAGTTGTTTCGATAGATGCAAAGAATAGTAAAAGAGTAGGCAGCGGTACATAAAACTAAAAGGGAAATAGCACCACAACAGCTCGGGGCCCTATGCTCGCTACGGTACATATTCACTTAGAGTAGTGAATCCCCTGAGGACATTAATATCTGCACATAAATTCTAGTTTGTGACTTTGTGGCACATCTGGCGGAAGTGCGTACGTAAATTGATCTAGCCATGAACATGGATGTATCTCATTCTTAGAATTACGAAAGATCTTAAATTTCCGAACAGTCGAAAAGTGTTTATAGTCAAAGTTTTCGCCTCGTGGCGACAAAGACCTACCGCGTCTGTCCCAGTACGAATGTCGATTATTGTCAAGTTCGCGCGCCTGGCGCTCTCTTGTTGCATCCCGTAAATGAAACAAATTACTTTCTTCAAACCCTTCTGCTATCTGTGATTCTAAATTTCTTCTGCTATCTTTTCCCACGATTTCGCCTTCAATTTGTTTGACTTGCTTCTTTAATGCCTCAACTTCCCTTTTAACGCGTTCATTAAATTTTCCCTGATTTTCAACATGCTTATTTATGTTCTGGTACTCTTCGGTTTCTGCAAATGGCAATGGTGCTGTATCATCTGAATCTCTGTCCCCACTTAAACTAAGACTTGTCAGTTTATCTGAAATCTCCTCAACTCTTTCCGTTAAATCACCTATTTGTTCTTTCTGTTTATTTACGTCTTCCGTAAGTGTCGCGACTCGGGTTTCGGTATTACCACATTTAGTAGTTAACTGTTCATACTGTTGTGTTAGGTTATTTAATCTGTCATTTGGTACGGATTCCCCGATTCTCTCAAATATTTCTTCCTTATCTTTTGCACGTTGTAAATTTAACTCTGAAAATTTCTGTACTATCACGCGATCTCTTTCTTCCTGTTCTCTATCCTGTTCCCTTTGTCTAATCTCTACTGCAACTAATCTATTAATCGGTTGTACTTCTTCTCGAATTTCTTTCTTTAATTCATCTTTCATGTTTTTGAAACATGTCGCTATTCGTGAGTCTAACCGTGTTTCCAAAGTTCCAATCTCTGTTTTAAATTCAGATCCTAACTGTGATCCCAATGAGTCTAACCGTGTTTCCATTGTTTCCCTATCTGTTTTTAATTCAGATCGTAACTGTGATCCCATTGTTCCCATCTCAGTTTTAATTGTTACTATTTGTGAGTCTAACCGTGTTGCCACTGTTTTTAATTCAGATCCCAAATTTAATATTGCACTCATCAACTGCTCCGTGTTAAGTTGTTCGAAATTCTTTTCGCCCCTAACATTTCCCACAAAACTAACTTCCTTCTGCATAGCCATAAAGCTATCTGTATTCGATACTATTCCAGAATCTTCTGTCATTAATCTCGGGTTCTGTGAATTTTCTGATTGAGAAAAATTTTGAAATGGTTCCGGACTATTTTCCCGACTTATTACATTGTTTTCCACTTCATTATCCATCATACTGTTTTCCTCTGTTGGCGAGTTCGCCATGTTAACAATTTCGTCATTCTCACTATTCATCATTTTTGCCTTTTTCATCGATCGCGTACTCATTTACAAAACATACAAAACTCGTCACTATATGAAAATTACACACAATGACACTTTATCACCAACAATATCAATCACACGAAATGCTTCCTTCAAACACGATTAACGAACAATAGAAGAATGACAATTACCAATCTACACATGCAAAATAGACTACAATTACTAAACTACAAATTACTGCTACAATACTACTGTCTACTATTTTTACAATCAGAAGATTCCAAGGGACGATCCGAAGCAGCGGTCGCCACGTGCATGGGGGCTAAATTAAAATTAAATATGAATGCAAATATTTTTAGTAGCTGTATGTCCGATTACGCAAGTCTCGTAAACGGCTGGCCCTGACAACTAATTGTTACGCTATCTGACTGCATAGAATGACAACAAAGAATGTAAGAATATTTCTGTTAACACAATTAACTAATTAAGTCCCCAGCAACTATAAAATCTACGAATCCAACAAAGCACAAGTGTAGCTGTTCTGTATGTGGCAGTATGACTCAACGCACATCTGGCACGGTTCTTCTTCAACAAGACAAGAATTTTTAAATATCATTTATACTGACGTGATAAAAGAAAATTAGAAATACTATAATTGTGCAAGAAACCCAGAATTACACTCTAATGCAAGAACACAAGCCAGATGCTTTGTTGACTGAACCTGTAATGACACATTATTCAGGACACACAAATAAATAGACAACATAATATTTATTACCTTCATATATATTGACGAAAAGCACCCTGGCCGTTACAATATCTCCAGTGGAATAACATCTGCTATCTCTCCCATCACATAGCTGCATAAAACATCGAACAAACACTCACTACTACCCCATCTCATTCCAACTTCAGCTACAAGCAGTGTCCACCGCAACTTCTCGGCAAGAACTGCCTGTCGCTGCGTCTCAATAATCACTGCCAGTGGAGGCGGCGGAACAATACTCTCTGGCGCGATTTTTGGCGCTGTGGCTCAGTGTAGCCACCTTTCAAGGACCCCTATGTGTTCCCTTGCTGATCCAACGACAGCATCAGTTACGATTGCAGTGGCCACGGGATCGTCAGGATTGGGCATGGATTAATGGAAATTTGTCGCCTGCTCGGGTTAATCACGTTTATTGTTACAAGAAATAAACGGTCGTCCCTGGATTCGCCATCGTCCGAGCTGTCGTCTATTCGAAGCGTCTGCCGCATCATGGGTACTGCCTGGTGGTGGCGGCGTTATGTTACAGGGACATTCATCTGGGCTTCCATGGGAATCGTGGTAACATTCGCTGGCACCAAATTAAAAGGGTTCAAATGGCTCTAAGCACTATGGGACTTAGCATCTGAGGTCATCAGTCCCCTAGACTTAGAACACTTAAACCCAACTAACCTAAGTACATCACACACATTCATGCTCGTGGCAGGGTTCGAACCTGCGACAGTAGCAGCAGCGCGGTTCCGAACTGAAGCGCCTATAACCGCTCGGCCACAGCGGCCGGCTCGCTGGTACCATCATAGCTGCGAACCTCTTGCATCCGTCCATGCTTGATGTTTTCCCCAGTGGCGGTGACATCTTACGGCGGAGAAACTGCCCGTGTCACAAGGCCAGAGTCGTTACAGTGGTCTGAAGATGAAATACCCACGTTTAAATTTTCTGTTGTTAGTGGTCCAATAATATAGCAGCCCAAGCTTTTATTTTAAGGACCAGGACCTAACGGATAAGAGATGGTGGATTTTAACTGCTAGTGGAGTTGTTTAGTCGGATTTTCGCTGCTGAGTACTGTCATATTCAAGGCAGAAAGGTTTCGCAGTAATCAAAGTTAATTTGCACTAAGTGAGGTAATATACACTCTAAGAGAAAAGAAAAATACGCATCGCGGAAGTGTTATGCATGGTATTCATACAGGTATCGACGGAACATGCAAAATTGTAAACTCTGACGGCCGATGGATGAATTTGTGGGACTGCGCTGCGCAAATGGCAATCAGGGCATAAAGTCTTTGCCAGTTTCATCCATGTGCTCAACTGGGCAGTCACTATTCCTCATAGACAGGCGCAAGCAATGTACGCAGTCGTCAGCATTTGTAGTTGGGCTCAAAGAAACCGGATGGAGGAATCGGTGAGTCACTCGATATTTGAAAAGGAGCGATGCAACTATTTGATGACGTTGGCACTAATGGGGGAACCGTGGGCGAAAATAAGGAAGCAGTCGACCTGGAGAGACAAAAAAACGCGAGGACCGAGCAATCGTCGGAGAGGCACTCAGAGCCCCAGATTCATCATCGTTATCGATCCGACATGCAACTGATACTTCAGTTATCACAAGGACCATTAAAAGACGGCTCACAGAAAGGACGCTTAGTTCACGGCGCACTTAGCGGCGACTCTGTGCACTAAGAAGCCCTTTTGCATTGATGTCAGCATGTTCAGCCTGAAATCTCATTGACGGAAGTAGAATTATCTTCATTAGCATGACCAGCGAAAGCGTTTCTGGAGACGAAATGTACAACGGTGGGATACCAGACTGACTGTTGCACGCAATAGGGAGCGGAAACCAGGAGAGATAGTCTGGGCTACTATTTCTTTTCATAGCTGGACCTCTTTCGTTGTCATCCGAGGCACCCTTACAGCACAGCTGTGCGTCGACGATACTCTACGCACCGTTCTATTGCCCTTCATGGCAAGACTGCACTGTAGTTCCTTCTCTAGATTGTCGCACAGATGACAAAATGGTAGATATAGAAATAGACGACAGAGGGATACAGAAACAATTAAAGTCGCTCAAAAGAGGAAAGGCCGCTGGACCTGATGGGATACCAGTTCGATTTTACACAGAGTACGCGAAGGAACTCGCCCCCCTTCTTGCAGCGGCGTACCGTAGGTCTCTAGAAGAGCGTAGCGTTCCAAAGGATTGGAAAAGGGCACAGGTCATCCGCGTTTTCAAGAAGGGACGTCGAACAGATGTGCAGAACTATAGACCTATATCTCTAACGTCTATCAGTTGTAGAATATTGTAACACGTATTATGTTCGAGTATAATGACTTTTCTGGAGACTAGAAATCTACTCTGTAGGAATCAGCATGGGTTTCGAAAAAGACGATCCTGTGAAACCTAGCTCGCGCTATTCGTCCACGAGACTCAGAGGGCCATCGAGACTGGTTCACACGTAGATACCGTGTTTCTTGACTTCCGCAAGGCGTTCGATACAGTTCCCCACAGTCGTTTAACGTACAAGGTAAGAGCATATGGACTATCAGACCAATTCCGAAGTAAGAGTTATTTCAGGTGTGCCGCAGGGGAGTGTCGTTGGACCGTTGCTATTCACAATATACATAATTGACATTGTGGATGACATCGGAAGTTCACTGAGGCTTTTTGCGGATGATGCTGTGTTATATCGAGAAGTTGTAACAATGGATAATTGTACTGAAATGCAGGAGGATCTGCAGCGAATTGACGCATGGTGCAGGGAATGGCAACTGAATCTCAACGAGGAGAAGTGTAATGTGCTGCGAATACATAGAAAGAAATATCCGTTGTCATTTAGCCTTTGTTGAAGTTTTGAGAACATACCTCCACCGAGGAGTCAAGCAGTATATTGCTCCCTCCTACGTATATCTCGCGAAGAGACCATGAGGATAAAATCAGAGAGATTAGAGCCCACACAGAGGCATATCGACAATCCTTCTTTCCACGAACAATACGAGACTGGAATAGAAGGGAGAACCGGTAGAGGTACTCAAGGTACCCTCCGCCACACACCGTCAGGTGGCTTGCGGAATAGGGATGTAGATGTAGATGCAATCTTGGACTTACATTTCAGCAAGATAATACCCGCCCGCATAGATGAGAATTTATACTGTTTGTCATTGTGCTTTGCAAACCCTACTGTGGCCAGCAGAGTCACCGGATGTCTTCGCAATTGAGAACTTCTGAAGCGCTGATTGGACCGAATTTGGAGTGATATTCCTCAGGAGAATTGTATCTCACACCATTATCACTCTTTCGAACTGCTGCGCTAGTATTGGTCTTAGTCGTAGGAAAGGGGAATTTTGTTAAAATTCAGTAAAGGCGCAGGTGGGCGATGAAGTCTGGGGCCGCTGGCAGTGTGTTAATAGTCGGCAGCCAGTAGACCAGGCAGAGTAAACATGCCACGGAGCTGCAGCGGCGTATTGCACGTACGATCTGTTTGGAGTGGAGCAACAGCGAGGCAGGGAACTGCAGCGTTGCTTGAAGTTACTGCGATGTATGAGGCGAGGCAGTAGACCAGAGACAGGAGGGTGATGTGTAAGTGGCTGATGTATGGGAATGTACCCCTGCCATAGTTTCTGTCTGACTACGTCAGAAGCGAGGGGAAAAGCAGCATAAATAGTCAGGCACTTTTAGTTTGAGAGGGGTGCCAGGTCAGTCGAGAGTCCGGACGGACCTGTACTGGTCTACGCTTGTAGGGGCAAGTCTGCCAGTGATGATGTAAATATTCTATGTAAACCTGCAATTTATTTCTATGTAGTTGTTCAGGCTGTATTCCGCCTCTATGGACGCAACACCGGGGCATTACGGAACAGTAGCCGGGTACTTGGAGATTGCACAGTCTACCTGAAGGAGGGCAGTGACTGGTCTGCAGCGGGTCCAGGATGGGCCACTTTCGCTTCCCACCTTGTGTACCGAGGTCTGGGTGAGGCGTACGCTGTGGGAGGCGCGGCAGCGCTGCAGCTGCATCAGAGATGGCGGTGGGTGTTGCCATCTGGCAAGCATCACTAGCGGCAAGCTACGGCACAGCATCCAGGAGGGCCTGTCCTGTGAGCAGCAGCGGCCAAGGGCCATGGGTGACCAGCACATTCATCTTCGTCCCACGGTGAGACAGAGCAGGCAAACGGGGCAGAGGGGACCAGGGACTGTAACAGTCTCCGGAATCGTGAACAGCTACACGGCGCAAGACGTGATGCCCCGGTGGGCGGCGACCGGGCAGAGCGCGGCCGACTCCCAGTTGGACGGCCTTGATGATGGAGCAGCGGCGTCGGCGTACCAGGAGTTGCTGAGTCGGTTGAATCCGCGGAAAATCGCTGCGGGCGGCAGGCCAACACTACGCTGCACCCATCGTAGTACTGTAAATTATGTGAATAAAGGAATACTTCCGAATACCGCTGTATCACTCTGCAATGCCCCTTGACGCTATTGAACTTGCTCGGCCTCCTGACGAAATACGACGCGGTGGGTCCCAGCTTCAGCTCGGCCATCTGGCGTCCCAGGTCCGACCATCGACGCCCTGCATCAGAACCTTGACAATCGATTTTGGTCTACCCTCGACTTGTTTGGCTTATCTCTAAGTAAAGTCATCCTGATGTCGTGCCCACCAGTTTTGCCTCATGTGAACCCGATGAAAAGCACCTGTGATGCTATCGAGCACCAACTCGCATCCACAAACCACAAGCCCGTAATTTTCGGGAATTGCGTGATTAGTGCGTGGACATCTTTTTGTGACGGCTCCCAAACGCCGGCCGCGGTGGTCTCGCGGTTAAGGCGCTGCAGTCCGGAACCGCGCGACTGCTACGGTCGCAGGTTCGAATCCTGCCTCGGGCATGGATGTGTGTCATGTCCTTAGGTTAGTTAGGTTTAAGTAGTTCTAAGTTATAGGGGACTGATGACCACAGATGTTAAGTCCCATAGTGCTCAGAGCCATTTTTGAGCTCCCAAACCCAAGGTCCTCAGCGGTACTTTTGGGGCAGCCACCACAAATTGTATAATGGTTCCAATGGCTCTGAGCACTATGGGACTCAACATCTTAGGTCATAAGTCCCCTAGAACTTAAAACTACTTAAACCTAACTAACCTAAGGACATCACACACGCCCATGGCCGAGGCAGGATTCGAACCTGCGACCGTAGCAGTCCCGCGGTTCCGGACTGCAGCGCCAGAACCGCACGGCCACCGCGGACAAGAACTGCGCCAGCTAGAATGAAGATAATTTATCTTTATTCCTGACGAAACGTGCACCAGCAATACAAGTCCAGGTAATATCCAAGAGTAATCCGTGTACTGAGCGTAGTCGAATACAACAGCAAATATCACACTGCAATGGTTCCGCTATAAACTCCACGAAAGGCTAGCAATAGACAATCGACAATAGACTGTCCGTCTCGGGGCCAGCGCTCCTCCTTATATGCAAAAGGCAGAGGGCGCTGCGGACCCGAGCTCAGCCATGGCGCGACCTCTTCCGTCGGCGGTAACGCCCTGAGACTCCGACGGCCGCGACAGGAACTGTGGCCAGCGATGTCACGGTCAGGGCGCGCGTGCGCGAGTTGGTTGGTTGGTTGGGTCCGTGCATACAACACATCTGGTGTCGCATACTTTCAGAAACTGCCAGGGACATGTTGTATCCATGTTACAGAGAATCGCTGTTGTATTTCTTCCAACGCTAGGCCAGTAAGCTGTGAAATAGATAGTCATAACATTTTGACTCATCATTGTGTAACGGATTTCCAATGGTGAGCTTCCGTATCGCCCCACTGTCTATCAGGCGACAGCCATCTTGATTGATCCTTATTACATCCTAAAATCACTTTAGAAGAAAGTACTATATTTCTATTACTCTTTACCATTTTTTCTTAAATAGAGAGCTATATGTTTTGTCAGCTACCATAATGTGTCCTGTTGTATTTTCTACGTCACTTTACATTTTTTTAAATCGTTAGATGTACCATCTACGTAATAATGTGCTGGTTGCATGATGTGTGTGCCAAACACATATGAAAAACGCGATGTTCTCGGTTGAATAAAGATTTATAAAATCGAGTTTCATTCTACAAATAAGCTAGTGTGCAGTCTCTAACGCACTACTTTGCTACTCCGCTATCAAGAGTCGTCTGTTTCCCCACCAACAGCGATGCAACTGAACTATGTGGAGAGACAGGCAGACCTACGACACAATATCTAAAAAAGTTACGACTTGTTCCTATTTTCAAAACAAGTTTTTGTAAATGCGTGCTATTTTATTGACTGTATCGTACTTTTATTAGGTTGCTGCATAAGCTCGTAGCGTTTTTGCTTTGCATGTTGATATTTCGGTTACTTTGAGTCTACTTATCGACTGTAAATTGTTGTTTGTGTTTTATTGTTGCTATTTGAATTTAAATATTGTCATTTCGTAATTTGAAGACAATGAGTGGAGCTGAGCACTCTAGACAATTGAGTGCCAGTTGGAGAATAGGGAACATTTCCGACATATTCTTCTGTTTGAGTTCAACAGAGGGATGACAACAGCAGAGGTAGCTAGAAACATTTGCGCCGTGTGTGTGGATAATGCCATTGGACGAAGCATGACAAGAAAATAATTTTCTCGTTTTAAGGAAGATCGTTTCGAAATTAGTGACTCCCCACTCTCGGGAAGACCTACGGGGTTTTATGAAGATCGATTAAACCCAATAATCCGTAAATGATGCACGTGCGCCTACTCGAGAAATGGCAAATCTGATGAACTGTGATCATTACACTATCGTGCGACATTTGTATGTAATGTGGAAGGTTCAAAAATTGAATGTCTGTGTATTGCATGCTCTAACCCAACATCACAAAAGTCAGCAGGTGGCTATATGCGCGTCTACGCTTGTTCGTCATCAACTGACTCATGAATAGCATGGGGTACTCCTATACTGTAGAGCTACCGATGACGACAAATGGTTTCTTTATGCTAACATAAAGAAAGCAATGGTTGAGCCCAAAGAAAGCAGCAACTCCCCGTACAAAGATCTAGGCGCATTTACAAAAGATAATGTTATGTATCTGATGGAACAACGACGCTGCGGTGTACTACGAATTTTTTCTCAGAGGAGTAACCATCACTGCTACCATTAATTGTCAACAACTGAGACGTTTTGCAGACGCGGTCCAAGAACAACGATCAGGATGTGTGTACGAAGTGATGATAATCCACAATAACGCCCACCTGCCTTGTGTTAGACTGGCAAAGCGCACTATACACGAGTTGGGTTGGGAAGTCATTCCGCAGCCACCATATTCAGCTGATCCTGTGCCGTCCGATTTTCACCCTTTCCGCTCTCTGTCAAGTAATCTTCAAGGAATTTCCTTTCCGGATGAAAATGCACTCTGAACATGGCTCGACGCGATCTTCGGCTCAAAACCACGTGATTTCTATAGTCGCGGAATCGAAAAGTTACCTCAGCCTTGTCATACTGTTGTAAATGGAGGAGGAGAATATATTACTGATGACTAAAGTCTCCGCTATAAGCAGTGCTGTGTTTATTAAACTTGAAAAACGCTACGAACTTATGCACCAATACAATATTTCCCTGCAAATACAATTTTTCTTCGTCACATATGATTTCTTCTTGCGTAGCTTACACACTCAAAAACGACCACTGTAACGATTCTGACACGAACATGTGTGGAGAATGGTAACGTAGATTTCAGATTCACTAAACTCGCCACCAGTTAACAACACAACGTGCAATCCGTGAGCTGAATATTTTGTAATAGTGTCATGACGTTTTCGCAAACGATTGGTGAATATCAACATATTACAAGGTAACTGAGGAATTGATTTTTTCAGTGATGAACCGCATATTTGTATCGACATAGCGAACCAGCCCGAGGAAAGCTGCTAATATGTGCCTCTGGGGAATCCTCGCAGCATTTCCGCTTGTGAGAATACGAACTGTTCAAGTCACGAGATGTGTGCGTTGATTGTCAATAACTGCGCTAATCACCATGGTGCTGAGCGCCCTAAATTCAGAGTAATAATAATAGTAATAATAATAACACTAATAGTAATGATAATTATAATAATAATAATAATAATCAACAAATCAACAACTCAGCCAATTACTAAAGATAACAGAAGTATTCAGCAATGATATAAATATGGCTTTTGGAACAGACAAATGTAAGAAAAACAGCATAGTCAAGGGAAAACACACTAAACAAGAAGAGTAAATATTGGATAACCACAGCGACTGCATAGAAGCGATGGAAAAAACAGATGCCTATAAATATCTAGGATACAGACAAAAAATAGGAATAGATAATACAAATATTAAAGAAGAACTAAAAGAAAAATATAGACAAAGACTAACAAAAATACTGAAAACAGAATTGACAGCAAGAAACAAGACGAAAGCTATAAATACTTATGCTATACCAATATTGACCTACTCATTTGGAGTAGTGATATGGAGTAACACAGACCTAGAAGCACTCAATACACTTACACGATCACAATGCCACAAATACAGAATACATCACATACATTCAGCAACAGAAAGATTCACATTAAGCAGAAAGGAAGGAGGAAGGGGATTTATCGACATAAAAAACCTACATTATGGACAGGTAGACAATTCTTTATAGAACGAGCAGAAACTAGAAAAATACACAAAGCAATCACTCATATAAATACATCGGCTAAACCACTGCAACTTCATAACCACTTTTACAACCCTCTAGATCACATAACATAAACAGATACGAAGAAAGTAAATTGGAAAAAGAAAACACTACATGGCAAGCACCCGTATCATCTAACACAGCCACACATCGATCAAGACGCATCCAACACATGGCTAAGAAAAGGCAATATATAAAGTGAGACGGAAGGATTCGTGATTGCAATACAGGATCAAACAATAAACACCAGATATTACAGCAAGCATATTATTAAAGATCCCAATACCACAACAGATAAATGCAGACTTTGCAAACAACAAATAGAAACAGTAAATCACATCACAAGCGGATGTACAATACTAGCAAATACGGAATACCCCAGAAGACATGACAATGTAGCAAAAATAATACAACAACAGCTTGCCTTACAACATAAACTTATAAAACAACACGTTCCCACATACAAGTATGCACCACAAAATGTACTGGAGAATGATGAATACAAATTATACTGGAACAGAACCATTATAACAGATAAAACAACACCACATAACAAACCTGACATCATACTCACCAATAAAAAGAAGAAATTAACACAACTAATCGAAATATCCATACCCAATACAACAAATATACAAAAGTAAACAGGAGAAGAAATTGAAAAATACATCCAACTGGCTGAGGAAGTCAAGGACATGTGGCATCAGGATAAAGTTGACATTATACCAATTATACTATCAACTACAGGAGTCATGCCACACAATATCCACCAGTACATCAATGCAATACAGCTACATCCAAACTTATATATACAACTACAGGAATCGGTAATTATTGATACATGTTCAATCACCCGAAAGTTCCTAAATGCAATATAACATATACCGTACAGTTAAAAGGAAGTCACGCTTGATCAAGGTCCGCGTCACTTTCCATTTTTGACCAGACATAACGTCTGAGAAAAGAAAGAAAATAATAATAATAACGAGCATGGCAAAAATGCTTGAAAATGAAAGCTTAGTTACGTGTAAGTGATGACATATCCCCTTTCCTTTCTCACTAAACTTTCATTGTGTACAGCCTTCCTTCGATTGCAAGCCGTTGCTCTCTTTAATCATAAATATATGACTCAATGAAGCTACTCATGTGCCACAGTCAAATAAAAACAGATGGAGTGTGAATGAGAACAGTGACGTATTTAAGTTTACAAATTTATGACAAGTTTTATTAAATCCTTAGTAACTAAAACTAGCTGATAAATATTACACAAGAAAGGACAAAGACCCATCAGATAAGGAATGGTCTTTGATAGGCAAGGCATACATTGGGGTGAAAGCTATACAAATTCTCCCCTGAATTAGTCCCTTTCACAACGCAATCTGACTTTGTTTCCATGAATCCACTGTGAGGCCCAACTCTATTCAAATGAAATCAGCTACCGTCACCTGTACCACAAACTATGATTCACCTGAGAACAGACAACTGTGAATATCATTTAACAACCCTACGCCGTTGCAGCAATACTTTACCCTTTCACCTTGATTCAGGCTGCGCAGAAAACTAGCCGCTGTGGGCGATGAGCGGTCTCTGCGGCAGTTGTAATGTTCTGACGCGGCGACGAAAATACACTCCTGGAAATGGAAAAAAAAAAAACACATTGACACCGGTGTGTCAGACCCACCATACTTGCTCCGGACACTGCGAGAGGGCTGTACAAGCAATGATCACACGCACGGCACAGCGGACACACCAGGAACCGCGGTGTTGGCCGTCGAATGGCGCTAGCTGCGCAGCATTTGTGCACCGCCGCCGTCAGTGTCAGCCAGTTTGCCGTGGCATACGGAGCTCCATCGCAGTCTTTAACACTGGTAGCATGCCGCGACAGCGTGGACGTGAACCGTATGTGCAGTTGACGGACTTTGAGCGAGGGCGTATAGTGGGCATGCGGGAGGCCGGGTGGACGTACCGCCGAATTGCTCAACACGTGGGGCGTGAGGTCTCCACAGTACATCGATGTTGTCGCCAGTGGTCGGCGGAAGGTGCACGTGCCCGTCGACCTGGGACCGGACCGCAGCGACGCACGGATGCACGCCAAGACCGTAGGATCCTACGCAGTGCCGTAGGGGACCGCACCGCCACTTCCCAGCAAATTAGGGACACTGTTGCTCCTGGGGTATCGGCGAGGACCATTCGCAACCGTCTCCATGAAGCTGGGCTACGGTCCCGCACACCGTTAGGCCGTCTTCCGCTCACGCCCCAACATCGTGCAGCCCGCCTCCAGTGGTGTCGCGACAGGCGTGAATGGAGGGACGAATGGAGACGTGTCGTCTTCAGCGATGAGAGTCGCTTCTGCCTTGGTGCCAATGATGGTCGTATGCGTGTTTGGCGCCGTGCAGGTGAGCGCCACAGTCAGGACTGCATACGACCGAGGCACACAGGGCCAACACCCGGCATCATGGTGTGGGGAGCGATCTCCTACACTGGCCGTACACCACTGGTGATCGTCGAGGGGACACTGAATAGTGCAAGGTACATCCAAACCGTCATCGAACCCATCGTTCTACCATTCCTAGACCGGCAAGGGAACTTGCTGTTCCAACAGGACAATGCACGCCCGCATGTATCCCGTGCCACCCAACGTGCTCTAGAAGGTGTAAGTCAACTACCCTGGTCAGCAAGATCTCCGGATCTGTCCCCCATTGAGCATGTTTGGGACTGGATGAAGCGTCGTCTCACGCGGTCTGCACGTCCAGCACGAACGCTGGTCCAACTGAGGCGCCAGGTGGAAATGGCATGGCAAGCCGTTCCACAGGACTACATCCAGCATCTCTACGATCGTCTCCATGGGAGAATAGCAGCCTGCATTGCTGCGAAAGGTGGATATACACTGTACTAGTGCCGACATTGTGCATGCTCTGTTGCCTGTGTCTATGTGCCTGTGGTTCTGTCAGTGTGATCATGTGATGTATCTGACCCCAGGAATGTGTCAATAAAGTTTCCCCTTCCTGGGACAATGAATTCACGGTGTTCTTATTTCAATTTCCAGGAGTGTATGTAAACTAGGCGGTCTGGCGCTCTGATTACCAGAACGCAGAATACGTCCCTACCAGAGCCCTGAAATCACCGCAGATTTCAGTGTGAGGTGCACTCGTTCGCTGGTCTGGCAAAACCAATTTGACTCACAGGCACGACAGTGCGTGTTGGAGTTTTCAACGTCAGATGGCCAACTCAGGACGAATAAGTTCATTCTAGTGACACATGATATGTCTGAGATGATATGCAGTTCCACTGTCGGTACAGTTAGAAACTGCCACTGGCTCTCAGTCCACCGCAAGATATCGACGACAAGTTTCACTCTCTAGGGAAAGACCAGAATTTCTCCACCAGGGGAGCACCAGAAGACGAAGAAGGCAAAGAATCACAACCAATTTCCACTAAGTCTTGGTACGGGAGCAAAATTAGTAAAACGAAACCGCTCCCACATTGCAAAAATCATTAAATCTCCCCTCTTGACTGTTCTGTTGGCCTGGCAAGCAATCGAGACACAGCACCAGGGTTCCCGCACTGGGGAGCAAACCTCTACTTTCCATATCCTGAGAGTAACCAATCAGCGACACCAGATCTCTGTTGTCTGACATAAGAAGATTTTAGACAAAGGAGACGTCTTTCTCACGGTAAGCATGGGCAAGTTTTGGTAAAAAACATCTACCATGAAGGAACGTCAATCCCTCATTTACGAAGAGATCTAATCTTTCTGGGATGACCATTTCCAGTTTCTAAATGAAGGCTGTTAAGCTTCCTAGGCAGTTGTGCCATCAAATATACGTTTTTGTAGCTCACTAGAAGAACCTGATAACTTCCTGGCATCTCGAGGGTTTACAGTCCTACCTCCTCTAGACACATACGCCAGCCGCTCTGTCCGTATCGTACCAGCTTCTAACATACGAATGCATGGAGTTCTGTGATCTTCCCACATCTTGAACTAAAGCTCAATTTACAGCAGTCTCTCTGAAGGGGGGAAACCACATTAAGAGGCTGTTTGACACTGATTTTTTGGGATTTTTTTGGGTGGGAAGAATTAATTAGAATTTAATCAAATATTGACATTTCATTCATATTTCGAACAGTTTTTGTGAATTTTTTTGAATAATTTCAACCAAAAATAACGAAGTTACGCTGTGATGTCCGCTGAAAGTAGTGAGTATAGTTCTCGAATTGGGTGCAGTGTAGCCATTCCGATTTTCATCTGAAATTAAAAATGTTTTGATTTTACATTAATAACTTATTCTCTATGAATATTAACCTCAATGCAGGTGAAAATTTTGCAGGCGATGGAACAATTTACTTAATTTTCACGGGTTTTTCCCCTAATTATGCAAAGAAAAATACCGTTAAAATCACATCGTCATCTCACAAGTTGGTTCATATCTTTCGTAATTTTATAAAGAATCATACTATTAATTTTCATAGTGATCCATTCTATACTTCTTGAGTTAGAGTGCACGCAAATTGGAGAAACGTCACTTCGAGATAAACGCTTTGGAAAGTAAAATTCTGGGAAACTAGGAATTTAAGGAAGTGAAACGTCCCCTTTGAATAATCTATACATGACTGTGCTTAAACTGACACACAATATTTTTAGCGCAACGCAATCTGACTTTCAAAAATCCCTACAAAAGAATGGCCCTGACTAACATTAACCTATACCTTTCACAAATCACTTACCTCACAAAAATCTTCGTTACTCGAACTACTGCAATACGGCGAGTGCCACTACTGCCAGCTAAATAAAAGATTCAAACTACTGAAGGCACTAACTACTGATAGGCATAGTTAGCAAATGAAAGATTTTAATAGAGAACAAACAATGTATTTACCTTAACAGTCATAATATATATAGCAGTTCATAATATCCAGTATAACAAATTTCAAAACTCCGCCATCTCTCTCCCAACATCCACCACTGCTGGCGGCTCACCTCCAACTGCGCAACGCTATGCGCTGTTCACATCCAGCTTCCGCTGCCCAACACTACAATGGCAGACAACAATGCAAACTGGCCACAGACTACACACAGCACAGCCAGTGATTTTCATACAGAGCGCTACGTAACGTTGCCAATAAGAAAACATAAACAGCCTACTTACATAGCCCCCATGCTCCCCACAAAAAAATTTTACAAATTGTTTTGGGCAGTGGCCACTAATTATTTGAAAAAAAAATTCATAATTACAGTAAGAAAAATATCAAATGCACACACTTATTAATACAATGTTGGTCAAAAGCTAAAATTTTCTCACAGTCCATAAAGACAGTCCTGATCATTCATCACAGTGAAACTGCCGTTTCTTTTCTCAAAGTCTGGGCAGTAAAAGACAATGCACACGGAAGTAGTGGATTTCCATGCAGTCTTTAAGAAGTAGTGTTGTCCTTCCAACGGAAAGACAGTGCTGACTCTTGACATGCTGATAGGTAACGGGCCACAACAGAGCAAACCCACAGCAGAGTCATTCGACGTTTTGAAGAATATTGGTAGGTAGGTCATCACAGAGTAGACCACTGTAGTCCTGGTAGAGATTACGGTATTGGTGGGCCACCAGAGGTGCAGACCTACTGCAGTCCTTGTAGAAATAATGGTATTGGTGGGTCATCAAAGATGCAGACCAACTGTAGTCCTTGTAGAGATGGCCAGCAGCCATCTGTCGTGACTGTGCGGGTGCACAATCACCATCGAAGAGTCTTGCGGAGAATATAGCAAGTCCATAACCACCACTTGTGCACTCACGAAGTTTTTGGAATTGTCTTTAGAACCAGCAATGCTGTTATCCAGTCCCTTGCTCAATTATTAACACACATGTAAACACTAAGAGTCCCAACTTCTCACATATTGTGCATTACTATGACCAACAGAAATGTGTGCAGTGAAATGAATGCTTACAAGTTACTTAATTTGATGAACTGGCGTCAATTACAATATTATAACACGAGAATACAATAACAAAGGTACAAAATACATCATTAAAGAACATAACAATACAGATAACATTTGTAGTACAGGCTGTACAACAGAATAGAAATAAACATATACATCAGTGTTACAGGAATTATGACATAAGTAAATACACAAAAGATCAGAATAATGATTGAAACATCCACTTCACACATTAGCATCAAAACAAAACAGAATAAATAATGTCTAAGCATATTTACAGGGTAAATAACATATTATTAATGCCAATTATATTTGAGGATAACAGTATTCCTCATCATAGTGAATGTAGCTTAGTATTAGAAGAAGAAAAAATTCTATGAAACTACACAGAGACAGGAATAAAACAAATACACAAGGGTACACAAACACATAGTGGAATAACAAAAAAGGAAAGGACAGGGTTCGTTTTCAGTGTAACATTTGGTACTGCAGTCCAACCCAAAACTTCATTCCATAGATCTTTCGTCTTATTTCGATATTTGCTCCAGCCAAAAAAACTCCTATCCAAGCATCCTTTCTGTATTTTTCTCGTATAACCTCTCAGTGCATTTCTTCAAAGTCATCGCAACTCATTCTCTTATAGGCTACCCCCTCTTAAACTAAATTAAATCTACTGAGCTCAGATGCTAAACTAAGGGACGAGGCAATGCAGCAGCATAAAACAATTAACACAAACATCAAGGACAAAAATTTTAAATAGGCAAAGCAATTGCAGTACTACAACTAATATAAGGCACTGTGCAGCAAACAAGAAAAATAAATCAGTAGTAAAACTAGCTGAGAAGAGTAACACAAAGTCAAATTCAGTAACACTATGCATTACAGTAAATGACGTAAAATTTACGGCAGTACTTGACTCTGGCAGTCCCATTTCAGTAATTAGTGAAACAGCTTTTAGCAAGTGCAACACATCGAACGATTGCCCCACACTTCCGTTACGTAAGATTAAATTACAAGGTGCAATCTTTGGAAAAAGTGTAGATGTACGCCAACAAACCAATTTAGAATTCTTTTGCCAAAGCCACAGCTTCTCTATGAACTTTCTTATTGTTCCATTATTGTCGACGGAAATTATATTGGGAGTAGACTTTTTGAATGAATACAAAGCAATCTTAAACTTTCACGATGCTGAAATCAGTTTAGAGAAAAAAGGTAAGTCAATAGCTTTGAAATTTGAAGATTGGCTCTCAAACCATGACGAGGAAATTAATCGGCTTTACCTTCTGTTAGACAACAGTTCGGAATTTTCTACGGAACTAGACACTAACTATCACTCTGCAAGTACTGACAGGGATGATATCGACGGCATATTTGAAATTAATGAGTTAATTCAGAATAAAATTCAAACAATTGAGAATTGTAATGACATTGATAGGCAGGACCTTTTTGAGATTTTACAAGCACATTCCACAGTTTTTACTCACAAAACAGGAACAATCAAGGGATTTCAATACCAATTTCGTGTTCGTGAGCATACTAAATTTTGTGTTAGACCATACGTAATTCCAGCACATTATAGGGACCGTGTTAGAACAGAAATACAATCTATGCTTGACGAGGGCATTATTGAGCCTGGAGTAAGCTCATACAACAATCCATTACATGTTGTTGAGAAGAAAAATGGATCGATCAGGCTTGTCTTAGATTCGAGACAAATCAATACTATCATTATTCCTGAAACAGACAGGCCGCAAACGTTGGAAGAACTTCTTCAAAATTTTAATGGTGTAAAAGTGTTGTCTTCCATTGATCTCAGATCCAGCTTCTATCAGATCGAACTTCATCCAGAATGTAGAAAATACACAGCTTTCCTTTGTTTCGGCGTTTGTTAGCAGTTTAGGAAACTTCCTTTTGGTTTGAACATTTCTTCGGCAGCGTTCATTCGCGGGCTAAATTCCATACTACCTGAGTTCTTAAAACGTCACATCACCTTATATGTGGACGATATTCTAATAGCAGAAGCTTCATGGGAACAACATAATCGCACCCTCAACAGTTTGTTACGTATTTTTGCAGAATCTGGAATTACAGATAACTTGGAAAAGTCTGAATTCGGTAGGTCAAAGGTGAGGTTTTTGGGACATATTATTTCTTCTGAAGGCATTCAGCCGGATCCTGAAAAGTTAGAAGCAATCAGAGCCATTCCAGTTCCATCCACAAAAAGACAAGTCCGCAGTTTTCTAGGTCTCGTAAATTTTTACCGTCGTTTTCTGATTATGCAAATTCTAGTTACACCAAAACTTTGTTCTCTCACTGGAAAAATTACTATTTTCCTTTTGTGTTATCCCACTATGTGTTTGTGTACCCTTGTGTATTTGTTTTCTTCCTGTCTCTGTGTAGTTTCATAGAAGTTTTTCTTCTTCTAATACTAAGCTATATTCACTATTCATGAGGAATACTGTTATCCTCAAATATAATTGGCGTTAATAATATGTTATTTACCTTGTAAATATGCTTAGACATTATTTATTCTGTTTTCTTTTAATGCTCATGTGTGAAGTTGATGTTTCGCAAGTTATTCTGATATTTTATGTATGTACTCTCGTAATAATTCCTGTAACACTGATGTACATGTTATTTCGATTCTTTTGTAAAGCCTGTACTACAAATGTTATCTGAATTCTTATGTTTTTAATGATGTATTTTGTACCTTTGTAATTGTATTCTCATGTTATAACATTGTAACTGACACCAGTTCATCAAATTAAGTAACTTGTAAGCATTCATTTCACTGCACACATTTCTGTTGGTCATAGTATATGGACAATATGTGAGAAGTAGGGACTGTTAGTGTTTGCACGTGTGTTAATAATTCAGCAAGGGACTGGATAACAGCATTGCTGGTTCTAAGGACAATTCCAAAAACTTTGTGAGTGCACAAGTGGTGGTTATGGACTTGCAATATTAGCCACAAGACTCTTCAATGGTGATTGTGCACTTGCACAGTCACAACAGGCTCCCAACTCATCTCTCACCTTGCCCCTGTCGCCTCTACTACGGCACATCAGGTACAAGCTCTCTACAACTACACATGCAGTTAAAAGAACATTCTGCCCATAATTCCTTCACGAATAAAAAGTCATTGACCACACATAGCAAGTGTAGCACCGGGGAACGCTGAGATCATGTCCTAAAATATGAACTTCAATCCGACTAACTTGTTAAAGTGAAACAGTGGCGTGCCACCTTCCACAATTTTTCAGTGTGTTTTTCCTGATATTTCGTGTTCCTTACGTCATTGTGTGATTATCACTATTGCGGTCTTAACCTACCTCAAGAACGAAAACCCGAAGTAAAAGACTATAGACAGCGGATGTGAAGTATTAAAAATGTTTATTTCCTTGAGCAACGTTTAGTAGAATTTTCAAGTGTTGGAAAAATTAAAGGTGTTCTTGACGCACATGGCACTTAGTATATGGTAATAGACATTTGGTAACCCATTTCTTCGGTGCTACGTTTGCCAAAATCTCATGTCCGAGTTAGGTGAAAATTCTTATCAAGTCATCACAAATAGGTTGACTTGGACGAAATTTACGACAACAGGGAACTTTACCAGAGGTAAATGTATCATTTATCACGAGTTCTTTGCATTTGGGTTGTCTATTCAGACTATAATGCTTAAACGAAGTGACAGGAAACAGTTCTCAGATGAAGTACAGAAAAATAGAAGAGCGTCGTGTAGATCGGAAAATTCTTTGCATCTCATCGCTTTAAGAGATAAGGTGTCAGGCGAACCTTGCTTTCTGAATTTTGGCCGAGGAGCGACTATAAAGTGGGTTTTATTTCTCACTGTTTGTTCAAGAACACACAAGATCAGCGGGAAATAAAGGGTTACTTACCTCTCACCAGCGCTGTGGCAATCTCCAGGAAGAATCCCTTTTCGACAGAGCAGTTCTTTGATTCTCAAAGCTGAGAACATGAATGGATCTGTAGGAGCGACACTGGGTGCTTGACTGCGAGACCTGACGTTATCCATTCCGAGATCCTATGTCATTAGATGTAAGGATATTTCACAACTACTATTACAAGACTAGGAGTTAGAGGGGACTCAGTAGATGAATATTTGATAAGGGTCTCATGTCCGGAAGTGTACCGTTTGGACATAAAATAAATTTTAATTTGGACCATTTTGAATTCTCCCTCTTTGCAAAAGGCACACTGCAGAGACAATGAGCTGTGACCCGTGTGCTCTATGGGAGACCGTGTGTTGGACAATGTTTCGAGTACTTCAAGTTCTCTTCTACATGACGAAGGACATCCCCATCAAAGCCAGGAATGTGGGCCGTCTGTGAAGCACCATAGTCAACCCTCCCAGTTTCGAACGTACCAATTTCTCGCAGCCGTTGTAGCCAGACGGAGGTGTTATGTGATGTCATAATAACAACAGGAATTGAAGACAGTGCCCATTTCCCAGTTAGTGTGCGCACTGTGAAGAGACGGATTTGAAAGCCGATTTTTAAACGTTCTGTACATCCAAACATCTTTCCGTACTGGTTCGTTATCAAAATTATATCTACAATGTTGTGTTTAATTCACAGCAGCACCATTTCTATCTTTTTCTCCCGCAACTTTTACGCTTGTGAGAGCGTGTCTACCGCTAATTGCTTCACGTTGTGACTAGCTAATGATAAATTTCATAAAGGGATAAACGATATCCGTCGTAAGTATGCCTAAATTCTTGAAATATTGTTTACAGCCAGTTTAAGTACATGCATTACATATTATTACAATCGTACATTTCTGTAGAACAATAACTCGTTATACTAGCAAAGGTGGTTGTGTAAGCTGGCCGGTTAAGCACGAGAGATGTGCAAAATTATCACTCTTAATAAAACTTTAAATAATTCCAGAACAAAATATTTAAAAATTGAATTTGTGGACTTTCTTCTTTGAACATGCACCTATTTCTTAGAGTTTCAGAAAGCATCTTGATAGTACGAGCTTTCTTCTGGTAGTATCATTTAGAAATAGCTGAGCAACACCAGCTGCGACATAATCGCGCATATGAACAGTGATCCTATACTGTCAAATGTTTTTTTATTCCAGTCTTTCATCAGAATATAAACTCGTTTGGCGATGACTGGTTTCAGTCAGTAATGACCATCTTTAGATCTGTTCTACACCATCACATTAGGACATGGTGTAGAACAGATCTGAAGATGGTTATTACTGACTGAAACCGGTCATCGCCAAAAGAATTTGTATTGTGATCAAAGACTGGAATAAAAAAACATTTGATAGCTGAGCAACCTGTGGCTGCCCAGGTGTTTATTTATAATTGTGACCGAGACTTCGTGCGTTTGGAATTTATTTTTGACTTATAAAGCTACTTTACATATGACGCCTGAAGTAGTGTGACTGGGGACACTAACATGGGAAGGGCTGGCCAAGCCAAAATCTACTGTAAGGTCCACGCCCGCAACACGTAGCATCTGGCGTTGTTCCTTTTTTGTGGTCGTAGTGTAACATAAGCTCACCGGGCACTGCACACGTTTGAAGCGAAACGGTAAAATGTTGGAATAAGCGGGATTTGGGGTATAAAAACTCGCTCGTCTGCGCCACTTCCAACCAGAATTTCTTCTTCTATGATGTTGCATTGGAGAGAAGAAATATTAAGTCTCTGTGAGTGAAAGGATCTGGGAAGCGAGATAATACATGACGTTCTCGATCAGAGTTATGTCGCGCCCCGTTTTCAGAAGTAGTTTCCAAAGAACAAATTGAAGCCTGATATTTTCGAACTGCAATAACTGTCGCATCACGATCTTCGTTGGATTCTTGAGACACCATAGTCTTCAGTATCTTAGCTATTTTGGTGTACTCAGAAAGACTCGACTGTTTTCTAGACAAAACTAAATCAGAATTTAATGAGTAAGCACCCGAATCACAAATCAAACTTAATAAATTCGTTTTTGTAGCAAAGAATATGAATAAAAGCTATGTAAAGAAGCAAAGCAAAGTCGTTATGTTCCTACTACATAAAGAGATCAGTAAATCTGCATAGCCTAGCCAAGTAAATTCGCCGTTAGCTTGGTTTGTGTCCGTAAAGATAAGATTGCAGCACTTAATTCTGTCACTGACATGAACGTCTGAAGATACATTTGTCACAGAGTTAAATAAGCTAACAGCGCCATCTATTGGTTCTTTGGTGTACAACGAAACTAAAATAACCGTCCATTGGTTCTTTGATGTAATACACCACAGTGATTAATCATCCGAACTACTAAACTGAGCATACGATTTCAGATAAAACATCAAATTACGACATATTTTTTCTCTGTGATCCGATTTTGATGAAATAAAGCCTATAGGCTATATCTACATGCAAGTTACCTGTGGAAGCCCCATGAAAATTAGTTTCATTGTTTTGGAGAGAAGTGTATTCAGACACCCTACCTTCCTCTGTCCTTTTCCTGCGATTCCTCTCCCCCCCCCTTTTCATCCTCTTTTTTCTCCCCATACCCTTGAAAGGGACCTGTGGCCACCTTTCATTAGTCCGGTAGCCCATTTTCACTAGCATCTCTCCTTCTTTTCCTTGTTTCTCTTTCCTCATAACTCTCATACTTGTGCTATTGAATGAATGTGGTTGTATGTCACGTTGCTAGACGGTGGCGTAGTCTGCTGCAGAAAGTCTGCGATAGTCATACAGATTCAGCAGCAGTTGTACAGAATAGCCAACTCTCGTAGCGGCCAAGTACGCAAAGAGGTTTGCGCTACTCGTGAGAAATCCACCTGCGTTGGGTTGGTGACGGAAATGGTATTTTTGGGTTTTCCGGGCCACGGAGAGCGTGGAAGAGGCTGGAGAAGTAAAAGGGAGGCAGTCTGCCGCCGGTACGGGAAGCGTCCACAGCTGTGCTCCAGTCGAAGAAGGATGAGTTAGACTGACCGCGTGGCGCGTTGTTACTTGGCGAGGGGAGAGCTGTTAGCTTTTGGTCTCGCTTTTCAACTCTGAGAGATTGCTTTGCCTTGTCGCAGCAAGGAATGCAAAACTTTGGCAGATTTTTCTTTTGGTAAATTTCTATAGCAGACTTGGATCCACCGGAAGAGCGCCACACAAAGGTGTCGATAAGAAGTGAGCACTCGCTTCTGTATGAATGTCTGTTTGCCTTCAGCTGTGCCTGTATAAGCTTTCACTTTTCTAAATATTAATAGCTTTGCCTTCTCGTAAATTTGCCTTGCTTTATGTATCTTTCGTCCTTGGGGAGCCGACCACGTGGTTGAACATTAAAGTTTGTTGGGTTACCGTCATCACTAACTGTCTAGTCTCATGTTTGTTTTAAAGAATGTTAACTGTTCACGATTGTGTGATGAGATATTGTTGCAACTTGGCCACGATACCTAGAAATTGCGTCTCCACAAACCACGTGGGCACGCGGGTGTACTGCGAAACGTGTACCGTTTCACGAATTATTGCTATCAGTTATCAGGCAACAGCAGTTGTATGAATGATTCCCACCAATGATTTTAGGTATGGATTATAACGGTGTATGTTTCGATGCTTTTCTTTAATGTCTTAGGAATTAATGTTATCAGGAATTGTGTACATGCCTCACATTCATATCTTAGGAATAAATGATTTTATACACAATTTTCTCTAGCATTCCAAGGTTACGTTTTTGCAGCTAAGCCACTCACCTCGTAGCTTTCCTGTTAGCATATCCAACGCGTTTCCTTACGCACAGGTCCAGTGATTAGTTTCCCCTTTTATTTTAAAACAAATGCTTTAGATTAAGTCTTATTTTCAGGTGTGTTGCTAGGAGCTGATCTTCTGCGCAGTGTTCATGCATGTTCTATTTTATTTTAAATGGTTGATTCTCATGGACAGTGCATAGAAAATACTGTTAATTACATCGCATCCGCTATGAGAGATATCACGACATACGTATTTTTATGAGTTTTTTGTCTGTGATCAAATTAATTTATTTTCCGACTCGGCCAAACCTTTGATTAATTGTATGGTTAGAGTCGGTGGCAACCCTAATATTCTCACGTTAATTTCACGATCAATAAGCATTTCCATTCCCACTCTTAACGTAGTAACCAGTAGAAACAGGTTAGTTTCACATGGCTTACCCTGCTCACGGATGTCGGTAAACCAGAGGACTTCTGATGCGCAGTGAGGATTGGTTATTTTCGGATGGATGTGCTAATTGTTATATTGTCTTTCTGTAATACAGAATTTACGTGAATTTATGATATAGCTGTGCATTTTCTTACATGTTTTATCTTGTTTATGTATTACTGTAGAGGCCATTGTCATTTAGTATTCAATTTTGTTACAAGTGTGGGTTGATTCTTGTCCTGTGGCGTGTATCGGTGTTATATAGTAAATATTGGGTGCTTTGTGGGGACTGTGAGTCCATTAGGAGACTTTGGCATTGTTCTTGTTGTATTTTGGAGCACGGAGTAACTATCCTTATGATGGAGACGCATAGCTGTTCAGGGAGCTGTGATCGGAAAAACCAGCCAGACAATAACCCTGAACAAGGACGAGGTCAAAACGTCGAGTCCGACCAGGAACGAAACGCGGAAAATGCAAGTACAAGTTTTGTCCATCCTGAGTCCGCTGCAGTGATTTCGAATCATTCGATACATGCAAATTCATTACAGACTATGCTACGAAAATTACTAGACAGATATAGGAGGCATATCGAGGAAGTGAATAAAAAACAAGCAGAAGAAAATAGGAGGCATATCGAGGAAGCAAATAAAAGATTGACTAGTGAAATAGTACAGGGTGTTGGGGAGAAACTGGCAATCATTGACCAACGCTTCTCCGCCTTAGAAGAGGGGCAGCAAGTCATTAGTAAGCAGGTGATGGAGCAAGAAAAAGGTTCGCTGGGAATATACGGATGCTAGGCGAACAATGCCAGAGTGAACATGCGGCTCTTGAGTCCCGAGTAGGAGAAAATTCTGCCAGGGATCTCCGCGAGTTAGCAGAACAATGCCAGAGTGACCACGCGGCTCTTGTGTCCCGAATAGAGGACACTGCGGCTAAGTGCCCGGTCCACCTTAGCGCGCGATAATAGCTCTCGAGCGAGAGCAAGGGCTTATGCAAACACAACAAGACACGGCCCACCGAGAGATGCGAAAAGAAATAGCCAGGATCTCAGACGCAATGGCGCGTAAGTCTGACAATAATAGGGAAACGATTACCTCGTCATCAGCGGATGCAGACGAAATACGGTCGATAACGAATTGTCCGTATGGACAGTGTGAAATAAATATACAACAAAGAGGGTTTACCGAGGGACTATGTGAGCACATGGCCCGTTTAGAACTTCACCTAAAAGGGTTAACGGCCCATGAAGTTCAAAGAAATGAACGAAAGGGCCATTATTCCGACGATGATTCCGGGAACGATGGCGAATTTGTTCATCGTCACGATCACGGATCTCGTACCAGATGGGAACGGCGCGGATACCCTCAGGAACGTTCGCCAAGGGAAACTCACGAATTTGACTTTAAACATTTTCTGACGGTGAGGTGACGGTAACTCGGCTACGGGGATTCACCCGCGGGCCTGGTTACAGCAGTTCGAGTTCTCCCTTCCTCCTACATGGCCCAGTGCGCACAAAATAGAGTATATGTGCGGCTACCTCGAAGGTGAGCCAGCGGCGTGGATGAGGTCAATTGCACGCAATTGCTACACTGTCGGGGAGTTTCGACAACACTTACTGTCAATCTATTGGTCAGTGGCAGCGCAGAGTCGTGTAAAACACGGACTCATCATGCTACCACAGTTAAATCGGTCGAAATTCTCCAGCCCTGTGCGGATGTTCGAGCACATGCTTGCAGGCGAATGAACATCTTGACGATCCTTATGGACCTGCGGAAATTATTCGTATTTGCCTGGGAACGTTTCCAATGCAGGTGCGGCACGTTATCCTTGCAGGACGATGTAAGGATGACGTAGAGGGGTTTCGCAATCTCCTTTTAGAGCTTGAGTGCGATGCGAATGGCACCACGTAGAATTATGATCAAAGCGCCTACGAGCAGCGGCCACGCGAACGAAGCCGCAGCCATAGAGACAGGTGGCAATCCAGACGTAATGGCTCGCCTTAGAGTTACAGAGCGCGCCAGGGTTGGCAGCGTCGCGACTCCTCACGGAATGCGGGCAGAACAGACGATGCCAATGGTCATCATTCGCCGAGAAGAAAACAAAGACATCCCAGGGAGTTTAGAAGATTTGGTAATGAGAACAGATTTCGGGGCAATTATAGCGGACCTAGGAACGGTAGTCGTGATCGACCACAGAATAATTATCGAACAAGCAACAACAGGGGTGCGTAAACAGTACGGGTGGTCCGCCAGTGGGTGCTGAAATTCGTCCCGCAAACCCGCGGCACAATCCGCCACATGACCCTAATCAAAGGGATCAATGACTAGCGGCTGACTCGGTTAGAGTCAACTTAATGAGGGCCAGTGCTATTGATGATACTGATGTGCGTTTGATAGAGGAAGACGATATTAGGCAAGATTTGTTGAGGGAAGGCCACAGTATTGGTGTGCCCGTGGTAAACCCAGTCGTGTCTGCTTACATTCGGGGAGTCAGATGTGTACTCGATACAGGCAGCCCCTTTTCGCTGATTAGTGAGGCGGCGTTTCGGAAGTCTGAGGAAACGGGGAGTTGGCCGACTTTCCAGGTGAGAGGAACCACAGTCAGGGGCGCGATATATGGAAAAAGTGTTAAAATTAAAGTACAGACCCGAGTAAACTTCGTCTGTCAAGATCATGAGTTTGAATTCAATTTTTTTGTGATGCCGCTAATGAGCGTGGCGGTGATATTGGGGACTGACTTTATGGATGCTCACCGCGCCGTAATCGACGTGGCTGGCGGTGTTATGACTATCGTTGCCGGGAGCAACCCTGTCAGTCTGATTTTCGAGAAATGAGTTCTGCGCAAGGAGTCTGAGGTGAGCTGTCTGAAATTTCACATTAGGGCTGAGTCGCGACCTGGGCAGGAGGTTTTGGTCAATTTGATTAGTCACCTAGATTCACAACCTAATGAGCGTGATAGGAACTATGTTTTCCCGAGCGCTGTGGAAAAGTGTATTGCTGGTGCGGGAGCCACGGAAGCGAATCGTATGGAACTGCGTAACGTTCTGAAAAGCCATGCCCGAGTATTTTCGCATTCACCGAGGGCAATTCATGGATTTCTGTACCGCTTTACGGTGCGAGAGCATCTTCCTTTCTTTGTTAAGCCCTACCCCATTCCGCTGGTGCACAAGAGCAGTGTGGAAGCCGAAATAAGTAGGTTGCTGGAGCAGGGTATAATAGAGCGAGCTAGGAGTTCCTATAACTCGCCATTACTCGTTGTGCCAAAGTGGGACAAGTCCGTGCGTTTGGTGTTGGACTCGCAGCAAATAAATACGGTCATCATGTCTGAGACAGATAGGCCAGAAGGATTGGAGGAACTGCTGCAAAAGTTTCATGGCGTGAAAGTTTTGTCATCCATGGACCTCCGAAACAGATATTGGCAAATTATGCTCGATTCGTCTTGCAGGCAATACACTGCATTACTATGCTATGGCAGCTGCTACCAGTTTAAACGCCTCCCTTTCGGGTTGAATATTTCTTCAGCCGCCTTCATAAGAGGCCTGAATAGCATACTACCTGTCGACCTAAAAGCGCGCGTAACTGTGTATGTGGATGACATTCTCATTGCAGAGAAGTCATGGGAGGAACACAACCGGGTTCTAAATCGATTGCTCGAAGTATTCGAGAAAGCAGGGGTGACCGTGAATCTGGACAAATCCCAGTTCGGGCGCGAAAGCATAAAGTTTCTGGGTCATATTGTGTCGGCGGATGGGATTCATCCGGATCCCAAAAAAATTTCAGCGATTGCGGAGTGCGCGACGCCTACGTCAAAGCGTCAGCTCAGGGGTTATTGCGGGCTTTGCAATTTCTACTAGAGATTTATAAATCTCAATGTTTTGTCCACCCCTCGTTTATATGCACTGACGGGTAAGAACACCGTTTGGATGTGGGACGAACAAGCACAGAGCGAATTTGACGAATTAAAGAATGCATTGGTTAACGCTCCATTGCTCGCCCATCCGGATTTGAATCAGGAGTTTTGCCTGATGACAGATAGTTCACTGACGGGGCTGGGAGCCGTGTTGTTCCAGACAGATGGTGGAAAGGATCCGTCCACCTGGAAAACTATCTCGTTCGCCAGCCGTGTGCTCTCGCGGAGTGAACGGAACTACTCTGTCACGGAGCTTGAAGCCCTGACGATTGTCTGGGCGTTCAATAAATTCCGCTACTATTTGTTCGGACGCATGACTAGGGTGTGCAGCGACCACCGAACACTACAATTCCTAATGAGCGCCAAAATTAATCACAGTAGACTCGGGCAGTGGACGGTGTTCCTCCAGTAATACCACTTCACGATAGAGTACATTCCGGGGCACAAGAACATCATTGATGATGCTCTATCTCGGATGCCTACCGGGCTCACCCATGCTGAGGAAAGCGCTATTGATGAAAACAATTTTAGTGTGTTATACCTTCGAAATGTGGCATTTGAGAATTATGTCACCACGTGACTAGGCAGTTTCGGGGCGGAGGAAGACAAGGACGAAATCTTGCGTGACATCAAAGAGAAATGGCATGATAAATCCCACGCGGCCATCAGGCAGTATTATATTATCCGGAATGGCATCCTATTTGAGAGGCGAGCTCTGGATGACTCCAGGTGGCTGTTTGCGATACCGGAGGAACTGGTGAACAAGCTCGTGTGGTACGTGCATCTGAGCTATGGTCACTTTGGTGCGCGGAAATGCTTGGAGAAGCTGCGGGAAACCTGTTATTTTAATAGTATGCTTCGGCGCATACGTAAAGTAATTAGGGTATGCAAGCCTTGTCAGCAAGCCAAGCCCCCCACTGTGTCGTTTGCCGCACAAATACACCCGATCGTTCCCAGTAAACTCAGGGATCTCGCAACAGTAGATATAGGAACGCGTACATTTTGGTGTCAGTAGAGCTGACGTCAAAATTCGTCTGCCTCACCCCGCTGCGTAGGGCCACCGGGAAGGCAGTAGCTGCCGCGTTCGCTAACCGCTTCTTACGGGAGGTTGGCACTGTGAAGCGTGTGATTTCGGACAACGGGCCACAATTCAGGTCACGTCACTGGGAGAATATGCTTCGGGGAAAGCGGGTGAAAGCGATCTTTATCTCCCTTTTCTGCTCTTCAGCAAATCCTTGTGAAAGGTGAATGAAGGAGATTGGAAAATTGTGTAGGTTATCACCGGACGTGGCACACGAAACTAGCGGTTTCCAGAACATATTAAATGAGATGCCAAATGCCTCGACGATGTTGCCACCGATTCTGGTCCTGAAAAACAAGGAGCCTCCGAGTAAAATAAAGGAGGTGGTTCTCTGGCCAGCAGAACCCAGGTTACGGAGATCTGCAATTGTGGAGCTTGTCCTGAAAAATATAAAGAGTGCCGCCGAGGCTCGGATAAGAGCTTACAAAAAGAAGGTGCGGAACATAACTTTTCACGTAGGCCAGAAAGTGCTTGTACGCTCGCACAAGCTCTCTATTAAACGGGCTGGGTTGTCAAGGAAGTTCTTCTTCTTATTCAACGGGCCATACAGAATCAAGCGGATTCCACATCCGAATGCGCTTGAAGTAGAAACACTACGCTCTCGCTAGTCGAGGGACCTGCACCACATCTCCAACGTAAAACCTTATATTGAATAAGAAGCAGAAGATGTTGCCCCTCGGAGGTCGGAATGACGTATTGCCCATATGTTTTTCTTGCATTCATTCTTTTGTGAGTAAAATTACAGTGTACATTTTCCAATGTTTTGATTCACTCTGGTGTGATTAAAATTGGATTGTATATTTTTTATGAATTGTAAAAGGTCCCCCAATATATGTGTAGTTATTTCTTCTCCTCAGCAGAAAAGAGTAGCGTTGTGCAGCTTTATAACGTCTGAATGTGAATGATTATAAGGCTCAGATGAAGCGTTTCCTGTTACAGTAAGGTGGCTTTTGTTTCTTGATGACTAAAAAGATATCGGGTGTGTTGGCGTGGCGAGTCAATGGTCGTAAGGTAATTCTTGATGATAAATTACAGTTGTAGTGTTCTTATTCCCCTTAGGTGAGCATGATTCAATGAGATTTTTCAAATGAACTGCGATGTTGATGGAACGACTTGGTGACCTGTAGGTGAAGGATTTGTGTATGAAGGGAGATTAATAGTGTTTGATTTTCAGAGTTGCCACCTTATAAGATGTTTGGAAAGTGTAACTTGCCGCCACATACTACTAGGTACGGTTGAGGGTACCAGGATGTGAAATCCCGGAAGAAGTATATGGAAACAACTAATAAACTCAAGCAACTTGATATTTAATAGAGAATGAATGCGACTACCTCCAAGCTGAAATAACTTGATGTTAGGTGAGGATCCCTGGGAACATGTGGTGAGTAATCGTGTAATCATTATGAGTATCTTATAACAGCAGCAAGTTGGGTACTCATGGTCCTATGTACTTATGTACTTATAGGAAGAAGTGTTTATGTGTTTTCTAATAGGATAGAATGATTTTATTTCCATTTTTATGCCCACTGACCTTTTGCATTAGTCTGATGAATAGATGTTGAAATATTTACCATTCCTGATGTGACTTGAAAGAACCTTCTGTGTCTGATAAATCACAACTTTTATTATGCAATGTCCATAGAAAATAAGTCTCGTAAATCTTTCACAGATCAGCAAACGTGTGCTGCAAACCTTGTAGGAGCAGTCGATGAACAACGGTATGGGTATTGGTGTTGAAAGGAATATTTTGTTTATACACTCCTGGAAATGGAAAAAAGAACACATTGACACCGGTGTGTCAGACCCACCATACTTGCTCCGGACACTGCGAGAGGGCTGTACAAGCAATGATCACACGCACGGCACAGCGGACACACCAGGAACCGCGGTGTTGGCCGTCGAATGGCGCTAGTTGCGCAGCATTTGTGCACCGCCGCCGTCAGTGTCAGCCAGTTTGCCGTGGCATACGGAGCTCCATCGCAGTCTTTAACACTGGTAGCATGCCGCGACAGCGTGGACGTGAACCGTATGTGCAGTTGACGGACTTTGAGCGAGGGCGTATAGTGGGCATGCGGGAGGCCGGGTGGACGTACCGCCGAATTGCTCAACACGTGGGGCGTGAGGTCTCCACAGTACATCGATGTTGTCGCCAGTGGTCGGCGGAAGGTGCACGTGCCCGTCGACCTGGGACCGGACCGCAGAGACGCACGGATGCACGCAGTGCCGTAAAGGACCGCACCGCCACTTCCCAGCAAATTAGGGACACGGTTGCTCCTGGGGTATCGGCGAGGACCATTCGCAACCGTCTCCATGAAGCTGGGCTACGGTCCCGCACACCGTTAGGCCGTCTTCCGCTCACGCCCCAACATCGTGCAGCCCGCCTCCAGTGGTGTCGCGACAGGCGTGAATGGAGGGACGAATGGAGACGTGTCGTCTTCAGCGATGAGAGTCGCTTCTGCCTTGGTGCCAATGATGGTCGTATGCGTGTTTGGCGCCGTGCAGGTGAGCGCCACAACCAGGACTGCATACGACCGAGGCACACAGGGCCAACACCCGGCATCATGGTGTGGGGAGCGATCTCCTACACTGGCCGTACACCACTGGTGATCGTCGAGGGGACACTGAATAGTGCACGGTACATCCAAACCGTCATCGAACCCATCGTTCTACCATTCCTAGACCGGCAAGGGAACTTGCTGTTCCAACAGGACAATGCACGTCCGCATGTATCCCGTGCCACCCAACGTGCTCTAGAAGGTGTAAGTCAACTACCCTGGCCAGCAAGATCTCCGGATCTGTCCCCCATTGAGCATGTTTGGGACTGGATGAAGCGTCGTCTCACGCGGTCTGCACGTCCAGCACGAACGCTGGTCCAACTGAGGCGCCAGGTGGAAATGGCATGGCAAACCGTTCCACAGGACTACATCCAGCATCTCTACGATCGTCTCCATGGGAGAATAGCATCCTGCATTGCTGCGAAAGGTGGATATACACTGTACTAGTGCCAACATTGTGCATGCTCTGTTGCCTGTGTCTATGTGCCTGTGGTTCTGTCAGTGTGATCATGTGATGTATCTGACCCCAGGAATGTGTCAATAAAGTTTCCCCTTCCTGGGACAATGAATTCACGGTGTTCTTATTTCAATTTCCAGGAGTATATGTGGGAATTGTAGTCGGGCTATATGGTGATGGTGACTAGTACGAGCTCTGTAGATTGTGTGTGAGAACGTAGTTAGGAGTAGGTAGAGTTTTGTGTCTGTAGTCAGCAGTGGCGCCAAATCCTATCCAAATCCTGACCAAATCTTGTACAAGATCTACCCTAAATGATTGACATCAGATGTAATGCTGGAACTATACTTTATAAAAAGGATGTTTTGTTTGTTTCAATATTGGTTACGTAATTTTCCTTATTGTTTTTAATTAGTACTGTTAAGAAGGCTCTTTTTTCAAGTTAATTTGGGGCAACATTCCATGTATTGATCAGGAGTAAGAAACTCCGCTGATTTTGTGGTAATCTGTACACATGATATTTTGTAACGATCTCTGTGAGCACAGTTCTTAAGTGGGTGCAAGGCCGCCTAGGGAGCCTCCGCGTCAGAAAGCACAGGGATTGGTCCACCGACAGGCGTTGCAGAACACAGCTTATAACACTCCTAACTGCTACTGTTATACCATAACCTCAAAACTGGAGGCAATTTGCAAAACAGAACTATTTTGTTGGATTAATAACGGTATAAAGCAACAGGGCAGTGTTACCCTCTGAGAGGAATTTTGCTAGGTTGACCGTGTTGTTCCTAACGGAGGTGGCTTATCGGAAATGAAAGTCAGAATTACGTAAATATTTGAATAGTAACAAACAAAATTTTGCCTAGCTATACTGTTTATAGAATAAGGGAAACGGTCGCCAGCCTAATTAGGCAAGGGAAAGATTAACGTTGTCGTTTAAGAAAGTAGGTATAAGTAACTATAACGGACAAACACAACCTAGACTTAGCCACACGTGAGTGCAATAAACTCTGACACACACATATGTTTTAAGATTGAAGCTAACAGTTAGAGCAGCACAAACTATTTGCAAAATTATAACATATACCGAAACACACTATTACTTTCAGGGCTTACACAAAGTGAATGATCTTTATAACATTACTATTAATATGCACTTCTAATATACAAGAGAGACAAACACTTAGCAATCATGAACATATAGTTTTCTACTATTGCAGTTTCCCACTTTTACTACAGCGAAACACAATGTTGACAAAATTGCAAGAAACTGACTCACCTTTTAGAATTTACTACAGACAACAATGTGATCATTTACTTTATAAGCCTCAGTCTTAAGAACTTTTAATTTTGAAGTTGGCAACAGCACTTTAATAAGCAAACAACATTTACTTTAACTCACTCTCTTGCCACATGTTGAAGAGGCATTAAAGAGCAAAATACTGGGCTTTAATGTTCTTTTAGTAAGGACACTCGGATATCACTTTAGCTCAAACGGAGAGGAACCTGAGAGGTGTTATGATGAGGAGAAAAATCAGGGTAGGTACATAAATTCAGATATAAATTACCTTATATTTGAGCACACTAACACATCCATTAAGCTGATCCTTCACTGAACATCATTGTAGTATTCCGATGTAATGATTGCGCAATGTGGTGGCAACTGCATGTTGTTAGGTGGAATTACAGGTAGAATTGCTGGACTCTGTCATTTCTTGGTGGCGATGATCGATACCAATCCCAGAATATTTCCAGCTATTTAACCATTCTTCCGAGGCATTGGAAAGCGGCAGGAAAAGCCTCTCTCGGAACCAGCACGATATGCATCTTTTACATGGCAGTGCACAGACTCGTAGCTCGTCTCCGACTGACTATCAGTTCCACCTTTTCTACGTAGGCCAACCAAAATTTGCGCGCGCTACACAGTTCCGTTCCCGAGGGGAACCACTGCACCTTTTACATACAAACTCACTAAGAACCCTAAGTGAGGATCAGCAGTTTACATAACAGCAGCCAAACACATTAGCTAAAACAGAACATTTGCACATATTGACATTTCTACAAAAAATTATTCACACAGAACTTACAATTATATATGGTAAGTTTTGTTCCCTCCAAATGAGACAAAGACTTTTAAATTACAGATACACTACTTTGCATTGAACCAAACCATGACATCAAAGTTTGTACAAAGAAAGGAGTATACAATTCTGTGTTATCTATTCAATCAAACACATCTACAGAAGCTCAATGATGTAACATTAAATGAAACAAAAGTAAAATATATCCGTACAGCATAAGAGCTATGGTGTTACAAGCTGTCAACGGCGAGGCAGTGGTGTGGCGAGGCCGCCGATCCCGGAGCGCCGCTAGCCCAGACGGACGCTGCTGTCAGGTAACGCCCACTGCCCGGAGGGACGCGTGTACCACCACTGACGCATCAGCTGAAACGGTGCAAAGAGGTGATAAGCGGGTCTCATGCACGACACCCACAAGAGTTTAAGTCGACCTCGATGTGACGCAGAAGAGCGCGTGTCTCTACATTGACACGACAGGAGACGGGGGCGTGTGTCGTAAAACACAGTCCTCCGCAATACGCGGACGACGACCGCCAAGCCGCCTTCTCGGTGATAAGGCAGGGCCGACAAGCAACGATTTTCTCCAAATCTGCATCATCGAACCATCCCACAGTATGGACGCAGAGGGTGGAAACGGGCACGAGGCAACGTCGCAGGGTGCTGTCTAGGATGAACAACCTGGGCTACAACGGACGTTACAATCAACGCCGCCGCGAACTCCCCAATTCAGTGTTGTGGTCCACTAGTAGCTTATCCTCAAAGTCGCCTTTAGAAGAGACACCCACCCCAGCACCTAAAGAGAATACCCAGTGAAACAACCATGTGGCGAAACTGAAAAATGACAGCGTGTCAACGAGCTGGTTTCTGTATGTGTTTTTGTACTCATGTCTTATTTTCCATAGGTGGTTATTTACCAGCTGTCATTCCATTGGCTTCATTAATGATTTTGTGTCACTGTATTTGTTATGCACATTGAGTTTTGCACTTTCACTTAGATGTTTTTATGTATGTCAGCACCAGCCGACACTCCTTTGGTTGTTGGTAATGATTTTGCATCATTGTATTTGTTTATATATGTATATATTTTGTGTACCTGTTCATCTATGTCTCTGTGTTAACTTTTGATAATTGTTTAAAGCAATTTTAAAATAATATCTCACGTTTGTTGTCGTAGTAGATCAGATGACATGATGTTAGCGTACAATATCAGGCTTAATTTAATTTGTTCTGTTTGCCTTGTAGATCGCATGAGGTCACAATTATTGACTAAGGTCAGATAAAACTCTTTTGGATATAAGAGATTAATCAATTCTTTTGTGCTGCTCCTTGCCTGATGCAATTGCTGCTCGTTAGGGTATGTTTTTTTCGAAGACTGTTGGCGAATATCTTAGCATGGCGAGAAAATTCGCGGCACAGTCTTCTCCAGAACGTTTGGCGTGGTGAAAGGGTCCTGTAGCCAACTTTCATTAGTTCGGTAGCCCATTTTCACTAGCATTTCTCCTTCTTTTCCTTGTTTCTCTTTCCTCATAACTCTCATAATGGTACGATTGAATGAATGTGGTTGTGTGTCACGTTGCTAGACGGTGGCGTGGTCTGCAGCAGAAAGTTTGCGATAGTCATACAGATTCAGCAGCACTTGTACAGAATAGCCAACTCTCGTAGTGGTCAAGTACGCAAAGAGGTTTGCGCTACTCGTGAGAAATTCACCTGCGTTAGGTTGGTGGCGGAAATGGCATTTTTGGGTTTTCCGGGCCACGGAGAGCGTGGAAGAGGCTGGAGAAGTAAAAGGGAGGCAGTCTGCCGCCGGTACGGGAAGCGTCCACAGCTGTGCTCCAGTCGAAGAAGGGTGAGTTAGACTGACCGCGTGGCGCGTTGTTACTTGGCGAGGGGAGAGCTGTTAGCTTTTGGTCTCGCTTTTCAGCTATGAAAGATTGCTTTGTCTTGTCGCAGCAAGGAATGCAAAACTTTGGCAGATTTTTCTTTTAGTAAATTTCTATAGCAGACTTGGATCCACCGGAAGAGCGCCACACGAAGGTGTCGATAAGAAGTGAGCACTCGCTTCTGTATGAATGTCTGTTTGCCTTCAGCTGTGCCTGTATAAGCTTTCATTTTTCTAAATATTAATAGCTTTGCCTTCTCGTAAATTTGGCTTGCTTTATGTATCTTTCGTCCTTGGGGAGCCGACCACGTGGTTGAATATTAAAGTTTGTTGGGTTACCGTCATCACTTACTGTCTGGTATCATGTTTGTTTTAAGGAATGTTAACTGTTTACGATTGTGTGATGAGATATTGTTGCCACTTGGCCACGATACCTAGAAATTGCGTCTCCACAAACCAAGTGGGCATGCGGGTGTACTGCGAAACGTGTACCGTTTCACGAATTATTGCTATCAGTTATCAGGCAACAGCAGTTGTATGAATGATTCCCACCAATGATTTTAGGTATAAATTATAACGGTGTATGTTTCGATGCTTTTCTTTAATGTTTTAGGAATTAATGTTATCAGGAATTGTGTACATGTCTCACATTCATATCTTAGAAATAAATGATTTTATACACAATTTTCTCTTGCATTCCGAGGTTACGTTTTTGCACCTTAGCCACTCACCTCGTAGCTTTCCTGTTAGCACATCCAACGCGTTTCCTTACGCACAGGTCCAGTGATTAGTTTCCCCTTTTATTTTAAAACAAATGCTTTAGATTAAGTCTTATTTTCAGGTGTGTTGCTGGGAGCTGATCTGCACAGTGTTACTGCATGTACCATTTTATTTTAAATGGTTGATTCTCGTGGACAATGCATGGGAAATACTATTAATTACATCATATCCCCTATGAGAGATATCACGACGTACGTATTTTTATGAGTTTATTGTCTGTGATCAAATTAATTTATTTTCCGACTCAGCCAAACCTTTGATTAGTTGTATGGTTAGAGTCGGTGGCGACCTTAATCTTCTCACGTTAATTTCGCAATCAATAAGCATTTCCATTCCCACTCTTAACGTAATAACCTGTAGAAACAGGTCAGTTACACCCTCTCTCTGTGTCCCTTGTCTTGCCTGAGTCCTTTTGCGTTTCCCTCCTCTGCCTTTCCCTTCCCCCCCCCCCCCCCCCGCCCTTATGAGTCCTCTCCCTCCGTGGGTACCCCCCTTCGTTTTTCCTCTCCTCCCCCCTTTTTCCCCTCATCTGTCCAGGTCCCCCCCCCCCCCCCCCCCATATGCCCTTGGCTGTGGCGTGTCATCTTTGTGACGACTTTTTAGTGCAGTGTTTCCAGTGAGTGTTCAGTGTTGTGCGTCTTTTCCGAAGTGTTGCAAACGGAAATCATACTGTCGCTGGGTGTGATTTTTATATCTCTTGCGAACAGAAACCAGACTGTCGCCGTGTTTTTTAATTGTGTGTCTACTATTTTACCTGTTTGCTTACTGCGTATTTTATTAGCATCGCCAACCCTTTGTTTTATGTTTTAACTTTCCACAATTTTCCTCAGTTTTACAATTTAAGTCACAGTTTTATCGCCTGCGTTTATTGTTTATTATCTTCTTCTTATGTTTTAAAAATTCTGTAGGCTGAAGAGCAGTGTACTAAGCTGCTGCCAACCCACCCCCTTCGGGAGCAATCGACATTCAATAAAGGAAAAAAGAAAACAATGTATTCAAGCAGACACCACTGTTTTACAGTTGTATTATCTATATACACTCCTGGAAATTGAAATAAGAACACCGTGAATTCATTGTCCCAGGAAGGGGAAACTTTATTGACACATTCCTGGGGTCAGATACATCACATGATCACACTGACAGAACCACAGACACATAGACACAGGCAACAGAGCATGCACAATGTCGGCACTAGTACAGTGTATATCCAACTTTCGCAGCAATGCAGGCTGCTATTCTCCCATGGAGACGATCGTAGAGATGCTGGATGTAGTCCTGTGGAACGGCTTGCCATGCCATTACCACCTGGCGCCTCAGTTGGACCAGCGTTCGTGCTGGACGTGCAGACCGCGTGAGACGACGCTTCATCCAGTCCCAAACATGCTCAATGGGGGACAGATCCGGAGATCTTGCTGGCCAGGGTAGTTGACTTACACCTTCTAGAGCACGTTGGGTGGCACGGGATACATGCGGACGTGCATTGTCCTGTTGGAATAGCAAGTTCCCTTGCCGGTCTAAGAATCGTAGAACGATGGGTTCGATGACGGTTTGGATGTACCGTGCACTATTCAGTGTCCCCTCGACGATCACCAGTGGTGTACGGCCAGTGTAGGAGATCGCTCCCCACACCATGATGCCGGGTGTTGGCCCTGTGTGCCTCGGTCGTATGCAGTCCTGATTGTGGCGCTCACCTGCACGGCGCCAAACACGCATACGACCATCATTGGCACCGAGGCAGAAGCGACTCTCATCGCTGAAGACGACACGTCTCCATTCGTCCCTCCATTTACGCCTGTCGCGACACCACTGGAGGCGGGCTGCACGATGTTGGGGCGTGAGTGGAAGACGGCCTAACGGTGTGCGGGACCGTAGCCCAGCTTCATGGAGACGGTTGCGAATGGTCCTCGCCGATACCCCAGGAGCAACAGTGTCCCTAATTTGCTGGGAAGTGGCGGTGCGGTCCCCTACGGCGCTGCGTAGGATCCTACGGTCTTGGCGTGCATCCGTGCGTCGCTGCGGTCCGGTCCCAGGTCGACGGGCACGTGCACCTTCCGCCGACCACTGGCGACAACATCGATGTACTGTGGAGACCTCACGCCCCACGTGTTGAGCAATTCGGCGGTACGTCCACCCGGCCTCCCGCATGCCCACTATACGCCCTCGCTCAAAGTCCGTCAACTGCACATACGGTTCACGTCCACGCTGTCGCGGCATGCTACCAGTGTTAAAGACTGTGATGGAGCTCCATATGCCACGGCAAACTGGCTGACACTGACGGCGGTGGTGCACAAATGCTGCGCAGCTAGCGCCATTCGACGGCCAACACCGCGGTTCCTGGTGTGTCCGCTGTGCCGTGCGTGTGATCATTGCTTGTACAGCTCTCTCGCAGTGTCCGGAGCAAGTATGGTGGGTCTGACACACCGGTGTCAATGTGTTCTTTTTTCCATTTCCAGGAGTGTAGACATAGATACAGAAGGTATAGATAGTGCTCACGTAGGTTTACAAAATATTTCAATGGCTTTCTTTTCAGACTTCTTGGTCTGTGAAACTCCTTGATAAATACAGGATGTCTCGCCTGATAATGCGTTCTATATTAACAGTGAGATGTTTTACATCACAAAATAAACATTAAAGTGACTCTAAATTGGACTGAAGAGCGATGCATGTGAAGTACTGTGTGACAGCGAACGATACACACATTGCTCTCACTTGCTCTGCTGTTGGTAGATGTCGTACTGTCCTCGTGAAAGAATACCTACAGATGTCTTCACTATTTTAATTAACAGGGATTTGAAGCTATAAATCAACATTGTACCCGACTGATTAATGCAATTTAGGAGCTTTTTACCTCTCTAGTAAAATTTTTTCTTCAGTGCCGTTGTAACACCATAATTAATATTGTAAATACTTTGTACTGATTAATTCTGTTCAATGCCAAGTATGTATTTTTCACTATGTAATGTCTTTGTCCTATTGTAATAAAGTGGAAAGTTGTGTAAAATGTTTTCTCCATACTATTTAAATTCTTTGTATTAATTGGAGGAAAATGGTATATAATTATGTGGCTTTTCTGTCGACATGTTAATGTAGTTAAATATTACGGTTTTTTAGAAGATGTTTGTATACAACTATGTATAAACTGGTTCATACCTACATGAGAGAGCACAGTCAGTCGGCAGCTAGCTGCTGGATAGTATGGTCTGAGCAGCAGTAGAGTGAACTGCGCAGGTGCCAGGTGAGGCTTCCAGTTCCTGGATTAATATGGAAAGGCCTCGGATGTGTGTACGGCTATAAAGTGGTGCTCTATTATTGGAAAAGGCTCTAATGTTGGACGTATCGTCACCAAGAAGAAGATAATAGAGCAAATTACATCGAGAGGAAAGACCAGGTAGCCACCATGTAGTCGCCACCAATATTGCGCCATCACTTCAGCAAATATAAGAGGTCAGAATTTTGTCAAAGTATGAGACAGTACATTTAAGTGTTATTTAATTTGCAATAATTAGGCAAATTATGTGAAACTTGTGTCAGATCCTTCATTTGGTTCCCCTCATGATACCTGTTAGCGTCCACTCCACATAAATACTGACATCTGAGTATCCTGTATGTGAAAAACGATTGAAGATAAGTGATTGTTGGTGTTGCTTGGTTCTGAATGTAACAAGATATTTAGAAATACTGTGGATTTTATTCAAATCAAGGGAGGTAGTTAATATTGGATTTATGAAAACCTCCATAATGTTTGATTTGTTTTAATTCAAAGTATTTGTGCTTCAAAGATTAACTGCATTTAATTCTGTCAGTTAAAATTGCTGGTTGTGCTAATGACAAAAGGAAGCACGTTATTTTGAGGTTAGTTAGAGTAAAATGCATTTAAAGTAATACTTAAGAACCTCTATAAAAGATCGCCGTTATTAACTGTTTCAAAAGTCCTGCAAGGTGAGTGAAATTTGTGAAAGAGTAATACCTAAATCAGCATCTTACAAAAAAAGTGTGTTTAGTTTGCTTTAGTGTAATGGTCAGTTTGAGAATCCCCACTTTAGTGTTGCTTAATAGGAAGGAACATTCTTGAACAATGAATTTACTAATTGCACTATGAAGTAATTCTAGAGTTTTGTGTGCTTTGTGTAGTAAAAATTGGAAAGACAGTTTGAGGGTCCCCACCTAAGTCTTTGCTTATGAAAGATAAAGTTACTGCACTTGCTTTTATTCATAAAAATAGAAACAAGATAGCTTCATAGAGAGTGTAAAAATCCTATTGCAAGTGACTTATAATTATCTTTGTACTATATGAAAAGTAACTATTGAAACAGGACTAGGTTCATGTCCAATTTTGGTTTAGTAGTGTCTTTCACAACATTTGAGTATGAGATAACTTATATATGACAAAGTATTACTGTGAGAAGAGATAAGCCGTTAACGGGTTCTGTGAGAACTTGCAGATACTATTTATAACTGCTGGTATTCACTGTATCACTTATCTGATTATAGTAGAGTTTCATTGCACTTCTCTAGGGGAAAAGTAATGGTAGCTTTATCTATCTATATCCGAATCCCGCTCCAGCTGCTGACGAGTCTGGGTGTTGACGAGTCCTCTCCATTTGGCTCGGTCCTCCCACCACTTTTCTTTCTCCACTTGCTGCCAGGTCACACCTCTCCTTTCTGCATATATTCTCACTCCCATTTTTCACCGTGTTCTTGGGCGCCCTCTAGGTCTTTTCCCATCCATCTTTAGTTCTTCGATAATTTTGGGGAGTATCTGCCCATGCATCCTCTTAACATGCCCATACCATCTTAATCTCTTTCTTTCAATTTCTTCCCTCATACTTTCTTGTTTAAGGTCCTTTCTAATGTCTACATTCCTTACTCTGTCCATTCTTGTTTTTCCCATAACTGCTCTGAGAAATTTTATTTCCCCTGCTTGCAGTCTGCTCCAGTCCCTTTCTGTCATTGTCCATGTTTCTCCACCATAGGTGACAATAGGGATGTAGTAATTCTTATAAATAAGGAGTTTTGCTCTTTCTGAAAATTCATTATTCTAAATCAGGTGTTTTATTGTTTGGTAGAAATTGCCTCCCTTCTGTAACCTCCTATTAATTTCGTTAGTTATTCTTCCATCCCTAGATATTTCAATCCCTAAATAAGTGAAACGTTCTACCACTTTGAGGAGTTCTCCATTCAAAGTAATATTTCCGTTGATCCCTTTCTCTCTTCCAAATACCATTACTTCACTCTTATCTTTATTTATTTTTAATCCATACCTTTTCATTATTTCCTTCCACGAATGGTAGCTTTCCTTTACCAAAATTCAATACAGATTCTTTAAAAGTAATGTTCATATTACAACGCCTAAGTAGGCTGGCGACCGTATTTTACTTTATTTAAGTAAACTTTGCTACCTAAGATATTTTCCAAATTTCAATCTTTAGCTTTCTGGTTTCTACTGTTATATTAAATTCAGGTTCGATAATCCAAACCCCTTAGGCAACTCACATTCAATTTACTCAAATTCTCCCAGAGTGTAACATTTGCTGCATCGTAATACCATATTTCGTAATACGCATTATGCCGGTATAACAAACAGCACAGTATAGTGTTATATTTGGCTTTTCCCGTTACAGTACTATCTGGTGGGCAGTTTTTATACCGTCTCTTGCAGTTCTCAGTACGTTGGTTTAGAAAGGAATATTTCCCCCCTTGAGAAACTGCAGTCCCACTCTCTGTGCATAATTCAGTCATGGAACGTTGTTAATGTTCTGCGAATAATAACAGTTGCTCGTTTCGTCTTTCAGCTTCACAGCTTTCACCGTAAATGTACAAAAGTCGGTGGGCAGACTCGAGTTGACTTTTTTGTTCGATTACACTCCCTGCTACATATATCCTCGCTGGATGGGTGGGGAGGAGGAAAGGTTGGTGGCGGGGGAATTTAGAGAGACGGAGGACACATTTGCGAGCGATTTTAGAATGATGTTGAAGACAGGTGCGTGCATCAAATAAAAACAGAAAAAGCGACCACAGTGGAAAAAGAGAAATTAAGCGATGAACATTTGCGCACGAATAACCTCTTGTCAGTACAGCAGAAATTTAATGTCCTGAAATGTAGCTCCAGATGTAACGAGTTGCCTATAGAGAGAACACACACGCGAGCGTAGTCGTCCCACTCACTCACTCACTCGCACGTACACACACACACACACACATACACACACACATGCATCGCTGCCAGGCGTACTAGACCCTTCCCCATCTCGTAACAGACGAGCGAAGTCGTAGGGCCTTAAGCCGGCCTAATTGCATTGTAATCCGGCGCCGGTGCTAATCCTGTTCGCTCCCCTCTTCCGCATCCACGCCGGCTGCGCTGGATTGCGGCCCACGCAGACGAGCCGCACACCTGCTTTCGTAGGCGTGCGTGGGTTCCAGCTGTCACGCGTAGATCTATACATACGGTTGTTCACGACAGCGATCCTCGAAAGGTTTGCATCACGGAGGAGCGCAAAGGAATGTTACTAGGTTCCAGTCCACGTTTCTTTAGTTCACATTCCCGCATTACATCGTTCCTCCGTGATTACAGCCGAGGAACTGCAACTTCTGACGATTTTGACTGGAATACTCTCTACGAAATTATGAAGGTAGCGGGGATAAAACTCGGAGGTCGGAAGGTTATCTACACTACGTAGAGAAACCAGACTGCAGTTATGAGAGCCGAAGGACATAAAGGGAAAGCGGTAGTTCCGGCGTGAGTGGGACAGGGTTGGAGTCTATCCTCGAACTTATTCAGTCAACGAAATCGGGAAGATATTAGGAAAGCGAATTAAAGGCCGTAAGCACTATGGGACTTAACATCTGAGGTCATCAGTCCCCTAGACTTAGAACTACTTAAACCTAACTAAGCTAAGGATATCTCACACATCCATGCCCGAGGCAGGATTCGAACCTGCGAATTAAAGTTGTCAGTGAAGAAAGACAAACTTTGGTGTTTGCCGATACCAATGTAATTCTCTCATGAACGATAAATACCCAGCAAGATTAGTTGAACAGAATGGATAGAGCGTTGGGAATAGATTTTTAGGTGAATGTCAACAAAAGTAATCCAGGAATAATGGAATGCAGTCGCAATAAACGAGGTGGTACCGAAGGAATTAGACTAAGAAATGAGACACTAAACGTAATAGATGAGGTGTGATATTTGGCCAGCAAAACTTCTGACAATGCATAGTGCCAATAGCAAGAAAGAGAAATTTGTCGATGTCTAGTATAAATGTAAGCCTTACAAAGACTCTTCTGAAGATATTTGTCTGGATTCTAGCATTATGTGGATGTGAAACGTGGATGATCAACAACGCAGACAAGAAAGGATTCGACACTTTTTAAATGTGGTGCTGCAGAAGAATGTTCGAGAAAAGATAGTTGCAGTAGTACTGAATCGAATTTGGGAGAAAGAAATTTATGGCACACATTGAGTAAAAAAGCACAAAACAAGGCATTAAGGAGCAGCCAACTTGGTAACTCAGGTAAGTTAGGGAGGGAGGGGGGGGGGAGGAGGGAATTGACTGTTTGACAACGTTAAACAGATTCAGGTTGATGTAGGTCGCAGTAGTTATACTAAGCCTTGCACAGGATAGATTAGCGTGGAGAGTTGCGTCAAATCTGTCTTCTGACTGAAGACTGCATCAAAAGCAACAATTTTAAATCATACAGTTACAAAGAATATATCAAGCAAGCAGTGTCATAAATTGAGATAGCAATGTTATAAACTGAGAGAGAAAGGGACGGAGATCAGCTTTCCGGTATATCGGTACTGTGACGGATATAAGCTTGCCATTCAACTTACTGATTCTGCGGTGGTTAAATAGGACTCGAATTCTCAATTAAATTCATCCATCATAGCTGCTACAAGGCAATTTGCGTAAGTCGCATTTCATTAATTAATACAGTTAAATTAAAACATTATTTACTTCATGACTATTCTTTAATGGAAAATTCCAGTGTCAGAAAGAATCATAAAAATCAAAATGAAAGTATATGACAAGCATTATTATTTTGACAATTTTTACATTTGAAGAAAAAGTAGTTTTTTTTTTATTTCCGTCCATAAGGTACAAACTTCGTGCTGCCTCGAATTTACATGGTGACAATTATTGAGCTATATGAAGAAAAGAAATGTAAATTAGTTACAAACTACGGTGTGCACACATTATTCAACATGTACACGTCACTACGGATATTTGGCTTTAGATTATGACATGTTCGATATTCCTGTTGTCAGTGGCGAAGGTGTGGCGCAGACGAATAGCATGACCCGCAGAAGTGTCGGAACATCAATGCTGTCGACGACCTCCTGAATGGCTGTTTTCAGCTCAGCAATGGTTTTGGGGTTATTGCGTTACACTTCGTCTGTAATATAGCCCCACAAAAATTTGTGGAATTTGTTCATATCCGGAGAATATGGCGGTGAATCAAGGCCCATGTCAGTAGCCTCTGGGTACCCCAGAGCCAAATGCGGTCCCCAAAGTGCTCATCCAGGACATCAAACACTCTCCTGCTTCGATGGCGTCGAGCTCCGTCTTGCATGAACCACATCTTGTCAAAGTCAGTATCACTTTGGATAATGAATAGTGAAAATAGACGTCCAACTGAACTCAGTTTTGAGAGTAATTAGTGGTACAGTCCGGTCTACACCTAGGCAGCTAACTCTAAATATAGATAAATGTAAATTAATGCAGATGAATAGGAAAAAGAATCCCGTAATGTTTGAATACTCCATTAGTAGTGTAGCACTTGACACAGTCACGTCGATTAAATATTTGGGCGTAACATTGCAGAGCGATATGAAGTGGGACAAGCATGTAATGGCAGTTGTGGGGAAGGCGGATAGTCGTCTTCGGTTCACCGGTAGAATTTTGGGAAGATGTGGTTCATCTGTAAAGGAGACAGCTTATAAAACACTAATACGACCTATTCTTGAGTACTGCGCGAGCGTTTGGGATCCCTATCAGGTCGGATTGAGGGAAGACATAGAAGCAATTCAGAGGCGGGCTGCTAGATTTGTTACTGGTAGGTTTGATCATCACGCGAGTGTTACGGAAATGCTTCAGGAACTCGGATGGGGGTCTCTACAGGAAAGGAGACGTTCTTTTAGTGAATCGCTACTGAGGATATTTAGAGAACCAGCATTTGAGGCTGACTGCAGTACAATTTTACTGCCGCCAACTTACATTTCGCCCAAACATCACAAAGATAAGATAAGAGAGATTAGGGCTTGTACAGAGGCATATAGGCAGTCAGTTTTCCCTCGTTCTGTTTGGGAGTGGAACAGGGAGAGAAGATGCTAGTTGTGGTACGAGGTACCCACCACCACGCGCCGTATGGTGGATTGCGGAGTATGTCTGTAGTTGTAGATGTACTTTCTGGCTACCAGTGCTTTCAAACATCTGTCCACCAGACCTCCGTCGATAGGCCGTTCTTTACAACTCTGTCAGCAAGTTTCTGAAAACAACTCGATCCCTCTTCATGACGATTTGCTATCACTGCCCAGGAAACGCCTCAAATCTAGAACACCAGCCTATGAAATAGGAAAAATGCTATCCACAGGATTCGACCAGGACGCAGAGTGGAAACGTGAGTGGCAAGCTACAGGAAACCGAAACCACGAACTTGTAGACAATCCAACAGTTCCAGTTCCAGGCTTCCACCATCCAATGGAGGCGTGGGTGCAGTTAAACAGATATCGGGCTGAAGAGGGTGCAAATACAACATGCACAAGTGGGGCTTTTCAAGTTACAGTGTGTGTAACTGTGGTGATACCCAAACAATGAGCCACATTGTGAATGAATGTCCAATCAGACGCTTCCCTGGTGGCATTGTGCACCACACAGTCACCCGTCGAGGATGAAGAGACTGCTCGACCGCGAAACGTGGATTCTCAGTCCTCCAAATGCGCCACTTTTGGTTATTGACGAACCCATCCAAATGAAAGTGGGCTTCTTCGCTAAACCAAACGATGCATGCGCATACTAATTCCCAACATGCTCCGTAGCCAATAGTGCAGTTTGAACGTCCTAACGCAAACGGTTGAGACGTTATGACGATTTTATTTCATACACTTCAATAATCGTCATGCCGCATTTGTAAATTCGGGGTTTCAACGACTTCCGCTATCGTCATCGTCAGCAGTAATAATGTGCCGTGTGGTACTTTAGTTGGTTGAATTACGTCTTGGAGAAGTCACGAAGTTAAGGAACCTCCAGAGATTATGCCGATGACTATGACAGGAAGCTAGTTCTGCTAGGGAAATTAGCTTATTCTTCTGGTGCCTTTCAGCCTCGAGAGCTCGTTTCCATGCAGCACGAAGGAATCGTTGAAAGCTTAAGATTAAACATAAATCTGTGTTAGAAAAAAATCCTAGTACGTTGATTCCGCCACAGAAAACTAGGTTCTCATACCATCGTTTACTATTAATGTCTGCTAGATAGTTTATCTTACAAATTTGAGGCTGACACCATGTCGGCCATTACCTTGAAGGCACGGGTGCTGGTTGCATACTTATTTACAAAGTAAATTCGTAATAATTTGACAATGATTCTTTGAATTATGGGTTGACATCCAAGAAACAAGTAATTTTCCGTCAGTGAATATATAGAACTGCAACATTGGGCTAAGTAGTCGAGTACAATGTTAAGTCTTTTAAGCTTTTGTGCAGATGGACATTCCTGCACTGTGGTATTAACCAGACATCCTTTGAAATGTACCTAAATTGAGTTTCTTTAAACTGTTCAGGAATGTAACAAACAGTAGAAACAATTTGTGAAAACAAATTTAAATAGTAATAAATTTTCAGACAGCAAGGGGTAATTACTACGGCTGTCGTGAAAGTCGATCATTTTTATATCGCTGCACATTCCAATAACAAATACCATAAAATAAGTATAAAAGTGGCATTAATTCTGAGCGTTTAATAGAAATATTCATTCATTTTTAACATCAGGAGATGTAAGTAAGTTGTGATGTAGTAAATCAATTAAATATGTCTTTATTTTTTGTTTACCATATGTATACAAAATATTTATCATGTTTAGAAAAGGGATTAAAAATAACGCAACGATTTAAAAACATCACTATTCTATATGCTTGGGCAGCTGCACAAGTTTTTATTTGTTCTGTTTCGACAAATCAAATAAAGAATGCGTACTATCATTGCTTTATCCATTGACAAAAAGCGTTCCAATCGTTGTTGTAATCTTAGCAGCTAGCAATTCACTGCTGTTTATGTATAAGATTTACTTAAAGTGAGTTGAAATGCGATGGAAAAAATTTTTGGAAACAATATCCCTTGTATCTTAACGAACTGATCGGTCACCTACTAAAACGAGTAAGGTAGTAATACTAGGTGAAGAAGGTTGTATTTACACGCGGAAACAGCAAAATACGGGATAGGACCGCTACAAAGAGCGAGGAAATGTTACAAGCCATCGGAAGAAACTGGATGTGCGAAAACTACTCCAAGAACCGGCAGAAAACCGATACTGACTGATCAAGACTGCCGTCTTCCTATGCGTCATCATCGGAAAAGATTTAAATGCCGTCTTGACGACTTCGCAGCTCGAAGTTTCTAATCGAACAGCCATACGAAAACTTAGTGATAATGGTTTTTGGAGGAATGGCTCGAAGAAATAAACCTTAACTGAACAAAATGCAGAGGCAGAAACGTATACAATAGCCTTCGTACACAGGACGCAAGAAGACTGGGCTAGAGTCATTTGTAATGACTAGACGAAGATCAGCGTCTTTCGAAATCTATGGAATTAAGTTCGTTCGTCGTCGACCTGAGGAACACTTGCTGCCATTATGCCTATCAAGTGAGGCCATCGAACTAGCTTGCTGACTTGGCTTTGTAACGGTCTCTGCCTCAACCCAATTTCGATCTTGTGATCGAGAAGAAAAATTATTGTTTCGTGATTGAATCAGAGTAACAAGAGGATGCTGCTAGAGGCAATCTTCAGTTCATGGTTCAAAGTTATCAAACCAGGTGATCTTCACACTAGGTAAACTAGATGTCCTGGAGGACCGTGGCATAAATTAAATCAAACGGATATCCCACGAAATATCGAGAAACATTGCAATAAATTATGTACCGTATAATTTGTAACTTCATGGGTGCGAGTATTTTGTTTGATTTTTTTATTACGTTCAATTAAATTTTTGTTCTCTAATTCAAATTTTCAAACAGTGCACATTACGACACCCGACAGCAACAGTACAAAGCACACTCCTTCACGGTGCATACACTGACTTGCTAATAAACATGTGACGTGAACTCAGGATTCATTTACGATGAAATGCAAGGGGAGAAAATATTTCGATAATTCATTTCCACAAAGAGCGTTCGTTATTCTTGATGTACAAGCAGTCTACGATGAAATCTGAGGGGAGAAAATATTTCGATGCACCATTTCTAGAAAGAGCGTCACTCTTAATGTACAGGCAGTGTTTACAGCGATGCAACTGGCCGTGCATTGTCCGGCGTGCAAGCGATCCATCAGACTCTTTGTGAGGCCGGCCAGGGAAAATTGCGCAGAAACTTAACAGCATTTGAAAAGAACTTCCTGTCGGGTTTAATTCTGCCGCGGAATTTCTAAAGATGATTTACTCTTGCCGAGATGCGGGGCCCAGACGCCTTTGTGGGAGGAATTTACGCTGCGGTAGGGAATATGAAAGGGCATGTTACGGGAAAGCCCAGGAAATTAGAGGGGAACTTTGTTTCTTAGCAGCGAACGAGAAGGCTGCCCGCAATTCACCCGCCTTGCCTCATCCAAGAAACATCCTCCTGCAAAGGGTTAATTCGGCGAAAAGTTTCGCTCAAACTATGGTCATATTTTATGAAGCTAAGGAGTTACAAAAAAGCTTGGATACTTTAACTGCAGTAAACGCTAAACATAACTAATAAATACACTTTTGAACGTTTTGAGGTTCCTCTTTGTTTGCTCACTTCGTTAGTAATAATTACTCTTGTCGATGATGGATTGTTTCATTTTAGTTCTTCTTCTTTCTTCCTTCCAAGTGTTAGGCCTCTTGGACTGTTCAGATCTCGTCGAGAAGCTATTGTGCCATCCTTTCATTAATCGTTGTGGTGGTAATGTAACATGGATTTTGGGTTCCTCTTCGAACTCATACGCTGTGGTGTTAGTTCCCTACGTAATGTGTGATGGATTCCATATCTAGTTCCTTCAACAAATCCTCGTTCCTTTTGTGATTCCATTTGCTGTACCCTGCTGTTCTCAGAAATTTTATTTCATAGGCTGTTAGTTTTTTCGTACATTTTGATGATGATGGTGTTTGGTTTCTGGGGCGCTCAACTGCGCTGTCATCAGCGCCCTTGCTAGTTCCCAATCTGTACACAGTCCAATCCAGCCACTTACACGAATGATGATGGAATGATGAGGGCAACGCAAACACCCAGTCCCCGCACAGAGAAAATCCCCAACCTGGCCGGGAATTGAAGCCGGGACTCCGTGATCCAGAGGTAGGAACTCTAGCCACTAGACCACGAGCTGCTGACACATGTTTTGTCTTCATTCTACTGGCATCGCTGCCATAGCACAGCACAGAACCTGCTAAGGTCTTATAAAGGCGTATTCTGGCGTACTTATGGTCTAGGTAACGTTTCATTATATTATTAACAACTAAAATTGGTTTTGTATAGCTGGCTTCTCTTTCAGCTAGGTCCGTTTCTTTCAGAGGATAGTTTACAGCCTAAATATATGAATGTGTTCATTATTTTTAGAATTTTATTTGTTTCAAAAGATCTTACTTTGTATTTGATATATTTTAAAGAATGCCGTGGTTTCTGTGTTTTCAGTGCTTGTATGCATGCAGTATTTCTCGGATAGGATCTGTAAATTGCATGCTGAACGCTGCAGACATTACTCTGAACATGCTACAAGAGTTATAACATCTAGCTTTGTATTTCACTTGATTTGAATGAAGCCAAGTGGCATTTGTCTCCAATCTTGGATGCTTTTATTCATATACGTAATAAACAAGACTTGTGAAAGGTCATATCCCTGTCGGAGTCGAGCACAGATTCTGCCCCGCTCTGATAATTTTCCTCGTTTTATGAAACAGCTTAAAATTGTTCTGTTAAACCTTGTAGATATTTCCGACAATCTGCTGGACAGCATGGTATTTACCAGAATCTGTAATAATTTGTCTACTGACTTCCTCGAAAGCTTCAGTGAAAAATAGCCATCACAGCATGAACTTCCTTTTCAAAAGCCATTTTATTTCTCATCGATTATGGGTTCAAAATGGCTGTGCAATTTATTTTGAAAGATGTTGACAAAACTTTCATACGCTGATTTCAATAAGCTTATTCCTAGGTTTCAAAATTTCATTTAAGCACAATGGACTGAGAATTCGCTGTTAGTTTATTGTATTCTTTTGTTGAAAGCTATTATTGTATTATATTAACAGAATCGTGGCTCGAGATTCGAATAAATGCTTCATTCTTAGATCACATTTCCTGCTTGCGAATTACTGTTCAGTATTCTTTCGACCTAGTTTCCGCTACCGACCAATCACTTCTGTAGACTCAACTCGAACGACTGGCGCACTGGCTCGCGGTCAAAAACTGGCAATCGTAAAACTCCTTGTTGAGACTAAAGACGCTTAACAGCTCACAGATAAACAGAAACTAAACGAAGCCAAAATTAATGTAAGGAGAGCCATTGGTGTAGCGCTCAACGATTTCGAAAGTTAAATTCTGTCGACAGATTTGACAGAAAAACTTGAGAAGTTCTGGTCGTATGTAAAATCATTAAAGAGATCGAATCAATATGTGCATATACTCTATAACCATAATGGCCTCGAAGCATAGGATGTCACAGAAAATCCGAAATACTAAGCACCCTTTTTGAGAACTGTTTCACTGAGGAAGATCGCACTGTAATACATCCCTTAAATCACCTCGCGAGCGACAAAATGGCTGAAATCGAAATAAGTGACCAGCGAATGAAAAAAGAAAAAAAACGAAACCGCACAGCAGAGGGGAGGCCACTGGATCTGAAGGGTTATCAGTACGATACTCGATAGAATGCGAAAGAACTTGCCACTGTTCTGGCAGCAGAGTACCATCTAACTACAGAGAAGCGAATTGTTCCTGATGATTGGGAAAAAAAGCGCAGGTCATACCCATTTTCAACAGGGGTGTTAGAACGGAGCACGGTTGGTCTGTTCCAGATTTTTGGAACGTGTTGTATACTCACGTATTATGACATTTATGGAGACCGAAAATGTCCTGTGTAGGAATCAATATGGATTCCGGAAACGATGATCGTGTGAAGCACAGGTCGCTATGTTTGTCCACGAGACTCACAAGAGTAGGCCAAGACATTCAAATCACGGATTTACTTCGAACTTTTTATACTTTTGACGATTTCGAGAAAATCACAACAGTAATTCCACGCATCACTGATGTATCGGTGCGTTGCGACCCTGGGCTCGAGATGGCGGCGATCATGTGGTTAGTGTTCAAACTCCGAAGTCGGTGAACCGCTGGTCTGAGTCTGACTAATGTTTCTGTTGTGGCGTAAAGACAAGCGCAGGCACGCCAGTCGGGAACGATAGAGAGAAGTTGGCTGTGAGGAGAGGTCTGCCAATCGCATGCTGACTGGACCTCCCTCCAGGACGACAACGCAACAGCAGTGGCCCCTATGTGGAGAGGACATAAGCGCCGCTTCCCACTGCCGACGCCCCAGCTGAATACCAGCTTCAAGATTAGGCACTTGAACGCTAGTTACATCGCTTGTACTGTTCGCTGTAGCACAGATTTAGAATTGTTATACTGCAGAAGTATCATTATTTCGTATGCTGTCCTTTGCTTGCGACACTTTTGTGTAATTGTCAGATTTAAGTATTGTCATTTACTTTTTTGTAATAAAACTAATTAATATGATTTGTTTGATTTGATTGTCTACCGAGGCTGGACATAATATTTGGCAAGGCGCAGGGAGACATAACAGTTTCCTTATTTTTAAATTTATATGTCTTTGAACGCTAGTAGTATTATTTTACACATATTACATTTTAAAGGTAATATGATGTAGAGACACTTGTATCTGGATGAAATTTTATAGAATTTACAATGTAATTTGATTGTTGTTAGCCGGCCTGAGTGGCCGTGCGGTTCTAGGCGCTACAGTCTGGAGCCGAGCGACCGCTACGGTCGCAGGTTCGAATCCTGCCTCGGGCATGGATGTGTGTGATGTCCTTAGGTTAGTTAGGTTTAATTAGTTCTAAGTTCTAGGCGACTCATGACCTCAGAAGCTAAGTCGCATAGTGCTCAGAGCCATTTGATTGTTGTTAATTTTTATTGTTCCAACAAATATATGTAAAAATCATCGACAAATAAACCACCAAACGCATAAAGATTTTCTGAAAATGTATACCTGTCGTGATTTCCGAAATCTCATCTACATACAGTCGAGTAAGGTACCCATTCTGCTTTGCACTTGGACACTTCGATGTACAGACACAGGTTTCAAGGACGTGGGACAGGCTGGAAAGCCCAAGCCAAACATGATAAATACAGGTGTAAATAACTTTGTTTGATAATACAAAGAGTTACAATATGACAGACCATGAGGGTAACGTACAATTAATCTTCGGACGTGTTTTTGACTCTATAAGTTGCAGAATATTTTTTATACAGGCACAGAAAACATAAATTAAGACGCCATCTGCTACATGAAATGTATGTACTTCTTCCCCGCATGCACAAGGAATCTTCAGAGTTTCTACGGAAAAATGAAGTTCGTTGATATTTTGAAAAACTTCTCTTTCTTCAGACAATTTGAAGGCAAACCACGCATAACATAATATTTTCGTAAATATCTGTGCTGAAAACTGGTGATGCACGATTGAATGTATTTTAATAGCATCTTTACGGTAAGTAGTTTCTCGTTCGTTGTGAATCAGTTATGAACAAATTAGAAGACGCTTGGTAAAGTTTTTAACTTGCCCGTAGAAATAAGTAATATTTGTTGTAACAGTAAAAATTAATAAACAGCCAAATAACATTGGAAATTCAATGAAAGTTCGTGTAAATACACGTGTCTTTTCATCATATTACTAATCAAATGTAATATGTATGAAATAATGTGACCAGTGTTGAAAAAAAAAATAAAAAAAAACACCAACGGGACTGGATCCAGCGATACCTTGGTTAGAGAGCTTGATCACTAACCACATAACCGCAGCCAGCTCGTCCTAAGGGTCGCTCGCATACGTACACCATTGCCACGTACAAACTCTCTTGCGATTCTCTCTCATTGCCCACGTAGTACGCCTTACTACTTGCACATTATGTTGTCCTACTGGACTATTAAAAGTGTATAAAATTTGAAGTAGATACGTGATCCGAACGTCGTGGCTTCCCCTTGTCAGAAAGCAGATACCGTCTGCCTTGACTTATAAAACGTTCGATACGTTTCCGTACCGCCGACTGACTAAAATATGAGCGTACGGAATATCAGACCAACTATGTGATCGGACTGCAGAGTTACTGGCAGACAGAACACCTCATGTCGTTCTCAACGGTAAGAGGTCTACAGACATAAAAGTATCTTCGGATGTGACCCAACCGAGCGTCAGAGATTAAAAATGGTTCAAATGGCTCTGAGCACTATGGGACTCAACTGCTAAGGTCATTAGTCCCCTAGAACTTAGAACTAGTTAAACCTAACTAACCTAAGGACATCACAAACATCCATGCCCGAGGCAGGATTCGAACCTGCGACCGTAGCGGTCATGCGGTTCCAGACTGCAGCGCCTTTAACCGCACGGCCACTTCGGCCGGCCGTCAGAGATTACTTTTTAGCAATATACAGGGTGATCGTAATATAAGTTAAACTTTTAAACCGCTGTAGAAATAACACCACTGGTCAGCATGACGTCAAATTGCAACAGAAAGAAGAAATCGTATCGCAGAAGAAAAATAAATAGTTACAAAATGGAGCGATAGATTTCGCTGTAAGCATCATAATTTAACAGTGGTCGACTACAGATACAAATGAATCAGACAGCAATGCCTAAGGGTATGTTTGACGTTAAAAAAACTGTATTACTCTGTCTGCATGGGTGCGCAGGTGCGATACTGTTAGTTACGTAAGCCCGTCCACCACGGGAAGGTCGTATCAGATCGGATGGGAGAAATCGGTTTTCAATTGTCCTGAGGCCAAAAACCACATAAAAAGCATCACTGCACATCACTTTTTAATCGTCCTAACGCCAAAAACCGCATAAAAAGCATAATTCAAAATCAAATCGGATTATTAATTTCCGTGTGGCTGGCGCAAAACATGTTCAATATGCTGTCCACTGTTTTCCGCAACAAGTTGAACTCGAGAAGCAGCATGTTCTACAACTGATCGAAGTGTTTCTGGTGTCACGTTCAGAATGTGCAGCGCAACGCGTGCCTCCAGTGCAGCTAAGTTTGTAATCGGAACACTGAACACAACATCTCTCAGACAGTCCCTCAGCCAGAAGTCACACGGATTAAGATCAGGTTCAAAAATGGTTCAAATGGCTCTAAGCACTATGGGACTTAACATCTGAGGTCATCAGTCCCCTACAACTTAAAACTAAAACCTAACTAACATCCATGCCAAAGTCAGGATTCGAACCTGTGACCGAAGCAGCAGCGCGGTTCCAGACTGAAGCGCCTGGAACCGCTCGACCACAGCGATCAGGACGGCCAGGCTATAGGGAAAAAGCGGTTGATCATTCTAGCATTTCCGAGATAGCGCTTCAGCAGCTGCTTAGCTGGATTTGCAATGTGCGGAGGTGCGCCATCTTGCATAAAAATGGTCCCATCCAGACATCCACGCTGTTGGAGAGCTGGAATGACGTAACTGCGCATAAAACATTCGTAACGGTTACCAGTGACGGTACAGGTAACAGGACCGGAAGCACCTGTCTCTTAGAAAAAAAATATGGCCCTATGATAAATGGTGCCGTAAACCCGCACCCCACAGTGGCCTTTTTAGGATGAAGTGGTACTTTTTGGTTTGCGTGTGGATTTTCCGTTGCCCATATTCGACAGTTCAGTGTATTGTCATATCTTGTCAGATGGAAGTGGGCTTCGTCTGTCCACAAAATCTTCCACGGCCAATCATTGCCCACTTCCACACGAGCAAGAAATTCTAAAGCAAAGGTCTCTCTTGCTGGCAGGTCAACAGGAAGCAACTAGTGGACATGGGTAATTCTGAATGGATAGCAAAGAAGATGTTTCGTAGAATTTTAAGCACTGTGCTCACGGGTATGTCCAACGTTCGGGCAATCCTCCGTGCACTACACGTTTGCACACCACCACTCGTCTCCCGCATTGCTGTGGCCACTGCTTCCACTGACTTCCAATAAATTCATTTCCACCCTACCAGGTTGCGCACCAAAAGAACCCGGTTTTTCGAATTTCCGAGTCATGTTCTCCAGACCCACCGCAGTCATCGGACCAACTCCTTTTTTCAAACCTTTCAGTGTCCGGAACTTCTGCAGAGCGACGTGTGTACAGTCATCACTATTGTAATACAGCTTTACAAACAAAGCGCGATCCTGCAGTGAGACAGTCATGGAGAACGTCGCAGACGCGAAAGGAGGAAAATCTGAGTACCCGGCGTGTTTATACAACTTCAATGGGTCGTGTGCATGATAAGTGTTTTCATTTACGTATTCTGACACATACAGCGCCAACTATTGATCAATTTTCACACTATTTTTCTTCTTCTGCCACACGTTTTTCCCTTTCTCCGACAATATTCCGTTGCAATTTCACGTCATTCTCACTAGTTATGTCATTTCTACAGCGTTTTGAAAGTTTAACTTTAATTTTAATCACCCTGTATATAAATGAAGTAATGGACAATGTCGGAATTTCCATGAGGCTTTTTGCGGATGATGCTGTTGTATACAGAAAAGACACAACGCTAGATAGTTGTAGCGAAATGCAGGAAGATCTACAGAGGACCGACACTTGATGGGGGCAGTGGTAGTTAACGCTCAACACGAACACATGTAACGTTCTGCTTGTATACAGACACAAAGGCCTTTTGCTGTATGATTATACGATTGCAGAACAATCACTGGATGCTGCTACTTCCAAAAATGTCAAGGAGTATGCGTACGGAGAGCTGCAAAGTGGAACGACCACGTGAAACTAATCACATGAAAGGCAGATGCCAGACATTTCATTCGAAGAGCCCTCAATAATTTCAGTTCACCAACAAAGGACGTAATTTACAAAATCTTTATTCCACCAATATAATATTGCTTATCAGTCTGTGATTCGTACCAAGCCGTATTGATAGAGGAAACAGAGAAGATCCAAACAAGAGCTGCGCGTTTCGTTACTCGTTCATTTTGTAACTACGGAAACATCACAGGGGTGATCAAGCAACTCCAGTGACAGGTGGTGAAAGGCTATGGTTTACGGTTAAAGTTCCGAGAGTGCATGTTCCTCGAAGAGTCAGAATTATATTCTTTCCTCTATGTATATCTCGAGAAAGGACCGTGAAGTTAAAACCGTGTTAGCGCAAAGCAAAATCTCTTCTACCTCTTCATGGTAACCTGGTTTATTGCATACACATTTTTCTCTCTTTATTAGGCTCGTTGCTACTTCTTAAATCAACTCTGGAGTTTGTGAGAGAGTTAGAATAGCATAGGGTATCAACGTGTGTTTCAGAGGAAGCTTTAACAATTCACTTTTCAAATCCGTTTCATAATCCGGATCAGCAAAATGTCTCGAGCACAAGTCAGGCGAGTCCATTTTTATTCCATCTCTTGGTCTTTAAGAAACGTATGGAACTTGATGCCGAACTTTTTCATTGCCTGTGATGGATTGTACAACAAGCAATCACACGGCAAACCATTGTTTTTAACAGAAAACAATTCAAAACCTGCTCTTAAATCCGCCCTCCCCCAGTGCAATGGTAACTGTCACGAAACTCTGCACTTAAATCGTCAGTCACCGATAAGAACTCACACTCGCTTAAATCACCCCATATTCATTCAAAAACGCAGTGACGACACTACATTTTATGACAATGTTGGGCTGCTGAGTGCTGGCTGGATTGACTGACGTCACCGTCGTTGCTCGCCAGTACACCCACACAGCCCGCGAACCTTAACGTGTATCCTAGTAAAAGTAATTGTATTTGTTAGTGTATCAATCGGGATTCAGCAACGGTGATGTGAGTCTCCTGGCAAGACACTTGTAAAATCGGTGTAACATATGTGAAAAAAAACATTTAGCTGTGTTATTATATTTCATTTCTGTATGAACAGTTATCGAATATGTGGATACTGTAAAAACAGAAATAATTATTTTTCATTTTGATGTTTGTGTAATATTATGTATGACCATTTTCCAAATAACGTCTGTGGTCGGCGAGTGTGGAAACTGAAGCAGACCATTGTAATTACAAATATATATATATATATATATATATATATATACATATATATATATATATATATTAGCATATTAAATTGCTTATAAATAGTGTCAATGTTGTAAGAGCCTGTGATTTTCTCTCGAACGCTTAGTTAGCTTTCTTTTGTCCTTTTATCGAGAAAGACGCCATTGAATACTGATGTATAAAAAAGGTGTGTGCTTTGAATTTTTTGTTGATTTCGAATATGGAAATTGTTAAAAATGCTTGTAATAATTTTTCGCTAGCTTGCCCAGTATTTCATTCCACATTTTTAGCCATTTTCAGCGAATTTAGAATTTTCCATGACGCAGTGCTGTGCCACGATCGCAGAAGCCACTGTCGCCGCAAATTCAAACTATAATTGAATGAAAGCAGTTTTCCCGCTACTTAGCGGGCAGGTAATGGTACATTAAAATTATTTCTTTCAGCTTCCCGGAGACCCCTGAGGAGAATTGTAGATTTTATTATGTTGTTTTCAGATGGACATGGGCAACTGGTAGTACAATATCAGTGGCGTAAATAATTTACGAAAATGAGTGTTAAAACTTTACTTGTGTGATATCAAATACTGCTGTGTGGAAATCTTATCTGGCTGGTAATATTAAAATCAATTTTCATCTTTAGTTTCATGCTCTCTTGTCATCCGTGAGAATAAATAGTGTTCAAATATTAAATAATCCACTGCAGCTTTTATGTTTGGGAAACACTGCATACTGCAACTTCCGTGTGTATAATAAGAATAATTTTCAGTGCATTTCAGAGACCAAAGTAGAGGAAGACATGTTTAATTTCGTAATCAGTTACAGTAATGATGCAGTGTTCCTTTTCCTACAAGCCAGATCAGAATTATGAAAACATAGTCTTGCAAATTAAAGATCATACTTTCACAGCAGGAAGTCTTTTAGTGTTGCGCGTATCCCCACATAAAAGATCAGAGGTCACAAAGTTAAAATTTTCAACTACAGAAACCAGTTGCGAGAACCGCATTTTATCTTTTGTGTTCGCAGCAATAATCAACATATAGTTTAATTAAAGTGCTATGCAATATAAACTGTATATAAAATCAAAGTGCACTGAGAGACGCGACGGTGACATTATGTGACTTCACAGCTTGTCAGTATAGTTTGTTCTAGCTGTGCAGTATTTATGTTCCTGAATGTAAAAATAATATAAGTTTCTTCTAGCCCTCCTATCCTGTCTTTTTCTTTTTTTTTTTTTGGTGGGGGCGCACGCTTTAAATCACGCACAGAGATATTTTCTTTCTCACTGACACCCGGAGAAGAATAAGGTAACATTTCAAAGAACATAGTTCTTATATAGGAAAACAGCGATCTGTATTTATTATAAATAAACTGGAAGGAGTCTAGATCGCTTAACTTTTTTTTTCTTTTTATCAGATCATCTTCGGACCATGAATGTCTGCCGGAGGCGGTGGCGCATGGCAGTCCTCTTGTTTGTGGCTGGTGGTGTACTGCAAATTAAAGATCATACATTCACAGCAGGATATCTTTTAGTGTTGTGAGTATCCCCACATAACAGAAGAATAAGGTAGTTGAAGTCTTACTGTGCAAGGGTAAACTCTGTCTCAAATTTCTAGACTTGACTGGTTCGACATTATTGATCATTTACCTTCAATGATAAGGGAATGATGTTTATTCCCAGTAGGGAGATGCTCGCCTATACCTCTTAGCAATAAACGAAAACATCCGGTATCCTTTGATTGGTTAGTTCTTATTCACGTCCTGACCACCGATTGCATGTTCCTCCATCACATCTGCTGAAGCTTCCGATCCTGAGATTTTAGACACTACTAGAGCTTCGCGCTTGCTGTAATATTGTGAACACACTGATTTCCAGTGTATTCTGCTTTCCGGATCAAGCTGTATCCATAATAATTACAAAAATATTCTTAAAAAAAAGGACACATCACGAAGGAGCTGTTCCATTGAGTCAGAAATGGGTAGATGTGATTTTCATGTACAGACAAACAAATGGCTACAATTCCAGAAAAAATGGCCGAATAATTTAATATAGCTTCAGAAGCTGGGCAAGTCTATAATGAGTTGGTCAACCTCTGGCCCTTATGCAAGCAGTTGATCGGCTTGGAACTGATAGATGGAGTTGTTGCAAGTCCTCCTGAGGGATGTCGTGCCAAATTATGTCCAAGTGGCGGTTAGATCGTCAAAATCCCGAGATGGTTGGTGGGCCCTATCCATTATGTTCCAAATGTTCTCAATTGGGACGAGATCTGGCGACCTTTCTGGCCAAAGTAAGGCACAATGGCAAGTAATTGAAACTCTCGCCGTGTGCGAGCAGGCATTATCTTGCTCAGATGCAAACCCAGGATGGCTTGCCATCAAGGGTAACGAAACGGGGCGTAGTATGTCGTCAGCGTACCGCTGTGCTGTAAGGGTATCGTGCATGACAACCACAGATCCTGCTATGAAAACAAATGGCATCCCAGAGCATCACTCCTGGTTGTCGGGCCATATGTAGGGCGACAAACAGGTGGTATCCTACCGCTGTCCATGACGTCTCTAGAGACGTTTTCTTCCTGGAACCTCATTGACTGGAGTAGCATTCTCTTCAGTGATTGGTCCTGCTTCGAACTGAGTCCCGATGACCAGTGAAGAAGATGGCGAGAGTTTCTACTGCTTGTCTTCGTGCTTGCCAAAACCATGCCTTGACCACCAACGTCACCGGATCACTCGCCAAATGAGAACGTTTGGAGCATTGCGGGCCCTCCTGTCAGCTAGGGATTTTGTCTATCTAAAACGTAAGTTGGACAGAATTTGGCACGATATCCCTCAGAAGGACATCCAACAACTAATGCCAAGCTGAATAACTGCGTGTATAAAGACCAAAAGTGGACCAACACATTCGTTGGTTTCTGATGTTCTATGTCCTGATGTCTTGAATAAATCATCCATAATTTCTGAAACTGTAATAATTTGTTCGTTGTATATATACATTACCTCTACCAATCTCTTTCCCTTTGTTGTTTTTTTTTATCTTAGAATGTGCCAGAGTCAACACTAACGTTAGAATATTTCTGTACATCCCTTTCTAACTGTCAAAAAGTTCCCAGAATGTTGTATACGAGAATACATCGATAAATCCCCGAATGAAGTGGAGCACTGTTTAACACACTGGACTCACATTCTGGTAAACTACACTTAAATACCTGCCTGGCCATACTGATTTAAGTTTTTGGTGATTTGCCCTAATCACTTAAGTTAAACGTAGGATTGGCTCCTTTGAAAGAGCACAATGGCTTTCCTTCCCTATCCCTTCCAAATCCGAGCTTGTGCCACGTCTCTAACGACCCATTTGTCGACGGGACGTTAAACTGCAAACTTCTTACGTTGAGAAATCTACAATAACATATAGTTTGTTCTCTGAATAGCTTTTGCAGCCATTTAGAAGTTTTACTACTATTTTTGGAAATCCTAGAATATTATGTCACAGTCCACAGTTTGCCTGTTAGCAAACAATAAAACACTTTAAAACAGTCGTCGACCGAAATGTTGACATGGTCCTTAAAGGGTCATGCTAGACATTGTCCTGTGGCAGTGATATGATATTTACATCCTTCAGCTTATAAGTCTGATCATCCAATTATTTGTAGAGAGAGATGTATTGATTAATACTGACATTCAACAGAGGACTAACTTCATATTTTCAGATGAGTGAGTTGACTCATTGGTAAGACAACTTGATTCGTATCTGACGCCAGAGGCGTCCAGAACTAGGTTTGCCTTGATTTCCCTAAACCGATGTAGGTAAATGCCAGAACGGTACCATTCAAAGGGCATGGTCCATTTCCTACCTCATTCTTCCCGCTTCCAAGCTTGTACTTCGTACTCCGTCTCTAATGACCTAGTCGTCGACGGGAGAAGAAACCCTTCTCTTCCTTCCTTTTATCGTTCTAGCATTTTCACATACGCAGAACTCTGCCAGAAGAAGAGATTGTTCTAAGTCGATGACGAAATTCCAATAAAAATTAGGTAATTTGTAGTATGACATTCGTGAAAATAAAAACTGAATACCAAACAATCACTAAAGTCTTGCATTTTATACCGTCTTAATAGTCTACTGCAGACCATCGTTGGCTCTTAGAAAGAGGGTCAAATTCGAATCCCTTTTGACCATCAGGGATGTTTTTACTCCGTCTAATAAGACCCAATGAGAGGTGTTACGAATACATAATCAGCTATGTTGATATGCAAAGAGCCAAAGTGCCATCCGATCCGAAGTATGACAGAGCAATACGTTTGTCCAGTGTCTTCTAATACCGCTTTAATTTTATTTATTATTATAAAATACTTTGGAAACATGAAGACACAGCTTATCGGACTAAAATAAAAGCTTCAAGAATTATAAAAATGAATACCTATTATTCTTATGTTTCTGCTGAACCTTCAACACTATTGCTTCACAAAAAGCTGGAATCGGGGTGGGGGGACATATTTTGTGTAAAATTTCTTTTTATAATGTGTTTTAAATTCATCTTTAAATTTTTTTAAGGTGACAGTTCTTAATGTATGGGAGCTTTGTATTTATTTAGCAAATATTATAAACATTAATAAATTATCACATAAATTACTTGTTCATTTATAAATTCCAGGAGATTCTAATTTAGCTTATTATTCCATTTCATTACAATGATTTCGGTTCGTCCCGTTTCTGGCTTTAATTTAATGATATTTTTTTGTTTTCCAGCATTAATTGAAATTATGAACTAATCAAAGTTGGAACGTGTAATTGGGAATTCTGTTTGGGCTTTCTAGCTTTTTAGTCGATTCATTTCGCTGCAGTTGTCGGTGGTTCGTTACGAGTACGTTTACGCGTTTTAAAAAAATTTATGAGCGCGTAATGGAGTTGAGGTAGGAAGTTAATATTCGTAAAACTCTGTTATTATTATTATTGTTGTTGTGGTCTTCAGTCCGAAGGCTGATATGATATAGCTCTCCACGCTATTGCAACCTGTGAAAGCCTCCTCGCTTCCGAATAACTACTGCAACTTAATCCATTTGAAGTTTTTACTATATTCATGTCTCGTTCTTCCCTACATCATCAAATAGGCTTTTCCTTTGTAGCTGAGGATGCGGCCTATTAACCGACCCCTTCTTTTAGTCAAGCTGTGCCACAAAATTTCCTTCTTTCCCTAATTCCATTCAGTACCTCCTTATTAATTGCTCGATCTGCCTGCCTAACCTTCAGCTTTCTTCTGTAATACCACATTCCAAATGCTTCTGTTTAGTTCCAGTCTGAAGTACTTATCGTCCACATTACGCTTCCGGGTATTATTATTATTATTTCTTTCCTTTCTCAGACGTTATATCTAATTAAAAATGGAAAGTGACGCGGACCTTGATCAAGCGTGACTTCCTTTTAACTGTACGGTATATGTTACATTGCATTTAGGAACTTTCGGGTAATTGAACATGTATCAATAATTACAGATCTATGTAGTTGTATATAGGCTATATATTATTATTGTTACTATTAGTGTTATTATTATCCTTATTATTATTATTATTATTATTATTATTATTATTATTATTATTATTATTATTACGAGTACAAGAGGATTATTACGAGACTAATGGAGAAGTGCTGAGACCAATGAGCACTTAATAATTTCAGTAACTGCGCAGTATTCGATAGCGGAACGCGTGTAGCCCTATGTTGTCCATCGATCTACTCTACGGTGAGCTAATACTGGAGTCAACTGAATTCACACGTCTGTTTACTTTTTGTTAATGTTGAAGTGCCGTATACCGCCTTTATACACGCCCGTCTCATACTGTGTTCTACCCTGCTGTCCCTGTGTGCTCATACAATCATAAATAGTTACTCTGACTGGAGGATTGGGGCAAACTCGCGGCGCAGTCGCACTGGCTCGTTTGCTTTCCGCTAGTGCAGCTCTTCTCTCAAGAGCGCATCTTTGCTGGAAGTGCGCTTCACGTGACATTTAGCGGTAAGCTGTCACACTGTACTGGATTATTCGAACACTGCATGAAAGGTTGGGGCGATGTCATCCGTTCTAAATTCATCTCATCCAATAGTTGCTTTGTTCGCCATGTACAATGTCAAAATTCAAGAAAAAAATAGCTACAGTATACGATGTATAGATGTTTCTTCTTGCAGGTCGTAAAATTTATTAAGAAAGATATAGCGCACAAAGCGTAAACCAATACCATAGATACCTTTTACTTTTTTATTTATACAGTATATTTCACCAGACAACGTGACGACTTTCAGACACACTCTTGCATTTAAGCTGACAACTTAATAATAATAATAATTAATAATAATAATAATAAGAATAATAATAACAGATATAATAAGAAATAGCTGGAGCTCATGAAATGACAATCACTGAGTCTGACATTTTCTTCATTACGGCCTAATGATGGCATCTGACGGAGACGTATGGCAGTGGTGCAGAAGGAATCAAATGTGAAGAAGTTAACTGGTCAGAGAAAGAACCACACATAATAAGGTAATGTTATCAGATGAGATCGAATAAAGAAAAGAGAAGTGTACAGTGTAAAGAATAGTTAAGTATGTATAGTTTACAGTGTGAGGAAGATATTGATTTATAATTACACAGTTCGAAAACATCTGGCATATTCCTGGAGGGAAACTACAGCGAGAGAAACAGATAGAGCTATAACATATTTTTGAAAGTAACTGAAACGCTTTAATGTCAGATCTCGTATTGCAGTTATAAAATGACAGGCATCTGAATGTGTGGAATGTGTTGAGAATAGGGTAACTAAGGAACCTGTGAAGAAAAAAGAGCGTATGAAAATCACATCACCTATTGGGTTGCATTATTGTCAAAGTTTAGTATTTCTATTGTTGGATGGAAATTGTTCCCGGAACCCCCTTACAAGATATTATAAACGGTGTCGGCAAGATACAGGAATGAAGTTCACAGTCGAATTTTAATATAACTGTTAAATTGTAGCCAACTGTAGATAAACTGGCATTGTCTGTTTCGTATTTTCCTCGCCAGCCAAAAACAAGATGTTTGGAACTGAAAAGAATACTAGAAAAAAGTGCTAGAAAAAATTTCACCCAAAAACCAGAAAAACGACATCGTAGTGTCCCAGATTTGAGCACTTGTTGTTGAACGTTGTGAAACAGGGATATACAATTATTTGATGACAGGGCTCGGACCCGAATTAGGAGGGCGCCTGCACCGTTGAATATTTTTCAAAAAATTGTTAAAATCATCAAGTTTGTGTTACATGTGTTGTGTAATTAATCACTGCACCACCTCTCTCGGTCAGAATTGTTATGGGTGATAAATATAAAGTAACGGAGATGAGGTAGTAAGCTTTGTGATTTCTTATATCACTAAACTGATAGTTTCGTGAGACTGTTGTGATGTCTGTCGAAAGCTCTAGAACAAAGCATTTTCTGCACAAGCCTTTTGGATTTTCACCACGACACGATTTACAACATTCGGAAAGTAAAACTTAGAAATGAAAGCACTTTCGCAACTTCAAATGAAAAGATTAGCAAATAACAACTATAAACTGAAACACAGTGTAGGTATAGAGCACAGTTCACTCTGCTGAAAACACACAAACAGTGCGGGTATTTAAATTTATTCTATTTTCTCTTCTTTTCCTTCATTTTTTTAAGGAAAGTTCGTCGCAATCAGACTGAAACAAACCGAACATTACACTGTACCCGATCACAAGTACCCTGCTCTACCCTTTTGGGTGACGCATGACATACTCCAAAAAAAAAAACTTCCCTGGCCAAATGGCCATGTGGAATGTTTAAGATCTGGCCCATTCCAGAATGTAGCACTTATTACTCAAAACATAGCGAGATGCGAGAGCGACAAAATTCCAAAATGGGAATACTTAGAAGAGGATTTCCTGTTCCAACATTTGCCTTTCAACCAATGCAACACTCCCGACACGCATGATCGAAACTGAACGAAAGAATTTGTTCCTGAGAAAGATTATCCACACAAAAATATGATCATTTGTGTGAATGTATCTGTTGGTGTGTCTAACAGAGTAATGAAGATGACATGCTCGACATGTACACCAGCGTACATCTCTTGCTATCGAGTTCGAAGACGCTTGTGTGTCTATTGTCTTTTAAATCCAATGATTGTTCATGAGCTTCGTTGAACCATTACACTTGCAGTTGCGTACCGTGCTGTTTAGCGTCGGGGGCAATGTAAAATAACGCACCTTTTCATAAGCTCTTACAAATCGAAGTTTACCTTCTAAACCTACAATTACAAACACAAAATCAATTTACTTTATAAAATTATTAATGGCTACATCGAAACTTCACAGTTTATGGTACCAGCCCAAGTATGAGAAAATAGGGAAACAGAAAACATTAAACATTTCACTATACAAATTGCATTTACTTAATATCTTATTGATTTTATTCCTGCAATTGTTCAATTGCATGGATAAAATTTAATTTTTTTTTTCAACTCATATACTTGCTAGGTTTGAAACGTCCCCTTTGAACATTTATACAGGACTGTGCTTAAACTGAGACACAATATTTTTTAGCGCAACACAATCTGACTTTCAGAAATCCCTACAAAGGAATGGCCCTGACTAACATTAACCTGTACCTTTCACAAATCACTTACCTCACCAAAATCTTGGTTACTCGAACTACTGCAATACAGCGAGTGCCACTACTGCCAGCTAAATAAAAGATTCAAACTACGGAAGGCACTAACTACTGATAGGCATAGTTAGCAAATAAAAGATTTTTATAGAGAACAAACAATGCATTTACCTTAATAGTCATAATATATATAGTAGTTCATGACATCCAGTGCTACAAATTTCAAAACTCCGCCATCTCTCTCCCCACATCCACCACTGCTGGCGGCTCACCTCCAACTGCGCAACGCTATGCGCTGTTCACATCCAGCTGCCGCTACCCAACACTACAATGGCAGACAACAATGCTAACTAGCCACAGACTGCACACAGCACAACCAGTGATTTTCATACAGAGAGCGCTACGTGGCGGCGGCGTTACCAATATAAGAACCTAAACAGCCTACTTACATAGCCTACTTACATAGCCCCCATGCTCCCCACAAAAAATTTTACAAATTGTTTTGGGCAGTGGCCAATAATGATTTGATAAAATTTTTCATAATTACAATAACAAATAAATCAAATGCACACACTTATTCATACAATGTTGGTCAAGAGCTAAAATTTTCTCACAGTCCATAAAGATAGTCCTGATCATTCATCACAATAGGAATTACAGTTTTTTTTCACAAAGTCTTATTAGTAAAAGAAATTGCACACAGAAGTAGTGGATTTCCATTCAGTCTTGAAGAAGTAGTGTTGTCCTTCCAACGGAAAGACAGTGCTGACTCTTGACATGCAGACAGGTAATGGGTCACAACAGAGCAAACCCACAGCAGAGTTAGTCGAAGTTTTGAAGAATATTGGTAGGTAGGTCATCACAAGCAGACCCACTGTAGTCCTGATAGAGAGTATGGTATTGGTGGGCCACCAGAGGTGCAGACCCACTGCAGTCCTTGTAGAAATAATGGTATTGGTGGACCATCAAAGATGCAGACCCACTGTAGTCCATGTAGAAATAATGGTATTGGTGGGTCATCAAAGATGCAGACCCACTGTACGTCTTATTTTGATATTTGCTCCAGCCAAAAAAATCCTATCCAAGCATGCTTTCTGTATTTTTCTCGTATAACCTCTCAGTGCATTTCTTCAAATTCATCGCAACTCATTCTCTTATAGGGTACCCCCTCTTAAGCTAACTTAAATCTACTGAGCTCAGATGCTAAACTAAGGGACGAGGCAATGCAGCAGCACAACACAATTAACACGAACAGCAATGACAAAAAAATTCAAATTGGCAAAGTAAGCAACAATATTATAACTAATATAAGGCAATGAGCAGCAAACAAGAAAAATAAATCAGTAATAAACTGGCTTAGCAGAGTAACACAAAGTCAATTTCAGTAACACTATGCCTGGCAAACAGCAGTAGCAAATGAAATAACTTATATCTAAACATGACATAGCTCAAGCAAAAAAAAAAACATTATACTAAAGACAACAGTGCAGACAAGGGAAATGTATATTCACATCTTAATGTCTAAGTAATTAAAATGGTGCACCACAAAAACTAATTCTACAAAAAATTACCAAGTACTTAAAAAGAAAATTATATATGCAGTTACTGTTATTACTCCCTTCTTAGTGTTCTTTCCATTCCAAGAGCTCCTTTTTCGATGAATATGGATAATAAAATTAATATTTAATAGATCTGTTGACAGAAAGTGTTCACATTAGCAAATGCACTTAATTTTATTTTATAAAGCCAATGCTGCAACACAGCTGGAAACCAGATATTAAAAAAAATGAGCAATTTCTCAGCTAGAAAGACAATAGATGTAAAAATGTTTCTCATCATTTCATTGGGCATTTTAGTAAATATCATAAATTAAGAGCTCCACAGTGTAATCATATGTTTTCAAGTTTGAGCGTGTCGTCTTTGCGATGATTTCGACAAAGAAATGTCAATAGCGAGGATAATGGCCTCCCTTTTTCTTTTTCTACCTATGCCTCTGAAAAGGTACCACTAATGGCTTTTCTCCAGGCATCTGACACAGCTGGGTGCCCACGACGCATTACGTGCAGGTGGTCACCTAACTTTCTTACGGGAATATTTACGACAGAAGTTTCCGCTACAGTGACAGTCTCATATACAAAATTTCACGGGTCGAGAATTTGCGTTGCAAATGTGTAGAAGCAAAATCTTATGCATATAGCAGTGTCCAAAAAATTTTCGCCGGCATTATGATACATTCACTTATTTACTCACATTTCATAACTCTTAAAGTACGATTCTTGGTTTCCAACCACTATTCATTACTCCTTACCTTCTTACACATATATATATTCGTCGACACGTCAATCTTGCGACGACACTTCAATATTTCATCATAATAAATACATAGCATAATCAAATTCCTCATATAGCACCAGCTTATTGATCATAAACATACCGCAACAGCATAATACACATAGTCATCGTAATAATAACATCATAACACCTCAGTCAACTCTCAAAATCGTCGTAGCTTCCTCCAATAATTTCAAAACCTAAAAAAAATTATCTGCTGATTTCAATAGTGTCATCTGCCTCAAACGTACTTTAAAAATCGTGATCCCATACCAAATATATCATTCAAAGCTCTCATAATATCACAATGGGTCCGAAAAAATATGAACAATTTACACAGTACAGACAAAATACAATTTCGTAAGTGTGAAGTTATCCAACGGTGTAATTACGTAAACATCTGTCACTGCCGTAGTAAAAAAGTTTGTCTCTCTCAGTTAAATGATCAGATAGCTGTGTAATTTGTGTTAGAGAAATATGGTACCGATGTGTAAAGTTGTATAAGCAAATACCATATTAGCTAGGGCTCCTTGTGCTTGCCAAACACATGGTACACAAAGTAAGCGTGTACCCCCCTGAGGATTAATGTAACTATACCCTCAGGTGTTACAGATTACAGCAATGGAATGAAATGTATCACGGAAAACTTTCTTTGTAATTCAAAAATCTTTAAAAATAAATGTTTTAAGTACAAAATTAATCACTGAAATGCGTGTCCTGTAGCGCTAAATGTGCATCTTGTTGTAAGATAATCTCTGTGGAAGTGTCGTAGTTATTTTCCTCCGAAAGCTAAGTTCTGCAGAAGCTAATGTACTTACCACATGATAAACAAAAGTGAAATGCTTTGCGTATAGATATCTTAGTTATTATGCTTATTGCCGTGATGAGGAAAGTACTGTGCTGTAACGTATTGTTGTCCTACGGAAAAGGCTGTCTCATTGTAGCTATACCACAAAAGTTACTACTAAAACATGTTTTACTTTCTAGAAGAATTCAGAAAAAACTGTGCAGATATAAAACAGATACACCGCAAAAGCAACATTGTAAATTGTCACTCATTAGCAGCGCCATGATAAAATCGTGTAGCTGTCACACAAACCAACTACTGTGTCATCTGGCATTTCACAGAAAGCACCTCAAATCCAGAATCCACTCTCAAGCAAACCAAAATGTTGCATGAAAATCTCATTAGCAGTGCCGGTATATGTTCCAAGTATGTGAGCCTCATAGTCGTTACGCGATCGTGCAACTAACAAGCAAGAATGCACACACACAATAACACTGTGTTATCTGTTCACAATAACAATGCATTCGTAATTTCTGTTTAAATAAGTTCTCTTGGTTCTTGACTGGATATTTAAGTTCAAACATTGTTGCATGGTAACAGATTATAAGTCTGAGAAAGCATACTACCGATGTAAAGTGAGAAGTTATATGGCAAAGACAAAGTTAAAAAGCAGATTATCTCTCAATAAATGGTTTCACATGTGAAATGTGGTGTAGCCCTTTGCTCTTCCTAGTACGCAGAGTTTCAACTTTAACGCAATTATCATGTGGTATACGTCGGTAAAGAATACTGGAATTTTTCTCAAGGTTAGCGTCTATGTTATTTTTCTCTGAGCCAGCCGGCGCAGGTGGCTGCCTGCGGTACGAGTCATTGTCTGCTATCTCTTTGTTGGCGCGCGTCGTTATTGGGGTTTGGAGACCTAACTCAGTTCTGATGCAATTCAAGTCTGTCGTTACGATTATCTCGTCTGTCGTCATGTCGGTAGATTTCATAATTTCTTTCTTGTCGGTCATGTGGTGGAGAATTTCTTCCTGAATCATAACTGCGCACTGAACTGTTGCGTCTGAAGTTATTCTGTCTCCCTTAATAATAATTGTTTTGGTTCCCATATTGTCTGTTTCTAAGGTAATCTCTGTCATATTCATTACTACGGAAATGCGATCTTTCTATGTAACTATTATTACTCTGCCAGTGGGTGTCATATGGGTGGTGTCTGTTTTGGTCACGATTTGCGTTGTAAGAATAGACTTGTCGTGTCCAGCTATTGTTTCTGTCATCACGAAATTGTGACGGATGTGACCTGTAGTGATTGTTTTCCTGTTTTCGCATCCTGCGACTGTCTGTGTCAATTTCTAATTCTTGTAAGAGTCCCTGAAAAGCTTCAATGTCGTTTTTGCAACGTCCTGCTAAAATAATATGTCGTAAATGTTCAGGCAGTTTGATTAAGCAAATGCGGATGAGTTCTGAGGGGCTGTATGGGTTTGACAGGTACTGATTCTTGTGCAACATGTCTTCAAAATATTTCACAAGACTGGAAAATTCAGATTGTTCGAAATGTTTCATCATTGTGATGCTATGTTTTACTCGGTATTGTGTGGCTTGAGACCAATATGCTGAGAGGAACGCATGGTAAAATTCTCCTTCACTGTGACAATCGTGAATGACCGATCGCATTCTTACAGCTGGTTCATTCTCCAAGTAGCCACACATAAATTCTAACCTGTGCTCCAATGACCAGTTGGGAGGAAAACAATGAGAGAATTGATGGAGCCACGCTTGTGGATGAATGTCGTTGGCAGAATTCTTAAACGTTTTGAATTTACGTGTAGTAATGAACAGCTTATACTCAAAATCATCGTGTCGGCGAGTAGCATATCGGTCATTGTTACGTCGTGTCGGCGGTTCCACCTCAAAATTCGGTGTACCTTGCCAATTTCTTTCATAATTTTCGAAGTGCCCTGAGTTATTATTTTGTGGCTGTTCCGTATTTCTGTGTCCCTCTTCCCGTATTGGAGCGCGAGTGGCCTCTGAAATACGTAATTCTTGTATTACCTGTGTCAGCTGATCTTGTACTTCCCGGATTTCTCTTTGGTGTTGCGTATTAATTTGATTCTGATTTTGTTTGAATTTCCTAATTTGTTCGCACTCTTCTGTGTCAGTGATGGCTACAGGTCTTGTGTCATTCAGATCATCATCTACCTTCGCAGATAAGTTAGTGAACTGATCCGAAAGTTCGGCTACTTTCTCCGATAGTGTACTTATTTCCTCAGTGTGTTTTCCTGAACCAAGTTTCAGAGTGTCCATTTGTGTTGAAATCGTAACTACTGTGTCCTTTAAGTTTTCTTGAGTTTTTGCAAATTACGTAACCGAATTGGCAGATACAACTGAATCAATTTCAGCTTGCAAGGTGTCGTGATTTTCATGAACAATAGTTTGGAGTTCTTTTATGGCTGCTTCGTGATTCTGTAATGCATTTTCATGCCGCGAAAAAATAGGTTGAAAATGCTCATAAATTTGTGTTTTTACATTATTACAGCCTTTTTGACATTTCGATTCAATGTTATGTAACTCAGTAGTTAAATCTTCACGTGTTTGTTCAAGCTTATGTTCCACTGAGTCTAACTTTTGAAGCTTTTGTTCCATTGTGTCTAACTTTTGAAGATTTTGTTCCATTGTGTCTAACTTTTGAAGATTTTGTTCCATTGTGTCTAACTGTTGCTGTGTTTGTCTCTGATTTTGTTCCATTTGTTGCATTAGCTGTAATAACAATGCATTAGTGTCTGGGATCTGTTCCTCTACGCTTTTCAGCAGTGCATTTGCACCGGCAACATTCACATTTTGACAAGCAGAAAATGTGTCTTGACTTATTTGAGAAAACGGTGAGGACGCAAAACCTGAATCTACAGTATTTGCAAAATTGTGTCCTGTCATTTCGGATTCCTGAGGCGAGCTGTTGCCAAGCGATCGATCGATAATGCTTCCCCGTTCACTAATTGTTTCACTGCCTACGCCATTGTTTGCCGCCCGCTCCATTTCCCTATGCACAGTTACCAAATTACTACTTTGAATATTTGTTAATTCACTACACAGTGGTGTTGATAAGCTACGCTCGTTGTCACTATTATTTCTCAGTTTACTTTGGAGCCTAGTGTTACGTTTTTCACACGCCATTATTGTCACAATATTTCACACGACAACACAGAAAAACACAATTTGAAGAGCAAAAATAGGGGAACACATTAAAATAGCACTGAAAATAATATCTAGTTAATCGCAAGCGCAGCTGCGAAATACTTGGTGCAAATCTACATGTATGCCACAACTGTTTTACTGTACAGCAGTGTCCGCCGCTTGTGGTCTCGCGGTAGCGTTCTCGCTTCCCGAGCACGGGGTCCCGGGTTCGATTCCCGGCGGGGTCAGGGATTTTCACCTGCCTCGAGATGACTGGGTGTTTGTGTTGTCCTCATCATTTCATCATCATCCAGGAAAGTGGCGAAATTGGACTGAGCAAAGATTGAATAATTGTACGGGCGCTGATAACCACGCAGTTGAGCGCCCCACAAACCAAACATCATCATCACTGTACAACAATGAAAGACTGCAACTACAAAGGAGATTCTCTCTACAATTACGCACTTGCAATAAACAAAATCTACACTAATTACACAAACTACAAGAAAAAATCAGAAGATTCCAGTGAGGTATCCTCGGCTAATGGTCGACATATGAAACTTCCCCTTAGAACAATTATACAGGACTGTGCTTAAACTGACACACAATATTTTTTAGCGCAACACAATCTGACTTTCAGAAATCCCTACAAAGGAATGGCCCTGACTAACATTAACCTGTACCTTTCACAAATCACTTACCTCACCAAAATCTTGGTTACTCGAACTACTGCAATACAGCGAGCGCCACTGCTGCCAGCTAAATAAAAGATTCAAACTACGGAAGGCACTAACTACTGATAGGCTTAGTTGGCAAATAAAAGATTTTTATAGAGAACAAACAATGCATTTACCTTAATAGTCATAATATATATAGTAGTTCATGACATCCAGTGTTACAAATTTCAGAACTCCGCCATCTCTCTCCCCACATCCACCACTGCTGGCGGCTCACCTCCAACTGCGCAACGCTACGCGCTGTTCACATCCAGCTGCCGCTACCCAACACTACAATGGCAGACAACAATGCTAACTAGCCACAGACTGCACACAGCACAGCCAGTGATTTTCATACAGAGAGCGCTACGTGGCGGCGGCGTTACCAATATAAGAACCTAAACAGCCTACTTACATAGCCTACTTACAGGTTACCTAACCTGATCCGACTCATAGTAGATCTTTGATAGGTCTTTAATAGCTTCATACTTGGAAAATTTCTTTCACAAGTAGCACTTGACACAACGATTATTAAAAAAATACATGGTGTCTCAACAATGTTCTTAAACTCACTGAATCTTCCACTTAATTAACCAGTTTAATAATTCTAAAATTGTCCATGCAAAAATGTTCTCTTCTTGATGAATTTCTTGAAACAAGGAAATAAGACTTTAAATACAACCAGTCCAAGTTTAAGAAAATAGGGAAACAGAAAACATTAAACATTTCAGGACACAAATTGCATTTATTTAAAATCTTATGGATTTTTTCCTGAAATTGTTCAATTGCATGGCTAAAATTTAATTTTTTTTCCAATGGATAAAGTTGCTAACCTTACCCGACTGATGGGCTTCAAAAACGACACATTTCAATAGTCACAGCTGAAGGATACAATTAGGAATATTTTTCCCATAAATTCTGGATGATTTGAACAATGAATTCATCTTATTTGCTTCCAGTAGTATTGAAGTTGAAGAAAGGCACATAGCTCATGAAGTAAATTAAGTTAGAACGTAGGTTTTTTCCTCAATTGTGATTTTACCTTATCTACTACCTAAGGCGTTCCAAAGATTTTCCTGAATTATATTTAAGCAACAGTCGACACTTTTCTCATCAGTTTTTGTGCCTAAAGATTCAATGTTTTTCCTCAGAATACAATGTCAGAGCTACCAGCTTTTGAACACAGTGATAAAGTCCAAGCCCACTTTGTTGTGGGTACGTATTCACTTCAGTAAGCACTGGGCTGGAAATGAAAAGAAGGTAAAGGTCATAATGAAAATCAACAAACCACCTACGTTTCCTTTGGTTTCTGGGGTTTGTACTGATCCATCCATCAAGACTTCCAAAGTCTCCATTATGCATGTATTGATTCATGGTGTGAAATCTACTTTGTGTCACAGGATCGCTTGATATTAATTGGAACATGTTTAAGAACACGCATGTGTAGAACTTGAGAGAAAAATATATACGCAAAAAAGTCACCGATTTTGTTCCGACAGCAGCTGCATGTGTACTCCAGCAAGATTAAATTGAGATTTATATCCAGAACATGTACCGAACGTCATTAATGTGTCCAGCCGTGGTCGCAGCGTTATCATATGATTGCCTGTACCAGCATTCCAGTTTCAGACCATCAACTTGCAACTTGACACAAATTTGTTCCGGAATTTCATTAGCTGATTTCCCATGTAACAGAATGAAGTCGATGAAGGTTCCTCTTCTATGACTTTTGAACCTGCGATATGTACATAACGAATTACCCGCTACTCGGCATTCGATATACCTAGTGTAATATCAAGCGTGATGGAGAAATACTTAGCTTTAGAAATTTTCTTAAATAACTCTATTCTGACATGTCCGCCAAGTAGTTTGATAAATTTTGGCTTTGCAGAGAAAGATAAGAGATAACATAGCCGTCTGTTTGTTGAACTTGAAGATGATGAATCGCAGCTGCATCATATTTGCCAAGTAGCATGAAAGTTTCAAGGAAATTTCCACAGCTATCTCTTCCACAAATATTTTATGGGTGTCAACGCGAGCGTAAGGATTGCCTGGCTAAATACAATACACAATCAAGAACTCTTGTTAATACAGCTTTCTACGTCTCAAATGACTTATCTTGTTCTAACTGAACAATATCATCGATTGTTTCAAATTTCTCTTGACACATTTCAGGCTCTTTCCACTTTTTAAATATTTCAGTATGATGACAACTTTTTTCATGATCTGATACTCTGGGGTTAGGATTTTTCATGTTTTAAAATCATGTAGCTCTAACAAAGAACTTCTTCTTCTATTTTTTAAAGAGGCATATCACGTATCACAAAAGAATACATCAGACCATATCCTTGAAACCATCTCACCAGTTTCTAACTTTGTGCACTCATGCTCAGAACCAGAACACCTTGAACGACTACAAGTTCATATTCTCACGACATGTACATTAGTGAGTCCTGCGTTTGCACCACGTAGGCTCGCGGGTTCAAGGTCAACTTCGATACCGCGGCGCAACACCACCTACTGGTGAAATGTGTCTGCGGTTCTCGTTGTCGCTTTAAACTGAAGGTAACGGATCAGTGTGACTTGAGCAGACATGCAGAATGCCTCGCAGTCATATGCGCGAACCGTCCCGTCAAATCAATGGGTTTGAAAGACGGCGCATTATTGGTATGAGAGAATGTGACGCATCCATTCGAGAAGTAGCTACTCGTGTGGGTGGGGCGAAGTGTTCCGGCAGTGCAACGGGTGTGTGCAGAATGGCAGCCCGTAGAACACGACGAGATGGGTCAGGTCGCACCACTCAGACCGCCCCCCCCCCCCACCCGCGCCCCCTCCCCAGAGAAGATCGACACCTCATCCGAATGGCTTTGCAGGACATATCTACATATCTGCGTCCTCCTCGGCTCTGGTGCAGCAATGGAACACTGTAACACATCGTACACTATCCGTCGCCACTTACCACAGTATGAGTCCACTTCTCCGCCTACCTTTGACGAATACGCACAAACATGATAGTCTGCAATGGTGTTTGGAATGACGGCGCTGGGCACAGAAATGACACGATAGTGTTTTAGGACGAATCCAGGTTCTGTTTGTTTGTAAATGAAGGCCGCATTTTGGTTCGCCACAGACAAGGCGAGCGGCATCACAGTGACTGCATTGGCATAAGACACGCAGCACCAACTCAAGACCTTATGATGTGGGATGCTATTGGCTACAACCACAAATCACAGCTGGCGTGTATACAGGGCACTATGAGAAAGTGGGACCTACGTGAATGACATCCTGCGACCCGAAGCCACACCCTTTCTGCACGGTCCCCAGACGCTATTTTTCACCAAGACAATGCACGGTCACATGGCCTATAGGAATAGTTGACTTGGCGCTAGAAAAAGATGTAGTTAGGTAAAAAAAGACTAGGGTATGTAAAACGAAACGCAAGACGTCTTGGGTGTAACTGCTTAACAACGGTGAAGAATGTAGCAGGAGGGAAATGAACAGGAGAATGGCACAAAACCCCGAGAGAGATTGACAGATTGATGATAAAGAAGGAATGAAGCGGGAAACCACTAGGATTTCGTCTAGGATAGCAATATGGAATTGGAGTATCACATCTATAAGGTGATACCCCGTAATAATGCTCTTGCTGGAGACTGCAGCTGTATTCGACTGGGAAGAATGAAAGTCTTAATATTATGAATAATTATTTGCCGTTTTGCTTTATCATTAATCTCAGAGTCACATTGCTGCAGACTGGAATCTGTTCACAACTTTTTCTATCCCCCGCTGTGAATGTACAGATGTCTGTATCTTGCAGCCCCAGCAACGACTGTATGATTCCTCGCTTCGATGGAGAAAGAATTTGTCTCCAAAGTGAATTACCAACTACACGGCCAAAAATCGATTACTGTATCTGCAGTGATTTACGTGCCTTTTGACGCCGCTGCACTGTTTGTTTCCGTGGAATGATCACAGCGGAGAACACACGGTAGTGAATACTTTAGCCAAAAATGTTTCAAGAATGTCAATAAATCATCTGTCCGTTCCTCCCTCATTGCAGATTTTCCTGATGAATAATTAACTTTATCAAGTCATGCTGCTTGATGTAAAGAACTACAATGGCTTTATTTTAAACAAAACCTTTTAGCGCTACAGAGTCGTTATTCATCATTCTACTCGTAATGGGAAACCCTTGTTCTGCCTCACATTGAAATTGGCAGTCAGTATCTGGCATACAAAGAACATGACGTGCAAATATTCACACTGACCATTAGCCGTTCGCAGCCGAAAACGTTACTTCCGAGGTCTGCATTTTATACTTATAAAGCGAAAAGCAGACAATGCAATGACCACAGTCAAATCCCTTCAAGGTACAGAGAAACCTGGTGAAGTAATTTACTGCTTTCTTGAAACTATTAATTGTAACGGATTATTCTTTATCTGCTTTGAAGAACTATATTGTGGATGATAAATGATAACCTTACGGCCTCTAAGAGGCCTCCTTCTTCTGCACAACGAGGGCAGACCCTAGTGCTTCTTCCGTCTCCACTTTTCACTGCCACCTCCTTCCTGGTCTTCGTACGTCGCTTCTTCCTCTCGACTGATAAAGCGTAGCAGGACGTGGGATTCTCACTACACTCATCTTCATAGGTGATGTTTCCATAAAGTTTTATTTAATTCCATCTTTTCATGTTTGCTATATATATCCAGTTCATTTCTAATATCTGCGTTTCTTATGTGGCCGGCCGTCTTTGGTAATACCTCTAAATTTCCAGTGAAATATTATTTCTGCTGCTTGTGTCTCACTTTTATCACTTTTTTAAGGATCCATGATTCACTTCGATATAGCAATACAGGTATAGTCTTTGTATTATAAAATTCTTATATTATTGCTTTCTGTATTTAGTTTAGGAATGTTTTATCATTCGACATACTAACTGGTATTTGCTGATAGCATACGCGAAGGAAATAAAGCTTATTGTGAACTCCAGAAATGGGGTATTATCTACTATTACTTTTCCGTGGCTGGGGTATTTACCATGATGAGCTATGATTTCTGCGTTCGTTGTTGATATGCGAACGTTATTTTCTCTCTGCTCTAACTGATGTAGGTTATACATTACTTTTTAGCTCTTATTCGCTTACATCCAGAATTGTTACATTGTGCATGCATAGGGATATTAACATACATATTTCTATTAACGTGTCTACCCGCATTTACTTTCTGTCTCCAGTTCTTAATCAAATCATCTACATACACATTAAGTAAGGTCGGTGAGGGGCTACAGCGCTGGATGAGACTATTATTACTGTGTTTTCTATTGCCCACTTATATTATTATTTTCGTGTCCTTCTATAAGCTTTTTACAGATTCAGTAAGATGTATGTGATATCCAGTTTTATTCATTATGTCCCACAGTTTCTTTCCATTCACAGTGTCAAAAACTTTTTAGAAGTCAATAAAAGGTATGTGTCTCTGAACTGACTTCTCGAGTCCCTAAAATTATTTTTATGGTAAATATATTTTCTCTTTATGAACAACCTTCCCACAATCCAGTTTTTTCTTCTAGTAGGAGAATCTCTGTTATGATTTTTACGTGATTGGTAATTATTTTTGCAAATATTTAGTAAGCCAAATTCAGGAGACTGAGTCTTCTGATTGTCGCATTTTTTCTTTGATCTGTTTTAAAAATTTATACCACTTCCGAAATTTTTCAAGATATTACACCTGCGTCAACATTCAATAAATATGGTATAATTTAATATCACAAAAGGGACTGGCATCCCTTTAGGCCCGATATTAACACCATCTGGTTCATATGCTTTCCTATTTTCCATATTTTTAAGCTACTTGCGGTCTTCTACTGTGAATCCACATTTACATAATTTGTTTTCCTATTTGTTCAATTCTGAATCTTCTATTTGCCACATATTTTTATAAATTTTTTCCCATTTATGTTTTTGCTGATTAATAATCACATTTCCTTGTGCAGTATATCTCTCCCTGATGTATTTAACTGTTCCATTAGTTTATACACAAAAGTTAACCTTCCATCTACTTCTGTTCCAGTTTACTTATAACATGGTCCCATGACTCTTGGTGTTCTAGCCTAGTTATTTGTTTGTTATGATTTCATTTATGCTTATAATCCTCTTCAGTATCTGGTGTTCTATGCTGTAGGAGTTTTTTGTGTCCTCTGTCTTATTCTTCAACGGCTGTTGCGATACTTTCTTTCCCAACCCTTAATCCTTTTTATCGTAATTTCATTTATCCCAGTGCCTCATATGTCGTCTGTTTTATGCATTCTTATCTATTTTTCCATCCCTTCTCTACATGTTGAACACTTGGAGAGTCGTAACACATATTTCTGTAAACTGAATTTGAAAAAGTTTCTCATAATTTATTGTTCCAAAAAGTACGCCACAGTGACGTCTTCGCGCCTTCTTGGTCTTCCTTTCACTTCACTATCATTGTCACTGTTGCAATGACTATATAATGATCACAACATATGTTGCTCCCCTTATGTACATGTGTGTGATTACATATCCTGTCCTTTCAAGTTATACTATCTGTTGATGTTCTCTAGCCACTAGCACCACTTGTATATATCATTTTTCCTAAAACATCTTAAGCTAATCAAAAGTTACAGACTGCCTAAGTTCTTTACCATTTTTGTTGATTTGTTGTTTTTCTCTAAGAAGCATCTCTGGTAAATGTGTGGAAAGTAGTTGGTGGGTGGAGCGAGTGACACTATCTAAGGTGACGATACCCCTGGATGGCAAAAGTCACCTCGCCTCACACTTTTCTTCACATGCATCATATTAAATTTTAATATGTAAATTAAAATCAAAAGTAACTTTATATGTAAATTACTTTCAGAATATGACAATTTTGGTTTAGTTCTTTGGCTATAACCATACAATATCGCTAGTGCATCTGTCAAATAAGCTATCGCATAGTTATTGCTCTAAAGTAAATGAGTACTGTGTGAAAATATCACACAACAAGTCATACCTAATACAAGGAACCGTTATTACTCCAAGAATAATGTAATGTATTGAAACTGAGAGACAGCGACAGAATTATGACAACGTATGGACGTCAAACCCATCTGACATAAGTAACAAATTTTATAATAACGTTTTCCAATTAATATTTATCTATCATGTTAGAAATATTGTACCAAAGTCACGTCTCATTTAGTTACAGATAACCTGGCGATGGCTGTTTGCCGAAATGGTCTTTTGTAACAAATAAAACGATGCTACTTAGCAGCGTTTTTGGAAACGTAACCACACAATGTCCTTAAAAGACATATACATCACATCAGGCCCAAAAGACTGCAAAAAGGGAATCGTTCAAAAAGTCTTGTCCTCCTGTCACACTATCACTTGAGAAATGCACGTAACTACTGTGGAGCCTTGTGCGATGTACACATAATCAGAGCGTGACATGCAGGTGGATACACCATGAAAAAGGGGACACCAGCATCATGTTTCCAAAGATCGCAGTTGGGAAGGTGGTGAAAGTGTCTCAGCAGGAGGAACAAAAGAGAGAAATGTTTGTAGTCATCATCAAAAATGTGTACATGGGACCGACAAAACTTAACAAATGTGAAATTCACGATGAAAGCACAAAAAGGGCGCAAATATATCAAGTGAATAATAGGCAAAATACTGTGTTCATTTCAACTTCCTCCGAAATTTTTAACGTGAATGACAAAATTTTGCAATTTGTACAAGATCTGTATATTACTAGTTGGTACCAAGACTCAAATTGCTTACTAATAATTTGTAACACAAAAACGAATACAATTGTGGGTTTCTTGTTTAACATAATCATCATTCCATAACTATGAACGGAGCGATGCACTCAATCTGGGTTTGCCGCCATGATATAGACAAAACAAAGCACATTAATAGCGTACTGCAGGAACTATCACTTCAGGCATAGAGAAGACACATCTTCAACAGGAAGAAAATGGGATTCAGTATTCAGGAATAGACATTACACGTCGCCGATCTTTTTATTAATATTACTGTGTGAAACGAGTCATTTTTCTTTCGCATTTCAGATTCATGTGTAGGTATTATTTCATACTGCACATTTACAACTGTATTTCTTTCTTTCTTTCTTTAAAAATATACAGTTGTGAATTAGTAATTTCCACCAAAAACCTTTTACGTATCACATAAACAGAAATTTTTCTATGGAATAGAAAGAGTGGTAAAGGAGAATATTTTCTAATTTGTTTTCGGATTTAACTTTGCTGTGTTTCAGGCATTTTAAATCGTGTGGTAAAGTGGTCAAAATTGTGCATCCCTTTTTGCGCTAAAGACGATCTTAATGTGGATTATTTAATGTTTTTTTCCCTTCTGGTTCTGTAATTATACACTTCATTGTTGTTCTTGAACTTAGTGGTTTATTTACAGTGAACTTCAATAGAGAATAAATATGGCATGATGTGGTAGTCAAAATCCCTAACTACTTAAACAGATAACTACAAGATGATTGTGGGTGAACAGCAAATATTATTCTTATAGGACGTTATTTGAGTAATGAAAACTCTCTTTCTTAAAGATGGAATACAACAGAAGATTATCCCATATGGCAATGATTTAAAATGCAAATGTGGTTGAAAAGAATTGTCTTAGGAGTTCAAAAATGAAGGCTCCAGATAAGAATAAGATAAGTCCACTTTTATAAATTTTACGGAATGAATATTTATGTTTAAATCTTTTCTTTATCTTATAGGTGTGTTACAATATACACTTATTTTATACAAAATTACAAACCTTGAGTAACATTCTATAAATATATAACAATATTATAACATGTTTATTCAAACTTTCGAGCTACATGTTAAGAAGTTGAGTAAGTGTAACTTGTTCAATGAAACAAGGAGCTGAGTTCATGAATTCAAGGTAGTATAAACATTGTGTATTCGTTTAGTATCTGAAGTAAGACGCAAACTATATTTAAAAAGCGGTTCAGGATTGTCTGTTCTGATTGAGAGAACTGCAAGCAACGAGAAGACTGTCATAATATTCTTGTGCTTCTGTTCCACAGAAATTTTTCAAATTTCTCATGAAAGGCGGGTAGTTGGTTTGAAAATATGAAGTAGAAAATTTTATAATTTGAAACAATATCATAGTAAAATAATCAACAAGTTTGGAGATTATCTTACAGTCTGACCAGTATAAGAAAACTCAGGCAAATCAAACTCTAGGTTTTCAAGCGAATGAGCCGATTTCAGAGCAACAGTTTCCCATGCACCATTATAAGTCGTTATGAATTTTACAAGACTTGGATGAGCTCTGCCCATGAGGAGTTCTTTAACTGGACATGTAGGAAAAAGGACACTTCTGCTTGTACAAGGGCTTCAGGTATGCTGTACATTGGTGAAAAGTTTCAGATTTAGCTTCAACAACATTAAACGGTGAAGGCTTTGATCGAGCTGCCTTGAACACCTCTGTCCAATATTTGGGATCTTCTGTATCATCTCTGTTGTTCTTAAGTCCCATGTTTTTATCACATTCCAAATAAGAATGTCCTCTTATTGGAAACTATACTTTTACAGTGTCAAATAATTTCTCTGTTGTAACTAAATTGTTCAAAACTCTAATAAGTGTGTAGGTCTTATTTTGGTCAGAACATGTAATACAAAATATAACCAGATATTTCACGGCCATGCCTAGGTAATTGTAACGAAATGTTTGAATCATTGAGAAGACTTCATCACTACCTTTTTTGGCAACACATTTAGGGTACAGGAAAAATGTGCTCCCTGTATCTGATAAACAGTGTATGTTGAAATCATTCACAGATAATGGCTGTTTATATTACACAATGTTAGCTGAAATATTAGGCAGAGGCAGAGTCTTTCCAAAATCCATATATATGGCTTCATTTTCCATGGTCTTTCGAGTTTCCTTGTTAGCTTTTCTTCTTCCTCTCATAAAATGTGTTGGCTTGCAATTTGTGCTAATCATATAAAGTTTTCAAATTCTTCAATTGAGTCTCAATGTCTTTTACTTCTAATACTTCAGTGCACTCTTTTTTTTTTTTTTTTACAATTCCAGGGAGTTCACTTTGGCTGTATGTTTGTCACAGGTACTACATATATCTATATGGGTACATCCAAAGGAAATATTGAAGTTTGTATTAAATATGTGTCTATATGTTTCATAAGCTGCCTTACCTGTTGGATAGGCCACTTTGAATAAATTGAACATTTTACTTATACGTAGTTCCTTAGAGAAGTTTACTTGTATCTTTTAACCCATAATGGCTATTTCTACTTTGAAAGCAGGCAATATGCTGCTTAATTTCCACTACCTGTTCTTGTCTTTCCCTCCCTTCTCAATATGGACATTCTCAGTAGTTCGAAGATTAGACACTAAATATTGAATCTTAGTTTTTGATGAGCCATATATTGCCATAAATGTCTTACAACAGACTACAACTTCTTTCACCCCAACTTCTGTTTGTCGTAGAAATCTTTACTTGTAGGTTGCATTGTTAAATCTTTCTTCACATTCGTCTTTCCTAGATCTCCTACACTGTACTGGAGCTGCAGTAATGAAACCACATAGATAATCATTCCGCAAATCTACACATTCCATCAAATTGAATTCCCTTAAAATACTTTTTCTTGTCTCTTCAGACACATTGTGAAACCACTGTTGCCAACAATGTCTCATGAGGCACTAAATTAATCTTTCTATGAACATTAGATAAGAGCCCATGTTTTTTTTCTTTTTTTCGTTAGTTGCTGATCTTCTTTTATACTTTCACTACACTTATCACTTAATGGCTCACATTCCATATCTATACTTTCGCAAAATTGCAGACATTTTAGTGCACTATACAAAGACCTGCACAGAACAACTTAATGTACCTACAATGCACATAATTACAACAATATTTGACAACAACTGTTTATTAGGACTGCACTCCATATCATTATTTAAATACAAGCACTTAATCGACAATGCCTTTTATTTCTGTATTTCATACAGACTGGGCTCTTTGTTTCCCTGTACTACATTTTTTCAAACCTCATTTACAATATAATTGAGCTTATTTTTGCCTACTTATTACAGTAGGAAATATTGTGTCTGCTCCATACTTTCATATCCTGCTGCAAACTCAAAAAATGAAAAGATAGACTTAGCTAATTTTTTTCCTGGATCGTTTAGTGCGTTTTCTTCCAGGTTAAGCTCTCCTCAATATGAACACCTAAAATTTTTGAATTTTCCACCCAGGTTATTATTTCCACATCATATGCTACATTTATTACTCGTGCAGTACCTCTAGATATCCAGAACTCAGTAAGTTATGCATTTTTGGAGTTGGAATTGACAGTGAGGCAATTTGTAAAAAAAAAAAAAAACCCATAATACAGTGCTTTCAAAATATTATTTTCCTTTTCTTCTGGTGCTGTGTGTATGTTTGGATTGGTACAGTAACAGTAAAATCCACAAAATCAATTAATTCTGGTTGCTGTATAATGGAGGGAGGGTCGTTTACATATGTGGGAGACAATAGTAAACATAAGATTAAACCTTGTGGAACACCACATCGATGGTAGGCAAGAAAAACCTTGTAACCTAACTCCATCTGTCATAAGTCGAATAAGCAGCAACTCCATAATCAAACAGCGATTTGAAAGTGCAACGATTTCACTAATCTATCAATAACTAGGGTTCTACTATACAGTCACACATGTAACAACTTTCTGTGTCACTTAATATTATTTCTTTAGAAACCGGTTTCGCTGCCTGGAAAATTTAACACAATAGAGTTACGAGATTTTCATTGCCTACGATCGATACTTAGTTTATACCCATCAGAAAATTTCACTTGCTTACATTGGTTGCATTATTAGGTGCTACATTTTGTATTCCTTTGGTTACATGTGGTATTATACATTCAGTCACTATGTTATCAGTTCTGTAAGCCTCACTTAACATAGAGCAATATTGTAACTAACACAGTCAAACGCGTTCCAGAAAGTCATAATGTTCAAGCTTAAAATATACTTCAGGAAAAAATAACAAACTGATAATTGTTTTGTATGAGTACATTAATTACCACTTTAAAGATTTTTCCACTCAACTTAATTTGTTAAAGGAGTTTGCAGTATATTGTGTTAAAAATGTATTGGTTGGACCTCATGAGGACCAGATGAAATAACTTATATCTACTTTCTTTTTTTCCTTTATTTCTCCTCAGTAGGTTATCATTCTTTTCTTACGTTGTTCTCGTTTTTATTCTGTCCCCATTGCACCAGCAATTTTCTTTGTTTTCTTCTGGAGTTCCTTGAAACGTTTTCCTTTTGTTCTGAACTTTTCACCTTCTCCTGTTTCTTCCTCCATTATTTCCGTTTCCCCCAGATCTAATTTCACTTCTTTGATCCAAATCGTTGATGTTCTAGGTTTCTGTCAAAAAGTTATAAACTCGTTTTGTTGTTATTTTTTTATCTAGCCTTTTTAGGTGTCCATAGAATGCAAATGTTTCTCATTGTGTCTAACATTCGTTCTATTTTCGTAAACTTCTTCATTACTCCCTAATTTCCTTTTCGCATTGTGATATTTTGGTCCAAAGATTTTCCTGGCTATTTCCCTTTCCTTCGTTTCTATTTCATCTAATTGTTTCTCTCTACCTAACGAAAGGCATTCTGAAGCACAAACATAGCCTGGTCAAATGACAGTGCTGTTATATTTATGGATAAAGATCACTTATTATACAAGATTTTGTTTATTGAAAAGCCATTTCTATTTTCCTTGCTCTTGCTAAGTTAGCTTCATCGTCCAAAAGCATTTGGTTGTATAATTGTACCTAGATATTAACATTTTGTAGCCTGTTTTAAGTTTTCCACAGTTAATTTCCTTGTATTTTTGTGCTTCTTTCGTATCTTTCATAAACTGTCTTTTCAGTAGATGCACATAGGGTTGCTTTTAATGCTGTCTCTTGTAGTAGATTTGCTTACATTATCGCAGCTTCTGTAGATTCAACTTGTAAGGCGGAAAGATCGTCTGCAAAAGCCGAACAATCAGTTCTGAGACTACACCCGTTTTTTCCCAATTATGATTTTTTAAATTCCTTTTTCTTATACTCTTTTTGTCCATTCCGAGCTTACCTTTCATAGTAGCAGTGGGTTCATTCTATCTCCTTACCTTACAGTAGCATCGATCTCAAAAATCTTGAGGGTTTCACCTAAGATTTTAATTCTGCATTTTGTTTTTGCTAGTGTGTCTTTTAAGATTTCCACTGAATTGTCAGTTCAAAAATATTTTAAGGTGTTAAATAATATATTCCTGTCAATCCAAGCATACTCTTTTTTGAAGTATACAAATGTTACATAAATGATTTTAGGACTCTCATTCTTCTGTACCTAGATATAAAGTTCATATTTAAAATTTGTTCCATACAGGATCGTCCTTTTCTAAACCCTTCTTTTCACTCTCCTACTTGCTGATTGAGTGGGCTTTACAGCCTGTTTTGTAATCAACACAATTCTTTTCTGCTAAATGTCAATAACTTCGACATACTTGAAGAAAGGCATGATACACACTGTGCTGGTTTACAGTACATTTATTCACTACCGGTTTCGATCATGGACCATCTTCACAGAGGAAATGTTTCTATTATAACACATTCACATGACATGCATGCTATTTAACCAGGAAAGCATACGCCATTGCTGACTGGTTCTGCTTAAATAAGCAGAAAACTACGTTGAAAACATGAAAACCTGTAAGAGCAGTAAATGCACAACACCAATGCTCAGGCACATAACCTCTTTTTTATTAGGGCGTTAAGTATCAATTTTCTCGCGTTTTGAAGTCAGCAATTGCGTATATTGTCGTGGTTAAATAGCATTTATGGCGTTTGAAGCTGTTAAATTGTCATTTTTCGACTGTGAAGACGGTGACACGGTCGAAACCGGTAGTGAATAAGACAGCACAGAGCGTATCATGTATTCCTCCAAGTGTTTTTTAATGCTTTTGAAAGAATTTTTTAAGTCATTTTAAGGGTGGAAATTTCTCTGTAGTTGTTGGGGTAAGTTTTACCTTCTTTTTGATGAATTAACGCTGTTTTCACATTTTCTGGTATAGATTGTGTTTCCAGACTTCTTAAAGACGTCGTGTGACTTCTTAACTGTTTCAGAATCTGCAATTTTCCACATTTCATCAGTTAAAGAGTTTTTCCCGAGTGCTTTATCATTAAATTTCTGCGTTATTTGACAAAAGTTGTTTCTCGTCGAATGGCATCGAACACAGGATAATGTTTTAACCCGAGCGATGGCGTTTTGTGCGGCACAGGCACGGAGCAAGTTCCTGCAGCAGCTCTCAGTAGAGCTGCGGTCGGTCCCCCGTCTGCGCCTGCCCATTGTCCACTGCACGTCAGACGAACAATACGAGTCGCAGCTCGAATCGAGGATACAATCTCCGAAAACGAACCTCCTAACAAATTACGAAAAACCTACAATACCACGTTGCTTTTGATCTTTCTAATAGTCTACGGAACAGGACGAGGAATAATCGACATCAAGAGCAACCCTGGCACAGCCACACAACAGTTTTCAGCCAGACTGTATGGACAACGTGCGCCAGCAGAAAAGCTCGTCAAACAGGTTATAAAAGCACCGCACCAGCTGCCAACACACTTCCTCTATAGTGATCTGTCCTCAGAACATAATCGATGCTCCCGTTTCTACTCAACTTTTTTCAGCGAATTGCACGCACGCATATGCCATAGATTATACTTTCTTTTATTTGTTATTATCTATTTGTAATTTCTGCTACCAGTCCCTTATTTGTTCTGTGTTTAATCTAGCATAATACAACGTGTTCCGAACATGTTCTGTTCATCATCATACGTTTATACTCGCATACATAGGGAGAAATGTTACTTAAAAATAAATAGTCTTGAACTAAATTAATCTAGAACTTTTTGTCCATTGTTCGTTACTGTAGTGGCTGGTGTGGCATTTATGGGTGAGGGGGTCAGTGGATGGCAAGAAATCGATGCAATGATGTTCCCTGCTGGTTTTTCTTGTTGCTGGTTACGTATGACATCATAGCAATTTTATCGCCTTAGGGATTCACTTGCATCATTGGTGTAATGGCGGAGCTGTTGAGTAAAATTACACTGTTGCGCATTGTATTTTGTCATTGTCTTCCGACGTAATTCACTGCACAAATTGTTTCGACATACATGTAAACGTTATATGCTTAATAGAATACTTGACTTGCATATTGTACTTACAACTCAGGAGTAATTTGTTAAACATCAAATATGTGCAACTTCAGTAAACATCTGCGCGACTGGAGTAAAAATTGCTTATAAAAAAGTAGGTATGCCGATTGATGACTGCTCAAGGGAACGTCGGATCGTGAATATAGTAACATAATTCTCCAACTAGTTTTTAATTTTATGGTTGTTTTGCCCGAAATGCTGACACACGTAAAAGTAAATATTATTGGCTGTTCTTGTAGGTAAGTAACGACAAGCTGCGTGAATGCTGAAACTGAAGTATGTATGGCGAGATCACTTGTGGGCATTTTACATTTACATGTATATTTCGCAAGCCACATTGCGGTGCCTGGGAGGCGGTACATGTCTCCTAGTTCCGTTCTATTCATGAATGATGTGCGTCAAGAACGACTGATGGCCAACCTTGGTATGAACACAAATTCCTTATGGTTTTTCCATCACGGTTATTTCCACGACGTATGTGGGATAAAGTGATATAGTGCCTGACTCTTCTCTCATCATTCTCTCTCCAAATTTTAACTGTAAGTTACTCTGTGATGCAGAACATCTATCTTCGCGTTCGATGAATCTTTCAGAGACGCTCTCACTCCTACGAAACGAACGCATGCACTATCTGCTCCAGAAATTCTGCCTGACGTGAACCCATATCAATGAGTATTATTCGAATATTGCTCAAAGGAGTGTTTTTCAAGGTACGTCTTTCCAGGATTTCAGGATGGATAATTAATATTTCCTTAGAAGCCCATAACGAAATCCTGCCTGGCATCTTCCTATCCTACCGCAAGTTTTATATAGCAGTTTAATTTTAAGTAGCTATAGATGCATATACAGGGTATTACAAAATGGTACGGCCAAACTTTCAGGAAACATTCCTCACACACAAATAAAGAAAAGATGTTATGTGGACATGTGTCCTGAAACGCTTAAATTCCATGTTAGAGCTCATTTTAGTTTCGTCAGTATGTACTGTACTTCCTCGATTCACCGCCAGTTGGCCCAATTGAAGGAAGGTAATGTTGACTTCGGTGCTTGTGTTGACATGCGACTCATTGCTCTACAGTACTAGCATCAAGCACATCAGTACGTAGCATCAACAGGTTAGTGTTCATCACGAACGTGGTTTTGCAGTCAGTGCAATGCTTACAAATGCGGAGTTGGCAGATGCCCATTTGATGCATGGATTAGCACGGGACAATAGCCGTGGCGCGGTAAGTTTGTATGGAGACAGATTTCCAGAACGAAGGTGTCCCGACAGGAAGACGTTCGAAGCAAATGTTCGGCGTCTTAGGGAGCACGGAACATTCCAGCCTATGACTCGCGACTGGGGAAGACCTAGAACGACGAGGACACCTGCAATGGACGAGGCAATTCTTCGTGCAGTTGACGATAACCCTAATGTCAGCGTCAGAGAAGTTGCTGCTGTACAAGGTAACGTTGACCACGTCACTGTATGGAGAGTGCTACGGGAGAACCAGTTGTTTCCGTACCATGTACAGCGTGTGCAGGCACTATCAGCAGCTGAATGGCCTCCACGGGTACACTTCTGCGAATGGTTCATGCAACAATGTGTCAATCATCATTTCAGTGCAAATGTTCTCTTTACTGATAACGCTTCATTCCAACGTGATCAAATTGTAAATTTTCACAGTCGACATGTGTGGGCTGACGAGAATCCGCACGCAATTGTGCAATCACGTCATCAACACAGATTTTCTGTGAACGTTTGGGCAGGCATTGTTGGTTATGTCTTGATTGGGCCCCATGTTCTTCCACCTACGCTCAATGGACCACGTTATCATGAGTTCATACGGGATACTCTACCTGTGCTGCTAGAACATGTGTCTTCACAAGTACGACACAACATGTGGTTCATGCACGATGGAGCTCCTGCACATTTCAGTCGAAGTGTTCGTACGCTTCTCAACAACAGATGTGGTGACCGATGGATTGGTAGAGGCGGACCAATTCCATAGCCTCCACGCTCTCCTGACCTCAACCCTCTTGACTTTCATTTATGGGGCATTTGAAAGCTCTTGTCTACGCAACCCCGGTACCAAATGCAGAGACTCTTCGTGCTCGTATTGTGGACGGCTGTGATACAATACGCCATTCTCCAGGGCTGCATCAGCGCATCAAGGATTCCATGCGACGGAGGGTGGATGCGTGTATCCTCGCTAACGGAGGACATTTTGAACATTTCCTGTAACAAAGTGTTTGAAGTCACGCTGGTACGTTCTGTTGCTGTGTGTTTCCATTCCATGATTAATGTGATTTGAAGAGAAGTAATAAAATGAGCTCTATCATGGAAAGTAAGCGTTTCCGGACCCATGTCCACATAATATATTTTCTTTCTTTGTGTGTGAGGAATGTTTCCTGAAAGTTTGGCCGTACCTTTTTATAACACCCTGTATAGGCCTAAATATTTTGCGATGAACTAGAGAAAACATTTGACGCAGTACGATTTTTTAATTATCCTAAAAATACTGTAGGTATAGGCTACAGGGAATACAGGGATTGGACAAAAATATGGAAACATAGCAAGAAACATACGTTTGAACATAAATGCTGATGATAAAAAAACTCTGCAGGATGCACTGTTGTAGCTGACCATTAACCGCACCTGTGCAATATCCTCATACGTTTCAAGCGTCAGTCGTGATCAGAACAGTTTTCTGTGAAATTGTGAGGGCATTACGTCGGATCTAAGCGAATATGAACGTGGGCAAATTGTTGATACACGTATAGAGGGTACTTTTGTAACCACGAAAGCCAAAGTGATTGGTGTTTTAAAAGGCAACGTATGGAATATTTATAGCGCATACAGGGGAAGCGGAAAAACATCATCCGCTAAGGCACAACGCGGACCAAAATGTGTGTTCAGTGGCCGTAAAAGGCTGTCATTGAAGCGGTAGTGAGGAAAACTGAGAGGACGTCAGGTGCGAAAGTCACTGCAGCTCTGAATACCGACAAGCAGCAAACTGCACCGCAAAATGGAATTCCAAAAACACTCATCAGTGATTGCAAATGCCACTAACAGGAAACCATGGTGCCGAAGATATAAAACCTGGTCTGGGTGGAGAAAAGGAAGAAAGTAATTTGGTAGGACGAATCTTGTATCACACTATTTCCAACTTCTGGTGGAGGTCACGTCCCAAGAGCGACACATGACGGCAGTTGGGCTATGATTTGGCAGTCATATTCTGGTATTCCATGTTTGTTCCCCAGTGGTGATACTGTGTGCCAAGACGACTGAGCCCCTATTCAGACAACTCGCATCGTCCAGGACCTTTTTTGCGAGAACAAGGATAAATTGCCGCGTCCCCCCTGTCCACCAATCACCAGAACTCACTCAGTATTATTGAGACCTTGTGGTCTGCTTTGGAGGCAAGTGTGCGCGATCGGTAACTACCTCTATCGTCGCTACCCGAATCGGCACTATTTCATGGGAAGAATAGTATAAGATTCCCCTGAAAACACTACAGGACCTGTATTTAGCCATTCTGAGTCGACTGGAATCTGTTTTGAATAACAAAGAGTTTCGTACACCAAATTAGGAATGGCAATGTGTTGTGTTTTTAATGTTTCCATGCTTTTCTCCAACCTCTATATAAAATACGTACAGTCACCATAACATAACAATAACACCGTAAAACACAGATAAACGTTTACAAAAATAGACAGAATTGTCAGTAGGGACCAAATGCAATCCTTAGCCACACAAAAGTGTCGAATTTCGGTTTGCAGACCGCTTCCCTTTATTTTCAAACAAGCGATTTTGGGCAAGTTGCCAATTTCAGTTCTGTTAGACGAAAGTTAAATTACTGTTTGCAAAGCTTCAGTACCTTTTAAGAAATCAGTTACAATTCAAAATTGGGTAACGTAATATTTCTAACAGTACGGAGTAACTTATAGATCCGAAACTATACTCTGACGTGACAAAAAGTCATGGGTAACGATGTGCATGTATTCAGATAGCGATGGTATGGCGTACACAAGGTATGGAAGGGCGATGCATTGGCGGAGCTCTCATTTGTACTAAGATGATTCACGTGGAAACGTTCAAAAAATGGTTCAAATGGCTCTGAGCACTATGGGACTTAACATCTGAGGTCATCAGTCCCCTAGAACTTGGAACTACTTAAACCTAACTAACTTAAGGACATCACACAAATCTATTCCCGAGGCATGATTCGAACCTGCGACCGTAGCAGTCGTGCGGTTCCAGAATGAGCGCCTAGAACCTCTCGGCCACTCCGGCCGGCTGAAAATGTTCCAACATGGTTATGGCCGCATGATGAGAACTGGCAGGCTCTGACCGCTGAGTGGTAGTTGGAGCTAGACGCATGGGACATTCCGTTTTGAGAATCGTAAAGGAATTCAATATAATGCGATTATAGTGTGAATAGTGTGTCGAGAATACCAAGTTTCAGGTATTACCTCTCACCACAGACAACAGAGAACAACGGCGTTTGCATAGAGTTGTCAATGCTAACAGACAAGAAACTCTGCGTAAAATAACGGCAGAAATCAATATGGGACGTACGGCGAACGTATCCGTTAGGCCAGAAATTTGGCGTTAATAGGTTACATCGCCAGACGACCAATTCCAGTGCCTTTGTTAACAGTACGACATCGCCTGCAGCGCGTCTTCTGGGCTCGTGACCCTACTGTTCGACCCTCGACGACTGGAAAAGAGTGGTCTGGTCAGATTAGTCCCGATTTCATTTGCTAAAGTTGTTCGTACTGTTCGAATGTGGCGCAGATCTTTACAAAGCTATGGACCCAAGTTGTCAACAAGTTGTGCAAGGTAGTCGTGACTCCATGATAGTATGGACTGTGTGCACATGATGGAATGGACTGGATCCCCTGGTAAAATGGAACCGATCATTGACTTCGTATGGTTACGTTGGAGACCATTTACAGCCATTCATAGACTTCATGTTCCTAAGCAACGATGGAATTTTTATATATGACAATGTGCAATGTCACCTGTCCACAATTGTTTTCGACTGATTTGAACATTCTGGACAATTCGAGCGGATGATCTGGCCACCCTGATTGTCCGACATGAATCGCACCGAACGTTTATGGGACATAATCGAGGGGTCATCTCGTGCGTAAAATGCTGTTCCGGCAACGCTTCAGCAATTATGGACGGCTACAGAGGCAGCATGGCTCAATAATTCTGCAGGGGGCTTCCAACGAATTGTTGAGTACATGCCAGGTCATATTGCTGTACTACGCCAGGAAATAGGAGATCTGACGCCATATTGGGAGGAATCCCATGAGTTTTGTCACAACAGTGTATATTCAGTGTCGGAACCAAAGATACACAGCCTAATGAGGCTTTTTATTCATTAAAGAAATTAAAAAAACGCAATGTTGCAAAGCGTTGGTGTAGCACCGAAAAGTGCTTCCTATCCGTGAAAAATGAACTGAAATAATTCATACACAGAAAATTAAAAATTTTCCTAAGGATAAAATATAAAACACTGATGAGGAGTTTAAAATCATTAAAAAACTTTAAAATAACTTTAAAATTTTTTTAAAGAAATCTTTCTACTTGGTGATCGCAACGTAGCTTCCACAGCGGCAGGCCAAACACAGCCTGTAGGAAAGTGCATTGGGTGCAGCGATAAACCCTACGAATATGTGGTTATACCTATAGGGAGAAACACAATGTATTTCTGGTGGCCTTGGTACATAGTAAAAGGGATCTATAAAATCCTGGTAGTACATGGCGAGGCCAATATTCACTAAACTGTAGGCTACATTTTTTTTGTTTCTTCTTTGTTTGAGTCGTCTGACTGGTTTTAGGCGGCTCTCCTCGAATTCCTATCTTGTGCCAGCGTTTTCATCTCACAGTAGTACTTGAAACCTACTTCCTCAATTATTTTCTGTATGTATTCCAATCTCTGTTTTTCTCTGCTGTTTCTACCCTCTACAGCTCCCTGTATTACCATGGAAATCACTCCCTGATGTCTTAACAGGTATCCTATCATCCCTGTACCTTCTTCTTTTCACTATTTTCCATACATTCCTTTCCTCGCCTATTCTGCGGATAACCGCCTCATTCCTTACCTTATCAGTCCACTTAATTTTCAACATTCTTCTGGAGCATCCCACCTCAAATTCTTCGATTCTCTTCTCTTCTGGTTGTCGCACAGTTCATGTTTCACTACCATACAGTGTTGTGCTCCAGAGGTACAGTCTCTTCTTTTGCCAAAATGCTGTCTTTATTCTCTTTTTGTTCCGCCGATTATGGGTTCTTTTGCTGCGTAAGTGACAGAATTCTTTGACTTCGTCTGCTTCGTGATCCCCCAACTCTTATGCTAACTTTCTCGCTATCATTTGTGCTGTTTCTCATTACTTTCACCTTTCTTCGATTTACTCTCAATCCATATTATGTAATCACTAGACTGCTCATTCCATTCAACAAATCCTGTAATTCCCCTTCAGTTTCACTGAGGATGACAATGTCGTCAGAGAATCTTATCATTGATATTCTTTCACGTTGAATTTTTATCGCACTCTTGAATATTTCTTTTATTTCCATCATTGCTTCCTCGACGTACAAATCGAACTGCGCGGGCGAAAGATTACATCCTTGTTTTAAACTCATTTTAATGCGAGCTCTTCGTTCTTGCTGGCGGCGGTGACCGAGCGGTTCTAGGCGCTTCAGTCCGGAACCGCGCTGCTGCTACGGCCACAGGCTCTAATCCTGCCTCGGGCATGGAAGTGTGTGATGTCCTTAGGTTAGTCAGGACTAAATCTAGAGGACTGACGACCTCAGATGTTAAATCGCATAGTGCTTAGAACCGTTTGAAACATCTTCGTTCTTGCTCTTCCAGACTTATTGTTTTCGCTTAGTTCTTGTACATATTGCATATTACCCGTGTTTTCCTACCGATTACTCCTATTCTTCTCAGAGTTTCTAACACCTTACACCATTTTACATTGTCGAATGTTTTTTCTAGGTCTACAAATCCTATGAATATGTCTTAATTTTTGTTCAGTCTTGCTTCCATTATAGGTCGCAGCGTGAGAACTGCCGCTCTGCCGCCTTTTCCTTTCCTACAGCAAACTAATCGTCATCTAACAGATCTTTAGTTTTCTTTTCCATTCTTCTATATATTACTCTTGTCAAAAGCTCGGATGCATGACCTGTTAAGCTGACTGTGTGATATTTCTCGCATTCGTCGCCTCTTGCTATCTTCTGAAGTGCAGGGATTATGCTTTTCCGAAAGCCTGCTGGTATATCATCAGTCTCATAATTTTTACACACCAATGTGAATAGTTGTTTGTTCCAATTACCGCAACGACTTTAGAAATTCCGATGGAATTTTTTCTGTCCCTTCTGCTGTATTTGATCTTACAGCGTTCTTCTGTCCCTTCTGCTGTATTTGATCTTACAGCGTTCAAAGCTCTTTTAAATTCTGCTTCTGGTACTTGGTTCCCTATCTCTTCCCCGTTGACTCGTGATTTTTCTTCCATAACGTCATCATTGGCTCTGAGCACTATGGGACTTAACATCTATGGTCATCAGTGCCCTAGAACCTAGAACTACTTAAACCTACGTAACCTAAGGACAGCACACAACACCCAGTCATCACGAGGCAGAGAAAATCCCTGACCCCGCCGGGAATCGAACTCGGGAACCCATAATGTCATCAGACAAATAGTCATGGCTCTAGAGGCCTTAAATGTACGCGTTTCATCCATCCGCTCTCTCCTCTACGTTTAACAGTGGGATTGCTATTGCACCGTTATTTTTAATTTCACCGTAAATTGTTTTGACTTTCCTGGAAGCTGCATCAGTCCTTCCGACAACCATTTCTTCACATTTTCAGGGTACTATTCCCGAATTTCCTTGAACATTTTTGTGCTTGCTTCTTTTATCGATCAACTGAAGGATTTCTTCTGTTCCCAAGGTTTCCTCATACATAGCTTCCTTGTACCTGTGTCAGGAGAATGGTTGTTGGTGCATTTGGACATGCTTCAATACGTTTCCCAACGCATCCCACACGTAATCGATAGGATTTATATCGGAGAAGCGGGCAGGCCAGTCCATTCGGCCAATATGCTCTCATTCCAGGAACTCGTCCACCTGCGTTGTTCGTTACGGTCGCGTATTGCAATCTACATCTACATGACTACCCTGCAATTCACAATTAAGTGCCTGGTAGAGAGTTCAAAAATGGTTCAAATGGCTCTGAGCACTATGGGACTTAACATCTCAGGTCATCAGTCCCCTAGAACTTAGAACTACTTAAACCTAGCTAACCTAAGGACATCACTCACATCCGTGTCCGAGGGAGGATTCGAACCTGCGACCGCAGCGATCGCGCGGTTGCAGACTGAAGCACCTAGAACCGCTCGGCCAGTATCGGGTTCACCGAACCAAATTCCAACTACTTCCACTCGAGAATAACCCTGGAGGAAAACGAATACTTAATTTATTTTATTACAAACAACATTCCTCCCCATGTAGGTTGAAACGTCCCCTTAGAACAATTACACATGACTGTGCTTAAACTGACACACAATATTTTTAGCGCAACGTAATCTGGCTTTCAAAAATCCCTACAAAAGAATGGCCCTGGCTAACATTAACCTATACCATTCACAAATCACTTACCTCACAAAAATCTTCGTTACTCGAACTACTGCAATACAGCGAGCGCCACTACTGCCAGATAAATAAAAGATTCAAACTACTGCAGGCACTAACTACTGATAGGCATAGTTAGCAAATGAAAGATTTTGATAGAGAACCAACAATGTATTTACCTTAATAGTGTTGAAAAATCATAATATACATAGCAGTTCATGACATCCAGTCTTACAAATTTCAAAACTCCGCCATTTCTCTCCCCACATCCACCACTGCTGGCGGCTCACCTCCAACTGCGCAACGCTACGCGCTGTTCACATCCATCTGCCCAACACTACAATGGCAGACAACAATGCAAACTAGCCACAGACTGCACACAGCACAGCCAGTGACTTTTCATACAGAGCGCTAAGAAAACCTAAACAGCCTACTAACAAGGTGAACGCTAGCAAAATATTTACACCGTCGGAGGAAAAAGTTGGTACCGAATATTCGTGAAAAGATCCCGTCGTGACGAAGAACGCCTTGGTTTTAATGACTGCCACCGCAACTCACGTATCATATCCATGCCACTCTCTCCCCTGTTCTGAGATAATACGAAACGAGCTGCCTTTCTTCGAACTTTTACAATTTCATCCGCCAATCTTATCTGGTAAGGATCCCATAACACGCGGCAGTATCCAGAAAGAACGGACAAGTGTAATGTAGGTAATTCCTTTAGTAGACCTGTTGCATCTTCTAAGTGTTTTGCCAATAAATCGCAGTCTTTAGTCCGCTTTCAGCATAACATTATCTATGTGATCTATCCAGCTTAAGTTATTCGTAATTATAATCACTAATGCCTCAGATTTGTGTGATCCATAAAAATGAAGTCAGAGCCTGAAAAGTCGCACACGGAAAGGGAGTACGGTGTGACAATATTTGACTGGTGAGTGCACCAATGGCAATGCAACATTATGCCTCCCCTCACCATAGCACACAATTTCGACAACGTTCCTGGGTGCTTTATGCGTTCTCACCTCTCGGCATATGAGAGTACGTAATGCACCCTGGAACACTGTCGGACATAATCTGTTTGGGGATCCAAACGTTTGGTACGGAGACGCTTACTGTTGTACGAGCGTCCTGACCTCGAAATCTTTGAATACGATACACTGCTCCTCCCACATGTGTCGTGAATCACAGTAGCGCAGCGATTAGCACTCTAACAGCACTTTATTTCATAGTCACAGAACATACAATAAAACAAGTCAAAGATACATTGTCCTAAGAGTAAACGAACAGTCTCTCACTTGCGAGAAGTACGTCACTCTGTTCAAAGTTAATTGAAGGAAAGCTTGTGTGATGTCCGCGACGATAGCCGTAGAATATAATCTGAAACGCAGTAAAATTTCCAGAATCTCTGGTAATAGGTTCGGTCCTACTTCTAATACCTCATTCAGAGAAGGTGCATTGTTTTCGTGAGATGAGGCGTCAAAGACTATTCTCCACTTAGTGGTTCCGTATTTCTCCTTCCTCACTGCATGGTGAGGGAGATGAAGTAGCTCCTTTCTGAGAGTAGGGTGGGAGCGACCTTTACTTGCCCCTTCGTAATGTAGTCTAGCATAAGATCGAAATACATTTGCTTAAATGTCTCTTGACCTTGAAATCTTTCCCTGAGGTGCTTGAATCGTTTTTCCGCGATAGGTCTGTTACTCGAAAGCACTTTATGTTGCATTTTGGGAAGTGTAACGACTGTTCGACGATCCTTTATAGAGAAAGATGCTCTAAACTCTTCAAGAAGTCTCGTATCCTTGTTGTTCACAGGTAGATCCTGATCGGCAGTAATCCCTATAGTTTCCAAGTCCCAAAAGCGTCTGAAATCATTGTCCGAGTGCAGATGAGATCGATCAGTCTGAGCAAAATTTACCACGGTTGCATGAACACAGGCTTGTGACTTGTTACCACTAAGTATCCAGCCAAACAGAGAAGGAACTAACACTAAGGTTTCAGAGATGCGTATGGGCGAATTGTGCTTCACTATCTTCCAATAAAAATCGCCTCCTACAAGAATCTCCACGGGAAGATCTTCTGTTGAATCGGTTTTCGGATCTGCTAGCGTAATCTTACGGGCATCTGGTAAACTCTTTATATGGTGTGGAACTGAAGGCTGGTGAGAAATAACGTGAGTACTTTCGAAGGCAGTAAGTGGCACTGAAGAATTCTGCCAAAGCCCCTTCATATTATACTGAACAAGCCTGCGGTGGCGTGGGCGTGTAGGGTTTGATTCAAAGGAACAAACGGTTAGTTCTTGTCGGTCTACCGTTTGCAGTTTCAGATCATCAATCAGCGATTTTGCTATGAAGCTGGACTGACTACCTGCGTCCAGTAGACACCGCGTTGTCCTGCTCAATCCTGTAGGTCCTGAGACGCATACTTGGGCTGTCTGAAGGTACGCGTATCCGTGGGGAGCGACAGATACCTTTCCCACGGAAGTAACGTTTGTCTGACCCGCGGGACCCCTAACATCCTTTCGTTCCTCACAAATGGACTTATGATGGAGTCTTTTACAGTTAACACACCGAGCCTTTTCTTTCTTTTTGCAATTTGACACTTTGTGGCCACGTTGAAGACAAAGAAAGCATCTGTTTGCTAGTTTCAATTTATCTGTTCGATCATTAACGCTTAATATCTTCTTACAGTCTTGCGCCCAATGACCGCAAGATTCGCAAAAGACGCAGAATGGTTCCTTTACACTGGTATCCTTCGGAGTCGATCTTTTAGATTTCGCGTGTACGTGAAGTGTGGACGCTGTGGGAAGGTTACTAGAAGTGCTTGAAAATTCACCGCGTATCTTCTGCGTGGTAAGCGCCCCGTCGACTTCCTCGTTCAGAAACTCCATCAGTTGCAAAATGTCCCCTTCGGATATTCCTGTACGCTTGGCGTGAATTATCCAGCGGCGGCATATATCATCCGGAAAAGCGCGTAAAATATTCGGCGCGAGGACTCGACCGTATCCGTTCACGTCTTCCCCAAGTGCCCGGAGAGCTTGAATACGTCGCTGGCATTCAATGAATGTTGAATTAAGTTCCTCTGGGGTGGACAGCTTAATTGGTTTTATGGCTTCGAGATAATCTAAGTGGGCTTGAATTATTCGATCCTTGTTGCCATAACGCGTTCGGAGAATCCTCTTCGTTTCTGCGTACGTCTCGGCCGTCACCGCAATACCGTCCACTAAATGCTTTGGTTCTCCCGAGAGATAGCCGCGATGAAAAATGTTTTTATTGTATTGTAGTTACCGTCGGATCTTTGTCAACCGACTGCTCAAACTGCTCCCAGAATCGCGCCCATGTCTCAATATCGTCTGAAAAAGGCTCGAGTTTGATCGGCGGAAGTTTTACTGAAGCTGTTGGAACACTCATTGTTACAGATTGTGCCGGCGGATTGACGGGAATCTTTGTCTGCTACCGATTTCGCAAGCTGTTTCTCTATTTCGTGAGACAATCGGGAAATTGTGAGTTTCGCGGTGTCTATATAATCTTCGCATTTAGGAACATCTTCTTCGTATTCGTCATCGTCTAACAACTCGTGAATATCCTCATCTAATTTAACGAGGCGGTCCAGAACGCTTCCCAATCTGTCATTGTAATATTTATAATCCGCGATTTCCGATGTGTCGGACAACCTTGCAACTTCCGCTACGAGTCGCGTAATGTTTGCTCTTTCTCTCATACGTTTTCTCTTTAGAGAGTGTAATTGCGCTTCTGGTTTGTGGTCTGGCACGTCCATTCCGTCCGATTACTCCAAAGTTTAAAGCAGTGTCGGCTAGCGATCAGCTGGTCCTAGTAAGGCGTTATCTTTGAATCGCTAGTCGAAGTAGTTCAATTGATGGTCGCTAGATGGCAGCACTAGTCATAAACAATCTACAGGCGTAGCGTAGGATCTGATAATTCGTTAAAGCGCTAATCGAACAGCTACAATAGCAGTACACAGCGGCAATAATGTAATCATTTGTCTTTACAAATGGCACTACAAAACATGTTGCGTGATAATTCAGTTGAACTTAGCTGTGTATGATGGCGGTTGTCGTCGAAGAGCTTGTTGCGTGGTGTAACAAATCGCTGCAGTAAACCCCGTCGTAGTACTGCCGCGTGACGTGCGTCCAGAATTCGTGGTTCACAACGGCAGTCGTGGAGATTGTCTCGGGCAAAGTCTATCCCGGGTTCCAGCACCAAATTCTTATGTCGTGAATCACAGTAGCGCAGCGATTAGCACTCTAACAGCACTTTATTACATAGTCACAGAACATACAATAAAACAAGTCAAAGATGCATTGTCCTAAGAGTAAACAAACAGTCTCTCACTTGCGAGAAGTACATCACTCTGTGACAACATGTGCGCCTTTTCGTGGACATTTCCACGACTTACCTCCCATCGAAAGCGTGTGGGATGCGTTGTGGAAACGTACTGCTTGCTACATGTCCACACGCATCAACGTCCATCTAACAGTTACCAACCACACTGGTGGACTAATGGAACGCCCTACCACAACAACGCCCTAACGACCTTGTGGACATCACAGGAGCGCATTGCAGAGCACGCTGTGCCATCCGTGGTGATTACACAAGCTACTGAGAACCATGTCTTGCCCTTTTTAATGTCCAGCTGTGACTTCACGGTAATTGCTGTGTTTGAATGAAAATGGTATTTCTGCTCGTATCCTTCCATATTTTTTCAATAACTTTCTGTACTATACTCTAGCAGTTCTTTCTATGCATGGTCGAAGTTTCATCGAGCAATATTACTTGTCAGTGATATATCACGCGAATGTCACTTGCGTCCGTAAGTTTTGCATACCAACATATATTCTACCAGAATACTAACTAAAGCAAATAAAAGGAGAATCACGATACTGGCAGAGAAGGTAAAGTTAATAAACTTATTCTTACTGTCAAAATATTGGTACATGATGAAAATTCTTTACCTGCCCAAAGACCTAGGACGCACTATAATAGAAGCAGTATCGTCGGTATTGCGGTGTGGAGACATATTTAAAGTTGCATTCACCGAATGCGCTCTAAAACAAAAAAAAGGAAGCCTCAGTGTAATAGAATTTATCTCAAAATTCGCTACTCCGCTGATACTCAGGACGCCGAAGATAATAGAAACCAGCCCGTCCAGTCCGACAGCTGTCTTGTCCGACAAACAGTAAGCAGAGTCCACAAAAGCACTCGTGAGCTATTCGAAGATCCTATATAAACTAGAGTAAGTTTGCAAAAGAGCTAAATAATAGGAAGCGCCCAGGGAGAAGATTCCAAAGAAACTATATGACGCTGTCAGAGGCGAACCATTCAAGAATAGCACTGAGTCAAAATCCCCTCAGTACTCGTGGAATACCGTAAGGCAAAATGTCTCGGTTAGCTTTTTTATCATGTCTGTAGCGCTTGGTGCAAGAAGACGATACAGACCACTGAAAAACTAGCAGGTTGCACCTGTGACAAGTACAGTGAAACATAGACTGAGCGCAAGATTTTGCGTCGAACCGTCACAGACATTTGTCAAACGAGTAAACAAAAACTTAGTCAGATCAACAGAATCGCGCTGGGGCATTTCTAAACAACAGTCACGGCACCAGACTAATGTTTAAGCCGTTTCCCGCATGCACAAAATCAGCCACCATACGGATGGCCACCCACACAGGGCAGTCCAAATCCGACCAACACAGAAATTACTATTTCTATCTTATCTGTGGAACCAACATAAAAAAAAATTATTACGCGACAAAGTTAGTAAGGTAACGTAAGTACAAACTTATTCTTAGTACGAACAGCGGCATTGAATATGTGCAAGTGTCGCCAGCCGTTAGCTGGGAAGAGTGAACACCGTCAGTGGGCAAGGAAGGCAAACATCATGGTTCAAATGGCTCTGAGCACTATGGGACTTAACATCTATGGTCATCAATCCCCTAGAACTTAGAACTACTTAAACCTAACTAACCTAAGGACAGCACACAACACCCAGCCATCACGAGGCAGAGAAAATCCCTGACCCAGCCGGGAATCGAACCCGGGAACCCGGGCGTGGGAAGCGAGAACGCTACCGCACGACCACGAGATGCGGGCTCAAACATCATGACACTCTAGGAAAGAGACTGCGAGCAACTCAACAGAAAATACTTAGAACAGAGCTATGCAAACCATCTTCGTTTACTCCCATAAAATTAGAAGAGTCGATAGGGAAGAGATAGGGCATCCAGTATTAGAATCAGAATTTAGAAGAGCTTTGGAAGAATTAAAATCAAATAAGGCAGGAATAGATAGATAACGTTCCATTGGATTTTCTGAAGTCATACTGGTAAGTGGCAGCAAAACGATTATTGACGCTAGTGTGTAGAATGTATGAGACTTGGGATACGCTATCAGACTTACGGAAAAAAATCGTCCACACAATACCCAAGATTGCAATAGCTGACTAGTGCGAGGGATGTCGCACAGTCAGCTTAACAGCTAATGCATCCAAACGGCTGAAAGATTAATGTACAGAAGAATGGGAAAGGAAATTGACGTTCTGTTAGATGACGATCAGTCTGGTTTATGAAAGGTAAAGGCACCATACAGGCAGTTATGACGTTGCGGTTGATAATGTAAGCTAGACTGAAGAAAAAACAAGACAAATTCGTACAATTTATCGACCTCGAAAAGTGTTCGAAAATGTCGAATGGTACAAGATGTTCGAAATCCTGAGAATAATAGGGGTACGTTATAGGAAAGAAAAACAAGGAAGCAATCTTTCGCCCCTGCTGTTCAATCTGTACGTCGAAGAAGCAATGACTGAAGTAAAAGAAGGGTTCAAAAGTGGGATTACAATTCAAGGTGAAAGGATATCAGTGTTAAGATTCGCTGATGACATTTGTGTCATCACAAAAAGTGAAGAAAAACTACAGTACCTGTGTAATGGAATCACTAGTCTTCTGAGTGCAGAATATGGATTGAGAGTCAATCGAAGAAAGACGAAAGTAATGAGAAGTAGCAGAAATGCGAACAGCAACAAACTTAACATCATACTTGGTGATCACGAAGTAGCGGAAGTTAATGAGCTCTGGCCGGCAGATGTGGCCGAGCGGTTCTAGGCGCTACAGTCTGGAACCGCGCGACCGCTACGGTCGACTCCTGCTTCGGGTATGGATGTGTGTGATGTCCTTAGATTAGTTAGGTTTAAGTAGTTCTACGTTCTAGGGGACTGATGACCTCAGATATTAAGTCCCATAGTGCTCAGAGTCATTTGAACCATTTTTAAGGAGTTCTGCTACCTGGGCAGCAAAATAACGCATGACGGACAGTCCAAGGAGAACATAAAAAGCAGACTAACACTGTCAAAAAGGGTATTCCTGGACAAGAGAAATTTAATAGTTTCAAACATAAGTCTTAAGTTGAGGAAGAAATTTCTGAGAATGTACGTTTGGAGCACAGCATTGTATGGTAGCGAGGCATGAATGTTGAAAATTAGTGGGACTGATAATGTAGGGAATGGGGAGGTTCTACGCAGGATCGGCAAAGACAGGAATATATGGAAGACATTGACAAGAAGAAGGGACGGGATAGTAGGAAGTCTATTAAGACATCGGGGAACAGCTTCCATGGCACTGGAGTGATATGTAGATGGTAGAAACTGTAGAGGAAGACAGAAATTCTTATACATGCAGCAAATAATTGAAGAAGTGAGTTGCAGGTGCTACTCTGAGATGAAAAGGTTGGCGCAGGAGTTGAGTTCATGGTGGGCCGCATCAACCTCGTCAGAAGACTGGTGACAATAAATAAATAAATAAATAAATAAACAAATAAATAAAAATTAAAAAATATATTATTTCTACAGAGTTACCTTCCTAGTACTTATGTTCGTCTTAACAACATCTCTGATTGCTCTTTCTACAGATGTCCACACCTCTTCAACTCAACTGCCTGCTGTGATATTCCTTATCGCAGTATCGAAGTCTTTAGCGAAATTCAGACGCGCCTCATTTTTCCTCAGTACTTCCGTATCCCACTTCCTTCCACTCTGCTTCTTCCATGTGATTCTCTAAAGCTAGAGTGTACTCTTCGCCATTATAAAATTAGCGACATAAATACACCATCCCCGCTAGCTTTGGCACTCCATCAGTAGAATCGATGACGTCCATATCTTTCGTTCCAGATGCTGTGTTTATGGTCTGGTAACATCTTGTGTGTGAAACTGTTCCAGTGTTGGTCTTCCATTTGCTGATCTCTGACACGGTCAGCGATCCGAAGCCACGGCTTATGGAGGCCAGCATCCACTATTAATGTCAGCAACCAGCGCTGATGCGTAGTTCGAGAATCTACCAACTCTGGTCCAGCGCAGAAGCTGCCCTTAAGTCCAGCGTCGTACAGGTATGAAGCCCCACCGGACTGGCAGGCTAGGTCCAGCATTCAGGACGACTGCACGGCATCGTCGTCCACCTGAGGGGACGATGCGGGCAGTGATCTGGAAAGGACTGAGTATTCCCTGAAAAGGCTTGTGAATGAAAACACACACATCGTGGTCACCACTATCTCCAAGCCGAGCTACCGAAGGGGCGTGCCTACCTAACCAGCGGGCGGCAAAACCACCGCATCACACTGTCGTCGACTTCAACTACGAGCTGATGCAGCGTCTTCGTCAGCCTTGAATCAGCTTTTGGATTCAGCGGATTCTTCTCTGGATTACGTATCCACCAAACAACACGGGAGATGCAGCAACGACTTTTCAGTAATAAATGGAATAATTTTGAATACTGTTCTATTGTTTCTAACGACGCCGCACAGACCCTCCGTCTGCATCCTGACGAGTTGGAGTTTCCAGCCCGGTAGAGGGCGGCCCCTACAATATAAGGAAATCTTTATTATCTTCTTCATCATTGCATGAGACACAGCTGTAAGTAGGCTGTTTATGTTTTCTTATTGGCAACGTTACGTAGCGCTCTGTATGAAAATCACTGGCTGTGCTGTGTGCAGTCTGTGGCTAGTTTGCATTGTTGTCTGCCATTGTAGTGTTGGGCAGCTGGATGTGAACAGCGCATAGCGTTGCGCAGTTGGAGGTGAGCCGCCAGCAGTGGTGGATGTGGGGAGAGAAATGGCGGAGTTTTGAAATTTGTAATACTGGATATTATGAACTGCTATGTATATTATGATTTTTCAACACTATTAAGGTAAATACATTGTTTGTTCTCTATCAAAATCTTTCATTTGCTAACTATGCCTATCAGTAGTTAGTGCCTTCCGTAGTTTGAATCTTTTATTTAGCTGGCAGTAGTGGCGCTCGCTGTATTGCAGTAGTTCGAGTAACCAAGATTTTTGTGAGGTAAGCGATTTGTGAAATGCATAGGTTAATGTTAGTCAGGGCCATTCTTTTGTAGGGATTTTTGAAAGTCAGATTGCGTTGCGCTAAAAATATTGTGTGTCAGTTTAAGCACAGTCTTGTACAATTTTTCTAAGGGGACGTTTCACAGCTTTTAAAAACTGAAGCTTCACAGGAACAGCCAACCACAATAAACCTGTAGCTGGGAATTACAGGAATAGACAAGATTTTGAAAATGCAAATAGAAAGACTTCACATATGATTTCTTGTCCTCCAACCCCCCCCCCCCCACTTCTCCACCCAACCTTGTGTGTCAATGTAAAATCACGACTAATATAGAATGTTGCATTAAGTACATGAGTTCATAAGATAATAATAATAAAAGTATCTTAAAAAAAAGAGGTGTCCTCTGCAATACAGTGTCTGGTGGTATGCGTAATTTAGATACAAATGTACGAGGGCATGCTGAAAAGCGATGCCTCCGAATTTCTTACGTGACAAATCTTACAGTTTTAGAAATAAAACAAACGTTATTAACATTATACATCTCTATTCTTCATATTTAGATATTTATTTCTCAACATAGTGACCCTGGCGACGAACACATTTCTCCAAGTGGGAGACCAGTGTGTTGACACTGTACTGTAGAAAGTTTGGCTTTGTTGTCGCAGCCACGAACTCACCGCTGTTTGCACCGCATCATCAAATCAAAGCGAAGTCCTCCAAGGTGTTCTCTAAGTTTTGTAAACAGGTGAAAATCGGATGACTCCAGTTCAGGACTGTATGGAGGATGATCTATATACATCTACCTCGTCATTCAGCCTCAAATGCCGTTTCTCTAAATTTTCTCAACAATCTTCCTCGAAAAGAGCGTCACCTTCTCTCTACAGATTCCCATTTGTGTTCCCGAAGTATGTTCACAATACGTGTGCAATCTTCGAACCTAGCAGTAAGCAATGTAGCAGCCCGCCTCTGAATTGCTTCGATGTCTTTCATTAATCCGACGTGGTACGCATCCCAAACTCTCGAGCAGTATTCAAGAATAGGCCGCACTAGCATCTTATATGCTGCCTCCTTTAGAGCTGAACCACAATTTTCCGAAATTGTCCCTAAAAACCGAAATCGACCGTTCGCCTTCCATATCACAATCCTCGCATTCTCGTCCCATTTCATATCGTTTCGCAACGTTACACCCAGATATGTAAACTATATGAATGATCAAGCACTACATAATTAATGCTGTATTCGAACATTACGGGTTTGTTTTTCTTACTCATCTGCGTTAAGTTACGTTTTGCTACATTTAGAGCTAGCTGCCATTCATCACATTAACTAGAAATTTTGTATCCCCCCACAATCACTCAACGTCGACACCTTCCCGTGCGCCACAGCATCATCAGCAAACACCGCAGATTGCTGCCCACCTGTCGGCCATATCATTAATGTACATAGAAAACAACAGCGGTCCTAACACAGTTCCCTGGGGCACTCCTGACGGTAATCTTGTCTCTGTTGTCTCTGATGAACACTCGCCGTCGAGGACAACAAGCTGCGTTCTATAACTTGAGAAGTCTTCGAGCGACTCATATATCTGGGAACCTATTACATACGCTGGAACGTCTGTTAATAGTCTGCAGTGGTGTACCGTGTCAAACGCTTTCCGGAAAGCAGTTGCCCTCCATCCAAGGTTTTTGGGGTAACATGTGAGAAAAGGGCAAGCTGAGTTTCGCACGAGCAATCCTTTCTAAAACCGTGATAATTCATGGACATAAGCTTTTCAGTCTCGAGAAATTGATTCTATTCGAACTGAGAATATGTTCGAAGATTCTGCAGCAAACCGATGTTAGCGATATTGGTCCGTAATTTTGAGGGTCCGTTACGATAGAGTGAGCCGAAGTCGTCGGATTGTTGCAGGTGTCGCAGCGCTCATGTGTGGCTTCTCGTTGTTGTGGCGAAGGAGAGTGTGCTCCATGTGTGACGAACTATTCCAGTTATAAACCCGATTACAGCAGATCTTTTCTCATGCGCGGACATAGTTGCGTTACACACCGCCATGTTACTCGCTACAATCCGGAAACCTCTAGCGGCAGATGGCTGCAAATATATAGACATTAAGGTTGTAGAATGTTAATAATGGTTGTTTTATTTAGAAAGGCTTAAGATGCTTCACATAAGAAATTTGGAGGCATTACGTTTCAGCATGCGGCTGCGCCCGAAAATATTAGAAAACTTAGCTTCAATAAGAAATCTTATATACTCTTTGACCGAATCTGTGGCGGTCGCATTCTTTACGAAGGCACGTGTAAAAAAATAAAAGAAATACCCGTCTGCCGCATATATAAAACAAACTATGCGCAGCCTTTCGGCCGTTCTTCATGGAGATATGCTTACACCGCACGCCTTTTAATATTTATTGGACTCGCACAAGCGCTCCCGCGGAAGCGTGCCCGAAAAGTTTTAATTTATATATTCATTTAGCAATTAAAGCCGCGACGCGTATGAAATAACTGTACTCTCCATTACGCGGGGCTCATTCATTACGGGGTCGTGGCTGGGCGGTGGGGCGGCCCCTGGAGCAGCACAATGTATTGCCGCTCAGCCGGCGGCATGCATCACGCGCTATTGCCTGCCCGACAGCCAATAACCGGCGACTAAATTGAAATGGATCGTCGGCCATTTCGTATTAATTTAGCGCAGACACTACTTGCAACGGCCGCTCTTTTATTGGGGCGCCATCATTTTTACTCCTCGCGCACACGGCGCCCTAGACCGACGTCCTGGAAGCGCTCATTCATACCCTATCACTCCGAGGCCCGAGGGCGTGCGTTCAAACGGCATAAAAATATCTCATGTTCAATGGATAAAGAGGAGATAAATGTGATTGTCTTACGTTGCGTGAGCTGACGGAGCACGGAAGGAAGGATGCCAATTTTTCTCGACTTTGGCGTGAAAAACAAAAAAAAAAGCGCTTCTACGGTCAGCACCATCCATCTCAATTTGCGAACCAATCGGGGCGTGGCTCCTGACTTGATCAGTGCAGCTTCTCATTCTGTATCATCGATTTTAAGAGCGTGCCTTAATGACCCAGTAACGAGGACGAGGGATAGTTGTAGAGTTTCACTTATCGCCTCGAAAAAATTGAGCTTGCGTTGACATACGGTTCCTCAGACGTCTCGGTACTAGGTGTCAGAAGCACACCTACAATAAAGTACTGCACCCAACAAACATACTATGTGACAGTCGTAGACGTGAGTTTTCAAAATCTTTGACTCAGTCCTCGTTTCTTCATTATGACGAAGTGACCTTAAAATCTTCCACGGCAATTATGTTCGAAATGGATAAGGACTTGTTTATTTCTTCTATTTCTTGATTACGCAATGGACCGCCAGCACCAGAAGCTGCACGAACTAAGTCGATTCTCGGTGCAGTGGCTGTAAATGGGATAGGCATTTACGGTCGCTCCCATGAACCGCAGCACCGAGTGTCAACTTAGTTCGCGCTTATAGTATGTGTTCAAACATTGTTCAAAAAAATGGTTCAAATGGCTCTGAGCACTATGGGACTTACCGTCTCAGGTCATCAGTCCCCTAGAACTTAGAACTACTTAAACCTAACTAACCTAAGGACATCACACACATCCATGCCCGAGGCAGGATTCGAACCTGCGACCGTAGCAGTCGCGCGGTTCCGGACTGCAGCGCCGAAACCGCGTGGCCACCGCGGTCGGCGTTCAAACATTGTTCAAATGGCTCTGAGCACTATGGGACTTAACTTCTGTGGTCATCAGTCCCCTAGAACTTAGAACTACTTAAACCTAACTAACCTAAGGACATCACACACATCCATGCCCGAGGCAGGATTCGAACCTGCGGCTACGGTCGCCTCGGGCATGGATGTGTGTGATGTCCTTAGGTTAGTTACGTTTAAGTAGTTCTAAGTTCTAAGGGACCTGCGACCGTAGCAGTCGCGCGGTTCCGGACTGAAGCGCCTTGTACCGCTCGTCCACCTCGGCCGGCATATAGTATATGTGTCTCCCCGACTATAAAACAGGAGTGGCATATAGAAATTAGTCTTTACGAAGATGTAAATACCTCAAATAATTGATTCAATTCAATCTTGCATAGCCTTTTCTCTCAGACAAAGAAAACCGAGAGATCCTACTGCTGGTCGCCAGAAATCAGCACTGTCTCAAAAGTTTGCCATTTTCGTGAAACAAAACGCCATCGCTATTATACCGATCATTAAATATTCTCTCTCGTATCAATAACTGGTTAGTTCACTGGAACACAATTCTGGATCCGTAACTGAATAATTCATCTTCTGAATTCTAAATAAATATCTTCGATTAACATACACTACTGGACATTAAAAATTGCTACACCAAGAAGAAATGCAGATGATAAACGGGTATTCATTGGACAAATATATTATACCAGAACTGACATGAGATTACATTTTTACGCAATCTGGGTGCATAGATCCTGAAAATCAGTACCCAGGACAACCGCCTCCGGCGGTAATAACGGCCTTGATACGCCTTGGCATTGAGTCGAACAGAGCTTGGATGGCGTGTACAGGTACAGCTGCCCATGCAGTTTCAACACGATACCACAATTCATCAAGAGTAGTGACTGGCGTATTGTGACTAGCTACCATTGACCAGACGTTTTCAATTGGTGAGAGATCTGGAGAATGTGCTGGCCAGGGCAGCAGTCGAACATTTTCTGTATCCAGAAAGGCCCGTACAAGACCTGCATTATCCTGCTGAAACGTAGAGTTTCACAGAGATTGAATGAAGGGTAGAGCCACGGGTCGTAACACATCTGAAATGTAGCGTAAACTGTTCAAAGTGCCGTCAATGCGAACAAGAGGTGACCGAGACGTGTGACCAATAGCACCCCATACCATCACGCCAGGTGATACGCCAGTATGGCGATGACGAATACACGCTTCCAATGTGCGTTCACCGCGATGTCGCCAAACACGGAAGCTACCATCATGATGCTGTAAACAGAACCTAGATTCATCCGAAAAAATGACATTTTGCCATTCGTGCACCCAGGTTCGTCGTTGAGTACACCATCGCAGGCGCTTATGTCTGTGATGCAGCGTCAATGGTAACCGCAGCTGATAGTCCATGCTGCTGCAAATGTCATTGAACTGTTCGTGCAGATGGTTGTTGTCTTGCAAACGTCCCCATCTGTTGACTCAGGGATCGAGACGTGGCTGCACGATCCGTTACAGCCATGCGGATAAGATGCCTGTCGACATAAAAGTTTTCTGGGTTTGGTACCGCGTCATAATGTAAAAACTACTGCTGCTGGAGAAAAACCAACGTTTCGGCCACGATTGCAGCGGTCTTCTTCTGGGTCTAATGGTCACCATTTTCTTCTGCAGAGTAACTACAATTTCACTGGGTACAGATTTCTAATTTTAGAAAATAGTAGGACTTTATCTTGTCGCTGAGTTTCAAAAATGGTATTACTCTGTTAATCAACGGCTGCTTCTCTGACACACGTTGGTTATGGGTGTCATGAGCTGTAGTTAGTTCGTTTAAACGAGATGTGACATTGGCAACCTCTGTTGAAATATCATTTACGCGATCCGTTAAAGCTTTGTGACTGTCTTTTAATTCATCAGAGAGTGCTTTCTGATTGTCATGGAGCGCATGTAAAGATTTTTATGCTCTTCGAATTTCTGATTAAGCTCTTCCAAATGCAGCTTGTGCACCAAATCGTTGTGTAAGAGATACATGATTTTTTGAACTTTTTTCATTATGTTGTTTAAATTCCTTTGTAAGGGACTCGTTACCGTTTTAAAGTTCGTCAAAACGAGTAGATTGTTCATCAAAACTTCCATTATTCTGTTTTTGTTGGCCGGCCGGAGTGGTCGTGCGGTTCTAGGCGCTACAGTCTGGAGCCCAGCTACTGCTACGGTCGCAGGTTCGAATCCTGCCTCGGGCATGGATGTGTGTGATGTCCTTAGGTTAGTTAGGTTTAATTAGTTCTAAGTTCTAGGCGACTGATGACCTCAGAAGTTAAGTCGCATAGTGCTCAGAGCCATTTTGTTTTTGCATTTCACCTAAGAACTGAAATAAACGCTCGCTCTGAGCTTGCGGTGAGAAATTCATACTGTTGTAGTCAAATGAAGCACTTGCGTAACAGTTCTGTCGGAAAAATTCCGCAAAGGCTGGGTGTCGGATTTTGCAAAGTTAGTGAATATTCCACATTTATGTGTGCGATATTAGTATTCTCAGAAAATGAAATATCAGAATTACCACAAACATTATTATCCGAATGCGGAGTCATGTAAAAATCGAGTGTCTACAATGTTCGTGATTTGACTGTCCGGTTGCAAAGACACAGCGTCTTGCATTATTACGTCAGAAATACGGTTAGTATTAGTAGCAAAAGTATTGTTGCTGTCGGTTGCATTTTGCAGATCAGTTTTTTGCGAATTCATCGTGGTGCGTGATTTGCTGACAAAAGTACTACGCGGCACGACAATAGAGAAATATAAAAACGAATCACCAAGTCACAGATGTAAAAGGCAAGGTCGAGAACAATAATATCAAAGCTGCAAGGCAAAACACAGTATTAACAAAATATGCGTTGCACTAAAGTGCAATAATAATTAAAAGTAAGACAGAGCAGTATATAATTTCTGACCGTTTGTCAAAATATTCTGTGGTGTCACCGCCAGACACCACACTTGCTAGGTGGTAGCCTTTAAATCGGCCGCGGTCCGTTAGTATACCGACGGACCCGCGTGTCGCCACTATCAGTGATTGCAGACCGAGCGCCGCCACACGGCAGGTCTAGAGAGGCTTCCTAGCACTCGCCCCAGTTGTACAGCCGACTTTGCTAGCGATGGTTCACTGACAAAATACGCTCTCATTTGCCGAGACGATAATTAGCATAGCCTTCAGCTACGTCATTTGCTACGACCTAGCAAGGCTCCATTACCAGTTACTATTGATGCTGTAAAACATGTACCGTCAAGAGCGATGTTCACCAATTATGGATTAAAGTTAAGTATTCCCGCAGCTACGTACGTTGTTTGCTAGTCTCATTTCTTTGACCTGTTCCAGACCTCACGCCAGCCTGCGTGAGCTAAAACGCGTGCCTTTCGGCTTCCTCTCATAGTGGGTTGGCTGTCTTGCCAATCCACAACATATTCCTACGTCGCCCGTACTCTACAAAGACATCGCCAAGTGAAAGTTTCCTCTAAATAATAATAATATGGACTGAATTACTCGGTTTATGATTGTAAGTCAGCACTGTGATAATAAATGAACTGTCGTAATGAAACATGTACTGTCGTAATGCGAAAGACAAGCTGTACAGTAAAAATACTTGTTTGTCGTAATGAAAAGGGAAGACTTTCATACTGTAAAAGTTAGTAAACTGACTGAAAGAATTTTGAACAGTATAAACTACCTGTATAATTAACTTGGACATGAAACCTAGATTAATTGGCTTTGCAAACTTTTGATCACAAAAACTGTCTTTGAATAACATCAGTTGGCCCTGATTGAATAAATAAAAAAAATTATAATCATTTCTCCTTACCTCTATTCTGCGCAAATCTGAATAACGCGTGCGGGCTTCCAAATAACTACGCCCCCTCCGACTCAGAGTGGCAATATTAAAAATTTTGGCTGATTTCGTTGTCTAGGGGCTGGGATCGTAGTTGCCGCCTTACAGGCCAAATACTGCTGAGTCTACAGTATACGGTAAGAATGCACACATGAATCGTTGTCAGTTAAGCAAATGTTTATGTCATGCGATGATTTGTACATATATTCAGTTATGCAACTTTTTATGTCCAGCAATGATTTGTACCTATTTTCAGTTATGTAACTGTTTGTGTCAAGCACTGATTTGTACTTATTTTCAGTTATGCAACTGTTTGGGTCCAGGAATAATCTGTACTTATTTTCTGCCATGTATAGTTTTATTATTACTTGTGTAGTCGTATTGTATTTTTAAACTTTTGTATTCACCTTTGTACATCTTTCTTTCAAAATATTGTTTTTGTAAAGTAAAATTTCCCCGGTCTCAGCAATATCACTGACGTCACCTCGCCTGTGAAATTTTGGTCCGCCGGACCGCGGAGCAATGATAGGTGTCATGTCTAATTTTGGTATATGAATTTTTGGTATCTGAATCGATTGTGACCGAGCAGCGATGTTGTAAGCTGTATCGCAGAAGTTAAGTGAGTATGTCTGAGCTGCGCAAGGGCGCAGTGCGGCAGACTATGTTTAGCTTTGGTAGAGAGAACTGTCGAAGTTCAGATGTGTTAGAGTTAGCCTGATAACGTCAAGCAATGTTGGGGCTATGGTAATATTATAAATCGAATTTAATGTCTCAATTTATTATTTTGTTCAATCAACATGATTATGTAACTGATTTGTGAAGGCAGTAATCTAATAGAATATCAGGTAAATACAATAAATACAATAACAATTGTAAGTAGACTGTATAGGTTTTTTTATTGGTAACGCCACATAGCGCTCTGTATGAAAATCACTGGCTGTGCTGTGTGCAGTCTGTGGCTAGTTTGCATTGTTGTCTGCCATTGTAGCGTTGGGCAGCTGGATGTTAACAGCGCGTAGCGTTGCGCAGTAGAAGGTGAGCCGCCAGCAGTGGTGAATGTGGGGAGATATATGGCGGAGTTTTGAAATTTCTAAGACTGGATGTCATGAACTGCTATGTATATTATGACTTTTCAACACTATTAAGGTAAATACATGGTTTGTTCCCTATCAAAATCTTTCATTTGCTAACTATGCCTATCAGTAGTTAGTGCCTTCAGTAGTTTGAATCTTTTATTTAGCTGGCAGTAGTGGCACTCGCTGTATTGCAGTAGCTTGAGTAACGAAGATCTTTGTGAGGTAAGTGATTTGTGAAAGGTATAGGTTAATGCTAGTCAGGGCCATTCTTTTGTAGGGACTATTGAAAGTCAGATTGCGTTGCGCTAAAAGTATTGTGTGTCACTTTAGTGAATGTTTGAGTACGTTCAGTTTTGCTCAGCTGTTTCAAAAGCAAACAATGTAAGAGGTTTATCAGCACAGTAATTCATAAATTTTTCTAAGGGGACGTTTCACAATGGTACCTTTTTTTCACTATTGCAGCGGCATCGAACTAACTTGGTTATTGTACTGAAAGTAGTTAGATTTGAGAGATAGGAAAGTGTATTGTTTGGATGTTGAGAAGTTTATTAAATTTAAAATCTTCCTTGAGCACTTTTTCTCAATATACAGAAAAAACAGTGTTGTCATCTATGCGCATATTTCATTTTCTTACCAACATTTCTCTTACAATTCTTTTTAAGGGATTATCCAATCAATTATGTTCGATAAACAGTTCGATTTGCAATTAACAGACAGCTCATTGCACCTGTCGAGTCTCTCTGTGTAGATACAGTAATTTGCAGGCGGCTTTAGCATCCAGATTTGCGCAGAACAGAGGTAAGGAGAAATAATTATGATTTTTTTATTTATTCAATCAGGACCAACTGATGTTATTCACAGACAGTTTTTGTGATCAAATTTTGCAAAGCCAATTAATCTAGGTTTCATGTCCAAGTTAATTGTTCAGGCAGTTTATACTGTTCAAAATTCTTGCAGTCAGATTACTAACTTTTACGGTATTAAACACTTCCCTTTTCATTACGACAGTTCATTATTATTACTGTGCAGCTTGTCTTTCATATTACGACAGTACATGTTTCATTACGACATTATCACAGCGCTGGTTTACAAAAAGTAACAGAGTACTTCAGCCTATTATTTTTCTTAATTTAGATAACTTTCCGTGAGTCATTCTAGGATAGTGCGCAGGCTGTATTTAGTGTTAAGAGAGTGTGCGTGTGATGTTGCTCGAGTATCTTATGATTTATTCTGTCGTCTTTGTTTGAAGGGCCCGTGACTTTGGTGTCTAGTATAATGGGGTTTTATGCTTTTCGTTCGGCAGGCCGTAAATTCTCCAGTCTTTATGCTTGTTTTGTGGACTGCCTGTAAGAGTAAAGAATCATGAGGTGTAAGAAGTAAATATTTTCCATGCAATTTGATTGAGGTGTCACATGTGTTAAGGGTATTCAGTTTAAATGGGCGGGGGGCATAACTCTGAAATAAGAGGGTTTGAGTTGTGTCCCTTGGTTTGGTTGTCTGTCCTTTGCTTTTTTATGTTACAGTGTACTACGAGCGGTGGGCACAATCAGTTCCGGATTGCCCAAAGCAGGGGGCGGCGCCTTGATCGAAATATGTTGGGACGCCGTTAGCTCGGCCAGCTACGTTTTGGTGACGCTCGGCGTTACTTGGCTGTATCCTGCCAGAGTCGCTGCTCGCCCCAGTAGTTGACAGAAGTTGAGTATTCTCTCTTGTAAATATTTGGAGATTCCTCTCGTTAATGTGTTCGGACTGCGCTAAGATGCATCCCCTGTTCCTAGTAGTTTGGTCACGTATTAGGGTGGGTCATCCGTTGGGGATGTGCCCGCTGTTGCGTGTAACCTAAACTAACAATTAAGGTAACTGTCTTTTCTGTCTAAATATTAATGTTATACGTGAAAGGGATTTCACGAGTGAGTTCAGTGGAATTAATCAGTACATAACTGGTGGAATTCCGTTGTTCTGTGATCTGTTTATTGGTCTAAGGTTTTCGTTGGGGAGTTTGCTCTTTTACTTAAAATTTGTCATTTAATATACTGTACTGTTGCTTGTTTTACCAATGGGGATGTAGTCCCGGTAAATTTCTGTTAAATTTATGGGTAATTTGCTTGTCATCTATATTTATCTGGGGCTATTTTTTATTTAATTAAAAGGAAGCATCTTTACTTCACTTGTTTTGTTCCATACACTGTTGTATAGACTGTAAAAAGTTTTAAATTATATTTGTTATTGGTGGCTATTGGAAGGCCGGTTTTGTAAAATATTTTGTAAAACTGTGTTTGGGGATATGTGTAATAAATCTTTGTGAACTACAAGCCTGTGTTTGATTTTTCTTTGCCATCGTGTTCAGTCTTCTACCTGACCTTCCCCCTTTTATATTAGTTAAATAATATTGCATTAGGAATTCAAGAAAATAAATTAGGTAATAGAAATACATTGACGTGGAAAGTCGTGACACCAAAAAGTAATTAATGTAGAGTAATGAAATTTTGGGAATACATTTTTCTAGGTAACACGTTTAAGTGATTAACATTGCAAGATCACAGGTTAATGCAAGTGCGACATATTGAAACGTGGTACATTAATAACCGGTGTAACAGCCAGAACGTTGGTTGCAAGCACACAGACGTGTATGCTTTGAGCTGTACAGGTGCCGGATGTCATGGATTTCCATGCCACTTTCCTCTGAGACAGTTAATTCTGCTTTTGGACGTTGCTGAAATGTTTGTCCGATGATGTCTCACATGCTCGCGACGGAGACAGATCTGGTGATCGAGCAGGCTAAGGCAACAAGTTGATACTCTTTAGAACATGCTGCGTTGCAACAGAGATATGTAGACGAGCATTAACCTGTTGGAAGGTACTCCCTGGAATGCTGTTCAAAACCGCAGCTTAACAGGTCATACCAGCAGATCGACATACAAAATGCCAGTCAGGGTCCGTGGGATAACCAAGAGAGTGCTCCTTCTGTCATACGAAATCGCACCCCAGTCCATAACTCCATATGTGGATCCAATGTGTCTAGGACGCAGACAAGTTGGTTGCAGGCCCTCAACTGGTCCCCTCCTAACCAATATATGGCCATTTTGGCACCAAAACAGAACCAGCTTACATCAGAAAACACAACAGACCTCCATCGTGCCTTCCACTGAGTTCTCGCTTGTCACCACTAAAGCGGCAAACAGCGGTGGGCTGGGCTCAGAGGAATGCGCCCTACAGGACGTCTGGCTCGGAACTGTACTTGAAGTAAAGATTTGCAACAGTTCATTGTATCACTGTGGTGCCAACTGCCGCTGAAATTGCTGCTGGAGATGCAGGACCATGCGCGAGACCCATACGTCCGACACGATGGTTTTTCCTCTCTGTAGTGTCACTTGGCCATCTGGAGCCCGGTCTTCTTGCAACCGTACATCCCCCTGACCACCGTTGCCAGCAATCGTATACAGTGGCTATAGCCCTCCCGAGCCTTTCTGCAATTTCACAGACGGAACATCCAGCTTCTCATAGTCCTAATACACAACCTCGTTTAAACTCAGTGAGGTGTTGGTAATAGCGTCTTAGTCGCCTTAAATGCATTTTTGACTAACATCAACTCACCACGTCCAACCTCTAAGGTAAGTAACGCTCACAGCCGTTCCTACCTGTATTTAGAACAAACCTGTTTAGCGTCCTTATAGAGGCGCTGATGGCGCGAAATTTGAATATACGTCATCTTTCAAATGTAGAAACACGTCTAGATACTTTCATTTTTGTCGCACAGCTCACCCTTGGTGTCGTGATTTTATTTATCACCAGTGTATTTTGTAGAAGCGGATATGATAGTGCATGACAGTACGGGGAAAGACAATGTTGGTTAATCACATTAGTTTGTTTCCTTTGGTGTCATTTAAAGGACTGGATATAATGTCAAAGTACTTCATTCTGTTATTTACAAATATTTCACAAAGCATGTCCGCTTTGTTCAAAGAAAAATGTTTAGTAATATTTGCATTGTCACTCTTCGCACTTTTGCGTAAACAGTAATGACCAAATTTAAAATGAGAATTAAAAACAAATTTGCTAGAGCAGCAATTTAAAAGAAATAAAAACAAGAATGTCTACTGCTGCGCAGTAATTAATATCAGCTTATTACTCTGTCCGTGTAGTCAAAGCGCAGTGAAGTTATCCACTACAAGGTAACAATTTGTTGTAGGCCCTAAATCAATATTTTTGACAGAATATTAGGAACGATTTTCAATTAGTAAAATTTCATGTAAATTCAACAGATGTGTCATTGTAATAGGGCACATTTAAATTAAATTAACAATTAGTCGACTTTAGTATTTTTGTGAATAATTCTTTTATGCAATCTAATTTGCGAACAGTCAGATGCATTTCAGATTAATTAAAATCACATTCCGAAAAAGTACTTTGCATAAATAAATTCAGGTTGAAAATTAGGGTAGCTATGCCGATACTAGAGCTGAGTCCAAATTTAAAAAATCAGACATGTCGCAGATTGTGAGCGAGAAATTCATTCCGTACATTTTCGACGTGAAACCAATAACTGGTAGAAAACTTCCAAACTCCGGGGAGACGTTTTCCTACCCACATTTTGTTCCAGTTCTTAGTGAGCTTGTCTTCGCGCCCAACAACAGTGCGGTAAATGCTGTCGTTTCGCAGTACTTTGTTGGCTTCCATCATCTTGGAAGCAACCACGTATAGATTCAATAAGCTTGTGTGGTAGAATGGTCGTGCCAGCTTCGTCTGTGATAAGGACGTAAATACGCGACCTGCACGGGCACAACCGGCATTACGTTTCAACCGATGTTAGAGCGGTAGGCTTTGTCGCGCTGCCCCCATCTTCGAGATTCTAATACGCGATTCCTCATAGGTAACTTTTTTCGTTCGTGGTTCTAAATTCCCAAGGTTCAGCTGCGTGTTTTCAATTATCTCTCTCTGTAGGGCGCTGGAAGAGTAATCGATATTTCTCTTAAGATTGCTTATATTTTTCATCTACATTTAGATTGTCCTGCAGCTCGCCGTAGAGACCAGAATTGTGGGTTGGGGAAATCCCTTTGCATGCGACCAGATTGCTTTAGTGTGATTTTTTTTATCAAGACTACATTTGCTTTGTTTCAAATTCACTCTTTGTCGCTGGTCTGCAGTTTCGCCTTGTTCAATTTCTTATTTAATTTATTATTTTGGCAACAGAATCTTCGCACTAGGTGATGAAGACTGATATCTCCACAGTCGAGTGAACAAAAGTTTAGTAAGTGAGATCATTTTATCTGCTGATAGGGAAACAAACACGGGCAGCTCATCTCATTTACATACTGCAAAGCAACTAAACCATCTAAAACTTCTCTCCCGTATCCCTCTGACATATTCAACTAACCTAGGATTAAGAAATCATTGCGTGGCAGGCTTTTGCAGAATAGGAGCGAGGTGATTTTTGTTCACGCTAGAACCTTTCTTTTCTCAATAGCCAAAAGTGCGGAGTTCTACAAAGTTCCCGCCAAGTCATCCATCGTTTAGAAAATTATGTCGAATTGAGAACTGAATATGAAGAGATGTACCAACAGTATTTTCACGTTTAACGGCAGCAACTTGTAGTGTTCCAAAAAGAATCGGAAAATCCTATGTGGTTAATTCCACTGTATGATATCAAATAAGTTGTTAAAGTTTGTTTTAGTTGCCCCTGTTTTACATCTTGTTATACTCAAGAAAAGTGTATTTCTTTTGTTTTGTTTCATGTTACAACCACAAGAGTGGCTAGGCATTCCAGAGGTTTGGCTCTCCGGAACCGGCTGATACTGCAGTCCTGCCGACAGCCAGGCTACGGGGGGATTTCGCCAATACTCTAATCACATTGTTAAAATTGTAGAAATCATTGACGAAATATAATGTTGGAACCACTTCTGCAGAAATAATCATACTGGGAACAGTGAACTGTAAGTGTTTCTCTAAAGTTGTGTCTATTTATTCTAATAGAAAAGTTAAAGCAGTTATGGCGATGTCTGAAGAATATTGAGAAGTTATCGAAATCTAAATTAGAAAGTTCAACAATTTAAGACTGGATATTTAACAAAGATTAATTCTTCGAATGGACTGAATGTTAACTGAGCATACGAAGATATCAAGAGGTTCAGGAAATTAGAGAGTATTTCATTAATAACTAACTACAAACAATTTATTACAAAGTAAAATGATGAGTTTTTATTTGTTATGTGGATTCTAAGGCGGAAGAGTTAAGATGATCGAAAGTACTCACGACATTAAACATTCAAGAGGCATTAATGTGCTTGTATTGAAATTACGTTACAATCAGCACTTCAGGGTAGTTTTAAATGAGAATAACATGTAACGGATTGTATTGATAGTTCTGTGATCATGAGTGACCTATCAGTAATTTTGGGATACGTTGTGTGAAGTTATATGTTCTTTTAATCAATACAGAAAAGAAATAGCGTTATGGTTACATATTCGACGTCTGTACGAATTAACATCTGTGACTACGATTCGTAATTAAGGAAAGTTGTGACTGCAATAAACTGAATCCTAGAATGAGATTTTCACTCTGCAGCGGAGTGTGCGCTGATATGAAACTTCCTGGCAGATTAAAACTGTGTGGCGGACCGAGACTCGAACTCGGGACCTTTGCCTTTCGCGGGCAAGTGCTCTACCAACTGAGCTACCGAAGCACGACTCACGGCCGGTACTCACAGCTTTACTTCTGCCAGTACCTCGTCTCCTACCTTCCAAACTTTACAGAAGCTCTCCTGCAAACCTTGCAGAACTAGCACTCCTGAAAGAAAGGATATTGCGGAGACATGGCTTAGCCACAGCCTGGGGGATGTTTCCAGAATGAGATTTTCACTCTGCAGCGGAGTGTGCGCTGATATGAAACTTCCTGGCAGATTAAAACTGTGTGCCCGACCGAGACTCGAACTCGGGACCTTTGCCTTTCGCCTGGCTAAGCCATGTCTCCGCAATATCCTTTCTTTCAGGAGTGCTAGTTCTGCAAGGTTTGCAGGAGAGCATCTGTACAGTTTGGAAGGTAGGAGACGAGGTACTGGCAGAAGTAAAGCTGTGAGTACCGGGCGTGAGTCGTGCTTCGGTAGCTCAGTTGGTAGAGCACTTGCCCGCGAAAGGCAAAGGTCCCGAGTTCGAGTCTCGGTCGGGCACACAGTTTTAATCTCCCAGGAAGTTTCATATCAGCGCACACTCCGCTGCAGAGTGAAAATCTCATTCTGGAAACATCCCCCAGGCTGTGGCTAAGCCATGTCCCCGCAATATCCTTTCTTTCAGGAGTGCTAGTTCTGCAAGGTTTGCAGGAGAGCTTCTGTAAAGTTTGGAAGGTAGGAGACGAGGTACTGGCAGAAGTAAAGCTGTGAGTACCGGGCGTGAGTCGTGCTTCGGTAGCTCAGTTGGTAGAGCACTTGCCCGCGAAAAGCAAAGGTCCCGAGTTCGAGTCTCGGTCGGGCACACAGTTTTAATCTGCCAGGAAGTTTCATATCAGCGCACACTCCGCTGCAGAGTGAAAATCTCATTCTGGAAACATCCCCCAGGCTGTGGCTAAGCAATGTCTCCGCAATATCCTTTCTTTCAGGAGTGCTAGTTCTGCAAGGTTTGCAGGAGAGCTTCTGTAAAGTTTGGAAGGTAGGAGACGAGGTACTGGCAGAAGTAAAGCTGTGAGTACCGGGCGTGAGTCGTGCTTCGGTAGCTCAGTTGGTAGAGCACTTGCCTGCGAAAGGCAAAGGTCCGTAGTTCGAGTCTCGGTCGGGCACACAGTTTTAATCTGCCAGGAAGTTTTCAAACTGAATCCTACATTACTGGCCATTAAAATTGCTACACCACGAGGATGACGTGCTACAGACGCGAAATTTAACCGACAGGAAGATGATGCTGTGATGTGCAAATGATTAGCTTTTCAGAGCATTTACACACGGTTGGCGCCGGTGGCGACACCTGCAACTTGCTGACATGAGGAAAGTTAACCGATTTCTCATACACAAACAGCAGTTAACTGGCGTTGCCTGGTGAAACGTTGTTGTGATGCCTCGTGTAAGAAGGACAAATGTGTATCATCACGTTTCCGACTTTGATAAAGCTCGGATTGTAGCCTATCGCGATGGCGGTTTATCGTATCCCGACATTGCTGCTCGCGTTGGTCGAGATCCAGTGACTGTTAGCAGAATATGGAGTCGGTGGGTTCAGGAGGGTAATACGGAACGCCGTGTTATATGCCAACGGCCTTGTATCACTAGCAGTCGAGATGACACGCATCTTATAATTGCGTAGGCTTCCGCGGCCAGAGTCAGTCGACATAAAGGTTTTCTGGGTTTGGTACCGCGTCATAATGTAAAAACTTCTGCTGCTGGAGGAAAACCAACGTTTCGGCCACGATTGTAGCGGCCTTCTTCTGGCTCTAATGGTGAAACCAACGTTTCGGCCACGATTGTAGCGGCCTTCTTCTGGCTCTAATGGTGACCATTAGACCCAGAAGAAGACCGCTGCAATCGTGGCCGAAACGTTGGTTTTTCTCCAGCAGCAGTAGTTTTTACATTATGACGCGGTACCAAACCCAGAAAACTTTTATGTCGACAGGCATCTTATCCGCATGGCTGTAACGGATCGTGCAGCCACGTCTCGATCCCTGAGTCAACAGATGGGGATGTTTGCAAGACAACAACCATCTGCACGAACAGTTCAATGACATTTGCAGCAGCATGGACTATCAGCTCGGAGACCATGGCTGCGGTTACCACTGACGCTGCATCACAGACATAAGCGCCTGCGATGGTGTACTCAACGACGAACCTGGGTGCACGAATGGCAAAATGTCATTTTTTCAGATGAATCTAGGTTCTGTTTACAGCATCATGATGGTTGCATCCGTGTTTGGTGACATCGCGGTGAACGCACATTGGAAGCGTGTATTCGTCATCGCCATACCGGCGTATAACCTAGCGTGATGGTATGGGGTGCTATTGGTCACACGTCTCGGTCACCTCTTGTTCGCATTGACGGCACTTTGAACAGTTGACGTTACATTTCAGATGTGTTACGACCCGTGGCTCTACCCTTCATTCAATCTCTATGAAGACAAATTGATAAACTTACCGAACTTACCACAACTTGAATTTTGAAACTTTAACACAGTACTTTCAATAGATGGTACAACAAAACCAGCATTTACTTGAGCCATTCAGCCCTTTAGGTTTGATCCAACTCTGTATTTCAAAACTTCCAGGAAATTTGAAATGTGCATTAAGAGCAGGTCCACAAACATCTAACATACATGCTTTTCGTGGCGTTCTACGGTTACTTGAGATTGATCAGTCGTTTTCTCAGCAGATGAATAATAATAACTTTTCTAATAACAACCGCAATTTTCACAACATACACAACGGTGGTCATTCGGGTACGTTTTTCAATCACAATAACAGTAACTATTTTGCGAATGAAAGACGTAACAGAAATTTAGACAAAACAACCAGAATTTTAATGGTAAACAGCAACGACATTTTCAGCAGAATCAAAGTCTTCCTAATAACTATCAACAGCAGAAGCAGAATTTTCAGCAGCCTAGTCAGCAATATGTTAGTTCCGGTCTGAGGCGCTGCAGTCATGAACTGTGCGGCTGGTCCCGGAGGAGGTTCGAGTCCTCCCTCGGGCATGGGTGTATGTGTTTGTCCTTAGGATAATTTAGGTTAAGTAGTGTGTAAGCTTAGGGACTGATGACCTTAGCAGTTAAGTCCCATAAGATTTCACACACATTTGAACACATACACAGGAACACTTTCTGTAACTACAGACAACAACCGTACCAGCAATATTCTTATGCCAATGCCCAGCATTTTCAAGGTCACAATGGGAATAAGAAGGGAAATAGAAATTTTAATCATAATTTCCTTGAATAAAGGGCACTTGAATAATAACCAGTCTTCATGCTTAAGTGAACCAGATTCAGATTTTCATAGGCGTCAAGGTAGTCAATATCATTCAGAACGCCTGCGCACTGTTCGAATCATTGAAGCAGCACCTACGCATCGAACGGTGCAGACACCACGCAACAATGACTAGGGGACCAGGAGTCAGGCCGGCGGCGCGCCAAAACGGGGCAAGTCGTATTCTGCACACTATATAGAGCGTATGATCCACTTACATCAGGGACTTACAGTTACATGAAATTGAACAGCCTCTGAAGCATTTTTCCACCCTGTTAGTACCATTCAAGTAGGCAAACACGTATTAAAAGCAGTTCTGGGTTCTGGTTCTCCCGTTACTGTCATGAGTGACGCAGCATTCAACCGCTGCATATCTGATTATTCTTCTCTGATGTTGCCCCTAAACAAAAACAAAATCAAAATAAATGGTGCTGTACCTGGTAAAAGCGTTGAAGTCAAATCTCAAACTCATTTACAGTTTTTATTCAAGGTCACACGTTTTTCGCCAACTCTCTTATCGTTCCACTATTAACAACTGAACTCGTTCTGGGCATCGATTTCTTAAGCAAACATAGAGCAGTATTAGGTTTTAACAACTCTTGTATTACGTTACAAAACTACGACAATTTGACATCTTTAAATTTTGATCAGGGCCTCTCTAGCGAGGAATAAGATATCAACCGCCTGCATTTTCTTTCCTCAAAAAGAAATATCTACTGCTACACCACACAATTTAATTCTTGTGACCCGTACTGTGAGCACAAAGTTGACGGAACTGTGATTGACATTTTCGACTAATTCAGAACAAAGTTGACATTTGTAAAGCAACCACTGATTTTAATAAACAACAATTACGGGAAATCTTACAAACCTATGCATACATTTTTGATGATGTACCTGGCACTATTCGTGGTTTTCTTTATGAATTTCAAGTTAAGCCACACAATACTTTGACTGGACGACACTACACGATTCCTTTCACCTATCGTCAGAAAGTTAAAGAAAAAATTAATTCCATACTTCAACAAGGTATTATTGAGCAGGCAGCCAGCCCTTCTAACAGTCCGCTTCATATTGTGCGGAAGAAAGATGGTTCACTGAGGCTTGTTCTCGATTCGAGACAAATTAACAGCATTATTATTCCGGAAACCAATAGACAGCAAACCTTGGAAGAGATTCTTCAGAAATTTCATGGCGTCACAGTTTTCTCCTCCAATGATTTAAAATCTAGTGTCTGGCAGACTGAATTGCACCCTAATTGCAGCAAATATACGGCTTTCAAGGTTTTGGGATATGCTATCAGTTCCACAAACATCCTTTTGGATTAAACATTTCGTCTGCAGCTTTCATCAGAGGTTTAACTACTATTTTACCAGAGCATTTGAAAACTAAGATTACCACTTATGTCGATGATACTCTTATATCTGAAAAAACCTGGGATGAGCACAATGATACCTTGAATGCTTTGTTACAAGTCTTTTCTGACCACGGTGATACAGTCAGCCTGAGCAAATCTGAATTCGGAAAATCTAACATCACATTTTTAGGTCACGTGATATCTGTTTCTGGCATTGAACCTGACCTGGATAAATTGCAAACTATCTGTGACATCACCACACCAACTTCCAAACGTGAACTAAGAAGTTTTCTCGGTTGGGTCAAATTTATCAGTCGTTTTGTGCACTACAAGGCTCTCGATACACCACGTCTGTGCCAACTTAGCGGCAAAAACTCCAATTGGTTCTGGGACGACCAAGCTCAACAAGAATTTGTTAATTCAAAAGAAGCTTTATTGAACGCTCCTCTACTTTCTTATCCTGATCTTTCACATGACTTCTGTTTGGCTACTGACAGTTCTGAAACGGCCATTGGTGTCTATCTGTTTCAAGAGATCGAGAACTCGGCGTTGTTGTAAAGAAAAGCATTGCTTTCGCTAGCCGAGTTTTGTCTCCTGCTGAACGTAAATGTTCTGTAACACAGTTTGAATGTTTAGTAGACTTGTGGGCCTTTTCCAAGTTCAGTCACTTCTTATTTGGAAGACATACTGTAAGTATGCTGTTTAGGTTTTTATGTTGGTAACGCCATGTAGCGCTCTATATGAAAATCACTGACTGTGCTGTGTGAAGGCTGTGGTTGGTTTGCATTGTTGGAGTATATGCTATTGTAGTGTTGGGCAGCTGGATGTGAACAGCGCGTAGCGTTGCGCAGTTGGAGGTGAGCTGCTAGCAGTGGTGGATGCGGGGAGAGAGATGGCGGAGGTTTGAGAGCAGATGATCTGGACGTGTGTCCATCAGAGACAGTAAATTTATAAGACTGGATGTCACGAACTGATATATATATATATATATATATATATATATATATATATATATATATATATATATATATAATGACTTTTGAACACTATTAAGGTAAATACATTGTTTGTTCCCTATCAAAATCTTTCATTTGCTAACTGTGCCTATCAGTAGTTAGTGCCTTCAGTAGTTAGAATCTTTTATTTAGCTGGCAGCATTGGCGCTCGCTGTATTGCAGTAGTTTGAGTAACGAAGATTTTTGTGAGGTAAGTGATTCATGAAAGGTATAGGTTATTGTCAGTCAGGGCCATTCTTTTGTAGCTATTATTGAAAGTCAGATTGCGTTGCACTAAAAATATTGTGTGTCAGTTTAGTGATGATCAGAATAAGTAAAGAGAGAGATGTCTGAGTACGTTCAGTTTTGGTCAGCTGTTTGAAAATCAAATAACATAGAGGTTTATCAACACAGTAATTCACTAATTTTTCTAAGGGGACGTTTCATATGTCGACCCTTAGCTGAGGATACCTCACTGGATTCTTCTGATTTTTTCTTGTAGTTTGTGTAATTAGTGTAGCTGTTATTTATTGCTAGAGCGTAATTACAGAGAGAATTTCCTTTGTAGTTGTAGTTTTTCATTGTTGTACAGTAAAACAGTTGTGGCATGCATGTTGATTTGCACCAAGTATTACGCAGCTGTGCTTGCAATTAACGAGATATTATTTTCAGTGCTATACTAATGTGATTTCTTGTTTTTGCTCTTCAAATTGTGCTTTTCTTGTTATCGTGTGAAATACGTGATAATTATGGCGTGTGAAAAACGTAACAGTAGGCTCCAAAGTAAGCTGAGAAATGATAGTGACGACGAGCGTAGCTTATCAGCACCACCGTGTAATGAATTAACAGACATTCAACGTAGTAATTTGGTAATTTTGCATAGGGAAATGGAGCGGGCGGCAAATAATGGTGTAGACAGTGAAACAATTAGTGAACAGGGAAGCATTATCGATCGATCTGTCGGCAAGAGCTCGCATCAGGAATCCGAAATGACAGGACACAGTATTGCAAATACTGTAGATTCAGGTTTTGGGTCCTCACCGTTTTCTCAAATAAGTCAAGACACATTTTCTGCCTGTCAAAATTCACTGCCGAAAAGCATAGAGGAACAGATTCCAGACACTAATACATCATTATTGCAATTAATGCAACAAATGAAACAAAATCAGAGACAAACACAGCAACAGTTAGACACAATGGAACAACACCAGAGACAAACAGAGCAACAGATTCAAAAGTTAGACACCACGCTTGAACAAACACGTGAAGGTCTAACTGCTGAGTTACTTAAAATCGAATCGAAATGTCAAAAAGTCTGTAATGACGTAAAAACACAAATTTGTGAGCATTTACAACCTATTTTATCGCGTTATGAAAATGTATTACAGAATCACGAAGCAGCCACGACACCTTGCAAGCTAAAATTGACTCTATTGCATCTACCGATTCGGTTACACAACTTGCAAAAACTCAGGAAAACTTAAAGGACACAGTAGATACACATTGCAACACAAATGGACACTCTGAAACTTGGTTCAGAAAAACACACTGAAGAAATAAGTTCACTATCGGAGAAAGTAGCCGAACTTTCGGATCAGTTCACTAACTTATCTACAAAGGTAGATGATGATATGAATGACACAAGACCCGTAGCCTTCACTGACACAGAAGAGTATGAACAAATTAGAAAATTCAAACAAAATCAAAATCAAATCAATACACAGTATAAAAGAGAAATCCTGGAAGTACAAGATCAGTTGACACAGGAAATACAAGAATTACATATTTCAGAGGACACTCGCGCTCCAATACGTGAAGAGGGACATAGAAATACGGAAAAGTCACAAAATAATAACACAGGGCATTTCGGAAATTATGAAAGAATTTGGCAAGGCGGACCGAATTTTGAGATGGAACCGCCGAAAAGAAGTAACCATGACCGATATGAGACCTGTCGACATCATGATTTTGACTATAAGCTGTAAATTCAAAACATTTAAGAGTTCTGGCAACGACATTCATCCACAAGCATGGCTCCATCAATTCTCTCTTTGTTTTCTTCCCAACTGGTCACTGGAGGACAGGTTAGAATTGATGTGTGGCTATTTAGAGAATGAACCAGCTGTAAGAATGCGATCGGTCATTTGCGATTGTCACAGTGAAGAAGAATTTTATAATGCCTTCATCTCAGCATACTGGTCTCAAGCTACACAAGACCGAGTAAGACATAGCATCATAATGGTGAAACATTTCGAACAATCTGAATTTTCCAATCTTGTGAAATATTTTGAAGACATGTTGCACAAGAATTAGTACCTGTCAAACCCATACAGCCCCTCAGAACTCATCCGCATTTGTTTAATCAAATTGCCTGAACATTTACGACATATTATTGTGGCAGGACGTTGCAAAGACGAAATTGAAGCTTTTCAGGGACTGTTACAAGAATTGGAAATTGACACTGACAATCGCGGGACGCGAAAACAGGAACACAGCAATTACAGATCACATACGTCACAATTCCGCGATGAAAGAAATAATAACTGGACATGACAAGGCTATTCTTACAACGTAAATCGTGACCAAAACAGACAGCACCCATATGACAACCATTGGCAGAGTAGTAATAATTACAGGGAAAGGCCACCTCTCTGCGGTAATGACTATCACAGAGACAATCAGAGAAACAGACAATATGGGAACCAAAATAATTATTATCAAGGGAGACAGAATAACTTTAGATGCAACGGTCCACCGTGCAGTTACGATTCCGGGAGAAATTCTCCACCACATGATCGACAAAAAAGAAACTATGTAAACTACCAACATGACGACAGACGATATAATCGTAACGACAGACCTGAATTTCAGCAGAACAGGCAGGATTCAAGCAGGGCAGGGCCCTCTCGATAAGGTGAATTTGTAGAAGTTAAGTCTCCTAATCCTAATAACGACGCGCGCCAACAAACAGACAGACAATGACTTGCACCGCAGGCAGCCAAGTGCGCCGGCTGGCTCAGAGAAAAATAACATAGACGCTAACCTTGAGAAAAATTTTAGCATCCTTTACCGCCATACACGGCATGATAATTGCTTTCAAGTTGGTTTGCTGCGTACTGAGGAAAGGTAATGGATTACACCACATTTCACATGTAAAACCATTTATTCAAAGATAATCTGCTTTTTAACATGGTTTTTGCTATAAAATTTTTCACTTCATGTTTCTAGTACGCTGTATCACATTTAGAAACTGTTAACATGCAACTATGTTTTAAAGTTAACTGTCCAGTCAAGAACCTAGTGAACCTATTTAGGTAGTAATTACGAATGCATTGTTGTAGTGAACACACGGTGTTATTGTGTGTCTACATTCTTGCTTGTTAGTTGCACGATTATGTAACGAATATAAGGCTTACATACTTAGAACGTATGCCACTAATGAGATTTTAATGCAACATTTTGGTTTACTAGAAAAGACATTCTTTATTTGGAGCACTTTCTGTGAGATTAAAGATGACTTAGTACTTGGTTTCTTTGACAGCTACACGATTATATCACGACGCTACTAATGGGTGAAAATTTATATTATCGATTTTGTGCTGTGTCTGTTTCATATCTGCACAGTTTTTCTCAATTCTTCTGGAAAGGAAAACATGTTTTAGTAGTAACTGTGTGGTATAGCTGCAATGAGACAGCCTTTTTCGCAGCACAGCAATATGTTACAGTACAGTACTTTCTTGATCACGGTAACGTGCATAATAACTACGATATCTATATGCATAGCATTTCACTGTTGTTTATTACGAGGTAAGTACATTGACTTCTACAGAACTTTGCTTATGGACGACGATAATTACGACACTTGGCACGTTTTTACCCTTAAGTAATGACAGAGATTATCTTACAACAAGACGCACAGCTTAGCACTACAATACACGTATTTGAGTGATTAATTTTGTACTTAAAACATTTATGTTTAAAGATTTTTGAAATACAAAGATACAATGGTTTTCCGTGATAATTTCATTCCATTGCTGTAATCGGTAACACCTGAGGGTATAATTACATTAATCCTCAGGGGGGAAAGGGGTGTACACGCCTACTTTGTGTACTAAGTGTGTAGCGAGCGCTAGGAGCCCTAGCTAATATGGTATTTGCTTATACAACTTTACTCATTGGTACCATATTTCTCTAACACATACATTACACAGCTATCTGATCATTTAACTGAGAGAGACAAACATTTATTTTACTACATCAGTGACAGATGTTTACGTAATTACACAATTGGATAACTTCACACATATGAAATTGTATTTTGTCTGTACTTTGTGAACTGTTCATATTTTTTTTTCGGAACCATTGTGATACTATGAGAGCTTTGAACATCGTATTTGGTATGGGATCATGTTTTTAGAGTACGTTTGAGGTAGATGACGCTATTGAAATGAGCAGAGAATTTTTTTTTAGGTTTTGAAATTATTGCAGAAAGCTATGACATTATTGAGATTTGACTGAGGTGTTATGATATTATTACGACAACGACATGTATTATGCTGTTGAGGTATGCTTATGATCAATGAGATGATATTGTATGAGGAATCTGATTCTGCTACGTATTTGTTATGATGAAATACTGAAGAAGTGTTGATGAATATGTATATGTGTAATAAAGTAAGGAATAATGAGTAGTGGTTAGGGACTCTGATTTGTGAAAAAGGATATTGGAAACCAAGAATCGTACACGCATGAATGTATCACAACAATGCTATTCATGAGATGTCGTTGCTACATATTTCTACTGTAATTTCTCGACCTATGAAATTTTATTTGCATCAAACTGTCACTGTAGGGGAAACTTCTATTCTAAATTTCACTAAGAAAGGTAAGTGACCTTGATGTAATGTGTTGTGGACGCCCAGCTGAGCGATAGTCGCCTGAAAAAAGAAAGCCATTTGGTGGAGAAAAGAAGGGGCCATTATCCTCGCTATTGACATTTCTTTGTAGAAAGAATCGCAAATACAACATGCTCAAACTTGAAAACATATGATTACACTGTGGAGCTCTTAATTCATGACATTTACTAAAACCCTAGTGAAATGATGAGAAACGTTTTTACATCACCTGTCTTTCTAGCTGAGAGATTTTTTTACTGCCTTTTGAAATGCCATATGGCTAGTGAATGATGTTTCATACTTTGGTTTGTATTTATATTTGCCTATTTTGTTTAACATCTGGTTTCTAGCTGCACTGCAGCATTGGTTAAAATAAAATTTAATAGATGTACTAATGTAAATACACTCCTGGAAATTGAAATAAGAACACCGTGAATTCATTGTCCCAGGAAGGGGAAACTTTATTGACACATTCCTGTGGTCAGATATATCACATGATGACACTGACAGAACCACAGGCACATAGACACAGGCAACAGAGCATGCATAATGTCGGCACTAGTACAGTGTATATCCACCTTTCGCAGCAATGCAGGCTGCTATTCTCCCATGGAGACGATCGTAGAGATGCTGGATGTAGTCCTGTGGAACGGCTTGCCATGCCATTTCCACCTGGCGCCTCAGTTGGACCAGCGTTCGTGCTGGATGTGCAGACCGCGTGAGACGACGCTTCATCCAGTCCCAAACATGCTCAATTGGGGACAGATCCGGAGATCTTGCTGGCCAGGGTAGTTGACTTACACCTTCTAGAGCACGTTGGGTGGCACGGGATACATGCGGACGTGCATTGTCCTGTTGGAACAGCAAGTTCCCTTGCCGGTCTAGGAATGGTAGAACGATGGGTTCGATGACGGTTTGGATGTACCGTGCACTATTCAGTGTCCCCTCGACGATCACCATTGGTGTACGGCCAGTGTAGGAGATCGCTCCCCACACCATGATGCCGGGTGTTGGCCCTGTGTGCCTCGGTCGTATGCAGTCCTGATTGTGGCGCTCACCTGCACGGCGCCAAACACGCATACGACCATCATTGGCACCAAGGCAGAAGCGACTCTCATCGCTGAAGACGACACGTCTCCATTCGTCCCTCCATTCACGCCTGTCGCGACACCACTGGAGGCGGGCTGCACGATGTTGGGGCGTGAGCGGAAGACGGCCTAACGGTGTGCGGGACCGTAGCCCAGCTTCATGGAGACGGTTGCGAATGGTCCTCGCCGATACCCCAGGAGCAACAGGGCCCTAATTTGCTGGGAAGTGGCGGTGCGGTCCCCTACGGCACTGCGTAGGATCCTACGGTCTTGGCGTGCATCCGTGCGTCGCTGCGGTCCGGTCCCAGGTCGACGGGCACGTGCACCTTCCGCCGACCACTGGCGACAACATCGATGTACTGTGGAGACCTCACGCCCCACGTGTTGAGCAATTCGGCGGTACGTCCACCCGGCCTCCCGCATGCCCACTATACGCCCTCGCTCAAAGTCCGTCAACTGCACATATGGTTCACATCCACGCTGTCGCGGCATGCTACCAGTGTTAAAGACTGCGATGGAGCTCCGTATGCCACGGCAAACTGGCTGACACTGACGGCGGCAGTGCACAAATGCTGCGCAGCTAGCGCCATTCGACGGCCAACACCGCGGTTCCTGGTGTGTCCGCTGTGCCGTGCGTGTGATCATTGCTTGTACAGCCCTCTCGCAGTGTCCGGAGCAAGTATGGTGGGTCTGACACACCGGTGTCAATGTGTTCTTTTCTCCATTTCCAGGAGTGTATTTTCTGTCTACAGATCGATTAAACAATAATTTTATGATCTACTTTCTTAAAAAAAAAGCGGACACAAATAGATATTTCCCTTCACAGGAATGGCATGAATAATTTTTTTTACGATTTGATAACTTGTCTGCTAGAGTAAGTTATCGTGATGCATCACTCTAGTTTTAAGATATGACATAGGTATTAAACACGGCCATTTTTACTGTAATATTTTTTCTGCTTGAGCTTTGGCATTTTTAGGTATAAGTTATAGCATTTGCTGTTGTTGTTTGCCAGGCATAGTTCTACTGAATTTTAGATTGTATTAAGCTAGCTTTACTACTGATTTATTTTTCTAAGGGGACATTACAATAGCAAGATTTATAGTGAACACAGAACGTTGCAATTTCTTACGTCAGCAAAACTTTCTCATGAGCGTTTACTTCATTGGGCTATGTATGTACAAGAATTTCGCTTTGCAGTCATATATATTCCAGGCGTTGAAAATACTGTCACTGATGCATTAACTCGCTCACTTGGTGGTACTCCGTCTGGTTCTTCAACAGAATTTTGTCACGCCAATTTCAGTGTGTTACACATTCAACAGATAGCTTTCGAAAACTTTATTTCTTCACCTATGACCGACATTGCTAAAGAGCAAGACAAGGATCCGATCTGGAAAGACATCAAAAGGCAATGGCGCGGAAAAGTCAAACCTTCTATCAGACTCTCTCTCTCTCGGAAGAAGATCTTGTTTAAACAGTTAACACCTGACAGTTCTACTTGGCTGGTATAAATTCCCGAGCACCTAGTTAACAAACTTATCTGGTACATACACCTCAGTTACGCTCATGATGGAGCCCGCAAATGCTTTTTCATTCTTCGTCTAACGTCTTATTTCTTTACTATGGAGAAACGCATTCGTCGTGTTCTTATGAGGTGCAAATTATTCCAGAAAACCAAGACAACAACATTTTCCTTTTATGCTTAGTTGTATCCTATCATTCCTGTGAAATTACGTCATCTAGCAAACGTTGACCTATTCGGTTCTATTGTTACCAGCAGACAAGGCTTCTCTTGCATTTTCGTAGCTGTAGAGCTCACGTCGAAATTTGTTTCATTCACACCTTTCCGTAAAGCTACTGGCAAAAGTGTGTAGATTAAGAATTTTTTAACAGAAGTTGGTCACGTTGACAAGATCATTTCAGACAACGGTGCGCAATTTAGGTCAAGATACTGGACTCGAACCCTTACATTTCCCGGTATCATCTACAAAGCAGACGTAGGCGTCCATCATCGGGTACTATAATATAGACACTTGCTAGTGCGTTGTACGCCATCATCATGAGCCCGCCGCCGACACACTCCTTAAGCCATTACACAACGCTGCGAGAAACCAATGCTCTTCCGTAACGGTCACTCCACGACTCACCAACACAACGTATGCCCAAGCAACGGGCAAGCACGACCACCAGGGACCCGGAGCGAAAACGAAGAACCGTAGCCGGAGGGAATATTGCCCCTACTAGTTAAGAGAATCACTGGCGCCAGCGACTCCCCGAAGGCTCGTACGTGATTGATAGTTAGCCCTAATTACCAATAAGGAGACGTTACTGGACACAATGAAATATTTTCACAGCAGTTACTACCGAAGCCGGATTTGCAGCTAACAAATCAAAATAAATTACTTTTCATTGAAGTGCTATTTCTTTATGCAATCATCTCGTCCTTCATTTTCAGGACACACATCGTGAAACATCTTAAACAGAAATCTCTGTGTAGCACATCTTCTATGCTCATTCCTCAGTTACACAAAACTTTTCATGACTGCGATTCGACTCGCCTGTTACCTACTTGTGAAACGTCCCCTTTGAACAATTTTACATGTGAAACGTCCACTTAGAACAATTATACAAGCCTGTGCTTAACCTGACACACAATATTATTTAGCGCAACGCAATCTGACTTTCAATAACCCCTACAAAACAATGGCCCTGACTAACTTTAACCTATACCTTTTACAAATCACTTACCTCACAAAAATCTTCGCTACTCAAGCTACTGCAAAACAGCGAGCGCCACTACTGCCAGCTAAATAAAAGATTCAAACCACTGAAGGTACTAACTACTGATAGGGATAGTTAGCAAATGAAAGATATTAATAGAGAACAAACAATGTATTTACCTTAATATTCATAATTGACATTCAGTCTTACAGATTATCAAAACTCCGCCATCTCTCTCCCCACGTCCACCACTGCTGGCGGCTCACCTCCAACTGCCCAGCGCTACGCGCTGTTCGCATCCAGCTATAGCAGTTCATGACAATAATGGCAGACAACAATGCAAACTAGCCACATACTGCACACAGCACAGCCAGTGATTTTCATACAGAGTGCTATGTAACGTTGCCAATAAAAAACATAAACAGCAAACTTACATAAAGAAAGCCTAAACAGCCTACTTACATAGCCCCCATGCTCCCCACAAAAAATTTTACAAAATGTTTTTGGCCGGTGGCCAATAATGATTTGATAAAATTTTTCATAATTACACTAACAAAGATATCCAATGCACACACTTATTGATACAATGTTGGTCAAAAGCTAAAATTTTCTCACAGTCCATAAAGACAGTCCAGATTGTTCATCATAATAGTAATTACAGGTGTTTGTTCACAAAGTCTCATTAGTAAAAAAAATTGCACACAGAAGTAGTGGATTTCCATGCAGTCTTGAAGAAGTAGTGTTGTCCTTACAACGGAAAGACAGTGCTGACTCTTGACATGCTGACAGGTAATGGGCCACAACAGAGCAAACCCACAGCAGAGTCATTCGACGTTTTGAAGAAGATTGGTAGGTAGGTCATCACAGAGCAGACCCACTGTAGTCCTGGTAGAGAGTATGGTATTGGTGGGCCACCAGAGGAGCAGACCCACTGTTGTCCTTGTAGAGATGGCCAGCAGCCATCTGTTGCGACTGTGCAGGTGCACAATCACCATTGAAGAGTCTTGCGGATAATAGAGCAAGTCCATAACCACCACTTGTGCACTCACAAAGTTTTTGGAATTGTCCTTAGAACCAGCAATGCTGTTATCCAGTCCCTTGCTGAATTAGTAACACACGTGCAAACACTAACAGTCCCAACTTCTCACATAGTGTCCATATAGTATGACCAACAGAAAAGTGTGCAGTGAAATGAATGCTTACAAGTTAATAATATGATGAACTGGTGTCAATTACAATTTTATGACGTAAGAATACAATTACAAAGGTACAAAATACATCATTAAAAACATAACAATACAGATAACATTTTTAGTAATAGGGGCTTTACAAAAGAATAGAAATAAACATATATATCAGTGTTACAGGAATGATGACATGAGTACAAAAATAAAAGATCAGAATCACTTTCGAAACATCAATTTCACACATGAGCATTAAAACAACACAGAATAAATAATGTCTAAGCATCTTTACAAAGTAAATAACATATTATTAGAAAAAGTCTACAACAGAGCTCTCATCAGCTAAACACATAAAGACAGGAAAAACACAAATACACAAGGGTACCCAAACACATAGTGGGATAACACAAAAGGAAAGGACAGGGTTTGTTTTCAGTGTAACATTTGGTACTGCAGTCCACCCCACAACTTCATTCGATAGATCTTTCGTCTTATTTCAACATTTGTTTCCACCAAAAAAATCCTATCCAAGCATGCTTTCTGTATTTATATGTTCACACATTGCTTACCTCATCATTTATTTCCAAGAAAATCCTACCTATACCTCGTTCCTGTATTCTATCCATATTTCTTTCAAAATAATTATTTCTGATTGTACAATACTCATTGGGGCCCAAATCTTTCTTCGCAATGCATTCTTTACCTATTCTCCATAGTCAGTTTCTTATATAGTCTACCCCCTCTTAAGCTAACTTAAATCTACTGAGCTCAGATATATATACCAAAGGACGAGGCAATGCAGCATCACAACAAATCAACACAAACAGAAATGACAAAGAAATGCAAATTGGCAAAGCTAGCAGCATAAATTAGCAAAAGTCAAATTCAATAACACTATGCCTTGCAAACAGCAGCAACTTATACCTAAACATGACATAGCGCAAGCAGAAAAAATATTACAGTAAAAACAACAATGCAGACAAGGGAAATGCATATTCACATCTTAATGTCTATGTAATTAAAGTGGTCATCTTAATGTCTATGTAATTAAAGTGGTCATCTTAATGTCTATGTAATTAAAGTGGTGCACCATAACAACTTATTGTAAAAAAAATATTACCATGTACCTGAAAAGAAAATTAAGTGTTACTGTTACGAGTTACTTCTTATTGTTCTTTCCTTTCCAAGTGCTCCTTTTTTAAAGAATGTGGATTACAAAATTATCATTTAATAGATCTGTTGACAGAAAGAGTTCACATTAGCAAATGCATCTCATTTTATAAAAGCAATGCTGCAACACAGCTGGAAACCAGACATCAAATGAAATAAGCAATTACACAAACCAAAGCATAAAAATGTCATTCAGTAGTCATGTGACATTTCATTTCATAAGTTAATTGCTCTCAACTCTCGTACAAAGACTCTTGTCATAATCAGGTGTGCAGATGTAAAAATATTTCTTGTCATTTTGTTAGGCATTTCAGTAAATATCATAAATTTTTAAGTAACGAGGGTGTCGCATTAGCGATGAAAGGCACATCCTAATGGTTTATTCTCCAGGTGTTTGACACAGCTGTGTGCCCACAACGCATTACAAAAATCATATGTTTTCAAGTAACGAGCGTGTCGCATTAGCGATGAAAGGCACATCCTAATGGCTTTCTTTTCTACCTGAGCGTCTGAAAAGGCTTGTTCTCCAGGTGTCTGACACACCTGGGTGCCCACGTCGCATTATGTGCAGGTGGTCACTTAACTTTCTTACGGAAATATTTACGACAGCAGTTTCCGCTACAGTGACAGTCTCATATAAAAACATTTCATAGGTCAAGAATTTTATTGACATAAACATACCTCAACAGCATAATACACATCGTCGTCGTAAAAATAACATCATAACACCTCAGTCAAATGTCAAAAACGTCGTAGCTTCCTCCAATGATTTCAAAACCTAAAGAAAATTCTCTGCTCATTTCAGTAGTGTCATCTACCTCAAACGTACTTTAAAAATTATACTCCCTTACCAAACACATCATTCAAAGTTCTCATAGTATCACAATGGTTCCAAAAAAATATGAACAGTGCACAAAGTACAGACAAAGTACAATTTCTTAAGTGTGAAGTAATCCAACTCTGTAATTGCGTAAACATGTGTCACTGACGTAGTAAAAGGATGTTTGTTTCTCTGTTAAATGATCAGATAGGTGTGTAATTTATGTGTTAGAGAAATATGGTACCGATGTGTAAAGTTGTATAAGCAAATACCATATTAGCTAGGGCTCCTTGTGCTTGCCAAACACATGGTACACAAAGTAGGCGTGTACCCCCCTGAGGTTTATTGTAATTGTATCCTCAGGTATTACAGCTTACAGCAATGAAATGAAATGTGTCACGAAAAACTTTCTTTGTAATTCAAAAATCTCTAAAAATAAATGTCTTAAGTACAAAATTAATCACTCAAATACGTGTCCAGTAGCGCTAAATGTGCGTCTTGCTCTAAGATAATCTCTGGGGAGTGTCGTAGTTATTGTCCTCCGAAAGCTAAGTTCTGCAGAAGTCAATGTACTTACCTCATGATACACAAAAGTGAAATGCTTTGCGTATAGATATCATACTTATTACGCTTATTGCCGTGATGAGGAAAGTACTGTGCTGTAACGTATTGTTGTCCTACGGAAAAGGCTGTCTCCTTGTAGCAATAGCACAAAAGTCACCACTAAAACATGTTTTACTTTACCGAAGAATTCAGAAAAACTGTGCAGATATCAAACAGATACACCGCAAAAGCAACATTGTAAATTGTCACTCATTAGTAACGTCGTGATATAATCGTGTAGCTGTCACACAAACCAACCACTGTGTCATCTGGCATTTCACAGAAAGCACCTCAAATCCAGAATCCACTCGTAAGCAAACCAAAATGTTGCATGAAAATCTCATTAGCAGTGCTGGTATATGTTCTAAGTATGTAAGCCGTATATTCGTTACGTAATCGTGCAACTAACAAGGAGGAATGTATAAATAACAACACTGTGTCGTCTGTTCGCAATAACAATGCATTCGTAATTTCTGTTTAAATAAGTTCTCTTGGTTCTTGACTGGATGGTTAGTTAGCTTTAAAACATAGTTGCATGTTAACAGTTTCTCAGTGTGACAAATTGTACAAGTAGCGTGAAGTGAAAATTGCAAAGACTAAGTTAAAAAGCAGTTTATCTTTCAATAAACGGTTTTACATGTGAAATGTGGTGAAAACCTTTTCCTCTTCTCAGTACGCAGAGTTTCAACTTGAATGCAATTATCATGCGGTATTCGTCCGTAAAGAATACGGGAATTTTGCTCAAGGTTAGCGTCAATGTTATTTTTCTCGGAGCCAGCCGGCGCACGCGGCAGCCTGCGGTGCAAGTCATTGTCTGTTTCTTTGTTGGCGCGCGCCGTTACTGGGATTAGGAGGCCGAACTTCCACAAATTCGCCTTGCCGAGAGGGCCCAGCTCTGTTAGAAACCCGCCAGTTCTGATGAAATTCAGGTCTGTCGTTACGATCATATCGTCTGTCGTCATGTCGGTAGGTTCGATAGTTTCTTTCTTGTCTGTCACTTGGTGGAGAATTTCTGCCTGAGTCGTAACTGCGTGCTGGACCGTTGCGTCTAAAGTTATTCTGTCTCCCTTGATAATAGTTATATTGGTTCCCATATTGTCTGTTTCTCTGATTGTCTCTGTGATAGTCATTACTGCGGAGAGGTGATCTTTCCCTGTAATTATTACTACTCTGCCAACGGTTGTCATACGGGTGGTGTCTGTTTTGGTCACGATTTGCGTTGTGAGAATAGCCTTGTCGCGTCCAGTTATCGTTTCTGTCGTCACGGAATTGTGACGGATGTGACCTGTAATTGTTGTACTCCTGTTTTCGCGTCCCACGACTGTCTGTGTCAATTTCCAGTTCTTGTAACAGTCCCTGAAAAGCTTCAATGTCGTCTTTGCAACGTCCTGCCAAAATAATATGTCGTAAATGTTCAGGCAGTTTGATTAAACAAATGCGGATGAGTTCTGAGGGGCTGTATGGGTTTGACAGGTACTGATTCTTGTGCAACATGTCTTCAAAATATTTGACAAGACTGGAAAATTCAGATTGTTCAAAGTGTTTCATCATCATGATGCTATGTTTTACGCGATCTTGTGTAGCTTGTGACCAATATGCTGAGAGGAACGCATGGTAAAATTCTCCTTCACTGTGACAATCGTGAATGACCGATCGCATTCTTACAGCTGGTTCATTTTCTAAGTAGCCACACATAAATTCTAACCTGTGCTCCAATGACCAGTTGGGAGGGAAACAATGAGAGAATTGATGGAGCCATGCTTGTGGATGAATGTCGTTGCCAGAATTCTTAAATGTTTTGAATTTACGTGTAGTAATGAACAGCTTATAGTCAAAATCATCGTGTCGGCGAGTCACATATCGGTCATTGTTACGTCGTGTCGGCGGTTCCATCTCAAAATTCGGTGCACCTTGCCAATTTCTTTCATAATTACCGAAATGCTCTGTGTTATTATATTGTGGCTTTTCCGTATTTCTATGTCCCTCTTCCAGTATTGGGGCGCGAGTGTCCTCTGAAATACGTAATTCTTGTATCACCTGCGTCAACTGATCTTGTACTTCCCGGATTTCTCTTTTATACTGTGTATTAATTTGATTTTGATTTTGTTTGAATTTTCTTATTTGTTCATAGTCTTCTGTGTCAGTGAAGGCTACGGGTCTTGTGTCATTCAGATCATCATCTACCTTTGTAGATAAGTTAGTGACCTGATCCGAAAGTTCAGCTACTTTCTCCGATAGTGAACACATTTCCTCAGTGTGTTTTTCTGAACCAAGTTTCAGAGTGTCCATTTGTGTTGAAATCGAATCTACTGTGTTCTTTAAGTTTTCCTGAGTTTTTGCCAGTTGCGTAACCGAATCGGTAGATGCAACTGAGTCAATTTTAGCCCACAAGGTCTCATGATTTTCATGAACAATGGTTTGCAGTTCTTTTATGGCTGCTTCGTGATTCTGTAATACATTCTCATGACGCGAAAAAATAGGTTGGAAATGCTCACAAATTTGTGTTTTTACGTCATTACAGACTTTCTGACATTTCGATTCTATTTTATGTAACTCAGTAGTTAAATCTTCACGTGTTTGTTCAAGCATATGTTCCACTGAGTCTAACTTTTGAAGCTTTTGTTCCATTGTGTCTAACTTTTGAAGCTTTTGCTGTGTTTGTCTCTGATTTTGTTCCATTGTGTCTAACTTTTGAAGCTTTTGCTGTGTTTGTCTCTGATTTTGTTCCATTGTGTCTAACTTTTGAAGATTCTGTCCCATTTGTTTCTGATTTTGTTCAAGCGTTGTGTCTAACTTTTGTAGCCTTTGTCCCATTTGTTGCATTAACTGTAATAACAATGCACTGGTGTCTGAAACATGTTCCTCAGTGCTTTTCGGCAGTGAATTTGCACCGGCAACATTCACATTTTGACAAGCGGAAAATGTGTCTTGACTCATTTGAGAAAACGGTGAGGACGCAAAACCTGAATCTACAGTATTTGCAAAATTGTGTCCTATCATTTCGGATTCCTGAGGCGAGCTGTTGCCGACCGATCGATCGACAATGCTTCCCTGTTCACTACCTGTTTCACTGCCTACGCCATTGTCTGACGCCCGCTCCATTTCCCTATGCACAGTTACCAAATTACTACTTTGAATATTAGTTAATTCACTACCCAGTGGTGCTGATAAGCTACGCTCGTCGTCACTATTATTTCTCAATTTAGTTTGGAGCCTAGTGTTACGTTTTTCACACGCCATTATTGTCACAATATTTCACACGACAACACAGAAAAGCACAACTTGAATAGCAAAAACAAGAGAACACATTAACATAGCACTGAAAATAATATCTAGTTAATTGCAGCAGCGAAATACTTGGCGCAAAGCTACATGCATGCCACAACTGTTTTACTGTACAACAATGAAAGACTGCAACTACAAAGGAGATTCTCTCTACAATTACGCGCTAGCAATAAACAAAAGCTACACTAAATACACAAACTACAAGAAAAAAATCAGAAGATTCCAGTGAGGTATCCTAGGCTAAGGGTCGACATATGAAACGTCCCCTTTGAACAATTTTACATGTGAAACGTCCACTTAGAACAATTATACAAGCCTGTGCTTAACCTGACACACAATATTATTTAGCGCAACGCAATCTGACTTTCAATAACCCCTACAAAACAATGGCCCTGACTAACTTTAACCTATACCTTTTACAAATCACTTACCTCACAAAAATCTTCGCTACTCAAGCTACTGCAAAACAGCGAGCGCCACTACTGCCAGCTAAATAAAAGATTCAAACCACTGAAGGTACTAACTACTGATAGGGATAGTTAGCAAATGAAAGATATTAATAGAGAACAAACAATGTATTTACCTTAATATTCATAATTGACATTCAGTCTTACAGATTATCAAAACTCCGCCATCTCTCTCCCCACGTCCACCACTGCTGGCGGCTCACCTCCAACTGCCCAGCGCTACGCGCTGTTCGCATCCAGCTATAGCAGTTCATGACAATAATGGCAGACAACAATGCAAACTAGCCACATACTGCACACAGCACAGCCAGTGATTTTCATACAGAGTGCTATGTAACGTTGCCAATAAAAAACATAAACAGCAAACTTACATAAAGAAAGCCTAAACAGCCTACTTACACTTGCTTGCCTGCGCCGCGCTCTATTCAATAACGCATCCTCTTGAAACCAGAGACCGCGTATTGTTCTGTTCAGCTGAAAGGATGTTTGAAGTGACAGTATTCCGAATAAACTGGTAATCCTCATTATATTTGCATTCAAAAGTGTGTCAAGTAGTAACATACCAAACGAACTACGATTTACTACCTTTTTACTTAATGTGTAAACCTTTCAAGTTTTGTAATCTCGGGTGCAGCATGGCAGCGTGTCTCATCGAACAGAAATAGGTCCCTGCGTCAAACTTGACTGGGGGCGGCAAAGGAAACGGTTCCTATTGCTCTTGGTCAAAGGGGTAGCTCGGCCTCTTGGGGCTCTCAAGTTGATGATGCTGTGGTGGCGCCAGTTCTCCGAACATGGGCGGGGGAAGTGTCCTCCCTCGTCGGTGTGGTTGCAGCTTGAATTTGAAAGTAACGTCCTCGAATGTCCTTCATCGTCGGTGTGCCTGCAGCTTGAATTTGAAAGTAAAGTCCTCGAACTTCTACCGATTTTCTCCATCCTGTGAATTTCCTAAATTAAATAATAGGTGGCCATGGAAATTGTTCAAACCCCCCTATTTGGTAGTCTACTCAGGTGAACCATCGGTAGTTTGCTAGGGAAATTTGATCTTAATGTATCGATTGACTAACTTCATCCATTTTTAATTAATTGCATCGTATGTCCGCTATTAGCAACACTGAGATCATGGTTACCTAAGCAATACGAATTTGTGACTGGAAGTATGATTTTAATTGAGCTCTCTTTTTTGTAATGGTGAATGGAGCATACAACCGCTGACACTTCTCCGCATCCTTTATTCGTGTCTGAAAAGTCTGCAGGTTAAAAGGCAAAACTTGACAACCCAAAATATGGGTGATTGTGACCTGAATATAATGAGCCGGTGTGACGTTGTGGAGGAAACACATTCCTCTGGACAGACTCCAATAACCTCGTGAATAGATTTAGGTATTTCGCACCTGTGATGATTCGTCCCTTGTTATCACTGTAGCAGTCGTGAGAAGCACTCAGTATCTCTTTACCTGATGAAGATTGGGTCTTCGCCTTTTTTGACAGTGGTGAATCTACACTTTCCACTGATTGCTTTGATCTTCTAACTCTGGATCATAGAGATATATCCAGCAGTCGTTTATTGGTCTGACACAGCTGTACCGTTTCCGCTGTTGCCTCAGTTTCGGATGGGTGTGAGCAGTCACAGAATCCAGCACCGAGGTCATTTGTCGTTAATTTTTTTTTTTTTGGTGAGGTCTTACGAGACCAAACTACTGAGGTCATCGGTCCCTAAGCTTACACACACTACCACTACTTAATATAACGTAAACTAACTAAGGATGACACACACAGCCATGCCCGAGGGAGGACTCGTACGTCTGACGGGGGCAGCCGCGTGGACCGTGTCAAGACCCCTGAGACCGCGCGGCTACCCCGCGCGGCTAATTTGTCATATTCAAAACATCCAACACTTTCACTATCGCCTCGATTGCGATACGGCAGTCTTCGAGCACCATGTCCTGCATTTCTCTTGCGATTCGCGGTTCTTCACGGAGAGATCGTATGCCACTTCGACTCCATCATTAAGACTTGTTTAATCACACTGAGAGTGTCAGGGCCGCCTAACTACTCTGTGACATTATTGTACATAGTTGCCAAAAGAGCATGGACTGTTGCATCGTAGTTCCTCTTGAAACGCAGAACTAGAATTACCGTCCAATACTCCAACAATGGGCTACGGCCTTTGGTTTTGGTTCCTCTAGTGGCTTGGTACAGTGCTGTGACCTGGGTATTTCAACGTGTACAAGGTTTGCAGACATCTACCAGGAAACAAACAAAAATAATTTAGTTACTTTATTTTTTTAGGTGATATGTAAATGTAAATATGTAGCTAGGGCCTCCCGTTGGGTAGACCGTCCGCCAGGTGCAAGTATTTCGATTTGACGCCACTCCGGCGACTTGCTCGTCGATGGGTATGAAATGATGATGATTAGGACAACACAACAGCCAGACCCTGATCGGAGAAAACCTCCGACCCAGCCGGGAATCTAGAATCTAACTCGGGCCCTTAGGATTGACATTCTGTCACGCTGACCACTCAGCTACCGGTGGCGTACTTTTTAAGGTGATAATTAATGTCTTACGACAATTCTTGTTTATAATTATCAGATCAGAAAACTACTATAAGTTGTTACATTACCCTTGGGTAGGCTACACATATACTATACGGTCACATTATCGTGACCACATGCCAGAAGCCTGAAAAAACAGCTTTTGCAGCGCGGGGCCGACCCCGACGACCGAGCTGTTCTAGGCGCTTTAGTCCGGAACCGCGCGACTGCTACGGTCGCAGGTTCGAATCCTGCCTCGGGCATGGATATGTGTGATGTCCCTAGGTTAGTTAGGTTTAAGTAGTTCTCAGTTCTAGGGGACTGATGACCTCAGATGTTAAATCCCATAGTGCTCAGAGCCATTTGAACCATTTGAACCATTTGCAGCTCGAGTCGCTGCGAAACGTGCAGGAAGAGGTTCGGGAAGGTACCGGCATATATGTGGACTCATGCCGACTCCAGCGCCGTGGCCAGCGGCGTTCCGTTTCGTGATTGAGATATCCATGACGTGATAAAAAAAATGGTACTGAGCACTAAGGGACTGAACTTCTGATGTCATCAGTCCCCTAGAACTGAGAACTACTTAAACCTAACTAACCTAAGGACATCACACACATCCATGCCCGAGGCTGGATTCGAACTTGCGACCGTAGCAGTCCCGCGGTTCCGGACTGTAGCGCCTAGAACCGCTCGGCCACACCGGCCGGCACGGCGTGATCATCTCGATTCAGATTGCTCCATCGATTTTTGATTGGTTTAAATCTGCTGAGTTTGGTGGCCAGAATAGTACAGGAAACTCATCCACTGCTCTTCGAACCGCGCACGAACACTGCGAGCAGTGTGATACGTTACAATGTCCTGTTGGTAGATGCCGAGAAAGAAACAGACTGCTTGTAAGGGTGCACATGACCCCAAGAACAGATGGACACTTGTGTTGATTCATTGCGCATTTCAGATTAACGAGATGAACAAAAAAATTCCCCAGACCAAAATGCTCCCTTGACCCTTCCGACGATAATTGCAGGGTGTTTATTTTCAGACGTTTCACGCCGATGGAGCATAAAACGTGATTCATCTATAATGGTCCCCTGTCTCCACTCAGTGCACATGCAGTTGTGCTACTGGCGTGCGAATTCCAGCCTTCGTCACCGATGAACAGCAGTCAGCATTGGTGCATGAACCAGGTCCTGCTGCAGAGGCCTATACAGGGTGTTATAAAAAGGTACGGCCAAACTTTCAGGAAACATTCCTCACACACAAAGAAAGAAAATATGTTATGTGGACATGTGTCCGGAGCCGCTTACTTTCCATGTTAGAGCTCATTTTATTACTTCTCTTCAAATCACATTCATCATGGAATGGAAACACACAGCAACAGAACGTACCAGCGTGACTTCAAACACTTTGTTACAGGAAATGTTCAAAATGTCCTCCGCTAGCGAGGATACGTGCATCCACCCTCCGTCGCATGGAATCCCTGATGCGCTGATGCAGCCCTGGAGAATGGTGTATTGTATCACAGGCGTCCACAATACGAGTACGTAGAGTCTCTACATTTGGTACCGGGGTTGCGTAGACAAGAGCTTTCAAATGCCCCCATAAATGAAAGTCAAGAGGGTTGAGGTCAGGAGAGCGTGGAGGCCATGGAATTGGTCCGCCTCTACCAATCCATCGGTCACCGAATCTGTTGTTGAGAAGCGTACGAACACTTCGACTGAAATGTGCAAGAGCTCCATGGTGCATGAACCACGTGTTGTGTCGTACTTGTAAAGGCACATGTTCTAGCAGCACAGGTAGAATATCCCGTATGAAATCATGATAACGTGCCCCATTGAGCGTAGTTGGAAGAACATGGGGCCCAATCACGACATCACCAACAATGCCTGCCCAAACGTTCACAGAAAATCTGTGTCGATGCGTGATTGCACAATTGCGTGCAGATTCTCGTCAGCCCACACATGTTGATTGTGAAAATTTACAATTTGATCACGTTGGAATGACGAAACTAAAATGAGCTCTAACATGGAAATTAAGCGTTTCCGGACACATGTCCACATAACATCTTTTCTTTATTTGTGTGTGAGGAATGTTTCCTGAAAGTTTGGCGGTACCTTTTTGTAACACCCTGTATACAGCAGCGATCGCTGAACTGTCGCTGAGAAGTCACTGTCGGTAGTCCCTTGGATCATGTGGGCGGTCAGTTGCTCAACAGTTCCACGTCTGTTCCCCCGTACACATCTCCACAGCTGTCGTTCACCCCCATCATCTATGGCCCGAGGTGCACTACATTTGTGTCGCTGCCTGTTCTGGATAGCCCCATTTTGCTACGCAGGGTATATTTTAACCACGGCAGCACTCGAACAGTTTACAGACTTAGCTGTTTCGTAAATGATTCCACCCTTGGCCCAAAAGCCAATGATCATGGTCTTTTGGACGTCAGGCAAATCGAACCGTTTCCGTATTGCGTTCCTCATTATGACAATGACTGCACTCTTTCCCACATCCCCCGGACACGCTTTATATATCCTCCACTGCTAGTGCTGACAGCTGCCGTCTGCGACTGGTTATTGCACGTTGACGTCGAACATACACTGGTGTCCAAAATTAAAGTAACAAACCGCTGTTTCCCCGTCCTCCATCTAATTCACGACATCAGATGTCCGTATGATCGTGTTCTGCACCGAAGATTGTCAACGGAAAACCGTTCCAAGGATGACGTCGGGGCACCTACCAAACGGGATAGTGTTTGCCGGAAAGTCCCACATCCACAGTCACTGTGTACACAGTCCAGACGGTGCAGTATGGCACAGAGAAGACGCCTATCAGACTCTCTGAGGTGGAAGAATGGAAGCAGAACAGTACAAACTGATGTGGCCCGAAGGTTTAATGTGAAACGTTCTGTTGCTTGTCGGATGCGTCGACAGTTTATAGAGACCGAAACTGTATGCCGAAGACCAGGGCATAGCCGACCGTATGTGACATCAGAGAGGGAACTGTTATTTGGCTGTAAGGGTGGGACGTTACCGCCTTCATACTGCAAGGCAAGTGGCATCTAACCTCGCAACATCCACTGGACTTGGATGTACAGATGGCTTCAGCAGAATGGACTTTACTGTCAGGTGACCTGCTGTATGTGTACCTCTGACGTGTCTTCACAGAACGGCACATCTAGAGTCGAGTCGTCACGATCGAACAGTGGGCCAATGTTGTTCTCAACGATGAGTCGCGACTTGGTCTGGAGAGTGATTCTCGACGGATACGCGTCTGGAGAGTACCCGGAACACTATTTCGGGACCCAGACATTGTCAAAACAGACCGATATCGAGGAGGAACCCTAGTGGTGTGGGCTAGGATTTCATTGGACTTCGTGAAATTGTACGTGTCAATCGGCAAGGTTTATCTGATGTCAGGTATCGTGACAAGATCTTGAGATCTCATGTGCGGTTATTGTGAGATGCTGTGAGCGCAGACTTCGGACTCATGGACGAAATGCTCGATCTCATAGAGCACAGGTTGTCGATGTTTTCTTGGGAACGGGGGATATAGCACGCACAGCGTGGGCTGCTCACACTCCCGAGCTGAATCCCATAGAGCATGTGTGGGAGACAGGTTGCGTCACGTCAGCACCCACCACCCACTCTCCAAGAGTTGCGAGCAACTCTGCAGGAGAATGCGCGTTATTGCCATTAATTAGTTGTCGGAATGTGTGTGCAAATCCGTTTGGAAAAAACGAAGAACATTTTTGTCTACCACTGTTGCAGCTGTTTACGTTCTGTATTCTTTACATTGTTTCTTCTATACTATCGGCTGTTTATACTGCCTCGTGGCAAAATAAACGCAACCTTGCAAAATTTTAGTTTGTTACTTTAATTTTGGACACCATTGTAGGCTGGAACGTATAATACACTACTGACCATTAAAATTGCTACACCACGAAGACGACGTGCTACAGACGGGAAATTTAACCGACAGGAAGAAGGTGCTGTGATATGCAAATGATTAGCTTTTCAGAGCATTCACACAAGGTTGGCACCGGTGGCGACACCTACAGCGTGCTGACATGAGGAAAGTTTCCAACCGATGTCTCATACACAAACAGCAGTTGACCGGCGTTGCCTGGTGAAACGTTGTTGTGATGCCTCGTGTAAGGAGGAGAAATGCGTACCATCACGTTTCCGACTTTGATAAAGGTCGGATTGTAGCCTATCGCGATGGCGGTTTATCGTATCGCGACATTGCTGCTCGTTTTGGTCGAGATCCAATGACTGTTAGCAGAATATGTATTCGGTGGATTCAGGAGGGTAATGCAGAACGCCGTGCTGGATCCCAAGGCCTCGTATCACTAGCAGTCGAGATGACAGGCATCTTATCCGCATGGCTGTATCGGATCGTGCAGCCACGTCTCGATCCCTGAGTCAACAGATGGGGACGTTTGCAAGACAACAACCATCTGCACGAACAGTTCGACGACGTTTGCAGCAGCATGGGCTATCGCTCGGAGACCGTGGCTGCGGTTACCCTTGACGCAGCATCACAGACAGGGGCGCCTGCGATGGTGTACTCAACGACGAACCTGGGCGCACGAATGGCAAAACGTCATTTTTTCGGATGAATCCAGGTTCTGTTTACAGCATCATGATGGTCGCATCCGTGTTTGGCGACATCGCGGTGAACGCACATTAGAAGCGTGTATTCGTCATCGCCATACTGGCGTATCACCTGGCGTGATGGCATGGGGTGCCATTGGTTACACGTCTCGGTCACCTCTTGTTCGCATTGACGGCACTTTGAACAGTGGACGTTACATTTAAGATGTGTTACGACCCATGGCTCTCCCCTTCATTCGATTCCTGCGAAGCCCTATATTTGGGCAGGATAATGCACGACCGGATGTTGCAGATCCTGTACGGGCCTTTCCGGATACAGTAAATATTCGACAGTTGCCCTGGCCAGCACATTCTCCAGATCTCTCACCAACTGAAAACGTGTACATACCATCCAAGCACTGTTTGACTCAATGCCCAGTGTATCAAGGCCGTTATTACGGCCAGAGGTTGTTGTTCTGGGTACTGATTTCTCAGGATCTATGTATCTAAATTGAGTGAAAATGTAATCACATGTCAGTTCTAGTATAATATATTTGTCCAATGAATACCCGTTTATCATCTGCATTTCTTCTTGGTGTAGCAATTTTAATGGCCAGTAGTGTATAAATTAATGTCTCCCGCCGCGTTTTTCCGTCAATATGTGAAGGCTAATCTCAGGAATTTGGATACGGTTTTCACTAACGGACAGGTTCACGAGAACGGTTTTTTGTGTATACTCTATTACCACTAGTCCGGACAAGTTATCCAGCCGCAGACAATTCGTGCTACCTTTACGAAGCCGAGACAGTTCGCTAGCTATAAAAATTATTGATGTAACACAAGATGAGCACTTAAAATTGACAGTCTACGAGATCTGGATGGTATTATTACCCATTTGATATGCACCGCTGCGCAGATGGGGTCTCTATATTGAGCCATGTATAAAGGTCTTCAACTATGCTCGCCTTCGTCCCTCCTGAACGTTTTTTAGTGTATTCTACCCAGTTTCCAACAGATCGTCATTCTGGATCTTTTTGTATCTCTCACAATCTAGGAAAGAACTTCTCTGTTTGACATGTACAACCAATCCGTTCACATTTAATTTTAATTACAAATACGTTTTCCACTCAAGTCTGTAACCTGAATCATTAATTTGCCCTCCCGATTCTGCTAGAAATTCCAAACATGGACTTCAGAAATGCTCGCTTAGTGACCTTGAGGTTGCCTCTTTTGACGTCTAAACATTTCTGCCATAAGTCAAAACTGATAATACACACATAAGTAAGCTATGTTTTCAAACACATCGGTAGCTGGTTTCGTAAACCTTACATCGCTTATTAAAAGCAATCGAAGTCGATTTTACTCGTCTGTTTCCTTATTTTGTAACCCATCCAGCCGTTGTCTTCGAACTGACTTAATACAAAAACTCTTCAGCTGCTTGTAAAATTTGAAAGCTTACTGACCTGCTTATGGACTCCTCGGTACTCTTCTTCAGATAAATATTTATTCACAGCTTGAAAATGATTTGACGTAAATTTCAAACGAATTCCTCTCAATATCGTGGAGTTAGATTTTCAAAATTATACACATTTTATCACTCTCAACGGTAGCTATAGATTAGTATTTACATGTTTCATTTAACAGGTCAACAAGCTTACATGCAAATGGCAATAGCACTCTATTCGTCACACGGGGACTGTTCCAAACAAAGTGGTGTACTTACGAGTACATAGTCTGATTGCAAACTGCACTCACAGAAAAAAAAATTACGTAGCGGGTGCACTGGATGACGGGTAACTGCAGAGTGGCGGAACAACTGATACGGAACTTCACACGATGAATAGTTGATTACTAAACGCCGACAGACGTAATGAACAAACTAACACGTAACAGAATAACTGCGTGTGTTTGTATGTTAGCTGACGACTGCCTGGGAACTATGTACATGACAGCTTTTTGTAGAAGTGCATGGGACAGATATTAAAAAAAGTTAAGATATAAAGTTATTACCATTTAGATGCTGACATAAAACACAGAGAACGCATAGAATATAAATTCACATTATACAAATAATATTACTATGTTTACAATTAGTTGGATATCTTTAAAACAAATGTTTGAATTTTATGAGGTGGAATTTTACTGTGCATTGGGATTTCCAAAGGCCGCCAAGAATTTTCTGGAAAGTCAGATTTCCTGATTGAAGTATTTTATAAACTAACATCCCATTCTAAGAAATTTACAGATTTTTGAAAACCGAAAAATTGGAGCTAAAGAGTAATAGCACTGAGATGCAGAAAGGATAACATTTTTAAGATCATAAAGTTCTAGGAACCAATAATTTCGAACAAAAATATCTTTTAAATTTTCAGGAAAAACAAGACAGTCTTTGAGAGATGGAAAAGATGGTATAAATAATTTTTCAAGTTATTTTTGTGTAACTTGTGTCACATCTTTATAGTTCTATTTGTGTTGCACATATCTTGCTTTATTTCCGATATCTCATATTTTAATTGTTGTCTGTCGATCTGTGTTACTGATTCAGCTTCGGAAGTATACAAACATTTAAGTAAATATTGGGATGCTCATACACCTCTCTTTGATGTTAGTTACTGTACCACGTGACTACTTAATTGACAAAATGTTATTTCTACCCCAAATTACTTTCTGTGTCACTTTTATATTTTATTCTTTATGGTAGCCATTTTCATTTTATTTTATCGTATCCTCTCGAAGACATTTACTATTAGTTTCTCCAGGTGGTAAATGGGACGGTGCATCGTCAATTTAAAAATGGCTCAAATGGCTCTGAGCACTATGGGACTTAACATCTTCGGCCATCAGTCCCCTAGAACTTAGAACTACTTAAACCTAACTAACCTAAGGACATCATACACATACATGCCCCACGCAGGATTCGAAGCTGCGACCGTAGCAGTCCCGCGGTTGCGGACTCTGCAGCGCCTAGAACCGCACGGCCACCGCGGCCGGCATCGTCAATTTATTGGAGATGACATAAGTTTTTCAGTGCTCCTTATACCAATAATGTATCTTACTGACCCCACTCTGGCGAAGGTTCAAAACGTATGCCAGTCGCAGGACTGTCACAAAATGAAAACGTTTATATTATAGTGCGCGTCACTGGATCTGTAACATGTCACACAGACACTCATACTGCAAGCCATTACATAAAAACGATTTCAGTAGAGAAACACATATTTGTAAAAAAAAAAAAAAAAAAATGAAATACAGACGGTAAATAGAGGAAAAAAATGAATATTTAAAACGAACGTATCACGTGCAGTCGAGAGTACGTCGCTAGAAACCTGTTGAAAAATTAAAACTGACTACCATATTCGAACTCATACTATAGTGTTGCTGTATACCTTTATTTTTATTAAAGCGTTTATCTTCTCATTAGAATCGTTCCTTCCATTCATAACCTGTCTCCTCTACTTCGATACTTTGCTATCCTCCTTTGTCGTTCATGACTTTCCTGTCGTAGTAGAGTCACTAAAAACGTCGAAGTTAATATATAACAATTTGGAAGGCAATTCTCTTCATTGAGACAGTGTGCTAAGACCCTACCAATCAGTTCCTGTCCACTTTCTACTGGGGTTATCACAGGGCACATTACAGACGATTGCTTATTGTTTCTCAAGTCAGCACTATCAACGTTGATAAAGAGGCGTACACTCGTGGGCCAAAAAGTTGTGATGTCTGTCCATCACGGGACTCAGTGCTGCCTGATGGTGTAGTGGTCATGTAACGCAGTAAGGAGAATATGCCAGTGGAGCAGAGATGAAGGGGGAATCATTTTAATGGCAATAAGGGGCGGTAATGAGGAAAAGGTTTGCACCCGTGGTATAGGGGTAGCGTCTTTCTTCGGTGTCAGGTTCGAATCCCGCCGTTTCTTAAATTTTGATTGATTATCAGCATTGGCAGTCGAAGACTTCTGGCATAAAGAATCAACCCTCATTCTGCCAACGGCCTTGTCAAAGAGGGCGGAGGAGCGGACAGAGGTTCAGGGCACTCTCTACCCTTAAAGGCGAAAGAATGAGCAATGATCAACGGCATGTGGATGCAGAAGGCAATGGAAACCACTGAATTAAAGACACGTAACGTGTATCGACAGGACAAGTGGCCTGTAATTGAAGAAGTGTCATGATAATCTCTCCATTGGCAACAGATTCCGGAATAGTCCCCCATTCGGATGTCCATGGGGGGACTGCCAAGCGGAAGGTTACCATGAAAAAAATATTGAACGTTCGACGAGTCGGGGTGTGGAATGTCAGAAGCGTGAACGTGGTAGGGAAACTAGAAAATCAGAAAAGGGAAACACAAAGGCTCAGTCTAGATACAGTAGTGGGTCAGTGAAGTGAAGTGGAAAGAAAACAAGTATTTCTGATCAGATGAGTATGGGGTAATGTCAACAGCAGTGGAAAATGGTATAACACGAGAAGGGTTCGTTATGAATAGGAAGGCAGGGCAGAAAGTGTGTCACTGTGAACAGTTCAGTGATAGGGTTGTTCTTATCAGAATCGAGAGGAAACTAACTCCGATAACGATATTCAGGTATACATGCCGACATTGCAAGCTGAAGATGAAGGGAGAGAGAAAGTGTATGAGGATATTGAAAGGGTAATGCGGTATGTAAAGGGGGATGAAAATCTAATAGTCATGGGCGACTGGAATGCAGTTGTAGGGGAAGGAGTAGAAGAAAAGGTTACAGGAGAATATCGGCTTGGGACAAGGAATGAGACAGGAGAAAGACTAATTGAGTTCTGTAACAAGTTTCAGCTAGTAAAAGCGAATACTCTGCTCAAGAATCACAAGAGGAGGAGGCGTACTTGGAAAAGGCAGGGTTATACGGGAAGAGTTCAGTTAGATTATGGTCAGGCAGAGATTCCGACATCAGATACTGGATTGTAGGGCGTACCCAGGAGCAGACATAGACCTAGATCATAATATAGCAGTGATGAAGAGTAGACTGAAGTTTAAGAAGTTAGTCAGGAAGAATCAATACGCAGAGCAGTGGGATATGGAAGTACTATGGAATGAAGAGATACGGTTGAAGTTCTCTAAGGCTGTAGATACAGCAATAAGGAATAGCTCAGTAGGTAGTACAGCTGAAGAGGATGGAGGCCTCTAAAAAGGGCCGTCACAGAAGTTGGGAAGGAAAACATAGGTACAGAGAAGGTAAATGCGAAGAAACTATGGGTAACAGAAGAAATACTTCAACTGATTGATGAAAGGAGGAAGTACAAAAATATTCCGGGAAACTCAGGAATACAGATATACAAGTCGCTGAGGAATGAAATAAATAGGAAGTGCAGCGAAGCTAAGACGAAATGGATGCAGAAAAAATGTGAAGACAACGAAAAAGAAATGATTGTCGGAAGGACAGACTCAGCATACAGGAAAGTCAAAACAACAGTTGGTGACATTAAAAGCGAGGGTGATAACATTAAGAGTGCAACGGGAAATCCACTGTGGAATGCAGAGGAGAGAGCGGATAGAAAATGAACAGGAGTCGTCTTCAACTTTTGTAGTTCTGTCTTCCTCAGTTGCGTATGACACACAGGTAGTACACAGACTCAGTTAAAAAATAAAAACACTAATTCAAAACAAACACAACATTCCCAGAATACAAGAGAACTCACAAGCTGAAAACTTACAAACACACTCAACAAATACACACAGTGACAACACCACACAGAAAGCAACCAGATGGTACTCCATGACCTACACACATAAACTAACTCACAGAGTTGCAAACATCCTAAAGAGACAGGGCTTACAAATAGCATATAAGTCTGGGCAAACACTCCAGTCACACCGAAGCCAACCAGCTACCAAGAGGGACAAATTCCAACAATCAGGAATAATAAACTTGACTGTCAAAGTTGTGATGCAGTGTACAAAGGCATGACATGCAGGAATTTAAAACATGATACAAAGAACATATCAGGTATTGGAAGTTGGAAACAAACCATTCCGCATTTGCAGAACATTTAAAACACCATAACCACCACTGTAAAAACATGGAACAAGAAATGAAAATAATGAGAATATGGATCCATGAAAAACATACAAACGCAAGAAAACTTCCACATTCAGAAAGCTATAGCTGAAAACAAACATGTGATACATGAACAAATACACATCAGCACAGGCTCCTTACTACACTCAATAAAAGAAAAGATAAAAACAACGAGAAAAAACTCTTCCCCCTTCGCCTTCTGGACACACACACGCACACACACACACACACACACACACGCACACACACACACAAACACAACCCACAAAAAAATATCACACACACACGCACACACAAATACATACACGAACAGAATACAGAAGAAAGTGTTCAGTTCATGCTACTGCGAAACGTGGGGAAAAAACCACAAATTGGCGTTTATAAGAAGAAGAAGAACCAAAAAAATGCAACAGGATCGTAATATGTAGGAAGTCATCCAAGCAACCTGTAAGTACAGCTCAAAACATTACAACGTAATAGGAAATACCAACCACCAGACCTGTTTATAACCTATAGGTACAGTGACCAAGATGTAAATAAAATAGGAAACATATGTACATATTCCAGGCCACTGATGATGCCTTTCAGATAATAAAGGCGAAACGCGCATGGCACTAAAATTGTGTCTTATTCAGTTGCTGTCAGACGGTCCATAAATAAAAATTATCAATATACCGTAATATTACACACAACTGAGCAAAACAGGACTACAAAAGTTGAAGATGTCAATACAGCTATGTCAAACAGTGATTGTCAACATGTACAACAGGTTCAAGAAAATACATCTGAGACTCTATAAGACGGTACAGCACATAAAATTCAACAAAACATGCAAAAATAACGATTTAATTCCAAGTTACATCAACGTAGAGGTTAAGAAGTTCTACAGTGTCACAAAAGTTGAAATCAGTTGCAGATCTGTATTGGTTTCTAAATGAAATTAAGATGGTATGGTCGAAAAAAACAGTACCTAAACATGATGCTCTATGAGACTCATCTAGAATCAGCAAAAAACGCAGGAAACGCCTCAGTTTTCATGGCACTAGTAGAAAAAACTGTACACAACATATACACAGCAGTGAAACATTTACAAAACAAGCATAAACAGAAGATAATGAAACTAACAGTAAAAAAGACGCAAAAATACATTAAATTTTAAATGTGAAACCACATGAACACCAACACACATTCCATCCACATTTAGTTTACCTAACAGAGACAGAACTTCACGAAAAAGAAAATGTCCTCTTGGGAAAAGGGATGAAACACTGCACCAATAGCAAAGTGAACAATCAATACATAGAAAATCTCATAGTAGAAACTGAACACATCCTTACACGTGAAGGACAACAAAATAATTGTGAAATAAACATAGAACTGACAGGAGAACTAGTAAAAGAAGAAATAAAAGGTGTAATAAAACAAAGACAGCAGACATACAATAAGAACAACCAAACAGAATCAGCCACTATGAAAAGGTTAAAACAAAAGTTAACAAACAATAACATATTAATAAAAAAAAACAGACAAGGGAAATGTAACAGTACTCATAGATAAAGAGCAATACATCACAAACACCAACGATTACATAAGCACCAATGTCATACAAAAACTGAAGTCAGATCCAACTACACGATTCCAGGCAAACGTGAAACGAACACTGAAAAACATTGAACACACACTCACACAGAAACAGAAATACTACATAACACAGAAAAACCCACAGGCACTAACACTCCACAGTCAACCGAAAGTACATAAAATCGGAAGGCCAATGAGAGCTGTTATCAGCTTCAAGAAAGTCCCAACATACCACATAGCCAAACACCTCCAAAAGTTAACTACAAAACACTATAAAGTAGAAAACAACAGCACAGTGATAAACACAGGGAACCTAATGGAAAACATACACAACATACAGGTACCACACACAGCATCACTGAGTTCCTTTGACATAGAAAATATGTATACCTCCATCCCTATCACAGAAACAATACAAATCAAAGAACAAAGTCTCTCATCCCACAGCAACCTCACCACAGAGGCAATAAAAGAAACAACAAATACGGTCAGACTGACAATTGAAGAAAATTACTTTCAGTTTGAGAAAGAAAATTATCTGCAAAATGATGGACTGCCCATGGGATCCCCAATATCAGGAACGTTAGCGAACATTTTCGTGAGACATCTACAAAATCAGATATTTGAAAATATAACCACTAACGAAAGTTTCAAAGTCATATATTGGTACAGATATATGTGGATGACATTATTATTGGTTGGTAGACGAGCCAAGTGAAAAAATAGGTAAACTCCATCTGGAAATCAACAAAGCTCATCATATCATAAAATTCTCATGAAAAAGAAAATCAAATAAATTTTCTTGACATTAAAAAAAATGGTAGACATACAATTTACGTGTTTAGAAAACCAACAGCCACAGACACAACAATACATTCCACGTCTAACCATCCCCACAGCCAGAAACTTGCAGCACTAAGACATGTATTACATAGATTAAACAGAATCCCACTTAACAGGAGAAATTGTGAAAAAGGAATGAGTACAATCATACAAATAGCTAGGAACAATGAGTATGACACACATAGAGTACACAGGCTCAGTCAAAAATTAAAAACACTAATACAAAACAAACACAACATTCCCAGAATACAAGAGGACTCACAAGCTGAAAACTTACAAACACATTTAAGAAAAACACACAATGACAACACCACACAGAAAAGAACCAGACAGTACACCATGACTTACACACATAAACTAACACACAGAGTTGCAAACACCCTAAAGATACAGGGCTTACAAATAGCATATACGTCTGGGCAAACACTCCAATCACACCAAAGCCAACCAGCTACCAAGAGGGACAAATTCCAAAAACCAGGAATAATAAACTTGACTGTCAAAGTTGTGATGCAGTATACAAAGGCATGACATGCAGGAATTTTAAAACACGATACAAAGAACATATCAGATATTGGAAGTTGGAAACAAACCATTCCGCATTTTCAGAACATTTAAAACACCATAACCACCATTGTAAAAACATGGAACAAGAAATGAAAATAATGAGAATATGCAACCATGAATAACATCTTATACCAACGCAAGAAAAGTTCCACATTCAGGAAGCCATCGCTGAAAACAAACATGTCATAAATGAACAAACACAATCTGCACAGGCTCCCTGCTACACTTAATATAGGAAATGATGAGACAAAAAGAAGTAAGAAACCAAACGTTCCTCTCACAAAACCAGAAAAAAATTCTTCCCCCTTCGCCTTGAGGATACACACACACAAACACACAAACACAGCCCAGAAAAAAATGTCACACCAAAGCACACACACACACACACACACACACACACACACACACACACACACACAAATGCATACACTAACAGTTCACGAATACTGCAATAATTACACTCTAAAGTTTAGCAATAACATTCGATCTTTAGCAAAAACATCTGACAGTTGGCAACGGAAACAAAACATTGTATCGAAAGAAGTGTTCAGTTCATAGTACTGTGAAATGTGGGAAATAAACCGCAAATTCGCATTTATAAGAAGAACAACAACAACAAAAACGCAACAGGTGCGTAATTTGCAGGAAATCGTCCGCGCAACATGTAAGTAGAGTTCAAAACATCACTACTTGTAGGAAATACCAACCACCAGAACTGTTTATAACCTGAAGGTGCAGTGACCAAAATTTAAATTAAATAGCAAACTTATGTACATATTCCAGGCCACTAATGATACCTTGCAGGAAATAAAGGCGAAACCCGTATGGCACTAAAATTTTGTTTTATTCAGTTGCTGTCAGACGGTCCACAAGTAAAAATTATCAATATACCGTAATAAACAGGAGTCGATTTAGAAGAGATGTAAGACCCACAATTAGAATTAGAATTTAAATGAGCTTTGGAGGACTTAAGATCAAATAAGGCACAAGGGACACATAACATTCCATCAGAATTTCTAAAGTTATTGGGAGAAGTGGCAACAAAGCAACTATTCACGTTGGTGTGTAGAATGTATGAGTCTTGCGACATACCATCTGACTTTCGGAAAAGCATCATCCACACAATTCCGAAGACGGCAAGAGCTGACAAATGCCAGATTTACCGCACTATCAGCTTAACAGCTCATGCATCCAAGTTGATTAAAAGAATAATATACAGAAGAATCGAAAGGAAAACTGAGGATGCGTTAGATGACTATCAGTTTGGCTTTAGGAAAGGTAAAGGCATGAGCGAGGCAATTCCAACGTTCGGTTAATAATTGAAGCATGACTAAAGGAAAATCAAGACACGTTCATGGGATTTGTTGACGTGGAAAATGCGTTCGTCAATGTAAAATGGTGCAAGATGTTCGAAATTCTCAGAATCTGTACATCGATGAAGCAATGATGGAAATAAAAGAAAGATTCGGGAGTGGAATTAAAATTGAAGGTGAAAGGATATCAACAGTACGATTCGCAGGCGACATTGCTATCCTGAGTGAGAGCGAAGAAGAATTACATGATCTGCTGAACGGAATGAACAGTAAATCGAAGAAAGACGAAGATAATGAGAAGTAGTAGAAATGAGAACAGCGAGGAACTTAACATCAGGATTGATGGTCACGAAGTAGATATAGTCAAGGAATTCTGCTACCTGGGCAGCAAAATAACCAATGAGGGACAGAGTAAGGAGGACATCAAAAGCAGACTAGCAATTGCAATGGCAATGGCCAAGCGAAGTCTGCTAGTAACAAAGATAGGGTTTAATTTGAGGAAAAAATTTCTGAGAATACACGTCTGGAATACAGCATTCTATGGTAGTGAAACATGGACTGTGGGAAAACCGGAACAGAAGAGAATCGAAGCATTTGAGATGTGGTGCTATAGACGAATGTTGAAAATTAGGTGGACTGATAAGGTAAAGCATGAGGAGGTTCTGCGCAGAATCTGAGAGGAAAGGAATGTGTGGGAAACAATGGCAAGGAGAAGCGACAGGATAATAGAACATCTGTTAGAGACATGTGGGAATGACCTCGGTAGTACTAGTGGGAGCTGTAGAGGGCAAAAACTGTAGAGGAAGTCAGAGATTGGAATACATCTAGCAAATAATTGAGGACGTGGGTTGCAAGTGCTACTCGGAGATGAAGAGGCTAGCGCAGGAGATGGTCGCATCAAACCAGTCAGAAGACTGATGACAAAAAAACGAGGGAAAGCACTAACATAATCGACTTTGACTAACAGCAGATTGTTGAAGCCTGGTGTCTGGGAACGAGCATCTCAGAGACACTTAAGCTGGTCGGCTCTCCCTGTGCTCCTGTCAGGGGCATCTGTTGAAGGTGGTCGAAGGACCACAAGTAGGCGAAAAGGTATTGGGTTACACTCCTTGCCCCAAAACGTGTAGGTCGCAGGCTTCCCAGGAAGTTAAGCAGAATCATTAACGATCTGTGACTGTTCTGACGACACAGTTCATTGCTTGTACAGGCACGAAAGCTTTGTAGCACACCACTCACAGCATGTTGCTGAACACGCGTCTTTAATGTGGATGACCCATACGTTTTTCCATGTTAGCCCAAAGAATTTTCAGTTACAATGTAAGTGGGCATGATATCCTTGAGATTGTACTATGGCCCAACGGGAACGAGTGACTTGCTCAGATGAATCACGTGTCCAGATACTCCATCATCAAGACTAGCCGCTGCAATAAGCCTTGAACAGAGGCCACTGGGAGAAATACATTCATGTTGCAGCCTCGCTGCTGGCGTATCGCACCTTACTTAGCACCCGATACCTTTTGTTCATTTGCGCTTCAGCCTCGCTCCTCACTACCTGCGTGGAGTAATTACTCTGCAGCTGTTCACCTGTAGAACAGAGTGCTAGCAGAGTCAGATGTGGCACTGTTGGAGTGACCTCGAAGCGCCAATCATTGCTCAAGTTTAACGACATACAGTGTTGGTCACTGTGCAAAACACAAAGCAGCTTGATATCATCGCCTGATGAGGAACATAATGAGTAGCGAGGGGAGGAGCTATGGTGCAGGGGAAATTCAGAGATAAGACGCAGTGGGTTTGATTCATCATCGTCCTGCCATGCCAGAGAGTAGTGAGCAGCGGATGTATAAAGGCACCCTTCTCCTAAGGGAGACGTTCACCTGGGCTTCCGTGGGACCTAAGGCAGCAAAGCAAGGCACTGACAGCTGAGAACCTTCTGAACATCGTTGCATACCATCAGCATCCCCTCATGACTGATGTGTTTCTTGACAGCGGTGACATTCTCCAGCACAGAGGCTGTCCATGTTACAAAGCCAGAATCATATCATTATTTTAGTGAACTCCTTTCGTGGTCACCAGACTCGTCTGATCTGAACGAAACACAGACGCAATCAGACACCAGCTCCAGGCTCACAAACCAAACTAGCCCGTAATTTACGATAATTCCATGACCTGTGTGTAGACATCAAGTATCACGTACCTCCGGAAACCTACCACTTCTCAAATGGTTCAAATGGCTCTGAGCACTATGGGACTTAACAGCTGAGATCATCAGCCCCCTACAACTTAGAACTACTTACACCTAACTAACTTAAGGACATCACACACACCCATGCCCGAGGCAGGTTTCGAACCTGCGACCGTAGCGGTCGCGCGGTTCCAGACTGAAGCGGCTAGATCGGCTCGGCCACTCCGGCCGGCCTACCACTTTTCATGCCACACAGATTAGCTGCTGTATTGCATTCGGAAGGCAGATCTACATGCTGTTGACCTTGTACTATTTGAAATATTTATTGTTGGCCGTTTGTTCTTCTGTGGTAAAAAACTGCACTGATTCATAGAAACTAATTATAGAAGGCTTTTCCTGGGGTCTTAGTAAATCAAGATAGGGTCACAGCACTAAAAAAAAAGCAAAATATTTGGGCCTATCCTCTTTCTTCGCTACAGAGTCCAAGCAGTGATTATCAACTTCTTAGTGCCACTTTGGAAGTAAATTACATGGTTGCGGATTTTGTTAGGTTAGCCATTTTGGTAAGTTGATGTACATTAATGATATTTGTTATTCACAAACACAATCTGCATTTGATGTGATGTTTACAACCAGACTCAAACAAAAGCATTAGGTGCACCAGCTGTAGCAATTTAATTACAGATATCATTATTGCTCTAATTCCCACAAAGGTCATCTTATTCTTAACCGCACCGATATTGAGTACAATTGTCATTTACAGAACTTATTCTGAAGCAAGTAACGTCTATCTATCACATCGTAATCAGCAGCTGTTCTTGCAGCAGGTCCTTGTAGGAAACACGGCCACTTCTCCTCGGCTTGTGCTTTTCCTTTTAGTTCTGTGTAGTTACCGCTTTCCCTATTGTCACTGCCCATTAGTTGATGTCTTCTTCACTCATTCACTTTCCACTTGGCTTCCCTTCAACTTCTTGGTCGAGTAAGTCCTGTCCTCTCAATGTGTGGCCTAGCCAACATTTCTTCATTTTCTGCATGTGTCCAAGAGGTTTCTGTTCTCCTCAACACTTCTAAACCTCAGCCTCTCTGTACAACTGACAGTTTCTTCTTTTCTACATCCCAACATTTTTAGTGACTTCAGCGTTCTTTCCTCCTCTTTTCGCTATGTCCAGCTTTCTGCCGTACTCAAAGTTATGCTCCATGTACAGTAGTTGGCCAACCTTTTCTTCAGATATTTATTCAGTATCTAACACAGCAATTTCATCTTTTTATTTAATGCTTCCCTATTCTCGATCTTATTTCTATATCAAACGTATTTTGCAATTTGCTCTAGTTATACGTATATCGTAATTTTATCTTTCACTCCTCTTCCACTCGGTACAACGCTTTTGGATGGCGTAGCAGGACTAGTAGTGCTGCGCCTCCACATTGTAGCTCCCTTGCTAAACGTCCGCAAGGTGCATCGAAGGCTCGGCTTGGCACATTTCAGCCGCCACTGTAAAACACACGTGTACGCTTAGTCTCCGCTTGTCTCCCACCGCCGCCTGACAATCCGTTGACGTAAGGTGAGCGGTGTTAAATTTCCACGAGCTGCAGCTGCGCCACACCCGTTGGCTTCCAAGCGTGACGGTACAGATGTAAACAGTGTGGTCAGTAAATGCTGCTAGCCACAACTCGGCTGTCGTAGCTGCATCTCTGAGAGAGCAGGAGGTATACAGCATATCAATTGTGCTAGACGAATGTTCTTTATGACGCATGCCGCTGAGTTCTTTGGCTATCGATTCGCACCGTCGATAGTTGCTGCGCTGGCTGCGGGACTAGAGGGCGCACTAGATCGAGAGGACGGGGTTTTAAGAAGGTGGATGGTCAGCGATGGTGAAAGGATGCGGCACAGCGAGGAGCGGGCGAGTCGGTACATAACACGTGACATGCCGCAGCGGAGCTGGGTTGTTGCTTGGTGGAGAAAGTGAGCGAAGTGGTGTCGATGGCAGCGGGACATGACGCGGTGCTGTTTGGCGAGGACGAAACAAACCACTGCGGTTTGCGTCCCGCAGGTTTGGGAAAGCGGAGCGGGAACTACTGCTCCTAGATTTCATGGTAACATATCGCCAAGTATCGTTCCTGGAGAATTTATCAGTTACTTTTCATAAAATTAACGTTGTCGTCAGCTGAAAGGCTCAGGTTGTGCGGAATGTTGCGCGGGTTGCCTAGAAATGTTGCAGTCTTGGGGTATGGTCCTGAGTTGTGTCATAGTGCGCAAATGTAAAGTAATGTGACTAAAATTAATTGGAGTTGTACATTTAGGCTAATACTGACGTGAATCTTGAAGTTTTCCCGGCGTACTGAATATCCTATGAGTTTTTGGGATTGCAGCAGTCTTGTTGACTTTTTGCCACAATATTTCGGCTGGAAACCGTCCAGCCATTTCAGGTGAGTGTCCGTCACACCCACCTGAAGATGACTGGACGATTGCCAGCTGAAATATTGTAGCAACAAGTCAACATGACTTGGCTGCGATCCCGAAACCTCATACAATAATTGGTTAGTACTGTTTTGTACCGAATGCTATTTCCTATGTACTTAAACTTATTGTTCGCTTAAAACATCTAAAACGCATAGTGGAATTGTCTGTCGTGTGGCTGTAGTGGTTGCTCAGTGGTTGTTATTTCTGATATTTTTCAAGTTAAACATTTGGGACCGACATAGACTGGTGAACTACTTTAGAAAAGGAAATTTTGCATATGAGCTATTGGTTGGTGTGTGAGGGGCTAGAGCCGCCTAGTTGAGATATTCTGTTATAATTCTTGTTGTGGGTTACCAACACAAGTACAAGGATAGAGTACTAATAGGGACACCAAAGGAGGCATGAAGGGCGCCAACAGAAATAACAATAATCCATTTATTGCACCATTACACACGCACATCATGATACACGGGACATTATGACAAACAGTGTCCATAATGAAGGCAGCACAATGTTACCAATGTAAGAAATTAAAATAATACTAGCACAAAATTAACGAAAGTGTTGAAGGAAATGTTTATGAGAACAACACGACGGGGCCGCAAGGGAGGAGGTAACACAATACTTAACTCAGGTGCACCAAAACAAACAACGGACACCAGGCCGCGCCAACAACAGACACGTAAGGCACGCAACTACTCTCTCCGTTGCGATTCCGCGCGTCCCCCCCCCCCCCCCCCTCCAAGTAATAGCTACCTGAAACATTTTAATACTGGGAACAGTACACCAGTGATAAGCAAATTTAAAAAACAATAACATGACATAAAATACAATAATTTAAGAAAATCACATCACATGAGAATGAGCTTTAGGTCTTTCGGTAATTAATAGATTACGAAAGGTAAAGGGGCATGTGCCACTACTAAATCTTGCGTAATTACACTACTAAATTTTTCAGTACCCAAGTTGCAATTAAAGCAACAAGAATTAAATCATTTCAGTGTTACTTTAAAATAATAATAAAATTATTTCATACCAAGAAAACCAAGAATGGCCCGATCAGTACTCCCCAGTGAAGCAGTTCACACAAATGGTACTCCACGGCTCCGAGCACACAGCCCCATACCCCCATACAAAATGCAACACAACCACCGGCATACTACCAGAACCACCAGTCAGTAAACGAAAATCCTACTAAGCCAAAACAAGGACCGACCTTTAAAATAACGAGACCTAGCCCGGGCCGGACAACCTCAGCCAACTTAATACCAAAACAACAATTTATGAACAATATGTAAAACGCAAGACCTCTCAGTCCAAAGGCTTCCGTTTAGTCGCGAAGGTGGCTCCGTCCCGCCTGCTGAGGTGCCAAGCGTCGTACGGAGTGCCGAATCAAGCTTAACCTTCGTTGACGGAAAGCAGAAGCACCACAAGGAAAAATAAACTGCAATCTAACTGCTCAAGGCAAACTCTAAGGAGTGCCACTCGAAGACTATGCACTTGAAGATCAAACATAAAGCACCCAGACTAACGTGCCGCTGAACGAAGAACTTCCATCACCAGCGTCTAGTAGAGCAGAGAGAGCAGCGTACCACATCGATATACATCCATGGGACGGTAAACGAGGATAGCAATCCCAGCGACGGAGAGACAGGAGGACGAAATGATACGCCGCCGCACATAGAAGGCATTTCAAACTCAGGCTCGACAAACTACAACAGGCGAGATTTTGCTCCCCTTGCGAATCAAGTTAAACGGCACAACACGCCGCTTTCCACACTAATAATCGTAAAATCACGGTCCGGTCTTCCCATCGGGCCCCACTCGGCGTCCAGACGCAAATAACCCCAGCCGAGCAGAACTGTCTTCACGCCAAGGCAGCCACCTCTCACCTCCTCACACGCCTCCAGCTAACCGCGGCCAGCGATCACACACGGAAACAACCGCCTAACGCCAAAGCGCCATCTGAGTGAACACTCAGCACTAAGATCGATACGGACCTGGAAATAAGCGAGCACCGTAACAATTCTTATGTCAGTCTTTAACACTTTCTTGCAGTACTGCGATGTGTGTTGTTTTAAAGTAATTCGTGGCAGTAAAATGGTTAGTGTCTATCCTCCAATCGCACCCCTGTGTCTAAATTGTTTTCATTGAATACTTTTAAAACCTTCCACCTGTTATGTTTGCAGGATTTGAGGGCCTATCATTTACAAGTCGTAACCTTATATCTGATTAAGTATCAAGCAGCTGGTGCTCATATCATTTGATGCGACTGGCTGGGCTTATGTGTAGCGCAGTGTGTCGTCAGGGCTGAAGGCACCGGTTAATGTAAGAGTGCTCTCATGTGCTGCGACGATCGAGGCTTATGCCTGAGGATGTCCTGTTAGTCGATTAGCTTCATTGCCGGCCGCGGTGGTCTAGCGGTTCTAGGCGCTCAGTCCGGAACCGCACGACCGCTACGTTCGCAGGTTCGAATCCTGCCTCAGGCATGGATGTGTGTGATGTCCTTAGGTTAGTTAGGTTTAAGTAGTTCTAAGTTCTAGGGGACTGATGACCACAGCAGTTAAGTCCCATAGTGCTCAGAGCCATTTGAACCATTTGATTAGCTTCATTAGTGCTTTGAATTGAAATTTCCAAGCACCTGCCATTGCTCAGGAAAATTGTTAACCTGCTCAATTTAGCGGCAGCTAGAGCCGTGAAGTATTTTTAAAAAAATGTTTTTTGGTGTTGTGAGGGCAAGTAGTAATAGTATGGTATTCTGCATTACGACAGGTCTTGTCATGGGTTAAGCCTCTTCCACTTTTGTCTGTCCTAGCCAGTCTTTTCATTTCTGAATATATCTCTCCTTTGATAATGTCCAGGGTTTGATATCTTCTTCTTCCTCTTCCCCTTTTCCGCTTCCTTCTATTCCCTCCTCCAATAAACAGTACCTCCTCAAAAATCCAATCCATTTCCGTTTTTTCTTTCTGATGAGTTTCAGCATGTTTCTCTCTTCTCCAACTCTTCTTAATACGTCTTCATTCCTTACTCGGTCTTCCCATTTCACTTTTTCCATTCTTCTCCATATCCACATCTCTACTCCCTCCAATCTTCTTTCACCTTCCTTCCTCAGTGTCCAGGTCTCCGCACCATACAATGCAACGCTCCAGATGTAACATTTGACATGTCTTTTCCTCAGATCTTTCTTTAGTGGTCCACAAAGTAATTTCTGTTTCCTCCTGAATCTTTCTTTTGCCATTGCAATTCTTTTCCTAATTTCTGTTGAACAATACATATCATCCTTTATTAAACTTTCCAAGTAATTGAAGTTATTCACTTGCTCTATTTCCTATTCCCCTATTTTCATACGGCATTTCCTCCCCTTCCCTCCAATGACCACGCTTTTCGTTTTCTTTTTGTTAATCTTGATTCCATATTCTTCTAATTTTGTGTTTAGATCATCTAACATTTGTTCCATCTCTCTTGCACTCCCTGCCATCACAACCACGTCGTCTGCAAATCTTATACAGTTCACTCTCTGACCCCCTATACAAACTCCTCTCCTTCCATCAAAACTCCTCTCCTTTCCCTGAATGTCAAATCCATTGCTTCTTTGTATACCAAATCATATTTTCCTTATTTCTCTAATTTTTCTATCTTGTCACAGTTATCTGTCAGCCATTTCTCTTTTGCTTTTTCTGTTTTCCTTCTTAATTAATTATTTAACCACATGTAGTTGCACTTCCCTTCTTCTGTGTTTACAGTTTTCCATTTCCTGCGATCATCCATGTTGGTTATCATATCTGGTATTACCCATTCCTTCTTTACTTTTTTCCTCTCCTTGACTCCAAGCGTTTCCTTAGCTGCCTTTATGATCCAGTTTTTAAAAACGATCCCATCTTCCTTCTGTGCCTGCCGTTTCCTGCCCTTGCATCATGATTTCACAATATGCATTCTCTGATTTTTAACAATTTCCTCTGTCTTTCAGTTTCTCAAAGTTAATGTGCTCTCTCTCCCGTCCTTTCCAGGTTCTTTTCAATTTATATAAAACCTTAGCTACTACTAATATATGATCTGAATAAATATCTGCCCCTGGATAACTTTTGACACTTTTTAGGCAATTTTCGTATCTTTGTTGTATCATTATTTAATCAATTTGATATCTTTTGTTGTCAAATCTAGACACCCAAGTATACCATCGTCTTTTGTGGTTGTCAAATAGAGTGTTTCCAACTACCATTGAAGTATTCCAACAATATTTGCCCTCTCTCATTTCTTTCTCCCAGACCAAATTTTCCCAGAGCGTCTCCTACTGGTTATTCACCAACTACTGCATTCCAGTCACCCATTATAACAGTACACGCATTTCTTTTCTCTCTCTCTGCTAAGTTTTCTATCTTCTCATAACATTCTTCTACCTCTTCATCTGAATGTTTACCTGTTGCCATATAGACCTGGATGATAACTAAGTCTTTCTTTTTCCCTTTCAGTCTCATCATCATTATTCTTCCACTAACAAATTCAACCTTGATAATCTTGTCCTTCAGTCTTTTATCGATCAAAATTGTAGCCCCATATATTCAATTTTTATCTTCACCTGAATAGTACAATCGGAAGTCGGAATTTTCTAGTCATCCACAACCACCCCATCTCACCTCACACATTCCGAGTACATCCAATTTGTTTGCTGTCGTTTCTTGTTTCGCCTTTTCTAATTTCCCTTCCTGGAGAAGGGATAAAACATTCCAAGTCCCAATCCTCAATAAGTCTTCCTTCTTCTTCACCTTCCTTCCTTTTCCATTTGCCCTTATCTCCGGAGTCCTCTTTGTATTCCGCTTCCGGAGATCCGATTGAGGGGAAGCTTTACCTCTGGAATATTGTACAAAGAGGGCAATCCCATGAACGTCTAGGGAAGTAATTCCAGTGGTGGTTTCCCGTTGAGGGCAACAGCCGGAATTTAAAAAAAAGTGTATTCCTATAGTTAAAACGACTAGTGCCGATTCAAACTGATTCATTCATTTGGGACTTTAAAAACGGCTAAGCGCCGAGTTAAGTTTAAAATTTAATCTGTTTGTGTAAGCTGCTTGTTTAGTTTGAAAATTTAAACAGCTAGCGCCGATTTAAATTCCGAATTCAAAGACGGTGAAGCGCCTTGTTACACTCCATGTTTTGTCTGCATATTTTATATTTATGTAGTTTGCAGTTTAAGTGGCTACTGCTGGTTCAAGCGGGGAAGTCGAGTTAAATGTTTTAAGGCGGCAATTGGTCGATTTACAGTTTTAGTGTTCTGAGTCTTGCGTAATCATACGTAGACGGTTAGACCCGTTGCTGATTTGAATCATTCTATGGCTTATGAGGCTACTCCCATAGAGCAGCTAGTTCCAATCGGAACCGAGAATCATGAATGGCCCTTTAAGTTGAGACTGCTGAGAACTGTGGGGAATATTAAGGTCTTATTGTCTTCTAATTATTTAGTAACGCAAGGCCAGTTCAATCTGGATTACTTCCTAGCTTGTATCATTTGTTTTAAAGGCGGCTTGGGCCAGTTGAAGTTTAAGAATCCTCATTGGTCGGGACTTGTTGAATTAAACTGAAAACTAGAATGTGTTATTATGCAATGTGGCTAATGCTAATTATATGTTTTTGATTAACTGTGTGCATTGCTCAAGTGTCGAAGTAAGATTCTACCAATAAAGTAAATTTCATTTTTTTTTTTTTGCTTAGTACCTTTCACTCTAGGACTCTAGCTAACTTTGCTCCAAGGGCTATCCCCACTCCTTGTTTCCGTGGTAGGACAAAGGAGGCGGAGGGCAAGTTTCGCCGTGAAGTGCGTGAAGCGCAGTCTATCTGCACAGATGATGTCTTTAGTGTCAACCAAACTGAGCTCGCGAATGAAAGCGCCAAGTGCTGCGCGTGGAGAACGTTGAGGAATTTGGTCCTTGGGAGACCGTGTGCAACTAAAAGCGGCCCTCGATCTTGGCATAACTGCGCTAATTCCCCATCAAACAATAGTGAACATTGACACCTCTTGCTGGAACCGGACGGTGCATAAACATTGACGAGGTGTATCCCTTGGCCTATAAGCTCCATGCCCCTTGGCATTCGGTAGGTAACGTACATCGGTGGCTACTCAACCTTCTCTGAGAAAAACTGTGACGCCACTGCCAGTATCCGACGCATGTGATATGCAAGTCGTGTATCCAGAGATGCCAGAAAGCCAAGAACGTATGCAATAGGGGCACGTTAAAGTCAGCCGCAAGAAGTGTGACGCTTAACAATGACTGCTTCGCGCTCGACCGGATGGAGTTGATGTTGACAGTCGCGAATCGAAATGACTATCGTTCACCCACTAAGGCAGTGGGAGTTGTCAGTGTGACCAGTGACGACCAGTTTTGTCACCCCAACACCAAACTGTCGTCTCTAGTATTATGCCGTCCGCATGAGGTGGGAGTGGGGGTGTAACTCCCCCTTTCTACTAGTGCTGCGCCCGCCAAAGAGTCACCTTCCACGTCATCCGCCCACGAGTAGTTGGAGAGAGGGTGCTGGTGTGTTACGGCGACTACCGAAGAGGCCCTTTTAGTGCTTCCTTGCGGCTGCGACTGTGTTCCGTCGCCCCCTCCGTCTCCGAACGGATGTTCAGGAGAAAAAGAATCCATCGTCCCATTTCCGAAAGGGGTAGTAGTGTCGGTCGACTTCTCCGTGGCAAGTGCATGTGCGACACGGTCGAGATGAGTAAGATCCTGTGTATGTGTCCGCAAGAGACAAACGTCAGACGGCGTGCGTTGGCGTTTCTTGCGCTTGCGGGGCGAGTGTTGCGTCTCGTTGTTAGAATCGGAGTGTAGATCCTACTCCTCGGCAACGTCCGAGAGGAACCGTGGATTGGAACGACTCTTGGATCAACATCCATCCGCTCGTTGTGCGGTGGCGGTTGCTGTTCGGGTTTATCTGGCGATTCCCTATGCAGCGATCGAGCGGTATGTAGATCGTCAATAACGTGACCGTTTGTCTGCGGTGGTGGCCTCTACGGATCACTACCGCCAGATATCTTAGGTGCCGCCACTTGTGCGCCAGACGTCGTAGGTGCCGTCACATAAGTAACTCGCAGAATCGAAGGAGGAACATGTTGTAACGCTGCGCCTGATGGAATCTGGGTGATCCGCCGCTGCAAACAGTCAGAGCGAGCAAGACCGTCCTGTCCACATACTGAGCATGTGTGCAGATGTCCATCGTATATCATAATTGCACGACAACCACCAATGTTCAGACATGAAGGAATATCATTCGTGATTTCGAGTATGACATGTTTTACTCCGTCGAGTACGAGGTTCGCTGTAAACGTCTGCCACTTCTCAGCCATATGGCTAATGACATTCCTGTGCGGGTTAAGAGCGGAGATAACGGAATCGACGGGTACCACGAAAGGTAGCTCGAACCCCTTTCCTGCCTAGTTCAACGTGCTGTTGAACACTGAGAAACGACGCGACTTGTGCATGTGGTACGTGTGCCCCAACGTGGTATAAGCGATCGCAACGCGCTCCAGCGGCAGTTGTCGGCGGTATCTGACTCGTAAGACACGATGATGATGATGATGATGATGTTTGGTTTGTGGGGCGCTCAACTGCGTGGTTATCAGCGCCCGTACAATGACCCAATCTTTGCTCAGTCCAATTTCGCCACTTTCCTGGATGATGATGAAATGATGAGGACAACACAAACATCCAGTCATCTCGAGGCAGGTGAAAATCCCTGACCCCGCCGGGAATCGAACCCGGGACCCCGTACTCGGGAAGCGAGAACGCTACCGCGAGACCACGAGCGGCGGACTCGTAAGACACACTGTTCACGAAATTGACGGGCGTAAAATTTCTATATTAGCTCTGTTAAATTGCACATTTCATCCCTTGTCCTGATGCTTATCAGTCTATTCTGTCTGTGATGCCGCGCGGGATTAGCCGAGCGCTCTAAGGCGCTGCACTCATGGACTGTGAGGCTGGTCCCGGAGGAGGTTAGAGTCCTCCCTCGGGCGCGGGTGTGTGTGTTTGTCCTTAGGATAATTTAGATTAAGTAGTGTATAAGCTTAGGTACTGATGATCTTAGCAGTCAAGTCCCATAAGATTTCATACACATTTAAACATTTTTTGTCTGTGGTATTTACAAATAGAAACTTCAACACCTGTGAAAGTGTTATAAGGCGCGAAAGGAAAGTACCATGTCCAGTCAACAGGATATCGGATTATAAAAGTTCCATTACTAATAGTGCGATACGGGCTACAAAAGTTCTTAACTTGATGTAAAAATTATTTCATTGTTCTCACTTTTTATTAAAAGTGATCGTTGCTCCTATTCATTAGCAGAATCTTTACAACATGTGAAATACAAAACTTACAAGACGAAAGGGTAAAATATTTTACTGCGAGTAGTACAGGCTGCCCTGTGGAGGAAGCCAATCGAACAAACTCACTTGTGTTTACATGGCATCGAACTAATAAGACAGTACTAGAACCTATTGAAAACGCGAAGGCTGGTTGTAGAGGGATGTAGAGGGGCTCGAACCACCAACACATCAAACTTTTACTAACAAATCTACAAAACTAATCACTGCGTGTGGACGGAAGGCGTCGGTTTGTTTCCTCTTACTTACAAAATGATTTTTAAATAAGAATTTTACAAGCCAGTTCGACAGAGAGGTTCAAAATTAGTTTAGTGCGATATTTTTTACCGATATGTATTACCAAGGACAGAAAAACCAGAGGAATAAACAGCAATCCGGCAACGACAGTGCATCCCTGGCACCCGCTGACTGCTACCGACAAGCATGCTGCGCTGCTGAGCCACTGCTGCATTGCTGTTTATACACTCCTGGAAATTGAAATAAGAACACCGTGAATTCATTGTCCCAGGAAGGGGAAACTTTATTGACACATTCCTGGGGTCAGATACATCACATGATCACACTGACAGAACCACAGGCACATAGACACAGGCCACAGAGCATGCACAATGTCGGCACTAGTACAGTGTATATCCACCTTTCGCAGCAATGCAGGCTGCTATTCTCCCATGGAGACGATCGTAGAGATGCTGGATGTAGTCCTGTGGAACGGCTTGCCATGCCATTTCCACCTGGCGCCTCAGTTGGACCAGCGTTCGTGCTGGACGTGCAGACCGCGTGAGACGACGCTTCATCCAGTCCCAAACATGCTCAATGGGGGACAGATCCGGAGATCTTGCTGGCCAGGGTAGTTGACTTATACCTTCTAGAGCACGTTGGGTGGCACGGGATACATGCGGACGTGCATTGTCTAGTTGGAACAGCAAGTTCCCTTGCCGGTCTAGGAATGGTAGAACGATGGGTTCGATGACGGTTTGGATGTACCGTGCACTATTCAGTGTCCCCTCGACGATCACCAGTGGTGTACGGCCAGTGTAGGAGATCGCTCCCCACACCATGATGCCGGGTATTGGCCCTGTGTGCCTCGGTCGTATGCAGTCCTGATTGTGGCGCTCACCTCCACGGCGCCAAACACGCATACGACCATCATTGGCACCAAGGCAGAAGCGACTGTCATCGCTGAAGACGACACGTCTCCATTCGTCCCTCCATTCACGCCTGTCGCGACACCACTGGAGGCGGGCTGCACGATGTTGGGGCGTGAGCGGAAGACGGCCTAACGGTGTGCGGGACCGTAGCCCAGCTTCATGGAGACGGTTGCGAATGGTCCTCGCCGATACCCCAGGAGCAACAGTGTCCCTAATTTGCTGGGAAGTGGCGGTGCGGTCCCCTACGGCACTGCGTAGGATACTACGGTCTTGGCGTGCTTCCGTGCGTCGCTGCGGTCCGGTCCCAGGTCGACGGGCACGTGCACCTTCCGCCGACCACTGGCGACAACATCGATGTACTGTGGAGACCTCACGCCCCACGTGTTGAGCAATTCGGCGATACGTCCACCCGGCCTCCCGCATGCCCACTATACGCCCTCGCTCAAAGTCCGTCAACTGAACATACGGTTCACGTCCACGCTGTCGCGGCATGCTACCAGTGTTAAAGACTGCGATGGAGCTCCGTATGCCACGGCAAACTGGCTGACACTGACGGCGGCGGTGCACAATTGCTGCGCAGCTAGCGCCATTCGACGGCCAACACCGCGGTTCCTGGTGTGTCCGCTGTGCCGTGCGTGTGATCATTGCTTGTACAGCCCTCTCGCAGTGTCCGGAGCAAGCATGGTGGGTCTGACACACCGGTGTCAATGTGTTCTTTTTTCCGTTTCCAGGAGTGTACTTCGTGTTTTACTGTTCCTGGTAACACATATCGGTAAAACGAATATCGTACTAGACTAATTTGGGAGTGGTCTATCGAACGAGAACTCCCAAATGAGCACGTAAAATTCCAATTAAAAAATAATTTTGTTTATAATGGGAAGCATACCGACGATTTCTTTTGACACTGGGCAGCGCTTGAAGGGCGTGACTTATGGTAGATTTTTGGACTGGTCCCAGCTACACGTTGCAAACACGAAATTGCGAATATCTGCCGAAACACCAGAGAAAATGCGCCTGACGACTCTTCGGAGAGGCACAAGATATATCCACACTTATTGTAAACACTACTGGTCAACATATCTTTTTCGACGTCTCAGTTTAATGACATTCTTTAGCTGAGTCTTGATGTTTTCCATCTACTAACTTCAAATCTGAAATCAGTTTTGCTCTCCATGCTAATGGTTTTCATGTAATTCGAACTTTTCCATTCCAGCCGTTTGCGGTTAGATCACTTACTTACATGTCTATGTTGCTGATAGGATTGTGATACTGCATCATTTTCCTTTCAGAGCCGATGTCAGTTCATCATGGCTACGAAGAGACATCAATGTAACAATCATCCAAACAGTTCCTATTACATTTGTGGATACTACATCCTTGTTCCTCAAAGTCGCAATATAACATCCTTTGTGAGGCAAGTTACTAAAAAGTAATTTGGACTTACTCTTGTAGACAAAGACAAAACATTTGGCACACGTACTGTGTATCACAGCTGTGAGGAAGTGTTGCTTGATGGACGAAAGGAAAGCGCAGGTGTTTACCTTTTGGAATCCCCATGCCCTGCCGTGGATCTCACAAGTGACTTACTTTTGTATCTTCAATACAAAGACAATTGGTACGAAAAACACACATGAAATATCATGTCCTAATATGCTCTCACTAATCAGACGTACTATGCACTCTGATGAGCTACAATATTTAGTTTTTACAGGATTTATCCAATCTACAGTTGCGGGTAACTCCCAAAATCCGGAGACAGGCGAAGAAAGTAAGTATGGCGTGTGCTCCTTTGATGCCTCACAGCCCTCTGCTTCTCATCACTTTAACCAGTATGACTCGAAGGACCTTGTGCGTGATTTGAGTCAACTTGCAGCTGAAGTGTTAGCCTCTAAACTGCAAGAAAAATGTGTGTCGAGTGATACTGTAAAAGTGTAATATTACCGAAAGCGGAAGAGGTCTATCTTTCATATTTTACAGAGGAAAATACGTCTGTTTTGTGCCGTAATGTTTAAGGTCTTCTCCAGGAGTTAGTTATTACATTGTATGATCCAGATTCCTGGCCTTATTTTTAGACAGTTCAAAAAGCAGTCTGAAATTCCAGTTGGTCATTGTATGCATTTAAGAGGAACATAATGACATGAAGACTGATTAACCTACTAAAATACCAAGAGTACAAGTGGACAATATGTGTGGACCTCAAAATGGTTAATATGCAGCTAGGCCAACAGAGAGGATTTACGAAGTATCCCTGCTTTCTTAGCACATGAGACAGCCGAACACGAGATGGAGACTGGAACCACAAGGAAAGGCTTATCCGTGAGTCTCTGCAAGTTGGTATGCCATATGTTGTCGAGAAGAAATAATTTTTCCTTGGCTCCATCTCTAGGTTTGATTAAACAATTTGTTAAAGCATTACATAGAGACGGTGAAGGCTTTCAGCATGTTCTCGGCGCTCTTCCTGCTTTTTTCCTTGAGAAGATCAAGGCAGGGGTGTTTAATGGGCTCCAGATTTAACCACTTGTAGATGATAAAGAGTTTGTCAGAAAGATGAACACCAAGGAAAGTGCTGCGCGAGTGTCATTCGGGGCGGTGATGCAAAACTTTCTTGGTAATAGAAAAGCTGCTAACTATGAAGTACTCATAGCTGATGTGTTGTCAGCATTTCATGTCCTGGTCAACACCATTTCCTACAAAGTCACCTTAACAAGTGTCCTGACAACTTACGAAGCGTCAGTGACGAGCAACGCTAACGGTTCCACCAGGACGTCAAGACCGTGGAAGAGCCCTGTCGCTGGAGATGAGAAACATATGACGGCAGGCTATTGCTGGAGTATTAGACGAGTAATCCACAAACAGAAGAGCTTGAAACGAAAATTTATGCGCCAACAGAACTTGTTAGTTATAAGTCACTTTTATGCAACTTTAACCTTCTTCATGATAGCATATGTTTCAATTTGTGGCAGTAAATAGATTTAAACTGTGTTTCTATTTAAGTTGTAATTACTATAATTTAATTCGAATTACCTATCTACGTTCTAGAGACTTAAATATTTGTCCAACTACATTATGATTTGATGATAAAAACATGAGATATTGACATTTCGCGATTAAAAAACTGGAGCATTCGGGAAAAAAACGGACATCAATTCTGAAACCAGCAATCTTAAATTATGTAAGAACAACTGCTGATAGCAGTGCAGCAAAACTGTTGTTGAACAGTGTAATCATGTATTGCATTTCGAAATTGTAGGTATGGATGTTCAACATGAAAAGTTTTAAATGTTCTGCCAGACGATGACTTTAAGGCCGAATCTAGTCGCAGAATAATAAAAACATTTCTAGCCGCTTGTGGTCGTTTTTTAGAGCAAGAAGTGTTCCGAAAGGTGTGTAACACGATTTTAATATGTGTACAACCTAAGTGAATAAAATAACACAGAAATATTATACACAACTATAATGTGGTACATAAATCTCGAGAATTTTCCCAGCAGCATTTGTGGGATAATGCCAATACTACGCTACAACGTATAATTTAACTAAACAGAAACGATAGTTTGAGTATGTATAAATATTCTACAGTTCTAGACTACGCACGTGTTGCTTTTGCGTGCTACTAACTGTATACTATCATGTTATTCAAATCCCTTCTTGATTAAGCCTCTAATTAATTAGCTAATTAGCGTGATTTACTTGCTTTCTGGAACCAATTAATGACCATTTTCATCTTACGGCTCTGTTATTTGGTGACTCTTCCCTCGGGATGTCATCTGGTCGCGTGTCTGGGAGATTCACATATGGCGTTCCGGAAGTATAGGAATATTATTATATTTTAAGACAGTAAATTGGATATTCTGGCGCTTGTAGACTTCATTATTTTCTTTTTTTTCTTTTAGCTCACCTTGCAATTTAGACCATTTATATGAAATCAGGCTCCTCTTTGCCATCTTTATATTGGTGATACTCCTTACCTCACAACATATTTGGACGTTATTTATTTGCTTTATAATTTTTGTTGTGTTTGTCTTCGTATGTTTCCCGCACCGATCGGAACACGTGTATCAAATGGAAACCAGCAGACGAAAAACGCAGCTGCTCTGCCACAATCTGCAGGCCATCCGTCTATTTCACTGCAGCGTTGTAAAGCAGCACGTATCTTTCATTCATTCACCAAAAGTATACGTCAACTTTAAGCAGAACTACCTCGACTTCATTGATTTCGACGTACCTACCACATAAATTTCAACGAACTAAGACAAAATTTTGTTATTCAAAATTAGCTTTCTAAACCTTGTATAGTGTTAACTAGAACCAAATTATCCGTAACTGCAGTAAAATCATTGTGATAACTTGGTTTTGGATACACTAGAAGGTGACTATCACACATTAGACCATCAATCTTAGGAATTCTCCAAATGATTTTCAGTCAAGTACATACTTTTTGAAAAATGTATTCCACATTTTGGCAGTCTGTATTACTAAACAACAGCTTCAGACCACTATATAATTTGTTTACTCTCACAGACAGCTCACTAACACTAGCAATTACGTATCAGAAAGAAATTTCTTAACAAAGCGTTGTTGTAGTAAAAATTCGCGTGCAGCAGTGTGATCAGACTGGACAATATCTATAATCTAACACATACTACCAAGTACATAGATCCGAAAATAAAGGTACGGAACTAAAGAATTAACTAAATATGTTCCACAGTGGAGGATCTACAATTCACTGCTCTAAGTAACCGACCATAGTACCAAAATTACTCTACTGCAGTAATTTTTGTAGTACATCATGGACAACTTTAACCAGTAAAGATACAAACATTAGTAGAAGATATATTTAGTTTTCATTATGAAAAACGGCCAGTGTTGCAAAATAGCTCTTTTTATGGCTTGATGATGACTAGTTTTGGGTTTCTGTTCGTAGTCCATTCTAAAATCATCCATACAATATCATAAATATTGCTCCACACATCAAAAAATCATGACAGTCGTTATCCACTGAAGTACAATGCAAGTGGTCAAGAGTTTCTATTTGTATCCGGTTTCATGATCACCTGCATTGAACTCTTATGAATAACTATTATCATAACTTTTTGATATGTGCATTAATATTTATTCTGATTGGATGGGTGATTCAAGAATGGATTATGAATAAAAACCCGAAACTAGTCATCATCCAGTAATAAAAAAAAATTATTTTGCAAATTTGATTGTTTGTCGTATTGAAATAGTATCCGTAGATATATTTGGAAATAATATTCCTTCCGAGTCAGCTTAAGAGATGGAAAAGGCAGTGACAAAAACAGCTGAAGATGAAATTACAGCATTGTCTAGGCACTCACAGAGGCCAGATATAACTACGAAAACACTGGAGAATTTTTCAAAATTCTTCCATTCCTTCTGAACAGAACCCAGGTTTTCCAGAGTGTGGAGGGAGGGGTGGGGGATTATCTTTCCAGTGACTTTGTACGCCACGATAAGCAATTTGTGGTGTGTAGAATGAATCACGTCGAAGGGGGTACCTTTATTCAGCAACAGACTTTCAAGTATACTCGGTACTCATACGCTGTTAGGAGACATCGTGGGACGTGTAAATCTGATGGTTGCGACCTTCTGAGAGGGTACATTTAGTTCGTCTGGCACAAATTCAAGTATCACGGTGTTTCCTCGCGTTTTGTTCTTCACAGAAACCGAGCTACCTTTTTCACATTACGAGTAGGTGTCGGCATTGCAGTATTTGGTTTTGTAGCGCTTCGCTGCTTTGCTCGCGGTACTGGTGATGTTCGGTAAATGTAGCGTTTTGTTCGTTCCTCTTTTTCGCGGCTTGAAGGGGGAATTTTCTTGCCCAGAGGTCTGTTCCACCCTAATTTGCGCTGTAGCGCAGCTGCGCTCTGTTTGCCAGGGGGTAGAGTGCCGACGTCCTCTTAACTACACCTCGTTCGGAGAATGCGGCACCTCATCGCTCCAGCACTGTGCGCAGCTATTTCCGCCTCCCGGTCTTTTTTAAATTGCGTGGATTTTGTCCGCTAACTGCTTCAGGTGTTTCTCCAGCCCAGTTTTCCAGTCAAATATCGAGACATGAGATCTGGTCTGTGTTCTTGAAATAGTTTTATTTTCTGGCATCATTTAGCGATAGTCATTTCGGAACATCCCGCCACTTCAAGAGAAAAGCAGGTTTCAATTTAATTTTTAACACTGAATTTGTTTTACATTCTAAACTAATTGTCAGATTTTTGGTTTAACTTATTTCAGTTTCTGGTTAAAAAAACGTGTTTGGCGGTGGCGTTATACAAAGCCCGATACGTTTAACCTGTGGGGCTGGTCTGCTTAATTTCTGAAGATGCTCGCGTTGATCCAGTGGAATATGTCAATCAGGGAATGCTACATGCGACTTTTGGTTGCTCTACAATTTTAGTTTCTAGCAGTTGCTGTTCCCCTGCAGGCGATGCCTGACCTCATTAAAGAAATAATAATTAACTCTCTCTCAAACTTTTTAGAACATGTACAAGTGTCAACTTCTTGCTGAGTGAGAGAGATATTGACAATAGTTTGAAACCAGAGAGGTCTTTACGTTTGAACTACTTTTGCAGTTCAATGTTCCTCATCATATGAAAACTTATCATGAACTAGATTTTGCATTTTCCAATTCATTGCATCTAAAGTTCACGAGATTTATGTCAATACAAGCAGCCAGGGCAATTCGCACAGTAGGTGGAAGGTGTCTTCTAACATGCTGTGTGGTCGGTATGCTCAGATGCTCTTCGCTCTGACCGACGGCAGTACTTGGTACCGAAGCCGGCCGCGGTGGTCTAGCGGTTCTGGCGCTGCAGTCCGGAACCGCGGAACTGCTACGGTCGCAGGTTCGAATCCTGCCTCGGGCATGGGTGTGTGTGATGTCCTTAGGTTAGTTAGGTTTAAGTAGTTCTAAGTTCTAGGGGACTTATGACCTAAGATGTTGAGTCCCATAGTGCTCAGAGCCATTTGAACCATTTTTGAACTTGGTACCGAACTTAAATGGCAAGTCCCTTAGCTGTGTGACAGTCAAGGGAAAGCCTTTAGAATCTAACAGCAAAACACGGAGGACTAACTGGTCCCCCTTGCCTTTGTGGAGAGTTGTCGCTTAACCAGCTTGCCTTCTGTCTAAAATCTCTGTGATCAGCCCAGAACACTGTTTTTGGCACATTTAATCATTTCACCACTGTAGAATGCAGTATCCTGTTTTCTTTACAATATTTCACTATTTCAACCGTACCTTCTACATTCCACTCTCCAAGATTACCCGTATTTCTATATTTCCTCGACATTTTCAGCTAGAAGTAGAAAATGGAAATTGAAATGATAGACTATATACAGTAAATACAGCTCGATACTCAGAATCTCTCTCATACACGACGTTGAAACCTCACTGAACTACAACAGACCCCCGCCCCTCCCCCCAATCTGCTTTACCATCAGATCACAAACTTCTCTCGGTTTCTGTAAAATGTCCCACAGAATTCACAGGACCGCGCGGGGTAGCCGCCCGGTCTGCGGCGTCTTTTCACGGTCCGCGCTGCACCCCTCCGTCGGAGGTTCGAGTCCTCCCTCGGGCATGGGTGTGTGTGTCGTCCTTAGCGTAAGTTAGTTTAAGTTAGATTAAATAGTGTGTAAGCTTAGGGACCGATGACCTCAGCAGTTTAGTCCCTTAAGACCTTATCAAAAACTTTTTCCAAGAGTTCACAGTGGATGCTGATTTATGGGACATATGGTTCTTATTAACCAAGATTTATCATTTCAGATTACAGTTTACAGAAGTATCTGTGCGACGTTCTACAAACTACGTGGTGAGAACTGTCGTATTACGTAGTACCATTTCGTGCCACCAGGCAGCCTACTGCCAGTGGCTCTGTTTCTTGAAAGTTTCGAAATCTCCCAACTTTGGCTGTATGTCTAAACGACTCTACCTGTTGTGCGTACTGGACCTACTAATTCACAATACAGTCAAAATTCATGTTAAACGCTACCATGAGCGTGGGGTAATTTTACGCAATGCATGCCAGTATTAAAATATTGTTGGTAACATTGTGCTCATAATCATTTGGATCAGCAAAATTACTGCCCAACATCCCTAACCTCGGTTTGCTGCAGAATCCTTGAACACATTCTCAATTCGAATGTATTAAACTTTGTTAAGATTGAGAAGCTTATGTCCGCGAATCAGCATGGTTTTAGAAAGCATCCGTCGTGCGAAATTCAGCTTGCCCTTTCCCCACATGATATATTGCGAACTATGGATGAAGGGCAACACGTATTTGTATATTTCCAGAAGGCATTTGACAAGGTGACCCAATGTAGGCTGTTAACGAAGGTACGAGCGTATGGAATAAGTTAACAGATGCGTGAGTAGCTCGAAGACTTCTTAAATAATAGAACCCAGTATGTTGTTCTCGACGGCGAATGTTCATCAGAGAAAGGAGTATAGTTAGGAGTGCGCCAAATGTGTGTGAATTCCTAAGGAACCAACTGCGAAGGTCATCGGTCCCTAGACTTACACACTACTTAAACTAACTTATGCTAAGAACAACACATACACCCATGCCCGAAGGAGGACTCGAACCTCCGGCGCCGGACGGAGTGACCGAGCGGTTCTAGGCGCTACAGTCTGGAACCGCGCGACCACTGCGGTCGCAGGTTCGAATCCTGCCTCGGGCATGGATGTGTGTGATGTCCTTAGGTTAGTTAGGTTTAAGTAGTTCTAAGTTCTAGGGGACTGATGACCTCAGCAGTTAAGTCCCATAGTGCTCAGAGCCATTTGAACCATTTTGAACCTCCGGCGGGAGGGGCCGCGCAATCCGTGACATGGAAGGAGTGCGCCAGGGAAGTGTGTTAGGTCCGCTGTTGTTTGCTGTATACGTAAATGATTTGGAGGACAGGGTGGGCAGCAATATGCAGTTGTTTGCTGATAATGCTGTGGTGTACTGTACGTTGAGTGAGTGTGGGTGTGATGAATGGGAGATAGCTCTAAATGTAGAGAAAAGGAAGGTAATGCACACGAGTAGGAAAAACTAACCCATAATGATCGAATGTAGACACAGACACGTCGATTGAATACCAGTATTTTGGCATAAGGCAGCAAAGCAATATGAAATGGAATGAGCGCGTAAGGACTGTAGGAGGGAAGGTGAATGGGCGACTTCGGTTTATTGGGAGAATTTTAGGAAAGAGTGGTTCATCTGTAAGGGAGACCGCATATAGGACGCTGGTGTTTGGGATCCATACCAGGTCGGATAGAAGGAAGACATCGAAGCCAGTTCAGAGGCGGGCTGCTAGATTTGTTACAGGTAGGTTCGCACAATACGTAAGTGTTACGGAGATGCTTCGAGAACTCAAATGGGAATCCTTGTCGATAAGGTGACGTTCTTTGGGAGAAACACTGATGAGAAAATTTAGAGAACCGGCACTTGAAGCTGACTGCCGAACGATTCTACTGCCACAAACATACATTGCGATAAGATACGAGAAATTTGGGCTCATACGGAGGCATATAAACGATGGTTTTCCCTCGCTCTGTTTGCGAGTGGAATAGCAGAGGAAATGACTAGTACTGGTACGGGGTACATCCCGCCACGCGCTTGCGCAGTATCTATGTAGGTGCATAGTCTACGTGTATCTGGGGTTACAGGAAACAGTGCATCGACGGCCAAACGAGGCGTTTAACTAGCACTGTGACGAGCTTGTACAGACTGGGATTGGTTCTGTAATGTTTTGGTGTGTTATTCGTACCAAGACTTGGACCCGCCAGAGCATGACCCAAGAATGTTTATTTAACATTGTCTGTGACCACGTGTTCCCTTTCCTTCTACAACTCCGTGATGAAAGTGCTGTGGACTCTCCCATGTTCCTGAGTTATACCTCCCGAGCAGATCATTAATGTAAAATAAGAGAGATTCGAGTGCGCACGGAGGCTTTCCGGCAGTCGTTCTTCCCGCGAACTATACGCGACTGGAACAGGAAAGGGAGGTAATGACAGTGGCACGTAAAGTGCCCTCCGCCACACACCGTTGGGTGGCTTGCGGAGTATAAATTTAGATGCAGATGTAGATGTAGATGAATCCGTTCACCCGTGTCCACAGGAGTGCACACTTATGTTCCTGGACTGACGAGCACACACGCACTGAGACAGGATCTTTTTTGGCGTATTTATTTCCTTATAGTATTTTTATTTTTCTTTAATTAATATACCTGAAAGTGATTTACATATATATTATCCGTTGCAAGGGAGCTATGACCAGAGAGTTTAATATCTCTGTAAAATAAAAGCAGTGTAGATGAAAGAAGGAAGGAAAAAGAGAATTGGAGAGAGATTTTCTCGACATCGTATGTATTAAAATGAAGATTTGATCGAGTCGAGGTTAATAAAATGGCATACAAAGGTGGAGGAAACAAGGCGTGATTCCAAGTGATTAACGCTGTGGGATTCTGCAAGCGATTTCTGAACGTAAAGAAGCTGTGTGTGGGCTATATATGAAAGAAGAAAGTGTATTTTTACTGAATTATGTTTATGAGTAATTAATTACTACTCAATACTTTTGTGGAGGCACAGAGCAAGTAAATACTTTATGTGTCTCTTCTGTTTAATAAGTGAAAGTCTCTTTAATTATACCGCGTGATTTTAATTAAATTTAAACTTTCGAACTACTGTAAAAATAACACCACTGGTCAGAATGACCTGAAACTGCAACGGAATATTATCGGAGAAGGGGGAAACGTAGGACAGAAGAAAAATAAACAGTTGCAAAATGTAGCAACAGATGGCAATGTAAGCATCATAATTTAATAGTGGTCGACTACAAATGACAAAGGAATCATACAACAATGCCTAAGGTGTATGTTTGACGTTAAAAAAACTGTGTTACTCTGTGTGCATGGGTGTACAGAAGTAATACTGTTAGTTACGTAAGCGCATCCACCACGTCAAGGTCATATCACATCGGATGGGAAAAGTCGGTTTTTAATTGCCCTGAGCCCAAAAACCGCATAAAAAGCATCACTCACATTGGATTTTAATTCTCCTGAGAGCAAAAATCGCATAAAAAGCATCAATTAAAATCAATTCGGATTATTAATTTCCGTGTGACTGACGCAAAACACGTTCAATATGCTGTCCACCGTTTTCGGCAACAAGCTGAAACCGAGAATCAGTATGTTCAGCAACTGATCGAAGTGCTTTCGGGATCACGTTCAGAATGTGTTGCGCATTGCGTGCCTTCAACGCAGCCACGTTTACAATCGGAACACTGAATATAACATCTTTCAGATATCCCCACAGCCGGAAGTCATACGGATTAAGTTCAGGTGATCGGGACGGCTAGCCTGTATGGCTGATAATTCTAGAATTTCCGAAATGGCGCTTCAGCTGCTACTTAACTGGATTTGCAATGTGCCGAGGTGCGCCATCTTGTATAAAAATGATTCCATCCACACATCCATGCTGTTGGAGAGCTGGAATGACGTGGCTGCGCAAAAGACACTCATAGCGCTTACCAGTGACAGTACAGGTAACAGGACAGCAAGCACCTGTCTCTTCGAAAAAATATAGCCCTATGATAAATGATGCCGTAAATCCGCACCACATAGTGATCTTTTCAGGATGAAGTGGTACTGGTTGATTTGCATGTGAATTTTCCGTTGCCCATATTCGACATTCTGTGTATTCACATTTCATGTCAGACGGAAGTGGACTTCGTCTGTCCACAAAATCTTCCACGGCCAATCGTTGTCCACTTCCATGCGAGCAAGAAATTCTAAAGCAAAGGTCTCTCTTGCTGGGAGATCAACAGGAAGCAACTCGTGCACATGGGTAATTTCAAATGGATAGCAAAGAAGGATATTTCGTAGGATTTTACGCACCGTGTTCACGGGCATGTCCAATGTTCGGGCAATTTTCCATGCACTTCACGTTTGCACACCACCACTCGTCTCCTCCTGTATTGCTGTGGCCACTGCCTCCACTGACGTAGAATAAATTTGATTCCTCCCTCTACCACGCTGCACACCAAAAGAACCCGTCTTTTCGAATTTCCGAATCATTTTCTCCAGACGCACGGCAGTCATCGGACCAAAGCCTTTTTTCAAACCCGTCAGTGTCCGGAACTTCTGCAGAGTGACGCTTGCACAGTCATCATTCTTGTAATACACATTTACAAGCAGAGCGCGATCCTGCATTGAGACAGTCACGGCGAACGTCGCCCTTCTAATAGCCGTGTACCGCAAGTCTCTAGAGGAACGGAAGGTTCCAAATCATTGGAAAAGAGCACAGATAGTCTCAGTCTTCAAGAAGGGTCGTCGAGCAGAAGCGCAAAACTATAGACCCATATCTCTGACGTCGATCTGTTGTAGAATTTTAGAACATGTTTTTTGCTCGAATATCATGTCGTTTTTGGAAACCCAGAATCTACTCTGTAGGAATCAACATGGATTTCGGAAACAGCGATCGTGTGAGACCCAACTCGCTTTATTTGTTCATGAGACCCAGAAAGTATTAGATACAGGCTCCCAGGTAGACGCTATTTTCCTTGACTTCCAGAAGGCGTTCGATACAGTTCCGCACTGTCGCCTGATAAATAAAGTAAGAGCCTACGGAATATCAGACTAGCTCTGTGGCTGGATTGAAGAGTTTTTAGCAAACAGAACACAACATGTTGTTATCAATGGAGAGACGTCTACAGACTTTACCTCTGGCGTGCGACAGGGGAGTGTTATGGGACCATTGCTTTTCACAATATATATAAATGACCTAGTAGATAGTGTCGGAAGTTCCATGCGGCTTTTCGCGGATGATGCTGTAGTATACAGAGAAGTTGCAGCATTAGAAAATTGTAGCGAAATGCAGGAAGATCTGCAGCGGATAGGCACTTGGTGCAGGGAGTGGCAACTGACCCTTAACATAGACAAATGTAATGTATTGCGAATACATAGAAAGAAGGATCATTTATTGTATGATTATATGATAGCGGAACAAACACTGGTAGCAGTTACTTCTGTAAAATATCTGGGAGTATGCGTGCGGAACGATTTCAAGTGGAATGATCACATAAAATGAATTGTTGGTAAGGCGAGTACCAGGTTTAGATTCATTGGGAGAGTCCTTAGAAAATGTAGCCCATCAACAAAGGAGGTGGCTTACAAAACACTCGTTCGACCTATACTTGAGTATTGCTGATCAGTGTGGGATCCGTCCCAGATAGGGTTGACGGAGGAGATAGAGAAGATCCAAAGAAGAGCGGCGCGTTTCGTCACAGGGTTATTTGGTAACCGTGATAGCGTTACGGAGATGTTTAGCAAACTCAAGTGGCAGACTCTGCAAGAGAGGCGCTCTGCATCGAGGTGTAGCTTGCTGTCCAGGTTTCGAGAGGGTGCGTTTCTGGATGAGGTATCGAATATATTGCTTCCCCCTACTTATACCTGCCGAGCAGATCTCGAATGTAAAATTAGATTCGAGCGCGCACGGAGGCTTTCCGGCAGTCGTTCTTCCCGCGAACCATACGCGACTGGAACAGGAAAGGGAGGTAATGACAGTGGCATGTAAAGTGCCCTCCGCCACACACCGTTGGGTGGCTTGCGGAGTATAAATGTAGATGTAGATGTAGATGCGAAAGGAGGAAAATCCGTGTACCAACTTCAATGGGTCATGAGCATGACAGGTGTTTTCATTTACATACTCTGACGCATATAGCACCATCTATTGATCAGTTTTAACACTATCTTTTTTCTTCTGTCGTATGTTTCCTCCCTTCTCCGATAATATTCAGTTGCAATTTGGCGTCATTCTGACCAGTGGTGTTATTTCTAAAGCGTTTTGAAAGTTTAACTTTAATTATAATCACTCTGAATGTCAAGCACTGTGATCTCTTACGACTGAAAATCAGCGATTTGAGTACATTGAAAATATTTGTCCAACCTGGATATTCGCTCGAATACTGCTTCGAATTTATTCGCAGTTTTCTGAGAAGGTGTTTGAATCAAGCGAATTAGTTGTCTAAGAGCTTCAGTAGTTATTTTGACGTGTATTCACATAAAAATGAAGGAAGTCGGCACTTCATCTTCCCAGCATGAATGAAGGCAGATAGAGATTTCAGTATCAGCTGCCATCTATATATGTCAACAGGTAGCAGAGGCTTTTTTACATGTATCTTTGGTCATCGAAAACATTGACAGCAAAAATAATCAAAATATATGAAATCAGGTATACATAGCAAGAACAAACACACTGTTTAAGGGATTCCTTCTTTTCTTTAGCAAAAAAAAGTACTTATGTAGAAGAAAACTTCCACAAAAACTTATCTGGTTATTTAATGTATTTATTTACGAGAAATAAGGGAAAGGCAATCACTAATCTATAATGGACTGTTGTGCAGCATATAAACACGTAACAAGAACTCTAGCTTTCAAGATCTTGCTCTTTTTCTATTAAAAGTATACATATCTACACACATAACCACCGAGACACCCAAATGCCCATTCTCGTGACCATGGCGAGCTTGGTTATCGGTAATCGATAATCAATAATGAGTGTAGTCATGGCCACGTAAATGTACGTTTGGATGTCTGTGTGGTTGTGTGTGTGTTTCTATTACTAGATACAGGGGGAGTTCTGAAGCTAGTGTAAGTAGTGTTTCCTGTTACGTGTTACATCAGTCCAGTACGGGTGAGCGGTAGCCTCTCCCTTATTTTACATACCGTTCCATCCAGGAATCTCCATTATTGTCATATTGTATTTATTTGGATGTTATGGAGCACTGCTGCTTAAAAATAACATAGTTTATAACCTGTACGATACCCTGTAACTAGCTGACATGTTAAAACAAAAGCCGGCCGGTGTGGCCGAGCGGTTCTAGGCGCTTCAGTCTGCAGCTGCGAGACCGCTACGGTCGCAGGTTCGAATCCTGCCTCGGGCATGGATGTTTGTGATGTCCTTAGGTTAGTTAGGTTTAAGTACTTCTAAGTTCTAGGGACTGATGAAATGGTTCAAATGGCTCTGAGCACTATGCGACTTAACTTCTGAGGTCATCAGTCGCCTAGAACTTAGAACTAATTAAACCTAACTAACCTAAGGACATCACGCACATCCATGCCCGAGGTAGGATTCGAACCTGCTACCGTAGCGGTCGCTCGGCTCCAGACTGTAGCGCCTAGAACCGCACGGCCACCCGGGCCGGCTAGGGACTGATGACCTCAGATGTTAAGTCCCATAGTGCTCAGAGCCATTTGAACCATTTAAAAGAAAAATAACATGTTTTAGTAACAAACTAACTGACGTCATGTAATATTACAATGTTGCTTAACAGTAACTTACATATTTAGTACAGTTTACCCTTGTCCATTGTTCATTCTGTACATATATTTTATATGTGCATTGTGAATACAATTTTGCCACTGGTGTAAAGATTAGTTTTAGGATAACATTAGCAAAAAAAAAATTAAAATAAACTTCAGACAGACTATCGCACTTCGAATGGCTAACTAAATCATCTGATCTTAATCTACGGAAAGTGTCTCGGACTATGTGGAACAGTGAGTGAAATGTAGCAGTCAACAGCTCTATAGAATCTAATCCTCAGCAAATGGTTTCAGCTGGATACAGCATACCACCCGAAGAAGACTCTCTTCCGCTTCAAACTGAAGCACGTCCAGACACGGTAGCTACGTAGGCAAGCTGATTCCATACAGTCAAATGACACATACACTTTCCTTCACTATGTAGTATCCGCTCCATCCTGAACATTGATATAAATAAACTATAGCTAATAGTCGCCAAAAACAATAATTAATAGGTCGCAAGAAGAAAGATTCAGTTTTTATTGCTGTCTGATTTCAACTACAGGTAAACCTCTTATAGTTACGTTTCGTAGAATCGCTGTGCATACCGAATGCGCATAAATTGAGGATAATGTTATATGTAAAGTGTTGGGTTAGGTTTTCGTTTACTGATGAATTTATTTTAAAATAGCCCCGCTTCTTAGCAGTTTTACCAAAAATTGCCATTACCATCTTTCTGAAATGCATTTTAATGCAAAATTAATACACTTAAATGTAAAATTGAAACACACGGAAACAGGTTAAAATCCATCTACAAACTAAATAGCCTCTGAATCATCTGCATAGAGCCGCGTGGGATTAGCCGAGTGGTCTAAGGCGCTGCAGTCATGGACTGTGCGGCTGATCCCGGCGGAGGTTCGAGTCCTCCCTCGGGCATGGGTGTGTGTGTTTGTCGTTAGGATAATTTAAGTTAAGTAGTGTGTAAGCTTAGGGACTGATGTCCTTAGCAGTTAAGTCCCGTAAGATTTCACACACATTTGAACATTTTTTGAATCTGCATAGAAAGAATCTGATGGTTCTATAGTCAATTCAGTATCCATAACGGATTTTCTTATATGCAGGCCTTCGTTGCTCAGATCCGTGGAATGAGAGTTTAGGAGGTTAGAGATATTCTCTTCATCGACGTCAGTGAATCCAGTTTGCCGTGCCGTGTCCGCAGTTTCTGTCATTGCAACGGTGAGAATCGCTTCATCTTCTAGCACTGGCATAGCATCGGGTCTGTTTCCTTTAACATCATTCACACATTCTGGAGCGATGTCAGTCCATTCTTCTCTAATAACAAAAATCGCCATCTTAACAGTATACTACCGTCAGAAAATAATAACGTTAAGTTCGTCATTCAAATCAATATCTTCTATGAGATTTGAGAAAGTTTCTTGCAGATAGTATGCCTCGAATGCAGAAATAAGTCCCTGGTCCAAAAGTTCCAGGATAAATGTAGTGCTCAGTGACAGAAACGGATTCAATGTATTGATTTTAATCAATAATGTAAAGTTTTTGGCTGGGAACGTTGTCGAGGATGATAAAAATTTTGAAAGGAATTTTTTCTTTCTCACAGTAGGCCTTCAATTCTCTATTCAGTTCATTAACATAATAGTCACAGAAAATAGCAGAAATAATCCAACCATTTTTACTCCCTCTCAGCCTGCTCTTATCACAACTCTCAAGTGCAGTGGGATTTTGAAAACGTTTGATCATAAAGGGCTTCAATTAGCAATCTCCAGCAACGTTTCCTACGAAGTGAAGGGTGCATCAGTCCTTGGCAAGCTTAAATCTAGGTACTGTTTTTTCTTCAATATAAATGAACATGCGGTAGAAATAAACGTGCGCTAGGCAATCGTTTCCAAGCCCATTTCATCAAAGTTGAAAATCTGGTCCGCAGTATAACTTTTTTCTGTAAATGTCTCTAGCACTTTTTCGAAAATCTTCGGTGCGAACTTCATCACCCGCAGCTGCCTGTCCTGTCATTTTAATGTAGTCAAAGCGAAAACGCTGCCTGAAGCTATGAAACTAATCTGAACTGTGTGAGAAAGTTGCTGTATCGTCCGCTTCTTTCGTTAAATGTACGTGCAAGCTCTTGGCTGTTACTTGAACAGCGGGTCCAGAAAGACGCATATGTTGTTGATTGTAATGCTCAGTCAAACTGTTTAGTATTTTTTCTGTCCTTTCCATCGCGTCCTGGTGTGATTTGTCATTTGAAGATTGAGCTCCACATTGTCACCAAGGGTTTTCACAGCGGATTCATTAGGTCCGAAAGCACCCTGACTTTGAACCATATGCTCACCTTTCTCACAGCAATCCAGAGCTTCCAACTTTATTTCGAATGAATAAGACTTTCGTACGAGCTTCTTTCCCCCGACAGGTACACTTACTGTCCTTTTGCCCGACATTTTAAACTCAGACTCTGTCAACTGCAGATTCACAGCTCAACTGAACTGAACTGACGATTCAGATCTCGATAAGCAGAACAAAAGATGCGATCACGAGTTATTGCTTCCGCGTACAGTTAACAAATGGCAGCACTGATCATAAAACTAAAATCGTCTATGTGCGAAACCGCGGGTAACTAACCCGTCTACAACGAGGTCTACCTGTACTTTCGATGCTCGTCTATTTTTTCTCTCACTGGAACACAGCGAGAACATATAACATCTTTCCTGTTTTCTCTGTGCTAGAACATAGACGTACGTAAATAGTCGTCCGTGATATATATTTTTTTGTTTTAGTCATCAGCCTTCCGACTCGTTTGATGGGGCCCACCACGAATTCCTGTCCTGTGCCAACCTCTTCATCTCAGAGTAGCATTTGCAACCTAGATCCTCAATTATATGCTGGAGTATTCCAATCTCTGTCTTCCTCTACAGTTTTTACCCTTTTCAGCTCCCTCTAGTACCATGGGAGTCATTCCCTGACGTCTTAACCCGTGTCCTAACACCCTGTCACTGCTTCTTATCAGTGTTTTCCATATATTCCTTTACACATCGATTCTGCGGAAAACCTCCTCATTCCTTATCAGTCCACCTAATTTTCAACATTCTTCTACGGGACCATATCTCAAGTGCTTCGAGTCTCTTCTTTTCCCGTTTTCCCACAGTCCATGTTTCGCTACCATACGACGCTATTTTCGGAAGGTACACTCTCAGAAATTTCTTCCTCAAATTAAGGTCTATATTTGATACTAGCAGACTTCTCTTGGCCAGGAATGCTGTTATGTCTTTCCTCTGTCCGTCATGGGTTATTTTGGTACCTATGTAGCAGAATTCCTTAACTACATCTACTTCGTGATCCCCGTCCTGATGTTCAGTTTCTCCCTGTTCTCATTTCTTCTACTTCTCATTACTTTCGTCTTTTTTCGTACCCTCAATCCATATTTTGTACTCGTTAGACTGTGCATTCCATTCAGTAGATCATGTAATTCATCTTCACTTTCACTGAGCATAGAAATGTCATCAGCGAATCTTATCATTGATATCCTCTCACCTCGAATTTTAATTCCACTCCCGAATCTTTCTTTTATTCCCGTCATTACGTTTTCGATGTATAGATTGAACAGTAGGGGCGAAAGACTACATACCTGTCTTACACCATTTTTGATCAGAGTACTTCGTTCTTAGTCTCCCACTCCTGTTATTCCATCTCGGTTCTTGTACATATTGTATAAGATTACCCGTCTCTCCCTATAGCTTACCCCTATTTTTTCCAGAAATTCAAACATCTTGTACCATTTTACAGCCTATGAACGTATTTTATTTTTCTTTAGTCTTGCTTCAATTATCAACCGAAACGTCAGAGTTGTCTCTCTGGTGTCTTTGTCTTTCCTAAGCCCAAACTGATCGTAATCCATCACATCCTCAACACTCTCTTCCATTCCAGAATGAGATTTTCACTCTGCAGCGGAGTGTGCGCTGATATGAAACTTCCTGGCAGATTAAAACTGTGTGCCCGACCGAGACTCGAACTCGGGACCTTTGCCTTTCGCGGGCAAGTGCTCTACCAACTGAGCTACCGAAGCACGACTCACGCCCGGTACCCACAGCTTTACTTCTGCCAGTACCGGGCGTGAGTCGTGCTTCGGTAGCTCAGTTGGTAGAGCACTTGCCCGCGAAAGGCAAAGGTCCCGTGTTCGAGTCTCGGTCGGGCACACAGTTTTAATCTGCCAGGAAGTTTCACTCTCTTCCATTATTCTGTCCATAATTCTCACACTTGTCGGCTCTTTCTATTTTCGGAATTGAGTGAATGATATTTTTCTGGAAGTCAGATTGTATATCGCCAGAATCATACATTCTACACACTAACGTGAATAGTCGTTTTGTTGCCACTTTCGGCAATGATTTTGTAAATTCCAGTGGAATGTTGTCAATCTCTTCTGCCTTTTTTTCTTCCAGAGCTGTTTTAAATTCTCGTTCTAATGCTGGATCCCCTCTCTCTTCTATATCGACTCCTGTTTCTTCTTCTATCATATCAGACAAATCTTCACCTTCAATCTTCACCTTCATAGAAGCCATGTCGTATCTGCTCTCTCGTTGGCATTTAACTGTGGAAGTCCCATTGAACTCTTAATGTTAACGCCCTTGCTTTTTGTTTCAGCGAAGGTTGTTTTGACTTTCCTATACGCTAAGTTGGTCGTTCAGACAATCATTTCGTTTTCGATATCTTCGTATTTTTCATACAGTCATTTCGCCTTAGCTTCTCTGTACTTCCTGTTTTTTCCATTCCTAAGTGACTTGTTTTTCTGTATTCCTGAGTTTCCTTTAAAATTTTTGTACTTCCTTCTTTCGCCGATCAACTGCAGTATTTCTTCTGTTACTCATGGCTTCTCAGTTAATTTCTTTGTACCGACGGTTTTCTTTGCAACTTCTGTGTTTGCCCTTTTTAGAGATGCTTATTCCTCTTCAACTGATCTGTCCGATGAGCTATGCCTTATCGGAGAATCTGCAACCTCATAGAACTTCAAGCGTACCTCTGCCTGACCATTATGTAATCTAACTGAAAGCTTCCCGTATCTTCCGGCCTTTTCCAAGTATACCTCCCCTTCCTCTCGTGATTCTTGAACAGAGCATTCGCTATTAATAGCTCAAATATATTGCAGAACTCAATCTTTTTCTTCTGTTACTCCTGGTAGCCCATATTCTCCCATAACCAATTCCTCTATTCCTTCACCTACAACAGCATTCCAAACTCCAATGAGTATTAGATTCTCACCTCCCCTTATAGCATCCTCATATACTTTATCTCTTCACCTTCGGCTTGTGATGTAGGCACATTATGTTGATTGAAACTGACCTTCACATCCTAAAAACTAGCAGCAGCCTATACCAAAAATTAACTGTAGAAGAAAACTTACACATCCAAAAATCAATAGCCCAAGGAAAGAAAGTACTCAATGAATACACTTCACTGTGCAACAAAACTCTCTTCGCCACAATAGAAGGACTATACAAGTAAAACACACACACACACACACACACACACACACACACACAAATCCTCTTTCTTTCTTCCTTTCTTTCTTTCAGTCTCTCTCTCTCTCTCTCTCTCTCTCTCTCTCTCTGACACACACACTCTCTCTCTGCCCCAGTACTCATCACATACACGCAAACCCACATAAACCACACACCACTAACACCAAATACAATTCAAACTCGCGCGCCTCACCCAGAAGAACACGCTACGAAACAAATGAACGCCACACAGCCACAACAACACGTAATGGCAGCGAAAACTCCGCCTATGTTTTGAGTAATCGAAAAACTGCATTGCCCACACGAACACAGGCAAAGAAGTAAGCCTATTTACTTCGCCAACAAAACAGGAAAAGGTACCACAACTTCAAAACTGTAAGTTTACAGAAAGAAAACGTGATACAGTCTTATTTCTGTTCGTAAATACATAACAAATAGAGAATAAATTATGTTTTGCTGTTTGCAGATGACATGTTGTATATTGTGTAGCATAACAGCTATCAAAACAAGAGGACAATAACATAATGTAAGGTATGTTACTTTACGCCAATTAAGTTGTAAATGCAACTTTTACATAATGTTGTAAACGACGCAAATGTTAATATGTTAACAACAAACTTACAGTTAAAAATAAAAATAGAACCCACTGATGATAGCACAAAAGTGCTGAAACATGTATGGGTGAAACAAAAGAAAAAAGGTGTCTTGCATAAGGCGGAACTTCTCATCCCACATCTAATCTAGTTTATCAAATAGATATGTTGGTGCAAAAACTGAGGAATCTAATTTTCATAGTGATGAAAGTCGAAAAATCTCTTACTGAAACGAAGACTGCCGTTTAACATGTTAGTGCAAAGTTGTCGAGAAGTTTTCCAGCGGTCGTAACAAAGTACGTTCCATAGTTAAACGTATTAGAACAGTGCAGTCTGAAACAAAAACCACTTTACAGCAAATTTCAAATGCACAGATATCTTCCCATAAGGAACTGTCTGAAAGATTTAAACAGTTATCCGATGAACAGCAGCAAACAGCAGCATTCAATGCGCTCACCAGAACTATGAGGCAGCTAGTTCAAGAGAAGCAATAAAGAATTCTGATGGACAGTAGGATATAGAGGGGTAATATTTACCAAGAAGACAGCAATAGGTGTATTGGTGAGATGGTGAACAACAAGATTCACAATTTAAAGAAAGAACTTGGCGACTCTGCTGAGTGTGTAGAACATAATTATCGGACGTCCTACAATCCATAAAGGAAGAGATAAAGACAGGGCATGACTCGGAAGTACAAGAAATTATTAGTCTTTAGCAAAATGTGCATAAAATCAATCATAGTAACTTTATTCAATATTGATTAATGCACACAGTGTGAATAATGGACCAAGGTGTGCAACAATAACGCGAGCCAGAAAAAGCAGTCGGAGAGAAACCGTGGATGCCACAATAATAACATAGTGTTCGTTATTTTGTTGTTTTGTATTTTTTGGCATGCTGTCAGCACCCTGAAATGATCAACAATGCATCCGAAACTTCCTGGCAGATTAAAACTATGTGCCGGACCCGAGACTCGAACTGAGGACCTTTGCCCTTCGAGGGCAAGTGTTCTACCAACTGAGCTACCCAAGCACGACTCACGCCCCATACTCACAGCTTTACTTCTGCCAGTACCTCGTCTCCTACCTTCGAACCTTTACAGAAGCTCTTCTGCGAACCCTGCAGAACTAGCACTCCTGAAAGAAAGGATACTGCGGAGACATGGCTTAGCCACAGCATGGTGGATGTTACCAGAATGAGATTTTCACTCTGCAGCGGAGTGTGTGCTGATATGAAACTTCCTGGCAGTTTAAAACTGTGTGGCGGACCGAGACTCGAACTCGGGACCTTTGCCTTTTGCGGGCAAGTGCTCTACCAACTGAGCTACCCAAGCACGACTCACGCCCCGTCCTCACAGCTTTACTTCTGCCAGTACCTAGTCTCCTACCTTCCAAGCTTTACAGAAGCTCTCCTGCGAACCCTGCAGAACTAGCACTCCTGACAGAAAGGATATTGCGGAGACATGGCTTAGCCACAGCCTGGGGGATGTTTCCAGAATGCGATGTTCACTCTGCAGCGGAGTGTGCGCTGATATGAAACTTCCTGGCAGATTAAAACTGTGTGGCGGACCGAGACTCGAACTCGGGACCTTTGCCTTTCGCGGGCAAATGCTCTACCAACTGAGCTACGCAAGCACGACTCACGCCCCGTCCTCACAGATTTCTGCAGGGTTCGCAGGAGAGCTTCTGTAAAGGTTGCCCGCGAAAGCATAGGTCCCGAGTTCGAGTCTCGGTCCGGCACACAGTTTAAATCCGCCAGGAAGTTTCATATCAGCGCACACTCCGCTGCAGAGTGAAAATCTCATTCTGGAAACAATGCATCCGTTTTGTCAGTGGATATATCCAGTAAAATTCAGTGTTATGGGCCAAAGAAGCTATGCAATAATGGCATATTATGATGAATTCGAGCGAGATTATCTGGCCAAGTACTGGCCCCAAGGAGTCCAAGCAAGACTAAGAAAAGAAGTCTTCAATCTTGAGACACATAGCAAGGGATACGGTAGTCTCAGAAAGTATTTCGAAAAGCACTTAAACAAAAGACTGGAACGAAGCAGTTACCGACAAAGGGGTCATAAGGATACTGAAGGATAAACTTCGTGTGCATGTTAGAGAAGAACTTCTCATTGCAACAGAAGATGGTGATATTGATCTAATTCAGGAGGATGTGCATGAGACTACAAGTCCACGCACAGTCAACAATAATAGTTCTAATTGTGGTAACGGATCACGTAACAGTGATCGGCAACCATGTATCAGGTCAGACCGTCGCTGCCACCATGAGTGGCATTCCTCAAACACATGCCCTCGCTCTTAGCTAGTAGCCCGCACCACATGTCACATTCCAGTAACACCGCTGCCAACTAGTGTGTGTGTGTGTGGTTTGAGGTTTTCGGGTGCTAAACAGCGTGGTCATCAGCGCCCAAACGCATAGAAACAGGAACACATGCAGTGAAGGGACGAAGACGGACACCGAACAAGGAGAACGGCTAAAAGACACAGACCTGACGCAGTTCCAAATCCTCACATACAGAGGCAAAACAAGAGGAGAAGAAACGCACTAAAAGAGGAAAGGAAACACAAGGAAAAGAGAACAGAAATCGAAGTGAAACAAGTAGGTAATCGTGACTGGCGGACCTCTTACCTAAAGCCTGGGTGAGCCAGTCACCCAGCAGCACATTAAAATCCTCTCCCTAAAATCCGAGGCAACAAATTGGACAGGACACAAAACCGTAAGACCTTAACCACAGTCGTTGCGTCGTCTTGCAAAATAGAGGGCAAATCCGGTGGCAAGGAAACCACCGCCCTCTGGTCAGAGAATAAAGGACAGTCAAGTAAAATGTGGCGGACCGTAATCTGGACGCCACAAGCACTGCAGATTGGGGGGTCCTCCCGCCGGAGTAAAAAACCGTGCGTTAAGGGACTGTGCCCGATGCGGAGGCGAGTGAGGAGAACCTCATCCCGCCTGCATGACTGGTAGGACGTACGCCATGGCCGCGTGGTGGCCTTGACCAGACGCAGCTTATTTTCACCGACTGCCAGCCACTCCTCTTCCCATTGACGCATAACACGAAAACGCAAAAGGGAGGTAACAGCATGGAGGGGGACGGCACATTCAACAACGTGAGGGAGGGAACATGCATCTTTGGCAGCCACATCCGCCAGTTCGTTTCCCCTAATTCCCACGTGCCCCGGCACCCAGCAGAAAGAAACCTCCTTCCCCTGCCGTTGCAGATGGAGTAGGACATCGTGGATGTTCTGGACGACCGTATCCGCTGGGTACAAGTGTTGCATGGTCTGAAGGGCACTCAGGGAGTCAGAACAGATGAGAAACTTAAGACTGGGAACACATCTCATCTGCTCCAATGCCCGCAAGATCGCAAACAATTCGGCATCAAAGATGGTAAACGCTGCAGGAAGCCGTAACTTGACGACTCGGTCAGGGAAAACAACAGCACAACCAACAGAGTCCCCCTGTTTAGAGCCATCCGTAAATAGTGGTACTTGGTCGGGATGCTGGTTTAAAATATCATAAAATAAGGAGGCAAAAACAAACGCAGGAGTGCAGCTCCTCCGGTACTCTGACAAGTCTAAAAGGACGCTGGGCCTCTGGAGCAACCAGGATGGCAGACGAGTAAAACCCTGGAGTTGGGGTGCCACATGCTCCACACCAAGGGACTCAAGCAAATGCTTGGCACGAATCCCAAATGGTCTCGTTGCCCTTGGGCGACTGGAAAAGAGACGTTCCATAGGCAGTCGGGCAACAGTAGGGTATGCAGGGGAGGTAGGACAGGCAAGGAATTGACACACCCGTCGCACCATAAGGAGTTTCCGCCGGATGGCGAGCGGCGGTTCCCCTGCCTCAGCACACAGGCTGGAGATGGGACTGGTACGGAAGGCACCAGTAGCCAGCCTGATACCCTCATGGTTTACTGCGTCAAGAATCTTCAGATACGAAGGCCTCGCTGACCCATACACAGTGCATCCACAGTCAAGACGCGACCGGACGAAAGCCCTATAAAACTGCAGCAGACGCGCCCGATCTGCTCCCCAGGACCGATGGCTCAGACACTTCAAAATATTCAGCGCCTTCAGGGCCCGCACCTTGAGGTCTTTAAGGTGCGGCAACCACGACAACTTGGAATCAAAAGTGAGGCCCAGGAACCTCACAGTGTCCCTAAAAGGAAGAATGGTGCCCCTCAGACGCAATTCAGGGGAGGTAAAAGCACGTCGAGAACGATTAAAATGAACACACACACATTTGTCTGCAGAAAAGGTAAAACCCGTCTTCGTAGTCCATGCCTCTAATCGCTTTATCGTAAGCTGCAGCTGCCGACTAGCAGTGACAAGACTGGAGGAAGAACAGAAAACAGCAAAATCGTCCACAAACAAGGAGCACTGGGCAGGACTCCGGATAGTGGACGTGATACTGTTAATCGTGACGGCAAAGAGGGTGACACTTAAAACGCTTCCCTGAGGAACACCATTCTCCTGCACGTACAAATCAGATAACACATTACCAACCCGGTATCGAAAGAGGCGGCGGGAAAGAAAGGACCGAATGAAGATGGGGAGATGGCCACGAAAGCCCCACTGATGGAGTTGATTGAGGATAAGGCGGAGCCAAGTAGTGTCATACGCCTTATTTATGTCAAAGAATACACCTAGACAATGCTGGTTACGTAGGAAGGCCTGCTGGATGGCTGCCTCAAGCAGGGTCAAGTTGTCTATAGTTGAACGACATCTCCGAAAGCCACACTGAGAGTGGCTAAGGAGCTGCCTGGTCTCGAGCAGCCAAACCAGGCGACGGTTGACCATGCGTTCCAATGTCGTCCCGACACAGCTCGTCAAAGCAATACTCCGATAACTACTGGGATGCATTCGGTCTTTTCCCGGTTTGAGGAGGGGAATCAAAATCGCCTCCCTCCACAAGTCAGGGAAGGTGCCGGATGACCATATCATATTAAAACAATTCAGGAGAACTTCCTTGGATGGCAGCAACAAGTGCTGCAGCATGCTGTACAGGATTTGATCATCACCTGGCGCAGTATCATGAGCCACAGACAGCGCCGAATCCAGTTCCCACATTGTGAAGGGGCAGTTGTAGGGTTCAGAATTTGGAGACCGGAAGTCCAAGTGATCCCTCTCGATGGCAGTGCGGTAGCGGCAGAAATCTGGATCACAGTTAATAGTGGCAGTAGATTCGGCAAAATACATGGACAGTGTCTGGGCAATGTCTCTCGGCGCCCTGAGTAGACAACCCTGATGCAGCAATGCCGTGACAGGTAGTTGGCTGCGTTTACCGGAAATCCTCCTGATGGCTTCCCATACTTTTGTAGAACTAGTGGAGCGGGAGATGGAGTTCAGGAACGATTGCCATGACCGTCGTTTACTCTCTTTAATCACTCGCCGAGCTTTGGCCCTTGCCACCCGAAAGGCCGCAAGATTGTCAGCTGAGGGACGGCACTTGAAGCGGCGCAGAGCTGCACGTCGGGCTCGGATGGCTGAGCGGCACTCAGTGGTCCACCAAGGGACAGGGCGCCTCTTGGGATGACTTGAGGACCGTGGGATCGACAATTCAGCAGCATGGGAGATCACGGCTGTAACATGGTGGACCCATTCGTGGACGCTGGCACGGTGTTCCAAAACAGCTAAATCGCTGAAAAGTGTCCAGTCAGTTCTGCAGAGGTGCCACCTGGGTGGCACTGGTAATGCCACAGTCTCATCCAGGAGGCGAATCCAAAGGGGGAAGTGGTCACTAGACTGGAGGTCAGCGGCAACCTCCCACAGAGTAGAATCCGCGAGTGCTGGAGAGCAAAAGGAAAGGTCAATAGCTCACAACGACCCAGAAGCAGTACAGAAATGAGTGGGAGCACCAGAGTTGAGGATGCACAGTTCTTCGGATGCCATGAGGCTTTCCAGAATCGACCCCTGGGGCAAGTAGTCGTAGAGCCCCATAAGACATTATGAGCATTGAAGTCCCCCAGAAGGAGAAATGGGCGGGGGGAGTTGGGTAATAAGGTCTGTGAGAGCCTCAGAGTCTATTGCATCCTGAGGTGGTAAGTAAATGGAACAGATTATGAGCCTCCGCCCCACAAGAAGGTCAACTGCAACTGCTTGCAAGTCCGTAACGAGAGGGAGCTCAGATGAGTGGTGCATGTCGTAGACAAAAACTGCAACACCACCCTTTGCCCTTTCCCCCATCAGATCATCTTTTCGATACACGGTATAGCCCCGTAGAGAAGGAGCATCAGTGGCCCGGAAATGTGTCTCTTGGAGACATAAGCACAAGGGGCGCTCTTGTACAAGGAGTTGTAATTCGGCCACATGCTTCCTGAACCCATTCAGGTTCCACTGTAATATGGGAGCCAGTGATCAGGGTGCCTGAATTTTCACCCTGCCCCTGTGCTTTGGAGGAGAGCCCGTACTGGCCGGAGATTTATTCCTGGGGCGAGAATATCGCCCCCGGTCGACATCAATGTCCATCAGCTCTGATGGCGACCCAAGGGAGATGTCAGATAGTACGATGGCATCGTCATCGGACTGACCCTGACTAGTCTCCTCAGGTGGCAAAACCTTTACCTTCGGCGTCTTTGTCTTGGGGGGCTTAGAATGCAGAACCTTGTCAACAGTTGGAGCTTTACTCGCCTTTGCAGAAGGTGCCATATGGGGAGGGGCAGGAAGTACCCCAATGTCAGCAACCACGGCCTTGTCCGACGTTGTGGGGAGAGCTGCAGGTTGCAAAACAACCGCAGCAGCACAAGTGCACTGGCAAACGCAGGTATTAGTGCTGACACTAGCAACCTCCGTTTGTGTAGCAACAGTGGCCAACTGTAACGGTTTCTGCAGAGTGGAAGCGAAAGATATTGTAAACACAGGAGGCTGCATGGCCTTAAAGAGCTCACCATAGGGGATGCGCTTAGTTGTTTTGATCTCCTGTATCTTCCGTTCCTCGAGATAGATGGGGCAGACCCGGCTCCAGACAGGGTGACTCCCAGAGCAATTCACGCACTTCACAGGCGATGTACAATCGGCTCCTTCATGGGCAGGCTGACCACATTTACCACAAGTGGCTATCCCATTGCACCCCAACGTAGTATGCCTAAAGCGCTGACATTTAAAACAGCGCATTGGGTTGGGGAAATATGGCCATACTGGCAAACGTAAGAAACCCGCTTTAACATGCTCTGGGAGTCTCGGGCAATTGAACGTGAGAATAAACGAGTCGGTTTTGACTAGGTCACCATCGACTCGTTTCATAATATGCTGCACGTCGACAATACTTTCGTCAGCCCACTCAGATTTCAACTCGTCCTTGGGGATATCCACCATGTCCCTACATGTCACAACACCCTCACTATAGTTCAAAGTGGAGTGGAGCTCGGTCTCGATAGCGTACTCTCCGAGACAGGTTGCTTTCCGAAGAGAAGTGACTTGACGGGAACTAGAAGTTTCAACTAACAGAGTCCCATTGTGCAGACGCTTCACAGATTTCAGTGTTCCTGCAATTCCCTCAAGACCCTTGTGGATGTAAAAGGGAGAAACTGTCTCAAAGCTACCTTCCTTCCGTTTGACAATCAAAAACACATTGTGATTATCAGCATGTGCTCTGTTACGACAGTCTGATAAATCTCTAGTAACACCAGGCGCTGGAGGACTCCCAGCACGAAGTCGCTTTTTCGATTGGGTGTGTTTTCCTACCAGTGGCCCACCCAATCCACTGGTAGGGGGAAACGTAGAGGTCGAAGGGTCCATTGTGGTCCCACGAGCAGCTAGGGAACTAAAGGTCCGCTCAGACAGAGCCCCGCGTGCCTGAGTAAGCCTTATACAACTGGGGTGCGGCAGGTGCCCCAGAGGTTGCCCGTTTGCGACTGTTCCACCCCAACAGCCATGCATCTTATAGGCGCGCAGCACACCGTAAGATTGAGGGGTTTTTATAGAGGTTTACCTTCCTCGCAATCCAGGCGGTCAAGCCAAGATTACCATTCCCCGCAGCACACAACATTTCACCGCCGCGCCATGCGGTGGTCGCTGAAGTATGTCCGGGGTTTACGGTGACAGGAGACTGGCGGCGCTGACCAGTCCCCAGCTCAGGACCCCGGGGTCGCCAAGCCCGTACTCAGCAAATGAATGCTGAGCCCCTGGGGGGACCAACTAGCAAGACGATAAACGACTATTGCATCTATTTCTCCATGGAAGTTTGTCTGATCGAGGTGGATGGCCAACTAGCAAGACGATAACCATCCACCTCGATCAGACAAACTTCCATGGAGAAATAGATGCAATAGTCGTTATTCACCTTGTTATCAAGATCATCGAAGTAGTAACTGAGACCGAAATCACCACTAATAAAATGGCCAGAGTCAGCTCATGACAATAGGAGAAGTGCATTGTGTAGCTAAGACAAGACTGCCAAATTAAATATGACCATATCTAATCCCACCAGCATGGTCACACAGGATGGTAGGGGGCTTGGCTGATGCAACAGTCAATTTCACGAAGTAAGAGCATGGTTGAGATATGTGCAATGTATTTTATCCTCTATGTCGGAAGAGGAGTTGGAGCAAATGATCAAAGCACTAAAGGAGGCTGCCAGCAAATTTGGGCTAAACATAAACGAAGCCAAGACAGAGTACCTCGTTATGACGCGTGGTCATTGTCATACTGCTGATTATCTACAATCACTGCAGGTTGGGGACCAGTCCTACAAGAGAGTGCAAGAATTGAAATACCTAGGGGCACTTTTCACTGAGAACTCGTCATGTGAAGCTGAGATCAATGCCAGAAAACAAGCAGGAAACCGATCTTACCACAGCCTAGCACAACTGCTTCGGTCCAGATATCTCTCCAGACAGTTCAAGATTCGACTGTACAAAACCCTGATCCAGCCTGTTGTTCTATATAGCTGTGAGACATGGAGTATCCGGAAACAGGACTTCCATAAGCTCCTAGTTTGAGAGAAAAGTGCTTCGGAAGGTCTTCGATCCGGTTCTGGATGCAGATACAGGGGAATGGAGGATCAGATACAATCAAGAGCTTGAGGAACTATACCAGCAGCCCAACATAGCAGGAACTGTCAAAGCCAAACGAATGCAGTGGGCCAGCCATGTGGCCCGGATGGAGGATCACAGATGGCCTCGGAAGCTCCTGGATTTCACACCTACATTAAGAGACCGCCAGGGAGACCCAAGAAGCGTTGGAGGGATGGACTCCATGAAGATTTAAACCAAGTGTCAATAGATGTTAACGGATGGCGGGTAGCAGCAATGGACAGAATACAGTGGAGGAGGAAACTTGTAGATGCGTGGTCTGATCACGTGGTAGTAGTAGTAGTAGTAGTAGTAGTAGTAGTAGTAGTAGTATTGCGGATCAAGGGTAACAATAATTGTACAAAGAACTTCGAACCTTAAGTACAATATGCAATACATGCAATGATTGAAATACAACCTGTAATTGCGGTCCTGTATACAGTCATGTTGGCTGGTTTGTTTAGAAGAATTAGTGAGCAAACAAAGGTACCAACAGTCCCAGTGAATGTCTGCTGGATCTTGGTAGCAGTTAGTCAGAGATCTAAACCAGTGAAGTGGCAGGCTCTGTTGCAAATTAGAATACATGAAATGAAGTTACAGCACTTGTTCCTCTTAGTCGACTGTTTAACGACAGATTTTTTTTTAGGAATGGACGTATTAGGCGAGAGGGAAGCTAGACTGAACTCTGTACTGGCCACTATTTGACAGTAATCAGTGACGACATGGTCACCAACGTGACTGAGTCATGTGGAACATGGGAACTTTTGCCAAACAGTGAAATTAAAGTACTTTGGCGAGCTCAGTGATAAACCACCAATCACTCTGGAACCACTTACGTGCAACAATCCATTGTCACAAAGCTAATGAATCTGATTATCTCAACAACGCTCATAGAAGTGAGTTGATAAATGTTTTGCAAGCATTTGAAGTAATATTTTAAGAACGACGTGGAGTCATACATGAATATCAAAGCAAACTGGATGTCTGTCCTAACAAAATGTAATGTTTTTGCTGCTGATTGGTTTAAATGTTAGCCACTTTGGACTCTGTACTTGGCCCTGACTTGCCTGATCAAGTTATGGTTTTTGCAGGCGATTTGCGTATTGCAACTCCTGCATGGCAAGGGCACCTCTCGTCATTGGGAAAGGTTCTGCGGAGATTGAAATTTGTTGGATGCAGCATTAACTATTTGCAACGTATAATTTCATTAGACGATATACTACCTGATCAAAGTAAAACGATCGCTGTTACGAACTTTCTTATCCCCAAATCATTTCTCACCGCCCCCCCCCCCCCCGGTTTTTTTTTATCGGAGATATTATCCGAATCAGCTGCTCAGTATTTCAGTTGTATCGAGCGTGCTTGAGAAGCATGTCTTCGGGAACTGGATGAATGCATAAAGTAACTTTTGTGCAGTGTAAGCATTCTTTGTCATCCTGAGATTGCTGAAGACTTCTGTCTTGTGACAGGTGTATCAAATGTAGAGCTTGGCGCTTGTTTCTTCCAGATTTCTAACACTGAAGGCAAACCAGTGGTATGTACCCATAGGTTATGGCAGTCACTTACTGACCAGCTGCAAACGGTCTTATTGTAACACTGAAGTAGAGGCATTTGCCATTGTGTGGGCATTTAAGAGGTTCCACTGTTACCTATATCGACATCATACAAAGGTATGCTGCGACCTCCAAACCTTAAGCTTTCTGTTAAACTGTAAACTGCTGTACTCTTATTTGGCTCAATGTTTGTTAGTATTATAGGGTGAAACCCCTTCTCACTCCCATGTTCAGTACTTGAGAGGAGAGCTCGGGCTTATCTCCTCTGTGATACTTGAACCACCTGTAAGTATAACATCCAAGTGAGGGACCATAACCAACAAACAACTAGGGCAATCAAGCCACACATCAATCACCACTCTGCAAGGCTTAACATTATATGTGTTTCATAACTTACGTAGAAATGTGTCCCTGGTCAGCTTCATGTATGCTGACATTTAACCTCATATGGAGACCAGCAATTAATTCAGCAAGTGAGCCACTTTAACCAATGTAAAATATATTGTACATTAGATCTACTACAATGCAAAACTATCTTAAGTTCCCTAAACACGAACTGCAAATAACAACCACTGACAGGTTAAAAAGATAAAATCGGTTTACAATAGAAAATCAATCACATCAACACTAACACAAAACTGACTTCATCTCCAGTTGGACACCCCAGCTATTGTCCTACTCAACACGTTCAGAAGCCAATGACCCTCAGATACACCTAAACCGGAAACCAATTCAAGCACAAATAATTACTCAAAATTAGCGAGAAAACAAGCATTAGTACCAACATCTAGCGAGGCATTAGACAAGTATGGTGAACAAACACGCTTATTTCAGATGCCATATAACCACAAACAATGTCACGCTATTACTATTTACTAACATGCAACTTAAGGAATTACTTGCAACCAAAGGCAAGCCCTTTCAGTGGATAAGCTCACAAGGGAATCGAACACAATCCTCATGAATAGTAAATATTACTAAGTCCGACGGAGCTGTACGTAGTAAAATGACAACGACTTATCATCAGCACACCAGGGGTTAATACGGACCTGGCTAGTCAACACAGTATTTAAAACCATATAAACATTTAAAGAACAATTAGAGATTAACCAACGTCAAACGAATTTCTCTCAAGGGAAAGTACGCAAGCACAACATATCACCAAAACTGATAAATTCTTAGTCCTTACTCATATTGCCTCAGAAAAACACGCCACTGAACTTGCAGACATCTACAGCCAGAAGCTAATAGAGGCAATCAACGATCTCTAACTACACGGTACTTCAAAGGACGTCGAAAAAAAAATTAAAAACATACCACTAGCAGCAACCCTTAAAGGCAGCAACATGTCAATAGTCCACCACACAACACACCACTGTCAAGCCTCCAGCTGACTCACTGACCTCTCAACAGGCTGTCGCCGGCACGCTCCTGGCAAACGCTAGATGGCATTGCTCACTTACCCAGTATGCAACAGTCTGAAACAGGCAATCTTTTAAATTAACACTGTAGCCCCCAATGGCTGAAAGCGAAGGGAAGGGAAAATTCACAGGAGGTGCCATATGGCACAAATGCCCCCTCGTTATTTGTATGACTACTGGTCACACAATGGAATAATGGCTTCACTGCCACACCCATTTTCAGCTGCGTAATAAGGGCCCTAATTACATCACCTTGCTTTATTCCAGCCAGTTTGATCTTAACATGTGTCACGAACCCACTAAGGCAAAACGGTCCTTTTAACCCCAGTAACAGCTTCTTCATGATTTTGTCGACAGCTCTACTCGTTGCCTGATAATTCGTAATGAACGCAATGTCTTCCATACGATATGGATTTATCTGACACCTGTCACTGTACTAGTTGTTGGTGCGCTCTTTCAATGTTAGCTACCTTCTACTGTTGTGCAATTTTTTCAGCACATCTGATTGGTCAACAGATCCTGTATACCTCAAAGATTATTTGGGGGTGAGATAAAAAGCAGCTGAGCAAGAGTTGCCTTATGGACGTAGTGCTTGGCTGTGTTTAAGACAGAAATAGCCCTTGCAACCACTGATCCCACCTTGACTATCTTGATGATAAGAGAGCAATGCTGCACGAAGGCTCTAACTCTTCCGGTATATGATGGGTTGGGGTAGTAGGGAGTCCAAACTAAAACAAAATGAAGTAGCCTTATTGGTAATGATAGTGTTACTAGACCCAAACACAGCAAATATTTGTTTCAAACCCTGCTCTGCTGCTTGTGGATTAGCGCCCCTAGTGGGAAAACAATCAGGCGAATCTGGAAAAGTCTAGACACAGATGGGTGCTGTAGTTTTTTCCATGTGGGTGACTGTAGTGGCGTGGGAATAGGGGAAGTAAATGAGACTCATCAGTGGTTTTGTAGGATTTGTAGTAGAGATAGGAAGATACTGGAACAGGAGGGGAAAATTGCTGCCCTTCAGGTTGAGTTAGACAAGGCCAGGGGAGATCTTGACAGGTTAAGGAGGGAGAAGGATAAAGAGTGGTGGGAAGTGGCAACAGGCAACAGGAGGAACAGGCGTAGAACTTTGTCTGACAGCTTTATGGTGAATGTGGAAAATAGATTTGACCTGTTGCTTCAGTTAGAAGCTGGTGAGCCTCAAGCAGTTGCAGGTGTAGACAGGGCACAACAAACTTTCAGCAGAAAATTGAAAAGTAAGAATGTAGGGAAATCAGTAAAGAGAAAGAAAGTGTTTTTGTTAGGTAGTTCCCATGGAAGAGGTGTTGGCCAACTCTTGCAGGATGAACTAGGATCAGAATACCAGGTCACCAATTTTTTTAAACGTAGTGCTGGTCTGGAGCAGGTGACAGAGGATTTAGGATCACTTTGCAGAGATTTCACTAAGGAAGACACCGTGGTTATAGTGGGTGGGGCAGGTAACAGTATTGACAGAGATCCTGGGTACAGTATAGAGTGTGACCTGGCGAAGATTGCATCAGCATCGAGGCATACTAGTGTTGAGTTTGTATCTGTTCTTGGGCGCCATGACCGACCTCATTTGAACTCTTCTGTCAAGAGAGTTAATTTGGAGCTGGAACGGCTGCTCATGTCGGGTGCGGGGTCACACATTGGTGTGGTTCATGTTGATTGCATCAGTAGGTGGGAATATACTAGGCATGGCCTTCACCTCAACAGGAAGGGGAAGGGTAAATTGGCAGGGGAAATAGCAGGAAAGTTAAAGGGGGGAGGCACTGTCATGAGTGGTAAAATACCAGTGGTTATAGGATTCAGAAAAGACCCTTTTTTAGGGTAGGGAGGACAGAAAGAAAGCAAATTTTAAGAGAGGTTAGAACTGAGACAAACCTTCAGTTTGAGAAAGAAATCAAAAAACATAATTCCAGCTTATTACATCAGCATAAACAGCCATTGGTTAAGAATTTTCAACTGTCAGCAGATATTTTAACTCCACCCAATTTTAACTCAGTCAATGTGAAATGTCAGCTATCTTTATTGCATCAAAATATTCGAGGACTGAGAAATAAAATTAATGAATTAACTAACTGCATAGATGAATTAGAGTCTTCAAACCCAGCTGACATAATCTGCCTCTCTGAACATCATGTGACCACTGGTATAGAACTTTTAAGTGTTACAGGGTTTAGGTTAGCATCTCACTTTTGTAGATCAGAAATGGAGAAAGGAGGAGTTGCCACATTCATCAGGAACTGTCATAAATTTAAGAACATAGACATTCATAAATTTTGCCTAGAACAGCATATGGAAGCATGTGCAACAGAATTAGATTTTCACAAAAAATCTTTCATAATATTAAGTGTATATCGAGCACCTGCAGGTAACTTTAATCTGTTCGTAAACCACCTTGAAGCTGTATTGGCCCATTTAACAACCAAAAACAAAGAAATAGTGGTTGCTGGTGATTTCAATGTAGATTTCCTTAAAGACTCTCCCAATAAGAACTTATTTGAGTTAGTAACTCTATCATTCAACTTAATTCCTACAGTAAAGTTCCCCACTAGGATAGCCACTTGCTCACAAACAGCCATTGATAATATCTTTATAGAAAAGTCCAATGAACAAAATTATATTACAAAACCAATAGTCAATGGCCTCTCAGACCATGACATGCAGTTCCTTCTGTTAAATGTTAATACTGAACAGGATATAAAATCTGTTAAATCTCAGCTCAAGAGGGTAATCAGTAAGCCAAAAATTGATTATTTTAGGACACTCCTCAGAGACATTCATTGGACTGATGTTTACAGTGCTCATGGCATGAATGAAAAATATAACATTTTTGCTAATAAAGTGCTTACCTTATTTGAACACTGCTTTCCCCCAAAACTTACCAAGGTTAGAGCAAAGTCTACAAAGAAGCCATGGATTACTCGAGGAATAGGGGTATCTTCTAAAACAAAAAGAAAACTGTATCTGTCAATCCGCAACATTTCCAATGTTGATGCTATAGCACATTATAAGAAATACTGCAAAATATTAAAGACTGTAATACGGATGTCAAAGCAAATATATTACAAGGAAAAGATAGTCATATCAGATAACAAAATAAAGACAATATGGGATATAGTGAAGGAGGAGACCGGTAGAACCAGACATGAAGAGGAACAAATAGCATTAAGAGTAAATGATACATTGGTGACAGATGTGTATAGTGTTGCAGAACTTTTTAACAAACATTTTATAACTGTTACTGAAAAGATGGGGTTGTCAGGTTCGGTAGATGCTGCTATGGATTACCTTAGACCAGACATTTCAAGTAACTTCCATAATATGAATTTGACCCTCACTACCCCAACAGAAATAATGTCCATCATAAAATCTTTAAAATCAAAAACATCTAGTGGGTATGATGAAATATCAACAAAGTTAATTAAAGAATGTGATTCTGAGCTAATTAACATATTAAGCTATCTGTGTAACCAGTCGTTTATCAGTGGAATATTTCCTGAATGGCTGAAATATGCTGAAGTTAAGCCACTGTTTAAGAAGGGAGATAAAGAAATAGCCTCAAATTTCCGTCCAATTTCACTGTTGCCAGCATTCTCAAAAATTTTCGAAAAAGTAATGCACAGTCGTCTTTATAACCATCTTATCTCAAATAACATACTGTCAAAGTCACAGTTTGGATTTCTGAAAGGTTCTGATATTGAGAAGGCTATCTTCACTTACAGTGAAAATGTGCTTAATTCATTAGACAAAAAATTGCAGGCAACTGGTATATTTTGTGATCTGTCAAAGGCATTTGACTGTGTAAATCACAATATCCTTTTCAGTAAACTAGAATATTATTGTGTAACAGGAAATACTGCAAAATGGTTCAAATCTTATATCTCTGGCAGGAAACAAAGGGCGTTATTAGGAAAGAGACATGTATCAAGCTATCAGGCATCATCCAACTGGGAACTAATTACATGTGGGGTCCCACAAGGTTCCATTTTGGGCCCCTTACTTTTCCTTGTGTATATCAATGACCTTTCATCAGTAACATTACCAGATGCCAAGTTTGTTTTGTTTGCTGATGATACAAACATTGCAATAAATAGCAAATCAAGTGTAGTCTTAGAAAGATCAGCCAATAAAATATTTGTGGACATTAATCACTGGTTCCTAGCCAATTCTTTGTCACTAAACTTTGAAAAAACACACTACATGCAGTTCAGAACTTGTAAGGGGTGTCCCAAGAGTATATGTCTAACATACGATGACAAGAAGATAGAAGAAGTGGACAGTGTTAAATTCTTGGGATTACAGCTTGATAATAAATTCAACTGGGAGGAGCACACCACAGAACTGCTGAAGCGTCTTAACAAATCTCTGTTTGCAATGCGAATTTTGTCAGACATAGGGGATATAAAAATGAAAAAGCTGGCATACTATGCTTACTTTCATTCCATAATGTCATATGGGATTATTTTTTGGGGTAATTCATCAAGCCAAGCTAAAGTTTTCCGGGCACAAAAACGTGCAGTAAGAATTGTATGTGGTGTGAACTCAAGAACATCCTGCAGAAGCCTGTTTAGGGAACTAGGGATACTAACTACAGCTTCCCAATATATTTATTCCTTAATGAAATTTGTCATTAAAAATATATCACTTTTTCAAACCAACAGCTCAATTCATGGAATCAATACTAGAAATAAGAATAATCTTTACAAGGATTTAAAGTCACTTAGTCTTCTACAAAAAGGTGTGCATTATTCAGGAACACACATTTTCAATAACTTGCCAGCAGCCATAAAAAGGTTAACAACCAATGAAATTCAGTTTAAGAGAAGCCTAAAGGATTTACTGGTGGCCAACTCCTTCTACTCCATTGATGAATTTCTTAGTAAAACCAACTGATTTGTATATAAGTACAACATAACTTCTGCACAATTTCAGTGCAGTATTGTGTTCACTGAAAATTTGTGTGTGTGTGTGTGTGTGTGTGTGTGTGTGTGTGTGTGTGTGTGTGTGTGTGTGTAAGTATAATCTAACTTCTGCACCATTTCAGTGCAGTAATGTGTTCATTGTAAATAAGTATTACAGTAGTTGTATTACATGTTTATTACCTTATAAATAAATAAAAAACTTTTTTATTTTAAATTCAGTGCATTAGTATTTGTAAAATGACTCTTAGTGTTCATTAAAAAATGACGATCATTCCGCTTGGGACCTGTGGAATGGTACATTAGCTTAGCTTATTTGTTTTAGTTGTAAATATTTGTCATGTATTGTTGTTTTTCTGACATGTTCCACATCCTGGAGGACCTCCTCACTACGGATCAATTGGAATGAAAGTAAATCTAATCTAATCTAATAGAGATATACTTGTGAGCCCTGTGAGTTCCAAACAACCGTCCTCCAAAGTCCACATATCACTTTTTGTACGGTGCATATCACTTTTTGTATGGTGCCTCTACTGGAGTTGATGCCAAGAAACCAACCTTAGTGCTTAGTGCTGGTATACCCACAGCACAAATCTGACAATTCTTTACTGTGTCCTTTATGTCATTATCCATTACCTTCAAGATAAACTTCCTGTGAATATTTTTCCGCGTTCCTTAATAAGCAAGAAAATATGAAAATATTCATGAAAATATTTAAATAGATACAAAATTAGTTCCGTTGGCACCAACGCACTAAGCTTTCCATCACCTTTAGTTGTATGGCAGTAACGTATCAAATTATTCTGAGTCGTTCAACCCTGCATTGAAGTACACGATCTTGAAGTGTGTCTTGGCATTTAGCCGATAGGAGAGAAAATTTTTGTTTTCTTGTTCTCAAATCAGTGAAGCTGTTGCCGGCTTGTGGGGCAGCATGAGCTGGCTTGGCGTGTGTACGTTCTGTCATGCACACTCCCTATGAATCTAAATAAATAGTATTAACTTTTATTCGATCTTTTTCATATTTCATATAAAGACTTCTATCAATAATACAAAAACACTGTAAAAATCTCGGTTCAGTATCCTCAGGACTTTCGAGGTATAAATTTTTACCTAAAACTCATAATAACTTTTATGGTGTTACAAAACTGAGCTAGCAATTATAATATATTCATTGTAGTATTCGTTGAAACTGTAACTAAAAAGATTGTGTTATTTTCTAGACTTTTCTTTACTTTCATTACAATAGTTGCTGACGTAATAGTAACAACTATGAAAATTATTATTTAATTATATTCTCTTGTGTGAGGGTTGCGGAGAGAGTAAGAGAGTGTACGGTGAGCATACGTAAAAAGTGGATGTTTTATTTTATTAAAAACTATGTAAAATGTATGTGTGGGAACATTTTTGCACAATCATGAATCATGTAACGGTCCTCCTGGTGTGCTTGCTTTTGTGTAAAAGCAACCAGAAGAGTAGTTTGGAGTCAAATCAATTAGTAATTCATTTCTGGAAATAATTAGTACTTTGTTTTACTTAAATTTGGTTTCGTAAATTCAGAATTTCTTTTATAAATTCTTTCTGTGGTTGTGTTGAATGGCATAGGGATTACCGCGAGTATTTGAGGGCTGGAGCTGTTCTGACTGGCTACATAAAACAGCAACCAATAGGAATTATGCGCCTCCCACGCTTCGTGTAGTGCTTTGTGTTACAGTTCTGTGTCTGTAGGAGACGCTCGGGAAACGTCTTGCAGCGCACATCAATGTTAGAGCGCGCGACACAAATTTGTGTCAAGATGAAGGAAATCTAGCGTTTTGTCGGTTCTCGTGTCGTTAATGTAAAGCAACTGCAGTATTAAAAAATTTAGTGGAAGTCTGGATATATTAAGCGGTTTTGTTTGGAAGTTATTTGCGTGTCAACTTCCTGAGATATTATGGCGAGTGCTTCTTTTTTAGAAGGCAACTTAACGACTTGATGTAGGTACTAGCGAATAGCTGTGGGTCCGAGACTATCAAGAATGTTAAAATCATTCGGGTCGGACTGATAAAGTTCCGGCTCCTTTCGTGTGGAGAACTTGTAGTCCAAAACAGTCATCAACTTGCACCAATATGAGTTTGAGAGTAAAAGCAGACTTGATAGGCATTTAATGTTTTAGAGGAACTAAATCCTAATTAGTTGAATCTTAAAACATTTTCAAACATTATTTAGATCCCGAACACCCTAAGTTTTACGAATTTACAGATTCTGCACCAAAGCTCGAGTTATGGAGTCTTTGTCTACACTATTAGAATGGAGATAAGTGGTCTGAACCGTTGGATATTACAATTTTCAATACTATCGTCACCTGTAACTTCAGTATCAATTTACTGGCAATCGGTTTCGACGATACACTTCGTCATTATCAAGCTCTCTCAATACACAGTAGCTGAAATATATTTATATTGAAATTTTAGCTGACGGTAGTGTTGAAAATTGTAGTATTCCTATCGTCTGAAGTCATCTCTTGTTACTTAAGAAGGATGGACATTCCGAAGTGAACTGTTAGAGGTAATGAGAACTTATAACCTCCCTGCCGCAGAGCACGACACTTGTTCTTAAGTGAATATACGGCAATAAATCTCCTTAAAGGCCTTTATGATTAAATTTTGGTCTTGAACTGTCTAATCCCTTTATACAATGTTGGTAAGTCCATTAAAATTAAATTAAGGTTAAGAAAGCTTGCTTCGTAGCAAATTCTGTTAACGTATTTCGCTGGTTAACCAGTCTAGTAAGACCATCGGCAACTCGATTTTGTGTGGCCCTAACGCGCACAGCCTCAAAACTAAATGCCAGTATTCGGTTAACCAAATTGCCCTATTTTCCCAGTCTTACAAGGTCTGCCTAGGACCCAGCTCAATGGACTGGTAATGTCTCGAGCTGAAAGGTTGTATGCATAACAACGAAACTTTTCCAGAACAAAAAGAATCTCCAGAGCCTCCAGATCGTATATGAAGTATTTCCTCCCTGCAGCAGATAATCCCCGTCATGCGTGCGCAACTGGTCGTTTACCTTGATCTCTTTCCTGCAATAGCACAGCTCCTAGACCATACATACATCCGTACGTCTGTACAACGAATTTTTTAATCAGAATACTAAAATTAGAGTAGAAACCAACGCTCCTTTCGATTAAGACATTTTTCAAAATATTCCATCAATTTGCCATAACAGAAATAGAAGGGCTCTAGATTCAACACTTTCCTCCAGAGTCTCTCTTGCACTGTCTGAGACCAGCACTTAGAAAGAAATGTCTTTTCGAATTCACTATAACTTTTGCATGTTTCACCAATCTCAGCGGTCCATTAGGCTCCATCTTCTTGTATTTATTTTGCAAAAATACTTATCTGTTGTGTACAAATCCATGACTGTGGTAGTATTTCTTGAAACCTCTTATGAATACTACCGAGTGAATCGTTTTCTTATCTGTGGAGTACGGCTGTAACTGACAATCCTTTGAAAGCTACTTCTTCATAAGCATTGTTACTGGCAGCGCGCCTTGTGCAAACTGTGAAAAATTCCTTTTCAGCTCTGATGCATCATTCTGTTGCCATTCCGAGGTGGGTCTATCTGTAGACGCCCTCGTGGAACTTCACAATTCATTTTAACAATCTTTCCCTGCCCCCTGCAAGCCAATCAAACCTTTGGTTAACCAGTTCAAATCATTCCTTAAACTGGGAAAGTTCCCATTTAAGGGTATTTGCATTCGGATCTGGCTGCATGCTCACTGCTCTTGTGTCTTTGGTCCTATTCTAAGGAAAATTTTGTCATATATTCCAACGGTTTTGGTCCAGTGTCGGTTAAAGCTTTCCTTCAAATGATAGAGCACAGCAGTCAGTCGTCCTTTTCTTGCAGGTTCTATTAGGCAAATCTAGATTTCGGCTAGTGCTAAAAATACTAGAAGTACATGGTCTGGCGGTAGCATAAAAAGTTAAAACTCGTGGCATAACCTATATGGCTTTCACATTAGATTACACACTACCATTTCATAGTTAGTGCATGTTGTAGTACATCAGCCCCTGTTGTTCGGGCTTCTGACACAGTTCTTTCAAGACTATTGTATAGTGAAAGTAGGCTTTGCGGAGACAAATGGATTAGCTGTATGGTGCCTTCTGTATGAACTACGTAATATATAACACTCAAAGGAAAGCAGTTACTGTCTAGTAAAAAAAACTTCCAAATTTGCATACACTATCACAAAATAAAATACAAGTAAAATTATTGACGTTGCTGTCCGACTTATTTCCACATTTAACAGTATACATAGAAAATAAAAAAATTCATATTCACTCCTTGTGAGTCTATTGTTTTGTTATTCTGTAAGACATATGTAATGTCAGACTGGCAAAACTTTTTAAAAAATATTTACAAAACACAAGGAGGCACATGCTATATGCTGCAACTATTAGAATTGACTTGATTTAAATGTTTTTATCTTTTGTACTATTTTTCTCTTTATTTAATCATCATGACGGATATGTGATTCCTATTATTTACTGAATAGTTCATAGATGGCGCCAAATGCCAGCGAGATCGATAGTTAGTGTGACTTGCCAGTCCGCTACAGATGTAGAGAGTACTAGTCTCTGTGCCACTTCAAGTACATTTTAATTATAAATACAATAAAACCAATATACTGAATTGCTGTTCTTAACAATGTACATGCACCTAAAGTAACAAACCATGGAGAAATCTCTGTAGGTTCAATGTTATAACTTTCTCCATGGTACTCAATTATTTGCTAGACGTATTACTATCTTAGTCTTCTCTTCTACCCTGTGCAACTCGCTTTAGTACCATGGAAGTTATTCGCTGATGTTTCAAGGGGCTCCAGAACGCCCTATACTTGCAATGTTAAAATAACGCTTATAAATTACATCTTTCCTCACAAAGTATTGAGGTAGGAAGTTGAACTTTTTACAGATTATTTATTGGAATATGGGCTACAACTTAACACAGGGATTTTACAAAATTTTAGTTCAGTTATTAAAGATGATTTTTTTTCAATTGTAATGAAAATTCACAACATTTTTTTGCAATTTTTTATTTATATATTCAAAAATATACAGTTTTTTTGGAAAAAGGCTGTGTTAAATTATGCAGAAGGTACTGTGTAACATTTACTGAAAGTTTGAAACAAATATGTTTGGAAGATCCTTAGAAAACATGTAATTAGTATGAGAGAATAAAAGTTTTGGGAATCGAGCGACAAAGATTGGATTAACTTTTTAGTGCATTCCAGGTCCATAGGATGGATTATCTTCATCCTCTGCAAACTCCTCCTCCAGCTTCCTCTTGTTCCTCCTCCTGTTTACTCTTGCTTGTATTTCTAGACTCTTTACAGCCCTGTCTGCAGCCCGAAGGCGTTCCTTGTCTAAAGCAAGCATCGCTCGTACCATGTTAGAACCTATCTTCATTTCCATATTTATAAATACCTTGCACCTTACAATGTTGCCATCATTGAAAGTCGCAACAGCAACTTTACTTTGACTCATTATTATACTTCAACAAAGCAGAGACTCAAGAAACAGAATTAATTACGAATATTTTCAAGATAACGACAGAGTAAATAAACATGAAACAATCGACAATCACACCAGCGATATATATTGAACCATCACAGGTTAGCCACAACACATACTTTATCTCATATCACTAAAATGTACCTGATGAACACGGACGTTAATAATAACACCATTTGACAGCAGTTTAACAACGCCACAGTGGGTCACGCCCATGTAGAACACATTTCAAAAAAAAATTTAAAAATAGTTGCAGTCTTCGGAATTGAATAAATTATATATCTATTAAAAGGTAATAGTCTGCAGATTCAGAAAACGCAAAAAAGTAAAAATTGAACTTTTCATGATTTTGAGCCTTTCCGGAGCCCCTTAAGAGTTTTCCTTTCATCCTGTCCCTTCTTTTTGTCAATGTTTTCCGTATATTCTGTGGAGAACCTCCTCATTCCCTACATCTCAAATGCTTCACTATGTATCGATATCACTTTTCTTGTGATTTTTGGTTAACATGTTGCCGCTGGAGCGCAACGCCGTCTGGCGTGGCAGCTCCGGAGGTGGTGGCCGGTTTGGTGGGCGGTATGAGCTGAGGAACGAAGCTGTTACGAGCTCTCCATGGGGCCTGTTCGTTGTGGTGTTATCTGTTGGCGGGCGAGCAATATTGGGGTCACGTTACCCTGTGTTAAGTTCTTGTGCTGTGATTTATTAGAAGGGCGTCGAGCTGTCAGAGCAGATTTACTGTCATTTTGGTCTGTCTTCCGTCTGTTTGTTGGATACAGATGCCCGTGTCTCAATGGCAGAGGAAGGGGAATGTGCTTGCAAGATCTGACAGACATTTTAGACTGATTCATAGGTTGATATCTCATAATTTCTTTTATATATTAATCTTATGTCTCCGTGGTGCTTGCGAACGTTTAGCCGGTGTAATGCGCCGTGTGCCAGAAGAAAGTTTGTTTTGAAGGTTGGTGGTGTGAATTAGTGTATGCGTTACATTGTGATTTTTAAAGTATCTGATTGGTCACGTAATTTTCAATTGGAAGTGCAGAGAAATGTTTGGTATTACCAGTTTCCACTGATGATTAATTGTTCACGTCAGAATGTATGTCTGATTTCTATTATAGTGATCCATTTATAATTTGCTATTGTTGTTCTGATTTCTTCGAAGGTAATGCTAAAGCTCTGTGCTGCCTAGTAAATTATGTAGTGCATCTGATTTATTAAGGTGGCTCTGATAAATTTTATGTCTGTTCCAGGACGCATTTGTTCTCTCCGAACTGCTGTAGACTAACGTGTGTACTGAGGAGCTTCGAAAGTCTTGCGAGTGTCCTTGGTGCTGTTTTAATGGTTTGCTAGAAAGGAAATTTTTTCTCGTATTACTAATTTATTGCTGAAATTTGTTTCTTTAATATTTGTAGCTGGTTTCTTAAATCTTTTGGTCAACTTATTAAAAAGCAGTTAAGTTGTCTTGGTTTTTGGTAAGAGTTCAGATTAATTAATTCTAACCTAAGAGTTACATATTCGATGCATGGCTGTAATTTGGAATTCTGTTTAGTTAAAATTATTTGTGCCGCGGGAAACTGTTTAATAATCTCTTGTACTCCATTGTTGACACGTGTTACCTAGGATCGGGCCCCACTTATACCCCGTCGGCTCGCTTTTACGTCATTTTGAGTGCATACACTCGGTAGCTCTCGCCGCCTCTGTCTTCCGCGTTGTTTCCTTCAACGGCAGCCGCACTATTTGATGTTCCTGTGACGTTCATACTTAGAATAATTCTGAATTTGGATCTGTTAGCTTCTGTCCTTCACCTTAAGCAAAATTTTGATGTGCCATGGGATTCCAACATATACCTTAACCTGTTGTAACTTAATTATTCTCGTCTTATTAGAAAATGTGTTAAATATTCAGTTGATGTGTGTTTCTGGGCTTCAAATTATCTTTCTTGGATATTGGTGTTTTTTTCGTTGTTTTAAGTATGATTTTGGATTTTTTAATCAGTCAAGTTTAAATTATGTTTTATTTTCACTATTTGCTAATTAGGGCCGTTGTGTTCTGTTCTGGTACTGTTTAGATTACGTCTGCCTTTATTACATGTTGTGTCTTATGCAGGGCGTGTCTTGCCATAAGGAATATTAAGTTATCTTGGTTTAAAGTTAACTTTTAATTATCTGTAAATTATTTAAATTGGCACTTCATTTTAAAATAGAATCTCATTACTTTGCCTATAAATTAAAAAATAAATGAAAGCTTAACTGGCCGCTATGTGGTTGAAACAGAGTAAAATGAATTTGTGTTCTACCAGTGAGTGAAGTGTGTAAAATGCCCTTCCCGGTTTTCCTTCCTGGTTAAATTAAGAGACCATAATTATCACCACTTCACCGGCTGTTCTCATTTCTGCTACTTCTGATTACTTTCGTGTTTTTTTAGATTTACTTTCAATCCATATTCTGTACTCATCAGTATTCATTCCATTCAGCAAACCCTATAATTCTTTCTCACTTTCACTCAGGATAGTAATGTCATCAGCAAATCATATCATTGATATCCCTTCACCTTGGAGTTTAATTCCACACTTGAACCTTTCATTTATTTCCATCATTGCTGCTTCGATATTGTGTATCTACAGAAATTATATTTTTCTGTTTAGATGTAAATGTTTGAGAGACCGCTCTGTCGAATACAGCCAAAAACCATAACGCCCCGAAGGCCATCGTTCCTCAGAGCAATTACCACATATTATCCCAGTTTTTTTTGCTAGGTTTTTGCCGTATTTTTTGTAACTATAGGTGAACTGTAAATTGCTTTGAGTTCAGTTTGTCACACTGACTTTTTCATTCCAATGGATGAAGATATAACACATGTAAACGTTTATTGAAGAGTGAAATGAAATGCAATATTTCCTCCAAATATGCTTATACTGAATCCTGTGAAAGAGACTGTAATAATTTTTTATCAGGAAGAACAAATTTTTATTACGCGCTGTAGCTGGGAGAACAATTTTTGTGTTGTACAAAAGGAAGTTGCGGGAGTACAAGAAATGTATATGAACCACTTTCGGCTGTAAATTGGAATGACGACAGTGAAAATTTTATGCCGGTCCGGGACTCGAATCTAAATTTCCCCTCTTCGCCTGTCCGTGCGCGAATCAAGACAGATGCAAACTTCCATATGTCGTCGTACTTTTGTCACAACTGCATTCGTTCGTTAGGAATATTCCCGTCCAGGAAGAACACGTTAAATGAGTCGAGGGCCTGGTCTTGGTGAATAAATACGAAATAACAGTGCCAGTGTTATTAAAAAAAAAGAAACAGTGTTCCTTCAGATACGCGTGCAAAAGAGACATATCTAATGTATTATTTTGACGCAATATACAGAGTTTCTGTGCTTCTCAGGGATGAGCAGAAAAACAGGTCTCTTAAGCAATCTTTGCTGTCGGAATTATGTGCTGTACAACAGAGACGGAAGAGATAAAATATAATAATAATAATAATAATAATAATAATAAACTACAACACGAAGACCGGAATCATCAGTTCCCCGTTTATATCCGTTACGCGCGCAACGCTCCTTCTAATAAAACAATGCATTACATCCAATGCTTCTTTGCTCTGCAGTGGCTCCACCACACATAATCTCTGCTGTGGTACATAGGTACCTACTGTCAGCCAAACTATCTTCCCTGTACCCGAAGGCACTTTGACATGTGTAATCATCTTTAATGCCCTTGTACGCGGTTCAGTTGGTGACATCTTAGCAACGGATGCACCTCGCGACGTAGAAACATTTACAGCTGTTGTACCCATTGAAAACAAGTTTCCACTAAGTTGAACTGTACGCTGTGAAAGACTAATTTTGGCATGGTGTTTATCGAGGAAGGCCAGTCCGAGAATCACAGAATACCCTTGTCCCACATTTGGCAACACTTTCATTTGCTCTCCGAACTCTACAGTTCCAATCTTAAAAACGAGCTGTGTTGTACCCAATGATTGCAACTCATTATTCCCTACTCCACGTAATCTATACCTAGGAGTACCTAGTCTTCTCCTACCCACGAGGTCTAGACTAGCAACAGATACATGTGCCCCTGTATCAATCAAAAACTTACATCTGTTATTCCTTACAACACCCATCAAGCAACAATCCGTCTCTGTCCTAGTTTTCACTGTACTCCTGCTTACCGGGAATGTCATCCGACGTACGAAACACTCCCGTTCCCGTTTAACGCTTTTTCCTTTTTATTCCCGTTACCATTCAGCTTACTACGACACTCATTCGCCTTGTGACCATAGCGTTTACAAGCATAGCACTGTGGCTGTCTACATTGAGCCCTCACGTGACCCTTCCTCCCACAACGGTAACAATTCCTCTCCGACGCAAAAATGTGTTTATCATTGCGAACCCTTGTTGCAATGTCTATCTCCTGCAGATGCGTTGCAATACGCAGTTCTGCAGCTAAATCGCCAGGATTCTCCATCCTAACCTTACGAGAAAATTCTGCAGGAATTCCCCTGAGGAACACATCGAGGCCTCTGTTTCCTGCCTCTCGTAGTAATACACGATCCGCATCAGGATTACCTGATAATTCATAGGTCTGCGAATTAATTTTCCAGATCCTGTCTGAAAAAGACTCCACTGTGTCATTGACCTTCTGTGTCAAATTAGCTAACTTCTCCCGAAAAAATCTTGCACTATTCTACTTACGATATCTTTATCGTAACCCATCTGCCAATTCTCCAAACATGCTCGCTTTACTAAGCGTCTCATGGTACATCACGAACGTCTTGGATTCCCCTGCTAGTCGCGAATTTGCCATACGTAATGTCGTTACGTCCGACCAATTGCTCATTGCAGCTGTTGCCAAAACATCGTTAATGAACGCTGTGACTTCCTCTGTTGTTTTACCCGAGAAAGGCATGATCAGGTTAGCTACTGAAGGATATATTGCAAGATTGGACATTGATACTGACTTGCACTCACTTGAACCTGTTTGCGACTCGTCATTAATTCTACGTGACGTAACTTATGCTGCGCAGTCTCTTCTAATAATTTTGAGGCTTGCTCCACCAGAGCAGCTATACCCACTTCAGTACTAACGTATCTTGTTTCCTTCATGATTTGTGCAAATTACCAACAACTTACTCCTCAGAACAATAACTACACTAGCTACTCAACTCCTTTGTCACAGCTGAGCACTACACACCAGAAGACGAACAAGACTCACAATGCACAAGTAAACAAAATTAATCCTTCCGCCTTGTTATTGCCCAGCGACACTCTCTACAATTGTGCTCTGCGTGACCAAACCATCTACAAATTAAACATTCTACTGGTACAAACTTCGTGCATGGCTCCCCATGCCCCGTTAAATTACACACAGTACATCTGACTGGTACCAAGTACGTTCTCCAACTGTTTCCCTTAACAAACTGCCTATTGGCTTCTGTCTCGGGTTCTTCGGCCGACGTTCATCTAATGATTTTTCTGACGTTTCGCCAGCACGAGTGGCTGGCATTGTCAAAGCTTCACCCTCCATTGCCGGTGGTTCCATTGCTGCACGTGCTGCAGTAGTTGATTAACTTAGATATGCTCTTTTCCTGAGATAATCAGGCTATCTAAAGATTGTAGCGATGTGGGATCCAAGGACTCGTTAATAAACGTTAGGTTCTGGCGAGGCAATATATGTGGTGGTTCCTCTGGATAATACAAGATAGGCTGTGTCACGTTAATCATCATTAGATGAACGTCGGCCGAAGAACCCGAGACAGAAGCCAATAGGCAGTTTGTCAACAAGTGGCTACGAAAGCCCTAACAATTTTGTTTCCCTTAAACTCAGATAAATCTGCTGTTTCTGGAGGTCTCACAAAGTGCACTCCCAACAAAGAACGTGCATCCATAGTTAGTAAAAAAAATCGCCTCGTGCACTTACCACAAGGCTGCGTAGAGTCGACAGTTCTGACCGCAACTCTGCGGTGTCAGTCCTGCAGTGGCGGTGTCGACGACTCCAGATACCAGATCTGCAGGCCAGTGCTGTAGTGGGCGGTTCAAATACTTCTGATACCAAATCCCTAGGCGGTGGGCGCGAGGACTTCTGACACCAAATCTGTAGGCGCCCCATGGTCCCGGTCGCCTACGGTGGACTGGAAGCCGAGCAGTGACCTCTCCAGTTGTCAGGATGCTAGGAAACGCCAAATAAACATTATTAATTCATGACTTCTTTATTCCTGCCAAGTACAATGTCGCCCACATAACACAGTCCGGCTGAGCTTGGTGATATCAACGACCTTCCTCGAGTCCTCACTGACTCGGAGCGATGGCACCAGCTCCGGGCTGCACCAGTCTTGCAAGCGCAGCGCCGCGTGGTGTGACGTAGCAGTGGAATGCCCTTACTTCGGCCGCACGTGGCTGGCGGCGCCCGGTTGGCCGGCCGGCTCGGCGGCGGACAGAACACCGCTGCCTGTAGGAGGCTCCGGGTTGGAGTCCCGGCGCTGTCGGCACGAGAGGCGTTCTCGCAGTGCGGAGTGTACTCTATCACACCACATGTTCTTCCCTGCTCCTCCTGGTAGCTCGTCCGCGGTGGATGGGCGGAAAGGGCTGCAATTCCCCAGCGTCGTCGGCTTACCCGGTTGTGACGGCGGATGCACAGGGCCTAGGCCCCGCGCGATCTCCACGACGACTCACTGATGTGGTCAGCATTGGCGGCGAGTGAGTCTGGCGCGATGTCTGCTAATCCTGGGTTGATGACTGACAGTGGCAGCAGAGAGGACCAGAGCTGGTACTGTCCCCTCACGTCTGCTGCTGGATGGGCTGCCCTTACTGCAACATCTCCTTAATAAAGATTAACACGTCGATCACTGAGCTGAGCGCTACACAGCGACCCAGTACACACCTAACTGCAAGTCTAATTGTGAGTGCCTTGTTGCTATCAAAGCTGGCGTATTTAAAGGAAGCACGAGCGACATCCTGATGTGTTGCCCATTTGTAATGAACGCATTCGTTCCACTTATACTGCTGACTTATCTGTCGTACTCGCCCCTTAGGTGTTCTTGTGGCAGAGTTACGTGTTGTTACGGCAGACTTTCGTGAAGTTATGAAATGCAGTACAGCTGACGCTATACCTCTGTCTTACACTCTACGGAAGTCTCTGTCGAACACAAACCCGTGTGCTAAGCAATTCTCTCTCGCCTGTTGTGTGTAACAAGGCCACTGCCCCTGCGTGACGACACATTCTGATACATGTGCAATCCTCTTACCTCTTGGCTAACCTACTGCTTCTGGCTCTCGGCATAGGCAACAAAACTTTGACAATATTCCACGTTTCCAACTCTTTACTATTCTGCGACACTACACATCCCTCTCCTTTAAGAAAATTTGTTCCGAATTTTACAATTCTGTACTTACTGGTTGTGAACGTCATACTTCCTTATACTCTACAGGTATCTTACAACTACTCCTTCAACACTGTCAAAGTTTTCTTATCCGCTAACGATCTATTTACACTTAATACTGATTCCAATCTTATCATTGGTTATCTATTTGTATTACGTTCCACTATTCCCGATGTACGGTTGTTGTTTCAGAACGAGACATCTTTTTCCGTCTACAAAAGTAAGTTGCACAAGTAAACACTAGAACTAAGATTATGCTAGTCGTCGACTCACCAAATATAATTGTGGTTTGCTTACGTTTCTCCCGATATTGCTGCACGTGCTGCAGTAATTGATTAACTGAGATATGCTCTTTTCCTGAGATAATCAGGCTATCTAAAGATTGTAGCGATGTGGGATCCAAGGACTCGTTAATAAACGTTAGGTTCTGGCGAGGCAATATATGTGGTGGTTCCTCTGGATAATACAAGATAGGCTGTGTCACGTTAATCATTGTTGTACCCATGAAAGTAGTTGGTAGGTGAAAATGTTTCCCCACTATTTCACATCCATTGCCATTAATCAATAACCCACTGCCCTGCAATTCAAGCTTTGATATATCTGTCAATCTACCATCTCTGTAACAAGTGGCAACTACAGTCTCTAGTTCGAACACAGAGTAAATCCAATGTTCCCCCACTTTCTGAAATTTCGGTCCCGGAAGTAACACCTTCTTTTCGCATTCTAAGGTTCCCATATTCCCCAAGAACAACTGCACCTCACACGAATGATTGTCTGTTACCACCTCCTTTGCTGGACAAATAAAAACACTTCCACTGAAACAGTCTGTCAAATCTTCTGTAGACATTACCACGTGAGCACTCCTCGATCTTGACACTAACAAAACTTCCAGAGTTTGCACTTGCACCCACTTCCTAAGTGCAGCCCATCTAATTGGATACGGGTGTACTGTATAACACTGGTACCGCGAATTGATACCCATCACTGGTATTTGCCCTTCTACGTGTATACTCGCCTGATCTGTAATTACTCTCACTTTAGACATGCATTAGAATAACGGTAAATTCCGCTTCGCCGGAGGCACAACATGACGCACTTCTTCCCAGAATTCTGTCTGCGCTTTCAGCAACGCCTTCAGCATGTGATCTGGACCTAACAAAGTGGCACTCAATTGCCCATGCACTGCGTGATGCATAGCTTAATATAATGCTTCCAATTCGATACACGCATCATCCACCCTGTCTGCTAATGCCTCAATAAAGCTGCTACTTGTATTTTCCCGTCTTTTCGGCTCAATCTCGCCTGTATAACCTCTATATCCCCATTCAACAACTTCCTGGTATTTGCTGCATACCGTTTCAGGTCTGACGTCAACTCCCGCACTGTTATAACGACATTCAATATTCCCTGACCCATGTTACCTATACGTGTCGGGTGCAAATCCACTTTCGCCTTTGTCTCCTCCGCCAACTCCTGCACCTCCCCCACCGTACTATTTAAGCTCCTTATATCTTCCTCGTCCGCGGTTCCAAACACTGTTTTCAGTAATTTTCCCCCTGCATCCAACAACCCACGTTTCCTGCGAACGAGCGTTTGCGGGACCACTTCCGTTACTTGTTGCAGCTGCCTTCTCAGCTTTTCGTATGAGAGCTTCAATTCCTGATACTCGTTCCGTATGTCTTGAAACAACCCCTCCTTCTCCGTGGCCGCCTGTAGCATCGGAAACCTATCCTGTAGTGTCTGTACATCATTCCTCACTCCCCATATACGGGGTGTTGCAAAAAGATACGGCCAAACTTTCAGGAAACATTCTTCACACACAAAGAAAGAAAATATGTTATTACTTTCCATGTTAGAGCTCATTTTATTACTTCTCTTCAAATCACATTAATCATGGAATGGAAACACACAGCAACAGAACGTACCAGCGTGACTTCAAACACTTTGTTACAAGAAAAATTCAAAATGTCCTCCGCTAGCGAGGATACATGCACCCACCCTCCGTCGCATGGAATCCCTGATGTGCTGATGCAGCCCTGGAGAATGGCGTATTGTATCACAGCTGTCCACAATACAAGCACGAAGAGTCTCTACATTTGGTACCGGGCTTGCGTAGACAAGAGCTTTCAAATCCTCCCATAAATGAAAGTCAAGAGGGTTGAGGTCGGGAGGGCGTGGAGGCCATGGAATTGGTCCACCTCTACCAATCCATCGCTCACCGAATCTGTTGTTGAGAAGCGTACGAACACTTTGACTGAAATGTGCAGGAGCTCCATCGCGCATGAACAACATGTTGTGTCGTACTTGTAAAGGCACATGTTCTAGCAGCACAGGTAGAGTATCCCGTATGAAATCATGATAACGTGCTCCATTGAGCGTAGGTGGAAGAACATGGGGCCCAATCAAGACATCACCAACAATGCCTGCTCAAACGTTCACAGAAAATCTGTGTTGATGACGTGATTGCACAATTGCGTGCGGATTCTCGTCAGCCCACACATGTTGATTGTGAAAATTCACAATTTGATCACGTTGGAATGGAGCCTCATCAGTAAAGAGAAAATTTGCACTGAAATGAGGATTGACACATTGTTGGATGAACCATTCACAGAAGTGTATCTGTGGAGGCCAATCAGCTGCTGATAGTGCCTTCATACGCTGTACATGGTACGGAAACAACTGGTTCTCCCGTAGCACTCTCCATACAGCAGCAACTTCTCTGACGCTGACATTAGGGTTATCGTCAACTGCACGAAGAATTGCCTCGTCCATTGCAGGTGTCCTCGTCGTTCTAGGTCTTCCCCAGTGTGAGTCATAGGCTGGAATGTTCCGTGCTAAGACGCCGATCAATTGCTTCGAACGTCTTCCTGTCGGGACACCTTCGTTCTGGAAATCTGTCTCGATACAAACGTACGGCTCCACGGCTATTGCCCCGTAATAATCCATACATCAAATGGGCATCTGCCAACTCCGCATTTGTAAACATTGCTCTGACTGCAAAACCACGTTCATATGAACACTAACCTGTTGATGCTACGTACTGATGTGCTTGATGCTAGTACTGTAGAGCAATGAGTCGCATGTCAACACAAACACCGAAGTCAACATTACCTTCCTTCAATTGGGCCAACTGGCTGTGAATCGAGGAAGTACAGTACATACTGACGAAACTAAAATGAGCTCTAACATGGAAATTAAGCGTTTCCGGACACATGTCCACATAACACCTTTTCTTTATTTGTGTGTGTGGAATGCTTCCTGAAAGTTTGGTCGTACCTTTTTGTAACACCCTGTATTATACGTGAACACAGTTGTCCACCTGCAGCTTGACAATACCACATCTAATTGTCTTGCAAACAAAATTCCCTTATCTAGTGGTTGCATCTGCACCACCTCTCGTCTGCAACAGTGTAGCAGTACCAGACTGACGAAAAGTTTCCCGGGCCACATCCTGGCACGGCACCTGAAGGAAAAAGAAGCCATGCCAATCGCTACCTTCCTTACCACATCTAAAACACACAAATGACAAATAAAAACTACACATACCCCATTACCTAATAAAAATAAATACGACATGTTCCTCCCCGAGGACACTTAATCTACTAGACCTAAGTGCGTAAGGAATGTTCCTCTGCTGTTCTTTTAGCTTCGGTACTCTCACACCTTTTGTTACTGCTGGAGGAATCTGCGGTAACGCATCCACTGCGCCCTTAAACGGCTTAATCCTACTCACATGAACTACTGACGACTTGGTTGGTAACTGCAGCTTTACGTTCACTGGAGACACTATTTCATTTACCTGATATGGTCCAGAATATTTCTTCAAAAACTTCTTCATTTTACCCTTCGGAACATAAGGATTAGCCAACAATACCCATTGACCAATTCTGAATTGCAGCAGTTTACCTGTTCTTTGCCCAATACTCTCTTGTTTCTCCAAAGCTTTAGTATTAGCACGCCATACCTTTTCCCAAAACTCTCTCAATATCTTGGCGAAATTCTTCACTGACTCATCCTGTGAACCTACCTGAGGTTTGAGCACGTCAAATGGTGATGGTATTTTCCGACCATAAATTACCTCATACGGAGAGAGCTCCGTTCCTGTATGAACTTTTGCGTTATATGAGCTTGTCAACAGATTTAAATCACGTCCCAATCCATGGGTTCTGAATTTACCTAACTAACCCGTTCTGTTTGTCCATTCGACTGAGGATGAAATGGGCTTGTCCGCAATTTCTTAACTTTCAATAAACAGCATAACTGCTTCATCAGCTCCGACATTAAGTTACTACCCTGATCTGTAATTATAGTATCAGGCACACGATACTTCAGCAACCAGTTATTTACTAAGGCTTGCGCAACAGTGCTTGCTTCTCATCTGGAATAGCTACCATTACCAGGTATCGGGAAAAATGATCTAATATTGTTAATACGTATCGTTTACCCGCTTGGGTCTTGTTAAATGCTCCGATTACGTCTAATCCGATGAATGCGAACGGACGATCCACTTCAGGTAGTTTCTGTAACTGAATTTTCTGATGACTTAAATCTGCTCTCTGTGCATACGGTATATAATTTTGCACATACTGCTCTACATCACTGCGACGTGTCTTCCACCAAAACCTTTCAGCTATCTGTCTATCAGTCGTTCGTTTACCACCATGACCTGACAATACATGGTCGTGCGATTGTTTCAACACTTCTTCCCTCAGCGACTCCGGTATTACGATGCGTAGTCCGCACTTCGTCTTCCTGCAGAGCAATCCATCGTGCATTTCAAACTACGGTTGCGTTCGGAACAATTGACACTCTCTACCAGTGGCTTGCGCCCTTATCCACTCCTTCTCACTTATGCCCACAACTTGTACAGCTGCTGTTTTTCCACTAAGCGCATCTGCATTTGTATGTTTTACCCCTGGTTTGTGAATTACCTGGTAGTCAAATTCACTTAGTTTCAGTGCCCATCTCGTTAAACAACTCGAAGGATCTTTTAACCCCAACAATGATGTGTGATCTGTAATCACCTTGAACTTACGCCCATATAAATAACAGCGAAAATACGAGATACCGTAAATCACAGCTAACATCTCTTTCTCTGAAGCTGAATAATTCTTCTCTGCCTTATTTAGTTGACTGGAAGCATAAGCCACTGGATGTTCCTATCCATTAACCCTCTGAGAAAGAATAGAACCTACAGCTATATGTTGCAGTAAGGGCAGCCCATCCAGCAGCGGACGTGAGGGGACAGTACCAGCTCTGGTACTCTCTGCTGTCACTGTCAGTCATCAACCCAGGATTAGCAGACATCGCGGCAGACTCACTCGCCGCCAATGCTGACCACATCAGTGAGTCGTCGTCGAGATCGTACGGGACCTAGGCCCTGTGCATCCGCCGTCACAACTGGGTGAGCCGACGACGCTGGGGGACTGTAGCCCGTTCCGCCCGTCCACCGTGGACGAGCCACCAGAAGGAGCAGGGAAGAACACGTGGTGTGATAGAGTACACTCCGCACTGCGAGACCGCCTCTCGTGCCGACAGCGCCGGGACTCCAACCCGGAGCCTCCTACAGGCAGCGGTGTTCTGTCCGCCGCCCTGCCGGCCGGCCAACCGGGCGCCGCCAGCCACGTGCGGCCGAAGTAAGGGCATTCCACTGCTACGTCACACCACGCGGCGCTGCGCTAGCAAGACTGGTGCAGCCCGGAGCTGGTGCCATCGCTCCGAGTCAGTGAGGACTCGAGGAAGGTCGTTTATATACCCAAGCTCAGCCAGACTGTGTTATGTGGGCGACATTGTACTTGGCAGGAATAAAGGTGTCATGAATTAATAATGTTTATTTGGCGTTTCCTAGCATCCTGACAACTGGAGAGGTCACTGCTCGGCTTCCAGTCCACCGTAGGCGACCGGGACCATGGGGCGCCTACAGATTTGGTGTCAGAAGTCCTCGCGCCCACCGCCTAGGAATTTGGTATCAGAAGTATTCGAACCGCCCACTACAGCACTGGCCTGCAGATCTGGTATCTGGAGTCGTCGACACCGTCACTGCAGGACTGACACCGCAGAGTTGCGGCCATAACTGTCGACTATACGCAGTCATTTCCTAGCATCCTGACAACTGGAGAGGTCACTGCTCGACTTCCAGTCCACCGTAGGCGACCGAGACCACCGGAGCGCCTAATATTCTCTCGAATTATCACAATGTTCTTCAAACCAAACGCGAACTTTAGTTGTCCAGTGACATGTCGCATTGTCATCCATATAAATACCATCGATTTTGTAAAGATAGTCCAGGAATGACTGAAAACGGCCTCCGAGTAGCCGAACTTAACCACCTGCGGTCAGTGATCAGTTCTGTTGGACCAGAGGATCCAGTCCATTCCATATAAACACAGCCCACACCATTATGGAGCCACCACCAGCTTGCACAGTCCCTTGTTGATAACTTGGGTCCATGGCCTCGTGGTGTCTGCGCTAATTCGAGCCCTACCATCAGCTCTTACCAACTAAAATCGGGACCCATCTGATATCAGTTATACTGACCTTCAAAGCAGTCACCAGCATTGTGTATAACCTGTTGCCAGGGATGTGGAAGTCGTAGGATACTCTTAGCAGTGCAAGTTCTGTTGACAGTTCGAGCGGCACCATCTATTGTTGTTCAAAAATGGTTCAAATGGCTCTGAGCACTATGGGACTTAACCTCTGAGGTCATCAGTCCCCTAGGATTTAGAACTACTTAAACCTAATTAAACTAAGGACATCACACACATCCATGCCCGGGGCAGGATGCGAACCTGGGACCTTAGCGGTCACGCGGTTCCAGACTGTAACGCCTAGAACCGCTCGGCCAACCGGCCGGCAAAGGCGTTCGCGTCGGTCGCCTGCTGCCATAGACCATGAACGGCCAATTTCGTCGCACTGTCCTAACGTATCCATTCTTCATATGTCCATGCTGATTTCAGCGATTATTTTACGCAGAAGTGCTTGTCTGGTAGCATTGCAACTCTTCGCCGACGCCGCTGCTCTCGGTCGTTGGCTGTAAGGTTTCGGCCATTGTTTCGTCAGTGGTCAGAGGTATTGCCTGAAACTGGATATCTCGGCACACTCTTAGATCTCGAAATATTGAATTCCTTAATGATTTCTGAAATGGAATGTCCCATGCGTCTAGCTCAAACTACCATTCCGTCTTAAACGTCTGTTCGTCGTGCGGCCATAACCAAGTCGGAAACCTCTTCAAGCGAATTACCTGTGTAAAAATGACAGCTTCGCCAATGTACTGCCCCTTTATAACGTGTGTACGTGACCCTACCGCCATCTGTGTATGTGCATATAGCTACCACATGACTTTTGTCATTTCGGTGTAATCTCTAGTTTAGCTTCTTCCGATGATTTTTGTTCGCAATCCTGCACGCATAAATTTGGCTCTACCGCCGACGGAGGGAAATTTGCTAGGAGCAAAGGAGACACACCAAGCTCAATCAACAAACAAAATTTGCGACTGCAAAACACTGCACGGCTTTTGGCACCTCAGTGAAGTGTGAACAGTACTGAGACAGAGACTGAGACAGACCTTGTCGTTTTGGGACTGTGCTCTAATTAACTTGTTGAAATACGAATGGCAGGTGGCTTACTAGAGACAGTGGTTTCATTCCCAGTAAACTTTGGGACCCTTTTCTCAGCCGTTTGAAGTCACAACGTTGGCCGAGAGCGACTTCCACGCCGGGGGTGGGGCAGAAGAGGGTGGGGGTGGCGGCGGGGAGGGTGGAGGGTGGAGGGGGTGGGCGGACGGCAGAAGCACCGAGAGACCGTAGTTCATGCCCAGCATTCGGCGATCGCATCCACCCACCACCCACTCTAACCGCCGTGGCGTGCAGCCTGGAAGTGCGGGAAGGCGTGGGGAGCGATAAGTGTGTGAAGTAGCCAAGTTCTCATTCTACAGATATCACCTGAAGATGAAACAAAGTATGCTGACCAAAACGTGTTCATAAACGGCTACATCAGGTTAGACATTCAAGAGCAACACAAACAGCTGATTCATCGGGATAGCTTTAAGTCACATATTATGCTTCCTTCTTTGTTACTAAAGATAAGGGCGGTAATGGAAGACAGTTCGTCACGAGAGATACTACAAGTTGTTTTAAAAATAATAGTAAAGAACTGTCCGTATCACTTGACTTATCTGTCAACGACAAATAATTACTCATGTATAAAGATAAATATTAAGGGATGGGCCGGCCACTGTGGCCGAGCGGTTCTAGGCGCTTCAGTCCGGAACCGCGCGACTGCTACGGTCGCAGGTTCGAATCCTGCCTTGGGCATGGATGTGTGTGATATCCTTAGGTTAGTTAGGTTTAAATAGTTCTAAGTTCTAGGGGACTGTGGACCTCAGATGTTAAGTCCCATAGTGCTCAGAGCCATATGAACCATTAAGCGATGGAAAATAGTTCATAATATAGGGTATTCAAAATACATCCAATTTCACTATACTATTTGTTTTACATGGAAGAAGATAGAAACTTGGGGTGAATTTTAACTTATGCATCGTAGCTCAAGGTTAACGTTGACACCGGTGTAAGTTGCTGCTTTATTGGCTGCAGGCAGGGGTCTCCATTATCCAGCTCAATCGCTGACTTGCTGCCCCGTTCATTACTGAATGTTGTAAGTAGGCTGTTTATGTTTTCTTTATGTAAGTAGGCTGTTTAGGTTCTTATATTGGTAACGCCGCCGCCACGTAGCGCTCTCTGTATGAAAATGAAATCACTGGCTGTGCTGTGTGCAGTCTGTGGCTAGTTTGCATTGTTGTCTGCCATTGTAGAGGGGCAGCTGGATGTTACCAGCGCGTAGCGTTGCGCAGTGAGAGGTGAGCCGCCAGCAGTAGTGGATGTGAGGAGAGAGATGGCGGAGTTTTGAAATTACATATATTATGACTTGTGGGGACTGGATAACAGCATTGCTGGTTCTAAGGACAATTCCAAAAACTTTGTGAGTGCACAAGTGGTGATTATGGACTTGCTACAGGGTGTTTCAAAAATGACCGGTATATTTGAAACGGCAATAAACACTAAACGAGCAGCGATAGAAATACACCGTTTGTTGCAATATGCTTGGGACAACAGTACATTTTCAGGCGGACAAACTTTCGAAATTACAGTAGTTACAATTTTCAACAACAGATGGCGCTGCAAGTGATGTGAAAGATATAGAAGACAACGCAGTCTGTGGGTGCGCCATTCTGTACGTCGTCTTTCTGCTGTTCACAACGTGCAAGTGTGCTGTAGACAACATGGTTTATTTCTTAGAACAGAGGATTTTTCTGGTGTTGGAATTCCACCGCCTAGAACACAGTGTTGTTGCAACAAGACGAAGTTTTCAACGGAGGTTTAATGTAACCAAAGGACCGAAAAGCGATACAATAAAGGATCTGTTTGAAAAATTTCAACGGACTGGGAACGTGACGGATGAACGTGCTGGAAAGGTAGGGCGACCACGTACGGCAACCACAGAGGGCAACGCGCAGCTAGTGCAGCAGGTGATCCAACAGCGGCCTCGGGTTTCCGTTCGCCGTGTTGCAGCTGCGGTCCAAACGACGCCAACGTCCACGTATCGTCTCATGCGCCAGAGTTTACACCTCTATCCATACAAAATTCAAACGCGGCAACCCCTCAGCGCCGCTACCATTGCTGCACGAGAGACATTCGCTAACGATATAGTGCACACGATTGATGACGGCGATATGCATGTGGACAGCATTTGGTTTACTGACGAAGCTTATTTTTACCTGGACGGCTTCGTCAATAAACAGAACTGGCGCATATGGGAACCGAAAAGCCCCATGTTGTAGTCGCATCGTCCCTGCATCCTCAAAAAGTACTGGTCTGGGCCGCCATTTCTTCCAAAGGAATCATTGGCCCATTTTTCAGATCCGAAACGATTACTGCATCACGCTATCTGGACATGCTTCGTGAATTTGTGGCGGTACAAACTGCCTTAGACGACACTGCGAACACCTCGTGGTTTATGCAAGATGGTGCCCGGCCACATCGCATGGCCGACGTCTTTGATTTCCTGAATGAATATTTCGATGATCGTGTGATTGCTTTGGGCTATCCGAAACATACAGGAGGCGGCGTGGATTGGCCTCCCTATTCGCCAGACATGACCCCCTGTGACTTCTTTCTGTGGGGACACTTGAAAGACCAGGTGTACCTCCAAAATCCAAAAACAATTGAACAGCTGAAGCGGTACATCTCATCTGCATGTGAAGCCATTCCGCCAGACACGTTGTCAAAGGTTTCGGGTAATTTCATTCAGAGACTACGCCATATTATTGCTACGCATGGTGGATATGTGGAAAATATCGTGCTATAGAGTTTCCCAGACCGCAGCGCCATCTGTTGTTGAAAATTGTAACTACTGTAATTTCGAAAGTTTGTCTGCCTGAAAATGTACTGTTGTCCCAAGCATATTGCAACAAACAGCGTATTTCTATCGCTGCTCGTTTAGTTTTTATTGCCGTTTCAAATATACTGGTCATTTTTGAAACAACCTGTATATTAACTGCAAGACTCTTCAATGGTGATTGTGCACCCGCACAGTCACAACAGATGGCTGCTGGCCATCTCTACAAGGACTACAGTGGGTCTACACCTTTGCTGACTCACCAATACCATTATTTCTACAAGGACTGCAGTGGGTCTGCACCTCTGGTGGCCCACCAATACCACAATCTCTACCAGGACTACAGTGGGTCTACTCTGTGATGACCTACATACCAATCTTCTTCAAAATGTCGAATGACTCTGCTGTGGGTTTGCTCTGTTGTGGCCCATTACCTGTCAGCATGTCAAGAGTCAGCACTGTCTTTCCGTTGGAAGGACAACACTACTTCTTCAAGACTGCATGGAAATCCACTACTTCTGTGTGCAATTTCTTTTACTAATGAGAAACTGTAATTACTATTATGATGAATGATCAGGACTATCTTTATGGACTGTGAGAAAATTTTAGCTTTTGACCAACATTGTATCAATAAGTGTGTGCATTTTATATCTTTGTTACTGTAATTGTGAAAAAATTTTGTCAAATCTGTATTGGCCAGTGCCCAACACCATTTGTAAAAAATTTTTGTGGGGAGCATGGGGGCTATGTAAGTAGGCTGTTTATGTTTTCTTTATGTAAGTAGGCTGTTTAGGTTCTTATATTGGTAACGCCGCCGCCACGTAGCGCTCTCTGTATGAAAATGAAATCACTGGCTGTGCTGTGTGCAGTCTGTGGCTAGTTTGCGTTGTTGTCTGCCATTGTAGAGGGGCAGCTGGATGTTAACAGCGCGTAGCGTTGCGCAGTGAGACGTGAGCCGCCAGCAGTGGTGAATGTGAGGAGAGAGATGGCGGAGTTTTGAAATTACATATATTATGACTTGTGATGATATTAAGGTAAATACATTGTTTGTTCTCTATTAAAATCTTTCATTTGCTAACTATCCCTATCAGTAGTTAGTGCCTTCCGTAGTTTGAATCTTTTATTTAGCTGCCAGTAGTGGTGCTCGCTGTGTGCAGTAGTTCGAGTAACGGAGATTTTTGGTGAGGTAAGTGATTTGTGAAAAGTATAGATTAATGTTAGTCAGGGCCATTCTTTTGCAGGGATTTTTGAAAGTCAGATTGCGTTGCGCTAAAAATATTGTGTGTCAGTTTAAGCACAGTCGTGTACAATTGTTCTAAAGGGGACGTTTCAATGTATCTAGTCAAGATATCGATGATGCAGCAACAAATGGCATTCTGCGTTCTTCGCTTCAACAGATGCAATTCATTTACAATCACGCGACTTAATTTTCGTCGAGAGTACCGCATTGAGCCCGCTATTGCGCCCGCATTGCGCCCGCAGGTCCTTGATCAAGAGGTATAGCGCATTCAACAGAGCTTTTCTTGGTCAACAGAAGTCTACTCGTCGTGACAGCCGACAGTTAGGCATTCCTCACAAGTCTGTCTCGCGTGTTTTGCGTCGACGTTTGTTTTCCAACCCACACTGGCTCTAATTGCTGTTGCCCTTAATGATGGTGATCAACAACAACGTTTAGAGCTCTATGAATTCATTCTGAGCGTGGAGATGGAATATAACTATGCGTGCAGATATGGTGCTAATTTCCATTTAAGCGGAAAAGTGAACAGCCAGAACGTCAGAAAAATTGCCTTACAGCAGCTTCATACCATAATCGAAATGACAATACTTGTGAAAAGTATCCAAAGACTGGTTGTTGTAACGGCACGAAACTGTTCGTGATACCCGCTACATGTAGTCATCGACTCGTTCTACAAGTTGTTTTGTGTGGTAAAATGTGTCTTGATGTGGAACTACAGAAATTTTATTTTTCTCCTTTGGTGGAATGGGTGATCACGGGGAGAACGTATGATGCCTTCACGTGAATTGGAAATATTTTGTAGTTCAGTTTATCAGTTTGCATTGTTCATTATAATGTGCAATTGTCATAACACAAACAAAAGTTTATTGAAGAATGAAAGGATATGCAATATTTGTTCTGAATTTGTGTGTACTGAATATTGTGAAAGAAACGGATTTTTTTATTAGAAGAACAAATTTTAATTATATGCTACAGCTGGGAGAAGTTTTTTGAGATGTACAAGAGATGGCAGAAGTACAGGAATTGTATTCACAATTACGGTTATGAACCACCTTCGGCTGTATACTGGAATGACAACATTGATTATGTGTGCCAGAGCTCGACTCCAACTCGGATTTCCCTTCTTTACGCGAGCGGTCGCCTTGACCACTTCGGCTGTCCATGCACGAATCACTGCCAGATTCAAACTTCTGTTTTCACTGTGTTACAGTCTGCATTGGTGCGTTAGGTATGTTCCCGTCCGAAAAATACAGATTTATTGGGAATAGAGTGCCTAGTACTGGCAGATAAATACGAAATACAAATGCGGATATGCAGGCAAGAAAGGCAAATTTGATTATTATTTTGAAACAATGTCCAGAACTTCCGTGCCTTCCAGGGGCTATTTAACGATTGTTGTAGACGTTCACTGACGTGACAAAATTCATGGGATAGCGGTATGCATGTACACAGATGATGTTAGTATCAAGCACACAAAATACGAGGGTTTCAACTTTAACAGTGTCAACTATTTATTCACAGCTCGTACAAAATAGATACGTGCTTCAAAGTTATACTGACCCTCAAAGTAGTCACCAGCGTTGTGTATAACTCGTTGCCAGCGATGTGGAAGTCGTAGGATACTCTTAGCAGTGACAGTTGTGTTGACAGTTCGAGCGGCGCTGTCTATTGTTGTTCAAAAATGGTTCAAATGGCTCTGAGTACTATGGGACTTAACTTCTAAGGTCATCAGTCCCCTAGAACTTAGAACTAATTAAACCTAACTAACCTAAGGACATCACACACATCCATGCCCGAGGCAGGATTCGAACCTGCGACCTTAGCGATTGCACGGTTCCAGACTGTAGCGCCTAGAACCGCTCAGCCACCACGGCCGGCTATTGTTGTTCAAATGTGTGTGAAATCTTATGGGACTTAACTGCTAGGGTCAAGAGTCCCTAAGCTTACACATTACTTAACCTAAATTATTCTACGGACAAACACGCACACCCATCCCCGAGGGAGGACTCGCGATCTATTGCCCGACGAATTTGTAGCAGTTCTGAAGCGAGTGCCATGAGGTGTGTCCTTCAGTTTAGAAATCGAGTTGAACTTAACGAGGGCTTAAGTCAGGGGAGTGCTGTAGGCGGTACAGCACTTAGGAGCCCCATCAGTCAAACAAATCAGTAACAGCTCGCACTGTACGTGCTTGAGTATTTTACTGCTAAATGATGGTCAGGTCCTGCAGAAAGTGTCATCACTCCTGTCTCTATACTGTTCATTTTTGGAACACAACCTGCGACCAACCTAGAGACAGCAGTGATGATACTTTCTGCAGGAACTGACCATCATTTTTTCAGGACAATGCTCAAGCACTGATTTGTTTGACCGATGGGGCTGCTAAGTACTATACCACCTACTGAACTCCCGTGACTTAAACTCCCGGGAGTTCAACTCGATTTCTAAACTGAAGGAAACACTTCACGGCATTCGCTTCAGAACTGCTACAAATTCGTCGGGCAATGGACCGCGCCGCTCGAACTGTCAACACAAGTGGCACTGCTAAGAGTACATTGCTGGCAAAGGGTTATACACAATGCTGGTGACTACTTTGAAGGTCAGGAAATCTTTGAAACACGTATCTATTTTGTACGAGCTGTAAATAAATAGTTGCCAATATTAAAGTTCCAGCCCACGTATAAAAGGGCACTACGTAGGCGGAGCTGTCATTTGCACTCAGGTGAGTCACGTGAAAAGATTTCCGACGTGATTATGGCCGCACGACGGGAATTAACAGACTTTAAATACGGAGTGTTAGCTGAAGCTAGGCGCATGGGACATTCCATTTCGGAAATCATTAGCGAATTAAATTTTCCGAGATCCACAATATCAAGAGTGTGCCGAGAATACCGCATTTCAGCCATTATCTCTCACTGCAGACAATGGCCGACGGGCTTCACTTTACGATCCAGAAGAGCGGTGTTTGCGTTGAGCTGTCACTGCTAACAGACAAGCAACACTGCTTGAAATAACCGCAGTAATCAATTTGGGAAGTACGACGATCGTATCCGTAAGGACAGTGCGACGAAATCTGGCGTTAACGGGCTATAGCAGCAGAAGACCGACGCGAGTGCTTTTGCTATCAGCACGGATGCCTGCAACGACTCTCCTGGGCTCGTGATGATGATGATGATGATGATTGGTTTGTGGAGCGCTCAACTGCGCTGTCATCAGCGACCGTACGCAGTCCCAATTTTTTTCTCACTCCAATTTTTTACAAAATCCAATCTAGCCACTGTCACGAATGATAATGATGGTGATGAAATGATGAGGGCGACACAGAACACCCAGTCCCCGGGCAGAGAAAATCCCCAACCTGGCCGGAAATCGAACCCGGGACCCTGTGATCCAGCGTCAGCAACGCTATCCACTTTTTTTTAATTGTTCTCATTTTTTGTCGATTTTGTTCGTTGTATTTGTTCGTTGCGAGTGCCCCTGGCATACGTTCACGTTCAGTGTTGAGCCGTTGACTCAGTTTTTTTTTCTATTACAGAGGGCAGCTAACCCTCTGACCGAACACGCTGATCTAACCGCCCGACTGCTACGGTCGCAGGTTCGAATCCTGCCTCGGGCATGGATGTGTGTGATGTCCTTAGGTTAGTTAGGTTTAAGTAGTTCTAAGTTCTAGGGGACTGATGACCACAGCTGTTAAGTCCCGTAGTGCTAAAAAAAAATAAAAAAAAAAAAAACGCTGATCCACCGTGCCCGGCGCCACTAGACCACGAGCGGTGGACGAATTCGTCAACATATTGTTTGGATCTCAGACGACTGGAAAAATGTGGCCTGGTGAGATGAGCCCTGATTTCATTTGGTAAGAGCTGGTGGTATGGTTCGGTGGCTCCATAATGGTGTGGGCTGCGCTTACATTGCATGGACAGGGTCCGCTGGATGTTTGGCTACTCGGAGACCACTTTCAGCCTTTCATGGCTACATGTTCCAAATATTGACGGAATTTTTATGGATGACAGTGCGCCATGTCTCCGAGCCACAACTGCTCGCGATTGATTTGAAGAACATTCTGGAGTTCATAATTCGAGCGAGTGGTCTGGCCACCCAGATCGCGTGGCTTGAATCCAATCGAACCATGGCACATAAAGTAGCTCAGTTTGCGCAGAAAGTCTGTCACCGGCAACAATTTCGTAGTTATGGACGGCTATAGAGGCAGCATGGTTCATTATTTCAGCAGGGCGTTTCCATAGATTTGTTGAGTCTATGCCACGTCGGGTTGCTACACTACGCCGAGAAAAAGTAGTTCCGATACGATATTAGGACTTATCTCATGACTTTTGTCACTTTAATATGTAACAGCCATCATACCTGCTCCACGCAAACAATTACTTTTTTTTCTTTTCATGCTATAGAAAGCCGAATCTGAAAATCTAAAAATTGAAATTAATTTTATCACCCAATGAAGAACTACGGTACAACAATCGCAGAGGAGATACACAATTGTAATAAGAAAAAAATTTCAACCCAATGACACACCATTATGTGCATCCAGGTAAAATATATGCCCTGCTGATATTTTTAATAAAAAAAATGTTGTAGTCACTTGCTTAAGTTGAAATTTACTTCAAGTTTCTATCTGAATTCACGTACCGGTTGGGAAAACGGATGAAGCTTTGTAACATACTGCACTCCTGGAAATTGAAATAAGAACACCGTGAATTCATTGTCCCAGGAAGGGAAAACTTTATTGACACATTCCTGGGGTCAGATACATCACATGATCACACTGACAGAACCACAGGCACATAGACACGGGCAACAGAGCATGCACAATGTCGGCACTAGTACAGTGTATATCCACCTTTCGCAGCAATGCAGGCTGCTATTCTGCCATGGAGACGATCGTAGAGATGCTGGATGTAGTCCTGTGGAACGGCTTGCCATGCCATTTCCACCTGGCGCCTCAGTTGGACCAGCGTTCGTGCTGGACGTGCAGACCGCGTGAGGCGACGCTTCATCCAGTCCCAAACATGCTCAATGGGGGACAGATCCGGAGATCTTTCTGGCCAGGGTAGTTGACTTACACCTTCTAGAGCACGTTGGGTGGCACGGGATACATGCGGACGTGCATGTCCTGTTGGGACAGAAAGTTCCCTTGCCGGTCTAGGAATGGTAGAACGATGGGTTCGATGACGGTTTGGATGTACCGTGTACTATTCAGAGTCCCCTCGACGATCACCAGTGGTGTACGGCCAGTGTAGGAGATCGCTCCCCACACCATGATGCCGGGTGTTGGCCCTGTGTGTCTCGGTCGTATGCAGTCCTGATTGTGGCGCTCCCCTGCACGGCGCCAAACACGCATACGACCATCATTGGCACCAAGGCAGAAGCGACTCTCATCGCTGAAGACGACACGTCTCCATTCGTCCCTCCATTCACGCCTGTCGCGACACCACTGGAGGCGGGCTGCACGATGTTGGGGCGTGAGCGGAAGACGGCCTAACGGTGTGCGGGACCGTAGCCCATCTTCATGGAGACGGTTGAGAATGGTCCTCGCCGATATCCCAGGAGCAACAGTATCCCTAATTGGCTGGGAAGTGGCGGTGCGGTCCCCTACGACACTGCGTAGGATCCTACGGTCTTGGCGTGCATCCGTGCGTCGCTGCGGTCCGGTCCCAGGTCGACGGGCACGTGCACCTTCCGCCGACCACTGGCGACAACATCGATGTACTGTGGAGACCTCACGCCCCACGTGTTGAGCAATTCGCCGGTACGTCCACCCGGCCTCCCGCATGCCTACTATACGCCCTCGCTCAAAGTCCGTCAACTGCACATACGGTTCACGTCCACGCTGTCGCGGCATGCTACCAGTGTTAAAGACTGCGATGGAGCTCCGTATGCCACGGCAAACTGGCTGACACTGACGGCGGCGGTGCACAAATGCTGCGCAGCTAGCGCCATTCGACGGCCAACACCGCGGTTCCTGGTGTGTCCGCTGTGCCGTGCGTGTGATCATTGCTTGTACAGCCCTCTCGCAGTGTCCGGAGCAAGTATGGTGGGTCTGACACACCGGTGTCAATGTGTTCTTTTTTCCATTTCCAGGAGTGTATATGTAACTGAGACTGTAAAATAAAAATACATTTGTGGCTAAGATAGGCTGCAAAATTGGTAAAGAGTGGGAAGAGGAGGCGCGACATTTCGTTGCTGTCGCTTGAGTGATTGTTACCATGGAAAACAGCGAGTATGTTTGTCTGATAACTGTACCTCAACTAGGAGCGCGGCAGTAGCTTATGTACAGAATTGCCTGTATTCTCTTGTTTTGGGCTGTAACACGAACAGGTGACATCCGCAGAGAAAAAAGTAATTGGAACACGTCACTGTGTTCGCCTCTCAGTTGGTCGTAGACAACCCCATCTATTTGGGAGGACGTACGTTAGTTCCACTCCTGTGTTTATCGGGCCGACTGAATGGACCACCTGGACACACGTGACTGGGGTGGACACGCATCGCTGTGTAATTTGAATGATATTCGCGGTCTCCATGCAGCGACAGCGAACGGCGCTGCGTAAATTTATAATTCGCGGCTTTTATTTCCGCGGAACAGCGCGTGTGCCCCAGCGCCGTGGCCGCTATGACGGCGCTCGGACCGTGTAAACATTTGCATATCGGCCGGGCCTGATTGTGTGCATGCAAATTCTGCCGCATCGGCGCGCTGGCCGTGGCCGTGCACTTGTTTGGCGGGATAGCGGAGATCCGCTTCGACAGGGGCCGCTGCTGCGCGCATTCGCAAGAGTGGGCCGACTGCGCAAAATGTCCGCGTCGATGGGGAATCAAAAGGCATTATGGCGTCGCAGCTAACGGCCAACGTCCCCCAGGCTACGGCAGTACTGGAAATGGATCACCTCCAACCTCACACAAGAGTCATTCTTTCTGCCGCATGATGCAACTATATTGCGTAGGAAACATTTCACTTTTTAGTGTTCCGCGGAACCCTTATGGCATCCGAAAGTTATTAATTTGTAATTATATCACACGAACAAAAATTGTCATTTGTTATGTGATTGTCCTTCGTCCATATCAAGTTCATATTTACATCACGCATTAAGATCTATCCTCCATTGTCTCCCCTATCTGTCTGTCTGCCTGGCTGCCTATCTGTCCGACTGTTTTTTGTCACTAACTGTTTCATGTATCCAAATTTATTCACTTACTACTGTCAGCGGTCTCTTGGCTGTGTTGAAAATTGAAACTTCTAAGTCAGTGTAATCAAAAGATACAGCCGTTTATATCTCATATTTTGATATTTTAAAACTCATTCATCAAAACCTTAGAATACTTCCCGTTGACATACAATCATGAAATTTGGCAAGAAGCAAAGATTCAAAATACAACCAAGAGAAAAAAATTGCGAAAATTGCTAGCTTGTGTTTATCTCACATGCAGAAATTGTCATTTGTTATCAAACTGTCTGTTCGATCGTCTCTTAAGATCACTTTTCTTGAGGTAGGGGTAGACATATAAAGTTGTCCGCCGCTCGTGGTCTCGCGGTAGCGTTCTCGCTTCCCGAGCACGGGGTCCCGGGTTCGATTCCCGGCGGGGTCAGGGATTTTCACCTGCCTCGAGATGACTGGGTGTTTGTGTTGTCCTCACCATTTCATCATCATCCAGGAAAGTGGCGAAATTGGACTGAGCAAAGATTGGGTAATTGTACGGGCGCTGATAACCACGCCGTTGAGCGCCCCACAAACCAAACATCATCACATATAATATTATTTATATCACATACAAAGGATTATGGTCCCTTGGTTGTATAATAAACGTTATGTTCTACTGTAAGACAATGCAGTCAAACAAATGGCTATTAATGTCACATATTTTGATACTCGCTAACTCACTCACCGAAAGGTATAAGGTACTTCCTGTTGGTATATAATCATTAAATTTGGGCAGAAGATAGGATTCACGATACAACCAAAGGAAAAATCCGAAAGTTATTAATTTGTAATTATATCACACGAAAATTTTTTCTTCATTTGTTATGTGATTGTCCTTCGTCCGTATCAAGTTCATATTTATATCACACACTAAGATCTATCCTCCCTTCGCTGTGCAATAAATGTAAGCTTCTAAGTTAAATGGTTCAAATGGCTCTAAGCACTATGGGACTTAACTTCTGAGGACATCAGCCGGACGGAGTGGCCGTGCGGTTCTAGGCGCTGCAGTCTGGAGCCGAGCGACCGCTACGGTCGCAGGTTAGAATCCTGCCTCGCGCATGGATGTGTGTGATGTCCTTAGGTTAGTTAGGTTTAATTAGTTCTACGTTCTAGGCGACTGATGACCACAGAAGTTAAGTCGTATAGTGCTCAGAGCCATTTGAACCCATCTTTGAGGACATCAGTCCCCTAGAACTTAGAACTACTTAAAGCTAATTAGCCTAAGGACATCACACACATCCGTGCCCGAGGCAGGATTCGAACCTGCGACCGTAGTGGTTCCAGACTGTAGTGCCTAGAACCGCTCGGCCACCCCGGCCGGCTTCTAAGCAAAAGATATGGCCCTTTATGTCACATATTTTGATACTCGCAAACTCAATCGTCAAAAGCTATAGAGCCGTTGACCTAGAATCATGAAATTTGGTAAGAACCTAGGTTTCACAGTGCAAGTAAAGGGGAAAAATCAGGAAATTATTATATGTAACTATATTACACGAAAAAATATTTCTTTTGTCATTTGGTATGCGACTTCAATCTTGAAATTAAAAGATTCTCGAAAGTCTTGGAATCCCTGCGACGGATATTTCGCGAGTATTGATGTCGGTAACAGGCAAAATTCATCGAGATTCTCGATTCCCGGAATCGATTAAGTATCTGTATACGCAACTATGTCTACGGAAACGTCAGTGCGCGAGTTCTGCTTGTACCTGGCCATTATTTTTAATTGCTAAATTTAACTTTTTGTTCGAACACTCTTCACGTCATGAAAAAAAGAAAAAAGCACGAAGTTAGCGTCAATGGGGGCGAGTATACAATGAGCGTATGACACCATTTCGAAAGAAATCAGAACACACATTCGTGTCTGAGGATGGGGGAGGGAAGAGTAGGACGTTGAAACGTCTGATCAATCAGGGACTACCAGTTTGCTCGTCCTAACAATTTTGTTATTAATTTCACCTGATTTTTTAATTACTGAAATAAAACCACATGATGTCCCAGTGTGTGAAGTTGAACTTCGCTAGGTGCAAATTTTATCTGTCAAGGAGTGGAACCACTGTTTGATCCGGGCTGCATGTTATGTTGCTTAATGTACTTACTACAAAATTATTTTCGGTTGCTAGCTACTTTCAAGTGGTACAGATAACGGAAACTTGTAACATTGTGAGCAATATGTTCACTGTATATGAAATAATCTGAGAAATTGAGGTTTATTTGAGCTTCATGTAACTGGAAAGTTGACGTAAGGCCGCTAGAACTGGTGTGAACTGAAGCAGTGGCTTGAGCTCCAAGTCGCTGCAGAAAGCAGCAGAAGAGGTGGGGTGACGGCCAGCGGACCCCTGGGTGGAAGCCGCTTGGAAACCCCGCAGCGGCCATGATAAACTGTGCGGCCCCTTGGTTATGGTCGCTAATCAGTACGGTCAAATTTCTACCATGTTATAATTAAAGTTTCAAATATTCGCCACAAACACTAAAATCTCTTCCAGTGAACTACAAAAAATCTGAAGTCATCGTCGAAATCGCAAAAAGGAGACGAGGTTATTAAAATTCTCATATTCATACAACGAATTTTGTTGTTGTTGTTGTGGTCTTCAGTCCTGAGACTGGTTTGATGCAGCTCTCTATGCTACCCTATCCTGTGCAAGCTTCTTCATCTCCCAGTACTTACTGCAACCTACATCCTTCTGAATCTGCTTAGTGTATTCATCTCTTGGTCTCCCTCTACGATTTTTACCCTCCACGCTGCCCTCCACTGTTACATTTGTGATCCCTTGATGCCTCAGAACATGTCCTACCAACCGATCCCTTCTTCTAGTCGAGTTGTGCAACAAACTCCTCTTCTCCCCAATTCTATTCAATACCTCCTCATTAGTTATATGATTTACCCATCTAATCTTCAGCATTCTTCTGTAGCACCACATTTCGAAAGCTTCTGTTCTCTTCTTCTCCAAACTATTTATCGTCCATGTTTCACTTCCATACATGGCTACACTCCATACAAATACTTTCAGAAACGATTTCCTGACACTTAAATCTATACTCGATGTTAACAAATTTCTGTTCTTCAGGAACGCTTTCCTTGCCATTGCCAGTCTACATTTTATATCCTCTCTACTTCGGCAATTATCAGTTATTTTCCTCCCCAAATAGCAAAACTCCTTTACTATTTTAAGTGTCTCGTTTCCTAATCTAATTCCCTGAGCATCACCAGACTTAATTCGACTACAACAACGAATATTACAGAAGTTATTATTTATGTGTACAATTGTTTACAACAGTAATAAAAGCTACAGACACACTAAACGAATGTACAATAACGGACAGGGCTTGAAACTGGCTGTTAAATGAGTGTATTTACTATCATGCAGAACAGACTAATTGTTATAAACGAATTGGTCGGTAAATGATAACTTAGTGCCGAAAGAAATAGGCCTCCACAGATACATAAAATATTGCTTTCAGATGGAAAGATTAGCATTTTAAAACAATATTTATAAGATATCAGTTTCAGTAACATAGTGAGGGTGTGGTGTCACCGCCAGACACCACACTTGCTAGGTGGTAGCTTTAAATCGGCCGCGGTCCATTAGTACTTTGCGGACCCCCGTGTCGCCACTGTCAGTAATTGCAGACCGAGCGCCACCACACGGCAGGTCTAGAGAGACGTACTAGCACTCGCCCCAGTTGTACGACGACTTTGCTAGCGACTACACTGACGAAGCCTTTCTCTCATTTGCCGAGAGACAGTTAGAATAGCCTTCAGCTAAGTCCATGGCTACGACCTAGCAAGGCGCCATTAACGATTTCTAGAGAGAGTCTCACTTGTATCATCCAGAATGCTGTATACAAATGATGGATTAAAGTTAAGTATTCCAGCAGCTACGTACTTTTCTTTATAGCATTCATTACGTATCCTGTTTCAGACCTAGCGCCACCGGCGTGAATTAAACGCGTGCATTTCGGCCTCCTATTGCAACACAGTGTTGGCTCTTCTGCCAACACTACAGAGGAAACAAGCTGAATAAAATAGTACATTTTACTGGCGTCACGACCTAGTCTGGAGTTATGATCTGTCTGGCGCCAATGCAGAAAAAGGATTTCCTAGGGCAGAGGTGCTGTCATCTTGTTATTCAGAGTGCAATAGGACTTATTTCGTGTGCCGACACTGCCAAATACGCCCATAACCGCTTCTGAAAAGTATCTTTCATCTAAGACTGGGTGACCATAAAAGATGATTGCATGAAGACAGCAGGCCTTATGAAGTCACCATTGGTCAACAGTGGCTGCCAAGAATGCTAGTTTGATTTGGTTTCCAGACTAAAGCGCTGTCAAGAGGAAAACTCTAGCTAGCCCAACGCACCTCTCTCTCAGATGCGCTCAGTTGTGTCTAGATGTTCACAGTCAGTATCCAGGTGCGTACGTAATGCCCAGCGATGCCGTCAGTGTCAGTCAGTATTAGCCTCGATGTGAAGACCATATCCTGTATACCATGGTGCAGCCAGTCACCTACTCTGGACTTTGGCTTCGGAAGCTGTTAGAATCTGCCTGAGTAGAAGATTGTATTGCAGACTACTTGGCAAACGTCGCACCGGTGGGCCACCTGCTGGGTGACTCCACCTGGAGGTTATTCACCACTCTGGTGAGAGACGTATTCGAGTCTTGGTGGGTAGCTTCCTGCCTACTCTTGTCACTGCACTGCTGTCTTGATGGACCTCACTCCGATCCCAGTGGACCTCCATGTCGCTGATTACTGTCCAGTGTAGACATACACCTTCGACGTTGATCGTGCTGGGAGCTACGTTTCGAATACCGTCCTTCTTGGTATTATATTCCGCGACCCTAAGATAGGCAAGTAACCTAGGCGGGGCTGTGCCCGCAGCGCAGGTTTTCGTCAGCTCCCGCAACCATGCTTTGGATGACCCTGCCTCTGCACACCATCATGGGGACAACGGCATCCATTCTATCGGCTATCTCACCTCTGCATTTAACATGAATAACAGACTGTTTCATTCAGGAATGTCTTACTAGCGGTCCGCCACTCGATTACAGCCACCACCATTCGCTCAATTCACGTCCAGATGAAGGACGCGCTGCTTCATTCTGACCCTCGAACAGTCGAGTCCTCCATCACTGCTGTGGTCAGTTTTACCTGAACAAAAGTATAACATAAATTGTATGTTTAATGTACAATGAAGTAATATTAATATGATTTTTTTTTAAAACTAATATTATGGCATCTGAAATATTTAAAGTTTTAAAAGCTTATATCCAGAGGGATGGTGGCGATATTCCAGATCACAGCAGGTGTCGGTCAAGTGGCAAGCACACCAAATTTGTAGGTCTCTCGATATTCGTTGCCGGTTGTGCAAGTTTGTTGTGAAGAGTGAGTGGCTAGAGAGCCACGTGCGTCCAAGGAATATTTCGATGTGTATCGAATCAGGAATTAGTTATTTGTGATTTAGAGAGAACTTGGCAATGTCTGTTACTAAAGGTGACAGTGACTGAAATTTACTGTAGTGAATTAGCTGTTGCATATAGACTTTGATGAACTTGTTGAACACGAGGAGTTTATTAAGTTCAGTTGATTTTGATGCACTACACAGTGCTTTTCGCTTACATTAGTCATTGCTTGTGAGCATTCGGCTTACCTGGTAGGACAGTTATTCCAAATTTCATTTTCTATTGTGATTGAATCTACAGTATTTTGTTTGCTTCATATATTCAAGTGTCAATAATTATCCAAAATAATCGTTATCAGTTTTAAAATGTTGATCCAGATGTAGCAGGAGTCTAATGTGCTTACCGTTGAGGGTAACAATACAATTTGGTAAGTTACATACTTCCTAGTAACGAGGAACTATTTTCTTCCAGAATTATTGAGTTGGTGATGGTAAATATTCAGTCTTCTCATACAGCCTTTGAGGTGTCGGACATAACTTTTCAAATGGTAGTGTATCCTCAAAAATAAATAAATAAAAATAAAAAATAAGTGGAAAGCAGGAAACGTATCAAATCTTTAATCACCTGAAATCTGACAAAGTGAATGCACACGTTGCTCGCTGACATTGTCGAAACTTCGTAGTGTGAAAGAAGTGTGAAAATAAAGAGACACCTGTTTTGGATTGAGTGCCGACGTTGAATAGTTTGCGCGAAAATGACGGTCAAAGTTCATCAGGCCACCTGCACAATGTCACACATAATGAGTAGGTTAGCGTAGCAGGAATTTCTGCACCCTGCGAACAAATTAAATAGTGTTTCTTTTTCCTTTGATTTTTGTTGTCTTGGAAGTGAGTGACATCAAAATTTTTTGTGGACTCGAAATTTCTGACTCAAGAAATAAGCATTTCAAATCTTGTTAAAAGTATATTTTATCATCACAAATCTTATATAATCTTATGTCATTAACAGCATTTGATTTCATCAATAAGAAATCTAATGTGTAAGGGAATTAAAATACTGCAATTCATATGGTTTTCATTTTCAGTTGTTATTAATAGTGATATATAAGATTGACTAAGATTAGTCAAGATGAAATCTATTTTTAACGACTCTCCAAATACTTATACCTTTTGTCGATAAGGCCATTGTATTTCACCATGTCACAAAAAATATTGATATCACATACTTCTGCAATAACTAAAGATAAAGAGAAAAAACAACATAAGATTTTAGTAGAATACAAGACGCAACAATGCAAATCTGTGCCATTAGCCACTACAGTACCAAATCACATTGTTGAGCATTACAGGAGTAGACTGATAATGTAGGTCGAGCCTTCAGTCATCACTTTTCCGGAAGCTACTGAACGTCGGCACCTAAGACAAAATAGATGCCCCATTATTTTGACTTTTCTTTCACACTAGGACGTTTCATCTCTGTCATAGAGCGATATATGGCGCCGTAGGGTATCAAAATTTCGCCTCCATATCTTTACTATTCTGTATATTCTTTCCGGTTTGTATTTATATTAGATCAGCGTTTGCGATGCACATTCGGTTTAGTAGCTGGCCGCTGTGGACGAGCGGTCCTAGGCGCTTCAGTCCGGAACCGCGCTGCTGCTACAGTTGCAGGTTCGAATCCTGCCTGGGGAATTGATGTGTGTGATGTCCTTAGGTTAGTTAGGTTTAAGTAGTTCTAAGTCTGGGGGACTGATGACCTCAGATATTAAGTCTCATAGTGCTTAGAGCTATTTGAACCATGTGAATATTAATGATTTCGTAGTTGGACGTAACTGTCATCAAGGAGTTTGACTGAATGAAATTTAAAATGTTTATTTTACACCAAAAACGGTCGTCAAGCCATAGGCACTAAAACGATACAATTTTTAAAAGGTTACATCACTAGTTTCGACGCGTTGAGTAACTAGCACCACAGATTAACAATTTATGTAGTTCTACGTGTCTAGATGTTAATTAGAGCTGAACAGTGGCAGAATGAGCGACACTGGTCATGCGTTCCTCAGCAGAAGCCACTATTGGCTTAAGGGGGGTTGGCAAGAGACTTGACGTGTTCCGCAGGGGCGGCCATTGTCTGCCTGGGCGAGAACAGAGCGTGGAGGCCGCAGAAACCCTGTATTGTGGAATGTGTGGGCGGGAGGTACCACTCTGATGGAACAGAAAAAAATTCAGATTAGCGTGCTACTGTAGTGGAACAAGGCGAAAATATATTCTTTTAGCCCGAAGGAATGTATGAGGTCGCAAATGGTGGTCATGAGCTGATCTCTGACGAATATTTTCACGGGAAGTGCCAGAGCACGCTTCCCGCTAAAAGGCAGAGACTTGTATTTCATTGGCGGAGTGCAAAGGATGTAGGAGGGGAAATGGAAACTTCCCGATCATCTTTGAAAAAGAGTATGAGGTTCAAGTGACGTGCTGGCAGATTTATGACACATGCAGTGGGAGGTAATGTTTTTTATGGCCGCTGGGATTAGTCGCCTGAGTATAGACGTAGACACTCCGTTTCCAGGAGGGAGAGTGGATAGATACTCCCTTCCAGGGGCTGACTGATTGCACTTCCCTGCGGGGATCGAGAGAATACTTCCCTTCGGGTGTCGACCTGGAGACTTTGCTGGCAAGAGCGACAGAGGGGAATGTGGCAGTTCGATTTTGAAAAATGTTACTTGCGACACAAGGAGGACGTGAAGTCGTTTCGCCGTGAAGAGAGCTGTTATTTTGTTTATTCGAGAGACGATTCTTTAGCTTTCTGTGGAGACTGACACAGGATAAAGCGCTTCTTTACAGAAGAATTCTTGAGTCGAATTTCTGTTCCTGGCTAGTGAGCCAACAGAAATCTTGATTCATGTTTCGTCTTTTGAGATTGGTTGGTTTGGTGGAGGAGACCAAACAATGAGGTCATCGGTCCCATCAGATTAGGGGAGGGTGGGGAAGGAAATACGTTGGGTCCTTTCAAATGAACCATCTCGGCACTTGCCTGAAGTGATTTAGGGAAATCACGGAAAACCTAAACCAGAATGGCCCCACGCGAGTTTGAACCGTCCTCCTCCCGAATACGAGTCCAGTGTGCGAACCACTGCACCATCTCACTCGATTTTAGTGAGGCAGTTTCAGCCCTAAGAGTTTCCTGACGGCATGTTTCGTCCACTGTGTAGCCCAGGACCGTTCAGCAAAGTCGACTGGGAGCGCGGAGTTGCCAGAAGTAAACAGAGCGACAGGCGAGATCAACGGTTAGAGCACGGGCCACAGCCGCCAGTCGCCGCCGTCGGCGCGTTTAGACATTGCAGAAGCTGCAGGCAGCTCTAACAGCAGGCCCTCATCACCACCATGTTTTAATGGTGCTTGGGAGGATCTGTACCTTTTTAGTGAACACGATGGTCGTGTAAAATGTTTAATGTGTGACAAATGAAAAGGAACTAAAAAATGCTCTAATTTAATCTCAAAGATACAAGAAGAAAATTTGTTCGACTGTCGTACCAGAGGAATATTCTGAAAAACTGCTTTATCCTTGTTAGACAAAGGACTAATTTCGAGATTCTTTTATTACTTCTAGTATTAACTACTTTTTGTTCTGATGTGCTGGCGCAAAGACGTACTGTATAATTTCATGTCTATGTGTGTGTTAAATGATGAAAAATGTGTTTTTACAATTTCTGTCAAGATCAAGCCTAAATCCCATACCAATGGAGTAAAAATTATTCTGTTAATTCGAGAAGGCGAATTTTAGATGGAGGCGACGATCTTCACGACGGCGCTACTCAACAATAGAGGTACGTGACTGTGCTCACTACTTTCCTTTGGTGGCCGCTAAGATTAATTCCGGTGTGTTTTTGCCGAGACATTCAGAACTTGCAATCTTCCTTTTCGTATAAAAAATAGGAGTCCGATAGAAAAAGAAATATTCTTAAATTTAAATAATTGCAATTCTTTTCCCCAGGCCACGGGGAGTGTTAGAACGTACGTGCCTCTACCTTGATTGTACGTTCGCAATCTCCGAGTGTGTTACGACGTAATTATTTTACGAAAAAGAATTAAGATAGATCTTTCTCATCAGATCGCAAACACTCGCACGCAATTGTACGTACCCTCTGAATGTGTCTAGTCAGTCGTGCGCATTGTTCTAAATCTTTTCTGTTAATATTCAGTGGATTGCATTTCCGCAATTAATTTTTGTTTATGCCGCAAATCGCACTTCACGCGAAGTATTTTTTTGTTTATACCGCAAATCGCACTTCACGCGAAGTATTTATTACGCAAGTTTCAGGCTCCATTTAATGTCAAAAATTCCGAAGTTCGGCTGACTAAGCAAACCGCTACAATAATTTCATATCTCTACAACTACAGTAACAAAAAACAACAATAACAGAGACGGTCTTTACACAAAGTACTAAACCACTTAAAGAAACCCAATGTATGACATCATTACGCAGTAAATCACGTGGCAGAGTACGACAAATATATCGAAGACAAACGAAAGGCAATAATCCTTGAACTAAAAGTCAGCTTTTGAAACGAAGTAAGTTACCACTTACTAATACGTTTTGCATGTAATGTGGTGGCTACGGAAGACTAAGACAAAATTACTTTGTTTTAACAATTACCATTTCAGTTTTCAGAGCTCGTACTACTGATACAATTTCATAAAAATGTTTTATATTATTTACAGGACGTTGATCATCGAGGAAGCGACTCTTCTGTAAGGATTAGCTGTGGCTGTGCTCTTGAAGCCATTTGCTAAAGATGAAATTCTTATGCAATGCCATGTAACAGCTGTGGAAGAGCTGTGCCCACAACTGGTTGCGCAGCTACAGTGCGTGTCACTTCTCGAACCATTGTAATGCGATGAATTGAAGGATTAGCAGAAGATTTAGAGGCTCACTTGCCAATAAATATTAAAGACAGTATTGCAATTTCTTTGTCTTTGGATGACACTCTTCATTTGTCAGACACATGATGATGTGATGATGATGTTTGGTTTGTGGGGCGCTCAACTGCGTGGTTATCAGCGCCCGTACAATTACCCAATCTTTGCTCAGTCCAATCATTCCCGACATTCCTGACACTGACAATCTTACATAGAGAAGAGTAGATAAAAGTAGAAAGCAACAATAGAAACTGAGGTGGAATAATGGTTCAAATGGCTCTGAGCACTATGGGACTTAACTTCTGAGGTCATCAGTCCCCTAGAACTTAGAACTACTTAAACCTAACTAACCTAAGGACATCACACACATCCATGCCCGAGGCAGGATTCGAACCTGCGACCGTAGCGGTCGCGCGGCTCCGGACTGTAGCGCCTAGAACCGCTCTGCCACAGCGGCCGAAGGTGGAATAATTTCGTATATTTTCTTTGTTATTCAGTTTCCTCGTTTTGACTTTCAGTATGCTATCATCCATTAACTTTCGTATTTACTAAGTATTTAAATTCATTTTGTCCTTATTTATTGGCAACGTTTTCTTGAATTCGAATATCTATTTGGCATTAAGTTATTATACGGACAAGGCTTCACAACAGTTCAACATTTATTGCAAAATACATTATATAGGAATAAACACTTTATAATACAGCACATATTATTCACGACATGTTTTAAAACAGTGTTCCTTTATTTATGTTCTGTGGACATAAAGTTTGAAGTACACTACATTACGAACATCTAATGGATTCTTACATTTTGAGTACACCATATAGTATGCGTTAATGTGCAGAGTTTCTTGCCTGTAAATAAAAATAAATTTGGAAATGAACCTTCCCCATACTCTCTAATAATGGCCCAGTCTGGGCTACTGTATACACTATAATTTCATTTCCTCAGTCTTTCAATAACAAATCTTACAGATGTCTAATTCCATCGGAAGGGACGTTAGGGGCCTTCTTTGGTTTTGAGATTTCAAATCCTTTCGCGACTTTAATCCAATTCTGATAGTATATAGCACTGTCCAATGGTTCTTTCTTTCTTGGTTCTGTGTGAACTTCTGGTTCTTGTTTTGAAATCGCTTCAGCAGGTAGCACAAAACAATATTCCGTCACGCACTCCTCGATATCTGTACCTTCTATATACACTTCATCAAAACTATCTTCTATATCTAACCATTTCAGGTCACTATTCAGTTCTAACAGAAACGCTTTTGTAGACGTTAATTTGCTCCTCTTCTCTTGTCAATTTTAAACACCCAGGACGACGGTTTTCTCCTAACGTTAGCAGTACTTTTCCTTTCACAACAAGTCCACCTGCGCTGTCAGCTTCGTATGCGCTAATGACGTCTACCTTTACTCCGTAATTTGGTTAGTCGTCGTGAACTTCAATAATTCATAAATAATTGTCTGAACATACCTCTTCCTGTTTATTAACAACAATTTGTTTTACTGGCGTTTCGTTATTCAGGAATGCTTCGTCTGCAACTCTGAGGATTTCACCCTCTTCCGTGCGCCTTTTGCTCACAGCGACCATATCTTTTTATACTGTAAATCTCAATATTGGCAACCCCTGTACTTTACGCGGTGGTAAATACTTCCATTTCCTCCTTGTTATGAGTCATGTCCTATTTTCGACGTTCCTTTTTCGCCTTCCACTCCCAACTAACATTATGGTCGCATAATTCGTTATGAAATCCTCCCACTGAGGCAGCGAACTGTTCCCATCAAGTTGCAGTCCCTAAAAACTCATATTCGTTATTCTGAGTTGTTGGTCGCGCTTTCTTCCTCACCTAAGAACCGTTCACTTTTATCCTGCCACAGTGTCGTTATATACCAAAACTGGTTCATTCCATTCTGCCGTGACTCCGTCATTTTCTTCTGCTGCTGTAACTACAGCTACCAAACGGACAGCCGACTGAGCTGCTTATTCGTTATTGGAGGGTACTCTGTCGGACAGTTTGTAACGCCGGAAATGCATATCCTCCTATTTCCATCTATTGTACTATAATTTTTTTTCCTTATTTTTGTTACCTGAATATATGACGTTTCTGTGTCTTTACATATTGTAATTGTTTTACTATTTGTATATATATGCATTTATGTCGATGTGTAATTGGTTTGTTTCGTAAATATTATTTGTATTTTTACGCTGGGTCTTGCCTAGGGAAAACTGCTATCGAACGATTACATCGATAGGTCGTGCGAAGAATCAAAGTGTGTAGGATCTTTGGTGGTGTTAACTCTGCCGCGTTGAGCGCGGGCAGAAGGAGTCTGGCTGGAGTAGCGAGTGGAGCAGGTGTGTTGTGTGAAGCTCCCGCGAGTTGCCGCGCTTTCGGGGTTTGGCAGAATGTAATTGCGCTCGACTCGGGATGATAGTTTCTGACATGGTGTCGCGGACGGGAAGCATTAGCTGGCGCACATCAAGAGCCCGTTTCGCCTGGTGACCGTGTCGAGAAGAAGGCGCGCCAACAACAGCGACGGCCGACAATGAGTGACTGTCGCCACCTCCTCGATTGACGGCTTCAAACCTTCAATCAACCGACAAGGAAGAATGGAAGCACGTAAAGTTTTAGAACTGTATGGCAGACCTCAGCTTTTCAAACTGTACCATTTTCGGAACTATAATTACAGCAACTTAGCGTGAACATTTGTTGCTCATTGTCCCAATTGCATTACCAAGCAGGGTCCCTTCCTTTTCCGAAATGAACCCGAGTGTCGTTGAAATTCGAACGCCAGCATTAAAGTAATATAGCTAATTCGTTTTCTTTGCTTTAATTTCAAAGTTCAGTTAAGGCATTCATAGCTGGCTACAATATTTAGATTACACAAGCACGAATTAAGAGTGCGAGTTTTGTTACCGTATTTTAGCTTACCTGTGACTGCAGCTCACCTTGGTACGTACTAAATTTTACTATTGTTAATTGTTCAGAATCATTTAATTCAAGTTCAAAGTTAAATCTCTTATTTCTAAATTGCGTAGATTCAAGTAGCTTTTGAAATGATTGTTGAGGTAGCCCAAGACTAACCGTATTTTACTGAATTTCGATGTGCTTCAGAAAGAAAGCTCACTAAATTAACTTCAGTCACTAAATTAACTTTCGATTTTCCTGTTTTATTAATTCTTTTGCTATATTAAGTCAGAGTGTAGCAAAATTTATTACTTCTGACAAACTTTCAGTTTTCACACTGCACGTGTGAACCTTCAGTTGCCACGCTTCTAGTGCTAATTATATGTGTAATAACCTTTCTTTTTCAGTTACTGTAGTAATTGACCTTAGGACTGGCGACCGTAATTTCCCCCAAATCTCAAATATCTAATTACCGTTAGTTAATTGTTAACGTAACGGCCGCACATTTACTTTCTTTATTAACTTTACCCCTTTTCATTAGCATTTTTCCTTTCATTTAGATGTAACCCTTTCCTCCCTCTTTACCGACAAATTAACTTCGGTGACGATTGCTTTTCCCAAATTTCCATTAGGTACACGCGGTTTAATTTTTCACTGTCATTAAGGTCGATAAGTGAGGGGGAGGTTACAAGTTAGTATTTGTTTTATTACCTGACTGCCGTGATTCATTCCTGAGTACAATGTCGCTTTATTTGCAGCAGGTGTGGTGATTCGCAGTCGCTCTCTTGTGTACTCAATTCATTACGGCTACATCGGTAGTGTTTCTTATGTTTGCGCCGTGAAAATCTACCCGTAGTTTTGGCCCGTAACATACGTGGCCCTCAGTTTCCTGCGTTGCTGCTGTCATGGTAACACCGCCGTGCAAATCCTTTACTGCCAGCTACTGAAATATCCCCACCTCTGCCCCCGCCTCGTTGAACCATATTAACGTTATACCTATCCCCATCACTCTGTTCACTGTCATTGTGACAACCTCTATTCTTGTTATTTGGACGACAATCACGATTTCCTCTCCAATAATTTTCATTTTCGACTTTTTTCAGAAATGCAAAAAAGCTTTTGTGATCGCTTCCCACGTATCTTTCTGAATTGTCTGGCAGCTTTTTCCACAGATCCCGTACAATTTCGGACTCTGATCGTCTACTTCTTAAGTGTGTCAGTTTTCGGTACAGTGATTCGCATAAATGTTTCATGGAGTTTCTGCCCCTATTATGATGTAATCTGGCCATTATCAATTCTCGATGTAAACAACCTTGTTTTTGCTCTGACCAGTATTCCTTCTTTAATTTTTGTTTAAAATCATTAAACGACATCTGATCTGTGTTCAGATTTAGTCAAATGTTCAAACGTGTGTGAATTCCTAAGGTTCAAATGGTTCAAATGGCTCTTAGCACTATGCGACTTAACTTCTGAGGTTATCAGCCGCCTAGAACTTAGAACCACTTAAACCTAACTAACCTAAGGACATCACACACATCCATGCCCGAGGCAGGATTCGAACCTGCGACCGGACTGTAGCGCCTAAAAGCCTACAGCCACTCCGGCCGGCCGAATTCCCAAGGGACCAAACTGCTGAGGTCATCAGTTCCTAGACTTATACATTACTTTAACGAATGCTAAGAACAACACACACACACACACACACACACACACACACACACACACATACACACACGAATCGAACCTCCAGTGGGAGTGGCTGCGCAATCCGTGACATGGCGCCTTAAGCCGCGAGGCCACTCCGCGCGGCTCAAATTTAGTCTCCATCGCTTAGCATCACCTGTTAACGCAATGATAACTACATTAATCTTTTCCACATCCTTCAAAGAAACATCCTTCTGCAATTTGTCAGGAAATCCAGTGGGTGCCAACCAGTGTATCGTTTTACAGGATCATAGCGTTCCACGTCCTCTAATAGTTTGTTATCAGGTAATCTATTACTCTCACAAGTAAACTCGCGTCTAATATTGTCGTCAGGATCACAAATTTTGCCTTGAATTTTCAGAGTGATTTGATCACAATTCTGTTCGCAATCTATTACGTTTGGCTAGTGCCTTTTCAGAATCCAGTACTGTCTTTCTCAAATTTGATATTTCATTTCTACATTCATCAACAATTTCGGTTTTCAGGCCAAAAACTTTTTCGTTCACTTCCGTTACTACTAAAATTTCTACCTTTTGTTGTATCTTTATGATGTATAAATAGAGCCTTTCATTGTCATTACCGATCTGTCTATATCTTTTGTTGTATCTTAATGATTTATATACCGAACCTTTCACTGACATCACCGATCTGCCCCTGTGTAGTGGCCATATTGGTACTTCACTGCAGTATTTGAAACGCCTATTTTTTCTTCTACCTTTTCCATCTGTTTGCTGATCTTTACACCCTGTTCTTTCATTTGATTGTTGAGGGTGCGGGGATAGTGCGCGCAAAATACCGTGGCCGCTAGATGCACAGTCGGCTTGGGAAGCGAGGGGTTGAGCGGCAGCAGAGGGGATGGGTGGGATGGGGGAGGGAGTGGGGTCATTCAGAGCGCTGTAGGAGAAACGCCGACCGCGGGAGAGGAAGATCCCTTCTAAACCGAAGCCTACACTCACATTTTTGGTAAATATTAAGCGGTGTTCCTCCGCGCCCGCACTTGATTGACCGATAATGCAGCTATTTATTTCCTCCTGGTTTGTTAACTATTTGTTACTTTCAGAGAAGAATCACGAGTGGGGAATATTAAGTAAAACCGACACGTTTCTCTTTTTGCCATGTTAAAAGTTGCTTCTTTTGCCAAAACTCAAAGGAGTTCACACAGTCTCACCTCACTGCGAGAGAATTCTGAAACAGTGTTTTGTTAAGTTACTAAATGCGGAACCGAGGAAAAATAAGGTGCGCATCTTATGAAGAAACACGTCCTCGGTACAAAGTAAATGTGTAGTGACTTCAGTTATGTTGTTCCAAAACCAACAGCTTTTCTCGTTTCACCAGCTATCGAAGGCCATTAAAAATCACATTATTCATCGCAAAAGTCTGTGGTTAGTAGAATAACACGGCAGATAATGTTTTGTGTAATAATCGACGGCAGTATACTATCCTCTTGGTGTGCTACCATTTGCCAAAATCTCATTTCGATATCTCGAACAGTTTACGAAATATGAGGAATGTTGTGAATATTTCGCTCTGGCTTTATCGCTGGCACGGTGCAATCGCAAATGAGTGCGCTACGTCAGCTCAATTTTCTAGAGATAGGTGAGTGATAGAGACCTCCAACCAAGACTAAAGAAAAATTCAATATGTTAGCTAAATTTCATACGTAGCAATATGTTACGTAACATGCACCAGATTAAAATTATGGCGATCTCTATTTTCATTGCAAACTTTTTCGAATATCCACAGTGATTTACTTCCGCGTAATTATTACAAAACTCAGTGGACAAGCAAATGGAACTGAACACATTTACTGTGAATGTTTCCCTATCTGCCAAACCGGAGTGAGCTCATCACCTACTGAAGTACGGACAGCAGTTGTACCCCACCGACGATCTGTTCGTTGGGGCGTTGGCCACTGTGCATATGAGATACGTAGCGTATCTGCAGTTCTCTGCATACACCAGGGCCGTCCAAGGTACCGCTCTATGCAGCATCATTATTTCGCTCTTTGCTCCGGCTCAGTAGGAGCTCTGCGAGGCTGCCCGGTGTGGCCGAGCGGTTCTAGGTGCTTCGGTCTGGAACCACGCGACCGCTACGCTCGCAGGTTTGAATCCTGCCTCGACCATGGATGTGTGTGATGTCCTTAGGTTAGTTAGGTTTAAGTAGTTCTAAGTTCTAGGGGACTGATGACCTCGGATGTTAAGTCCCATAGTGCTCAGAGCCATTTGAACCATTTTTGAGCTCTGCGAGCGGGAACGCGGAGAATTTGACTTAACAATGGCAGGCAAACGGCGCAGAGCAGAGCTGCATTATAACAGATTCTTAACAATGTACCTGTGAAATAGACGTTCAAAAAACTGAAATGACATGATAAAAAGCTGCAATGTATAATGCGCTGCAGTTTAATAAGATAGTCTGGGAACATGCGAAATGGGCAGTATAATTTTCTGCTAAATGACTAGAGGTGGGAAAGGTGTTTAAAATGGACTGCCAAAAATCTCAGTGTTGGGCAGGCAAGTTTTTCTTTGATAAAACAAGATTTATAAATAAAAGTGTTGGTGTAGACTATCTGAAATAGTGAGGGGGCAGTGAGAAAGGTTATGCTTATTGTAAATAGCCTTGTGTTGATTTGTTGAACTACATAAAAATTAACGCAGCCAAAAGAACCTACCTGGTGAAAGGAATAATTTTTAGTAATTGTTTTCCTGTACGAAACCTTAAAGTAAAATACTTCGTAATATTTTGTAAATGATCATAAATCTGAAAAGTAAATGTTTCCTTTAAATCGAAATAAACGAACTGCTTAAAGTTTCTAGTAAACAACTGTGAATACTGAACAAATTTTAAACAACGTTGATGTAAAATTTGGTACCATTTTTTCTCTCTTGTATTAATTTACTATGTGCTCTCTTTTGTATATGTCATTATCATGTAAGTGTACCCATTGTTATCCAATGCTCTAAGTAACACAGAATTTCTTGTCTATTACGAAATGTCATATAAAGTGAAGCTAAGGATATTCTTATATGAATGAGACGAAATAAAAGTCTTTGTAATGTTGTTATGTAAATTGTGTGCTGTGTTGATGTAATTGCAATTTCTTTTTTCGCCCAACAGCCCTTGAGGTGTTATGGATGATACACTGATGTATCCCTAACAAGAGACATCACTAAAAAACATGGGGCATGTGTAACAACTAAATCGATTTCTCTATATTTATCTCATATGCCCACTTAGACCTGCTTTCGTGTAATTGCAATTAATCTGTGGATGTAATTTTAAAAGGAATATTCTACAGGAGAATGGAAGTGTTAAACTTTCCTTTTAATGCTGGTTCATTCATAGGGTGCTTAGGTTTGTAATGATGTAAAATTTGGAGGGAAGTCCCTCAGCGACCAAAAGGTGGATTTCGCGGACGAACTGCAAGGCGCCTTTCTGGCAACTCGTTAGTTGGTGTCAGACAGTAAGAGTCGGAAGCCAGCAGGCAAAGTGTTCGCATCTTGTGTGCTGTACGAGGAAAGGACAGCTGCAAGATTATATAATACAACCTCGGATGTGGAAGCCATTTGGCATATTATTCAACGCATACATTGGTTTGCTCTGTACTGCGAAAATACGACGCTAAAGAGGGAAATTTAGAGCTTGTTACGCATAAAGAGCCATGTGTATTTCTTTCCGCAGTTTTGAATAGTCACAGGAAATTGCCACAGCCACAGCCAGCTCAGCATTGTATAACTGCACGGACCAGTTATTTGGTTTCTTATCAAAATAATAATGCTACTTTTTTTCAATTTTGTGTTGAAAGCCCAGTCTTTTACTTAGGAAGGGTCCACTTCCAAGCTCTGCGATGTTTGCGAGTGTCCTATTTTACTGAAGTGCAACAGTGCTAGTATTTTCTACAACTTTGTGTAATTACGCTGGCGACCGTTTTTCTTTTGCGTAATTTAAGTTTACTTTATTACTAATAGAACTTTAGTTCAATTCTCGTCTGTTCTGCTATTACTCCTTTCGATGCATGCCTTTAGAGCTAGGAAAAATAGCCCAATGTTTTAACCATTAGTTCACGTTCACGATGAAATCTAATTCTTTTCACAGGTGTGACATTATCGATGCATTGTTAATTTACTAGTAGCCGGTAGCGCTATACTTGACGTTTCCGGTGACAAGACTAATACGCGTATTTCTGTTAGCGGTAAGTGTTATATCGGCTGTAGTGTCGATTGTGGCACGTCGTAGTTCGTTTCGGTCAACCACCATAATGTGTCACTTATTTATTCGAGACTAGAAAGAGATATGACTCTCCTTACACTGTTAAAAACAATTTCAATATGTTAGCTTCATTTTGTACAGGTAAATACGTGACCTAAACGGCACCAAATGTAAACTCATCGGTGACCAAATTTTTCACTGTAAACTCCTTATTCTACTTATTAACTCCTTATTCTACTTATTGATTTTGAAATATGAAAAAAACTGTAAGCATTATGAATGAAAAGTCCTGTAGTCCGCTGTAACTGCATTTATTTAAGTCGATTACCGACCGACCTAACCGATTGCACGACTTTTAAGTTGATTCGTAAGGTGCATAACCGTAGAGAAAATTTTATAAACTAATGCTCTGGTAATGAGAAAATGAAGTTAGCTGAGATATCTTAATGCTCTGAGTGAATATACTTAAACAAGGAAGAAAATTTACGCAACTAGTTAGGAAACGATGTGTCGACCACATACGCCCCACAAGGAATGGGCAAATAAGCATTTAATTAATAAGATGGTACATCATACGGTATAGAGAGTTATTACAGAATGGTGCAGAATAACAGTTAGAGGAACTAGGCAGAGTTCTCAGACTTCATCAATAGATAAAAAACACCATCAGTGATGAACGTCTTGTCTAAAAACGAAGGAATAGAATTAGGAATCAGAAACTGATCCTTGATTCAAAAACAGTGAAGCAGTAACTAAAAAGAAAAAGGGAGGGGGGGGGGGGGACAGGCTCCATATAACGTGGAACAATTGCCAAAAACGGGACTGACCTGTGATAAACCGATTAAAATATGTTCCTGTGCACCTACGTTAAGCGACGGACGATACCCCTCGTAAATGTTGTCCAGTAAAGTATTGGGTCCTGGAGTAACTGAAGAATAAAATAAAGTTAGGGATGAAAACTAATAAAGTTAATGTGTTTAAATATACCGAAAAAAACTTTTAACATTTTTTGGGAGCCACCAACGATAGAAAAGAAATTATGTAGACGGTCAAACTTACCAGACGCCGACAAGCTTGTGTATGTTTGTCACTAACAGTAATCGTAGCAGCTGACAGCGCAAGTTACGAGGCGTCCAGTATGATGTCGGAGCGTACGGTGCCTACGGACCGGGTATTGAGACGGTTAAGGGAATAGAACTAACGCGGACAACACAAAGGATGAGAAGCGCACTGTGGTCCTCGGCTCCCTATACTACACAAAAACTGAACCTGTATGACACTACACTACTGGCCACTAAAATTGCTACACCACGAAGATGACGTGCTACAGACGCGAAATTCAACCGACAGGAAGAAGATGCTGTGATATGCAAATGATTAGCTTTTCAGAGCATTCACACAAGATTGGCGCCGGTGGTGACGCCTACAACGTGCTGACAAGAAGAAAGTTTCAAACCAATTTCTCATACACAAACAACAATAGACCGGCGTTGCCTGCGGAAACGTTGTTGTGATGCCTCGTGTAAGGAGGAGAAATGCGTACCATCACGTTTACGACTTTGATAAAGGTCGGGTTGTAGCCTATCGCGATTGCGGTTTATCGTATCGCGACATTGCTGCTCGCGTTGGTCGAGATCCAATGACTGTTAGCAGAATATGGAATCGGTGGGTTCAAGAGGGTAATACGGAACGCCGTGCTGGATCCCAAAGGCCTCGTATCACCAACAGCCGAGATGAGAGGCATCTTATCCGCATGGCTGTAACGGATCGTGCAGCCACGTCTCGATCCCTGAGTCAACAGATGGGGATGTTTGAAAGACAACAACTATCTACACGAACAGTTCGACGACTTTTGCAGCAGCATGGACTATCAGCTCGGAGACCATGGCTGCGGCTACCCTTGACGCTGCATCACAGACAGGAGCGCCTGCGGTGGTGTACTCAACGACGAACCTGGGTGCACGAATGTCAAAACGTCATTTTTTCGATGAGTAAAAGTTCTTTTTACAGCATCATGATGGTCGCATCCGTGTTTGGCGACATCGCGGTGAACGCACATTGGAAACATGTATACGTCATCGCCATACTGGCGTGTATTACCCGGCGTGATGGTATGGGGTTCTATTGGTTAGACGTCGCGGTCACCTTTTGTTCGCGTTGACGGCACTTTGAACAGTGGACGTTACATTTCAGATGTGTTACGACCCGTGGCTCTGCCCTTCATTCAATCCCTGCGAAACCCTACATTTCAGCAGGATAATGCACGACCGCATGTTGCAGGTCCTGTAGGGGTTTTTCTGGATACAGAAAATGTTCGACAGTTGCCCTGGGCAGCACATTCTCCAGATCTCTCACCAATTGAAAACGTCTGGTCAATGGTGGCCGAGCAACTGGCTCGTCACAGTACGCCAGTCACTACTCTTGATGAACTGTAGTACCGTGTTGAAGCTACATGGGCAGCTGTACCTGTACACGCCATCCAAGCTCTGAATCAATGCCCAGGCGTATCAAGGCCGTTATTACGGCCAGAGGTAGTTGTTCTGGGTACTGATTCCTCAGGATCTATGCACCGAAATTGCGTGAAAATCTAATCACATGTCAGTTCTAGTATAACATATTTGTCCAATGAATACCCATTTATCATCTGCATTTCTTCTTGGTGTAGTAATTTTAATGGGCAGTAGTGTAATACACTTAAGAGCCAAAGAAACTGATACACCTCCCTAATATCGTGTAGGGCTCTTGCCAGCAGGAACAAAAGCCATAACATGACGTGGCATGGAGTCGACTGATGTCTGAAGTGGTGCTGGAAGGAACTGACACCATGAATGAATCCAGCAGGGCTGAAGCAGCGCTGTCCATAAATCCGTAAGAGAACGAGGGGTTGGCGAATTCTTCTGAACAGCTCGTTGCAACACATTCCAGATATGCTCAATAATGTTCATGTCTGGGGAGGTTGGTGGCCGTCGGTAGTGTTTAAACTCAGAAGAGTGTTCTTGGAGCCACTCTGTAGCAATTCTGGATGTGTGGGGTTTCGCGTTGTCCTGCTGGAATTCTCCAAGTCAGTCCGGACTCACAATGGACATGAATGGATGCAGGTGATCAGACAGAAAGCTTACATACGTGTCATCAGGGGTCCCATCTCACTCCAACTGCAGACGCCCAACACCATTACAGAGTCTTCATCAACGTGAACAGTCCGCTGCTAAGATGCAGGGTCCATGGATTCATGAGACTCTCTCCATGCCCACTCACATCCATCCGCTCGATACAATCTGAAACAAGATTTGTCCCACCAGGTAGCAGGTTTCCAGTCATCAATAGTCCAATGTCGGTGTTGAGAGGCCTAGGCGAAGCATAGAATTTGTGTCTTGCAGTCATCAAAGGTACACGAGTGGGCCTTCGGCTCCGAAAGCCCATATCGATGACGTTTCGTTGAATGGTTCGCACGCTGACACTTGCTGATGGCCCAACATTGAAATCTGCAACAATTTACGGAAGGGTTGCACTTACGTCATGCTGAACGCTTCTCTTCAGTCGTCGCTGGTCACATTCTTGCAGGATCTTTTTACGGCCGCAGCGATATCGGAGACTTTTTGTTTTAGCGGAATCCTGACATTCACGGTACACTCGTGAAACGATCGTACGGGGAAATCGTCACTTCATCGCTACCTCGGAGTTGCTGTGTCCCATCGCTCATGCGCAGACTATAAAACCTCGTTAAAACTCACTTAAATCTTGATAACGTGCCACTGTAGCCGCAGTAACCGATCTAACAACTGCGCCAGTGGTTCTAGGCTCTAAAGTCTGGAACCGCGTGACCACTACGGTGGCAGGTTCCAATCCTGCCTCGGGGATGGATGTGTCCTTAGGTTAGTTAGGTTTAAGTAGTTCTAAGTTCTAGGGGACTGATGACCTCAGAATTTATGTCCTATAGTGCTCAGAGCCATTTGAACCATTGTTGAACTTGTTGTCTTATATAGACGTTGCCGACCGCAGCACCGCATTCTGCAGGTTCAAAAAATGGTTCAAATGGCCTAGCGGCGGGCCGCGGAGGATCGCGCTATAGTTTTAACTAAGCGCGATCCGCAGAATTGCTCTGTTTCCGGTGCCGCCATTGCGCTGCAGCGCTGGCTTACTTCCGCTGCCACGCCCATATAAACTTATCGCTCTGGCGTCAGGGGACGCCTTATCTCTCTCGTGAGGCAACAGCATGCTCATTCGACTCGACGCAGCTGCACGTAGCACACAGCCATGCCTTATAGGAGGAGGAGATATTATCGCAGAACACGCATGCCTGTGTACAAGACTCTTTTGTACCGGTTGTGAATAAATAGTTGCCACTATTTAAGTTCCAACCCACGTATAATAACGAAACAAGGGTGAAAATTTTAAAAATTGCTACTTAATTCTGTATCATTAAAACAATGTATACTTGAATCTGAGTAGATGTCATACATGTGAACCGGCATTGGGAGTAAATTTGGATATTAGCGCAAAAAACTGTAGTAAACTAGCCAACTAATTAGATGCTGAGACCCCTTATTTCAAAAATTCAAACAGATTTCCCTAATAAAGCTCGGTATCTTCATTCCATTTAGTTATTGAAAGTATTATCAGGGGACGTCTTGTGGACTTTATTATAGACAGATCTCCTCAAGTACATTTAGAATACCGCCCTTTCTCTCTTTATGTACAGTAGAATCTCCAAGTTATTGTGCAGATCTGAAAATACAACGCTGATTCCCACGTGGCAAGATGTTAGTGCGGATTTAGAACTGCTCACACTGAAATGTTCTTTAAAATCGAATTTCGAAACTTCTACCAGTATGTAATGCAAGATATATGTAATGCAAGATATATGTTATTCTTTTTTAATACGTCGAATGGTTAGTGGAGAAAATTGTCTTTCTCAACACTTCTTTATTAACATTCTGAACTAAATTTACATCGTAACCAATAGCAACTGCAATACTTTGTATAGCCTGGTACTCCCTGTCGAAAACCTGGAGGATTAGGGGAACTGGGAGACGGTAGAAAAGCGAACGGAAGGCAGCCTTTTTATATTTAATGCAATGATTTGAAAAACGATAGATGAGGATGTGAGTAATTGACGGCTTCCTGTTGAAATCAGAAATAAAAGTACAGCTTCTTAATGTGATTAAGAGGTCAAGCTAAGGGAGTGTGCCACTAAAACTGTGTTCGAATGTAAATTGGATACCAGACTGCTGCGAATTCATGTGGTCCACGAGGGAACCGTAAAACTCACTGAGACCTTTATATAGTCATCAACGTCATCAACATAACAAAGCCAACCAAGGATTTCTACACGCTAAGATAGGTGTTGTTGCATAAAATCGTGTTCAAACTTGGACAGAAAAATGTTTGTCAAACTGTAAGACAATCGAAAACCCATTGCTAGTCGCTGTTTTTGAATGAAAAAAGAATCTCCAAACTTGAAGCAACTATAATTAAGGACAATTTCTAACATCGTCAACATCTCATTAATTTCGTCAAGTGGACCCTTTCTATGCGTGCACAGATATTCAGCAATGGTATTCTGGACTTGGTCCGTCGATACATATTTTAAGACTGAAGGTGGTATGTAGGCATCAGTGAGAATGTTCAATTCGGTTAGAATGTAAATTAGATGTGTACAGTTGCTAACGAAAAACTAGATAGCTGCACATAATGCTTGTTAATATAATTGCCTAACAACGTTCCTGCCTGGTAGCCAACACGATTTCTAGCGTTGATGATCAGACATGCCGGAAGACCTTTCTTATGTAACTTGATAACGGTTCTTATATCTCTTTTGAAAAGAGGTGGGAAAGGATGAAGTGGATTAAATGAGCTTCTTCATTTGGGCCAAAAGCTTTGTGATAGGATCGAATCTGAAGCGAGACATATTTTTTTTCTCCTAAAAAGTCCTGTACTTTGGCTAAGTATTCGTGCTCCTAACAATAAACGTTTTACCCTTATCTGCCCTTATTACGATTGCTCTGTGTTCATCCAGTTTTTTATTAATGTTTCAAAGAGCTGCGTTTTCCGAGATTGACTCTGAATACCGATGTGGACCAACACCTTACTGTTGAAGGTGTCCCTGTGTTACTTTATTAATTTTAATGATCATTTCTTTGGAAAGCTGTGAGTTGAGCGCCATTCATGGCGGCTAAGAAGTGTGCCATGGAACAGTCATTTTGTTGTTGGGATAACGCTTAGTGGTATTATGTGATAATCCTTCTGAAGTAGGCGTGTTTCACTAGTGTTGAACCTAATATCAGTTAGGTTGCAAACCCGGGGGAAAATTTAAACGCACGTAGTGGAGTGTGACGTTCCACACCTCGACATAGTGACTTTTGTAGTTTCTTCTGATGAACCGACGGAACCTGTCCCTTAATCTATTGACACACTTATTTACATGATCAAGTATTGCATCAAAGGACTTCATACTAATGGTGGGTTTCTGGTTGTAAACAAAAAGTCGTAATGCGATTGGCTGAACGTGCTGACATATGAGTACGCTTATTCAATCTATTAACAATGTAGTTTGAAAAAATATAGTTCGTTAAACATGATCTGTTGAATCGGATGTCCATAACAATTTTTACTAACACCTTACTAAAATTTAAAACTTGTAAATGCCCTTCTAGTTATGCCAAGCAAGCTGTTAGAGATAATTTTTAAACTAGGTTAGCCGCAGCTAAAATAGTTATACATGACTGCCTAGCCAACTCGTACAGACAATAGAGGTTTAAATACAGGTACTAAAACTATTAAAATATCGATCATTGGCGGTTCCCACAAAATGTTAAAAATACTTTTTTCAGTGTATTTCAGTACACCGAGTTTATTAGTTTTCATCATTAAATTTATTTATTATTCAGTCACTCCAGGATCCAAAAAACTTTCCTGGACAACATTTATGAGGAGCATCGTCTGTTGCTTGACATAGGCCCACAAGAACATATTTTAATCGCTAAAGTGACGACAGTTCGTGAGTTTTATCACAGGTCAGTCTCGTTTTTGGCAGTTGTTCCACGTTATATGGACTGTCCCCATCTCTTTTGCTTTTTAGTTACTGCTTCACTGTTTTCAATCAAGGGTCATTTTCAGATTCCTAATTCTATTTTTTCGTTTTTAGACAAGACATTCATCATTGATGATGGTTTCTATCAATTGATGAGGGCTGCGACCTTTGCCTTGCCACGCTGTTATTCTGCAGCATTCTGCAAAACTCTCTAGACCATATGACGTAGCATTTTTAAGTAACCTTCTTGCGATATGAAATTTCAGATGTTATTCATTAAATACATATAGGCCTGTTCTTTGTGGTATGTATGTGATCCACACCTAGGTTCTTAACTAAGTGAGTGATATTTTCTTCCTTGTTTAAGTTGTTCACTCAGAACTTGAAGGAATCTCAGATTACTTCATTTCCTCATAATCAAAGTATTAATTTACAATTTTTTTGTCTATATATGCACCAGAAGGTGCAACTTAAAAATTACGAAACCGATTGTGTGGGTCTCTAACCCACTTAAATACAGCTACAGCGGACCACTGGATTTAACATTCAGTTTTATATTTCAATAGTTTTAACATCTGTATTTAAACATGTATTGCACTGTGTGAATTGGTCGGTCAATCACGTATAATTGTTTTATCTGTGTCTTCCCTAGTCTCATAATCATCTGCATTATCGAAAAGAGAAACACTTCAAGCTACAGTATCAGCCTATAAGGTGTGAAAGAATCAAAATATTTTGTAGAATAGATATCTGAAAATCGAATGAAGCAAATTAAGTAGCGGAGAACGTGTGCAAAGGTCAAAACATTGGTTTTTAATTTCTTGCGCGAAAAGCAAAAGTTTAACTGCAAAACTAGCTACAGAGACAGATGTAGTTTTAATTCATCTATGCAAAAACTTAATTAAGGTGACTACGGACACTTGTCCTACATGTTTCTGCCCTTTATATGTTAATGGCAAAGTTAAAACATCATGCAGTTATTCTTTCGTCAGACGAAATTCAAATTACATTACGTAAATTGTTTTCCATGAATCACAAGGAGAACGGGACTCTGCGACATGGAAATATTATCTGAATCTAATACAACGAAATCGCTTAATACTTATAGTGATAAAATACTCTTGAATTGGATAGTAGTTGCCCAACGGAAAGCTGTTTAATTCCATCCACTGCTTCATTTACAAGACATTTAATAATTATGGTCTGGTAGACTTGAGTATGTTCATACCCATGTACATGGTATCTTTCTGTAGTTACGGCAACCTTTTGAAGTCTCTGTAGAACTTATTTAGATCCTACTGTTAGAGTCATGTTTTGCATTAATTTCAGAGAAATGAGAATTATTGGTGACGGTAAACAACGTACAAGAATATAATCAAGTGTGAAGAAGTTGTCGAAATATCAGGTTTTTTTGAAGAAGTCTCTACAGTATGATCTAGAACTAAAATTAGACGCTATGCTTATATTTGTTCCTTTTAAAATCAGCTATAGCTCCAATCATGCATAATGCAAATGTAGCTAAGCTAGGGCGCTACTGTGTCTGTTGACCGAGGAAGGTTGTGATCTATATAGTCCCAAAAGCACTTTCGTATTTAATTGATTGGGTAGACTATAGGAGTATTTATAGAGCCTGTGGAGTTCCACCTGAATTATTTGTACTGAGGCTTGTCAGAATTTCATGACAATCCATTATGTATGAACCGGCTGCCTTTTCATTAATGAGGTCGGTGCTAGTTTGCGTCATCTGCAAAAACGACGAAATTTTCATCTTACGTCACCTTAATATACATTAGAACCTGTAGAGGACCCAAATATAATTCCGTAGAGAGAATTAAATTTTCGCTCTGCAGCGGAGCGTGCGTTGGGAAGAAAGGATACTGCGGAGACATGGATTAGCCACAGCCGGGAGGTTGTTTCCAGAATGAAATTTTCGCTCTGCGTGCGCCAGTATGAAACTTCCTGGCAGATTAAAACGGTGTGCCGAACCGAGACTCGAACTCAGGACATTTGTCTTTTGCGGGCAAGTGCTGAAGTGCGGCAGAGCACTTTCCCACGACAGGCAAAGGTCAGGAGTTCGTGTCTCGGTCCGGCATCCAGTTTTAATCTGCCAGGAAGTTCCATAATGCTGTAATGAGAGCCACTTCAAATGAAATGTCGAAACGGTTTAAATCGAAACGGTATAAACTAATTGTCCATATATTAAACTAAAAGCACTTTTCGACACAATCTATGCTAATGAAGTCTGGATTTCCTGTACACGGATAACGAAATAAATTGTCTGTAGGTTGTCTTGTCTGAAGCAGGGTGCGAAAATGTTTCCACAAACTCTACACGTTCATATAAATTAGATAGAACAGGTTCCGCAGTGTCTAATGTGGAGAAACATTCTTGAAGTAAGACGATGTAATTATTGGAACAAAATATTTTAGCCAGTAGAAGTCTTGCTTCCTCGACTACAGTTTGCTTATTAATGCAGAACTGCTAATTATCGACTCCCTCCGTAATTTGTTCCAATGATACCACAGTTATTTGATGTCCTGCAGAACACACCAGAACATGACCTCAATCTCTCACGGCTGCCAGGATGCTTCCACAGTTCAGTCTGTCTGCAGTGTACTTCGATGTATACAAAAGGCGTTCACAAAAACGGAAAACGACAAGCTACGCCTCTCAACCCTACCTGGACACTGTCCTCTGAGCCTGCATACTGTGCATTTACGTACCTTCGCAGAAAAGGTGTTCACAAAACGGAGCGGCAAGGCAAACCTTCGGCGTCCTCAGGCCTAATGGCTACCTCATTACTTTGGCAGAATTTTATACTTTGCATAATAATATATTACAACAAGCTAAGGAAGCAAACATACTGTAGAAAATGGTTTATTTTACTTTCTTCATCATGGAACCATAAAATAAATCTGCAGTTCCTAAGCCAACTGCACTTTTATAGAGGTTGATTCATTTCTCTTGTTACATAATCCACGTTACATAAGAATTAATCAATCGGTTCAGATATCGACAACACACCACGTGAACGTTAAGTGACGCTCTTCCTATATAGGCTCAAGAAACTATCCACAAAAGGCTCCAGAACACTGAAGAGAGGAAGAATTGATGTAGCACTTTACTTAGAGTTTATTCGTATGCATGTGTGTTTGTGAGGGAGTAAGTGTAACACACACACACACACACACACACACACACACACACACACACACACACACACACACACACCTACCCTTTCTCGTCTATGCTGTAATGTACTATTGAGCAGCGTTTCTAATGTTAATGTTTACTACATAATTTGGAAAGAATCTCTAAAAAACAACAACATGCTTAGCTCAGAGTGCTATCAAAGATGCAAGTGTCTCTAATAAAGTTAAGAAAATGGTCACCTTGATTATACTCATTTACACATTGTACTTTTGTAGGTAAAATACAAAAAAATTGTCCAAAAAAACTTCTGTTGCTTAGTTTCTGAATAATGACACTAATGAGATTTAATTTAGCAAAGCACACAATCACTAACCAGATAATAACTGAACAACTACAGCGTGATTTGACCGCGACCTAGCTAACAAAGAGGCTATCAGGACCCTAAGACGCTACACACAGTACAATGACCGTTTTAATTTCACTCTTTTCACGTCGGTATCGCTTCCTAGGCGAGCATTAATTTTTTCCTCAAAGCTCCACTTGACTGGGGCGACGCAGCAATCACAGCTTACTATTCACCGTAAGTGTTTCCACCCAGAAATCTGAAAACCTAAGGCTTTCTAAGTGTTATTTTTAGTAAGAAAGTTTCGCAGTGACTAAATCTAGATTTTCTATTGCAGCTATTTGACGGAGGCAATACTGCGTTATACAAAACAAGCATGAACTCATAGACTCTCAAGCACAGTCTTACCTGTACTAAAGAAATCACCTGTTATTAAATTCAGCTGTGGGGTCAGGAAGCTATCTCTGCTTTACTGCACAGTCTGGGTACTTTATCTCATAGTACTAGATATAATAGCTCCCTTAGGCGATGGTCAACAGCAGGTACAAATTTTTAAAAAATGCATAACACAGTGCTGTCTGTAATAATGTCAGCTTCTTATTTTGCTACCAGTTTTGATTGTGAACCATTATCAACGGAAGGGAAAATTGTCACAGATATATCACATGTCATACATGCTATAACATGAGTTACCACAGGAAACCATAACTATGAGTTACGTATGACATGTGATATATCTGTGATAGTTTTCGTGCCGTTGATGATGGTTCAGAACCGAAAGTTGTACTAAAATAATAAATAACATTATTACAGACAACACAGGGTTGTGCATTTTTTAAAAGTAAGACTTGATATTAGCGAGCTTGCTGTCAAATTGCTATTGCTGCTATGAATGCTAGAGAAAAACTATACACAATCTAGACTGTTATAATGTTCTTTCTATGATGTACCATGATGCTAATGTGAACAACTTTGAGGCAGTATAGATGCGTATATTGTCTTTATTAAATTCTGATACTAATTATTGAGTTGACGGATATGTAAATTATTTCAGGAAATTGCAGTTTGTTAGTAAAGTTCCGAACTAGAATAATATTATGCAAACCTTTAACTAAGTAGCGTAATTATTCATTTATTGTTATGATTTTTACTTTCAAATGTAGTTAAGTTCTTATGTGGGAAATCTAGAAACCGCTATTTGCGCGCCAGTCAGTAATACCAGTCACCTATAAGTTCATAAATTAATGTACGAGTAGTTTTATTCATTAATTGTCTCTGTAAGAGAGCTGTACAATAAACAGTGCATTTTTATCAACTGATGCATTCTAGTCAACACAAATGTCTCTTTCTCCTGAATCCAAAGTTAAGGTTTCATTGCTTAAATATTTCTGGAGATAATGCAAGAAACCTTCACATACTCGGCCGTGATCCTAAGTAAGGTTGCTACTAAATAAGAAAGGATGTAACTTTTTACTTTATATTTTCCAAACAACAATTATTATTAAAACGAAAGCCAGCTTTACAGATAAATAAAACTTAAAGTTCTTGCCTTGGTTTCTGACGTGGTGTTTGGCTACACGTTTTAGCAGTCCTCAATTAACGATGAAGATTAAACTTAATGGTGCTGGATGTGAAAGCTTCAAGCGTTTTGCGCATATTCCTGTTCATATACCAGCTTTGCCATTTACATTCCTCTCTAAGTATTCTTATGCAAACGTCTGTTTGTAGCTGGTAATTATTACTTATGAAGTAAAAATGCCTTCACCATTCCCTTGACCTCTTTTAGAACTTCCAGACCACTCTTACTACACAGATCTGTTAAAACTATGAATATACAGGAAAAGGTGTTAACGAAACCACGCCATGTTAGCAACATTATTCGCCTTCCCTTTTACTAAGGCAGTGTGCAGTTCTCGGTTTTGGTGCGCTCCACGTCATTGCTACGCTGAATCCAGCTGTACAACACTGTTATTGTAACTAAGCTCGATTCGTACAATCTCTTTGAACATATGAAATCCGAATATATATATTAACATCTCTATAGCAATGCAAACACAAAATTACAATTATTATACCTCTATAAAATTTCATTAAACTTTTTTTGAAGAAATTTCATGTCGTATTAAGGAAAAAAATTTGAAGAATTTGGTGGGATATAATGTAGAAAATTTTCGTATTACCGTTACAGGATGATCGTGAAATACATGTCCAGGAAGTGGCTTTGACTCTGCCACAACGTGGATGAGGACACTGCCCCCCCCCCTCCCCCGCCTCCCACCAACCGCTAACCTGATGCCTTCCTTGCATAGCTTCCCACTCCCGGTCGCCAGGCGATATTCTCCGATCGCCGCAACGGAATTCTGTTTAATATGAGGGCGTTTTATTGGCGAGCCATCGGAAATTTTATGCATTATACATGAGGAAAGAAATTTCCGGCATCGGAGACAATATTTCATATAAATGTAAATACCGAGCGAATACTTTCGTACTCTATATTTTTCCCGCAAATGAGGTTATTTCGGTTTTAAAAACTTTGGCCTGTAAGTAAGCGCCGCCCAAACTCTCTGTTGCGCGCTTAGTCCGTTTTCCCTCTAAGGATGACTTGTAAGTTAGGCGAGCCTCTTATTACACTTGTTTAATAGTCAGTTCCATCTGCGTCAGATTCTCTGCTTCTAACATTCATTTATCTACCACTGGTATTGAAGCACCAGACTGAAAACCAAAAGAACGAACTGTCTCATTTCGGAGACTACTTGGAAATTAACCAACAAAACGCTATCAGTTTTGGGGAGCATTAATGAAAGAAAAAACTGTAATATTAATTGTACTGAGACTCCTTTCCTCCAAAAGTTTTAACTTTTTCTACTGGTTTTAACAAATCCATTTATCATCTTCAGAAGTTTGATACAGGCCTAAATTATAGGTAAGCCGATGTCAAAAAAGTATCAGGCGGTAAAGACGTCTTTAGTTAAAGAACAATAAACTGTCTCACATTGCAGAACGTAAGTAATATGTTTGACGCGATATATGCAATGAATAGCAACCATCAGTCTGTTGGTTGCAGCTCATCACATACACAACTGGCCATTAAAATTGCTGCACCACGAAGAAATGCAGATGATAAACTGGTATTCATTGGACAAATATACTAGAACTGACATGTGATTACATTTTCACCCAATTTAGGTGCATAGATCCTGTGAAATCAGTACCGAGAACAACCACCTCTAGACGTAATAACGGCCTTGATACGCCTGGGCATTGAGTCAAACGGAGCTTGGATGGCGTGTACAGGTACAGTTGCCTATGCAGCTTCAACACGATACCACATTTCATCAAGAGTAGTGAATGGCGTATTGTGACGAGCCAGTTGATCGGCCACCATTAACCAGACGTTTTCAATTGGTGAGAAATCTGGAGAATGTGCTGCCCAGGGCAGCAGTCGAACATTTTCTGTGTCTAAAAGCCCCGTACAGGACTGCAACATGCGGTCGTGCATTATCCTGCTGAAACGTATGGTTTCGCAGGGATCGAATGAATGGTAGAGCCACGGGTCGTAACACATCTGAAATGTAACGTCCACTGTTCAAAGTGCCGTCAATGCGAACAAGAGGTGACCGAGACGTGTAACCAATGGCACCCCATACCATCACGCCGGGTGATATGCCAGTATGGCGATGACAAATATACGCTTCTAATGTGAGTTCACCGCGATGTCGCCAAACACGGATGCAACCATCATGATGCTGTAAAAAGAACCTGGATTCATCCGAAAAAATGACGTTTTGCCATTTGTGCAACCAGGTCCGTCGCTGAGTACACCATCGCAGACGCACCTGTCTGTGATGGAGCGTCAAGGATAACCGCAGCCATAGTCTCCGAGCTGATAGTCCATGCTGCTGAAAACGTCGTCGAACTGTTGGTGCATATGGTTGTCTTGCAAACTTCCCCATCTGTTGACTCAGGGATCGAGACGTGGCTGCACGATCCGTTAAGCCCATGCGAATAAGATGCCTGTCATCTCGACTGCTAGTGATACGAGGCCGTTGGGATACAGCACGGCGTTCCGTATTACCCTCCTGAACCCACCGATTCCATATTCTGCTAACAGTCATTGGATCTCGACCAACGCAGCAGCAATGTGGCGATACGATTAACCGCAATCGCGATAGGCTACAATCCGACCTTTATCAAAGTCGGAAACGTGATGGTACGCATTTCTCCTCCTTAGACGAAGCATCACAACAACGTTTCACTAGGCAACGCCTGTCAACTGCTGTTTCAGTATGAGAAATCGGTTGGAACCTTTCCTCATGTCAGCACGTTGTAGGTGTCGCCACTAGCGCTAACCTTATGTGAATGCTCTGAAAAGCTAATCATTTGCACATCACAGCATCTTCTTCCTGTCGGTTAAGTTGCTTGCCTGTAGCACGTCATCTTCGTGGTGTAGCAATTGTAATTGCCAGTAGTGTATATTATGTAGTTTTCGCGATATGACAGTTTATTATTGTTTAACGAAGGGCAAATTTATCGTCCGATCCCTATATAACGTCGGCTGAGACATGATTTTATCCTGTATGAAACTTCTGAAGATGAAAAATTAAAGATTTCTGTGTAGCTGAAGACTGTGTTTTATTTTGGTGAAAAAAGTACACTCCGGCCGCCGTTCAAAATCAGCTGTGAGTAAAATCATATACTGTAAGTACTAAATAAATGAATACTGTATGATGCTTATTACACTTCATTCAGAGGCGAATTTCCCTTCCACGGAATTACGTTTGTGGTGAGATGAACATTATCTTTGTTATTCTATAGCCACTAATGAAGTACAAACATCAACACTCTTCAACAACGATGTCAAATAGGGTTGTGAACGAAATCGCGCACTGCAAGTACTAAATAACTGTATATAATGTTATGCTAAGGAGAAAATACAAAAATGCAGTAAATGATGCAAAGGACGTGGAAGAGCAGCTGAACGGAATGGACAGTGTATTGAAAGGAGGATATTAGATGAACATCAACAAAAGCAAAACGAGGATAATGTAATGTAGTGGAATTAAATCGGGTGATGCTGCGGGAATTAGATTAGGAAATGAGATGCTTAGAGTAGTAAATGAGTTTTGCTATTTTGGGAGCAAAATAACTCATAATGGTCGACGTAGAGAGGATATAAATGTAGACTGGCAATGGAAAGGAAAGCGTTTCTGAAGAACAGAAATTTGTTAATATCGAGTATAGATTTAAGTGTCAGAAAGCCGTTTCTGAAAGTATTTGTGTGGAGTGTAGCCATGTATGAAAGTGAAACGTGAACGATAAATAGTTTAGACAAGAAGAGAAATGTGGTGCTACAGAAAAATGCTGAAGATTAGATGGGTAGATCACATAACTAATGAGGAGGTATTGAACAGAATTGGGGAGAAGAGAAATTTGTGGCACAACGTGACTAGGAGAAGGGATCGGTTGGTAGGACATATTCTGAGGCATCAAGAGATCACCAATTTAGTATTGGAGGGCAGCGTGGATGGTAAAAATCGTAGAGGGAGACCAAGAGATGAATAAAGAAATTCAGAAGGATGTAGGTTGAATTAGGTACTGGGAGATGAAGAAGCTTGCACAGGGTAGAGTAGCATGGAGAGCTGCATCAAACCAGTCTCTGGACTGTAGACTACAAAAACAACAGTGTTATGCTATAACACTTCATTTAGAGGCGCATTTGGATGTTAATACGAGTGAAGATCGGAAAGTAATGCATAATAAATTTATCACCAAAAAGTTTAAGGGGTAGCAAAAAAAGGAAAATATCCGAAATGAACTTCAGTTGCAGTGTGTCCTGTTCGAAGAAGTTCGTTTGTTTGGGGTACAGTCAGCCATGAACTGCTGATTTAACTTCCATGTCGGTCGCAAAGCGTTGGCCGGCAACAAATTCCTACACTGGATCAAACCGATGAAAGTTCGACGATGCAATATCCAAACCGTGTGGATGCTGGAGCACCTCCCACCCAAATTTGGCGTGCAGTCTGTGGCTAGTTTGCATTGTTGTCTGCCATTGTAGTGTTGGGCAGCTGGATGTGAACAGCGCGTAGCGTTGTGCAGTTGGAGGTGAGCCGCCAGCAGTGGTGGATATGGGGAGAGAGATGGCGGAGTTTTGAAATTTGTAAGACTGGATGTCATGAATTGCTATATACATTATGACTTTTGAACACTATTAAGGTAAATACATTGTTTGTTCTCTATCAAAATCTTTCATTTGCTAACTATGCCTATTAGTAGTTAGTGCCTTCAGTAGTTTGAATCTTTTATTTAGCTGGCAGTAGTGGCGCTCGCTGTACTGCAGTAGTTCGAGTAACGAAGATTTTTGGTGAGGTAAGTGATTTGTGAAAGGTACAGGTTAATGTTAGTCAGGGCCATTCTTTTGTAGGGATATTTGAAAGTCAGATTGCGTTGCCCTAAAAATATTGAACATGGAAACAGAGCAACTGAGTGGCATTTCGGCCCCCCACCAACAGAAAAACCATTCGTGATTGGCGGGTTAGTAAGGAATACTGAAAAAATGAGGAAGAACAAATTTGCAAACCGAGGACTGAATGCAAAATGACCGAGAATACAAGATAACATATTGAAATGGCTTCAAGGACACCATCAAAATGGAATCGTAATTAATACAAAAATGATTCAAATACATGCTCGTAAGCTAACGCTATAATGGAAATTTACAGACTTTAAGGGTAAGGTTGGTTGGTGCTGTAGGTTTATGAAGCGTCATCGACTTAGCATTCGAACCAAAACAACAATATCTCAGAAAATTAGATGAAGAAAAAATACTATCTTCCCATCGCTTTGTTATTCAACGTCGAAAGAAAACCTGCGTGGAACTAATAAACTACATGTCGAATATGGACGAAAATCTTCTGATATTTGATGTACCGAATAACAGAACTGTTGCCATGAAAGGTGGTAAAACTGTAACTATAAAAACAAGTTGACATGAAAAAATGCACTACACTGTCATCATTTCATGTTATGCTGACTATACTAAATGTAATACAATGATCAGTTTCAAGAGTAAAACAATGCCAAAACCCTCTGAAATACTGCCAGGTGTTGTTGATTACGTACATGACGAGGGTCAGATGAACGAAACAGGTATGAAATTACGGCTTAACAGAGTGTGGGATAGAAGGAAAGGTGCTTTACTGAAGAAGATTTTTCTTCTTGTGCCGGATCAGTTTAGTAATCATTTGAAAATTTCTGTGAAATAGAAATTGAGACGGTGAAATACAGAGCTTGCTGTTATTCCGCGAGGACTTAATTCACAACTGCAATCTTTTCATGACCCGATAAATAAACCATTAAAATTGCATATGAGAGAGGAATAGAACAAATGGATGATAGATGAAACCCAACATGAATTCACGCAGAAGAGAGTTTTTAAAACGACCTACAGTCAGACAAGTGTGTCAGTGGATAAAACAGTCGTCGTCTAGAGCGAGAGAAGAAGTTGTTGAATTTTTCAAGAAGTGCGGCATAAGTAACGCCCTCGATGGCAGTGAAGACCATAGCATTTAAGAAGAGGACCACGATGACGATGAAAATAATTAAGAAGAAGAAGAAGAAAAGTCAGATGACGACTTTCAGGGAGCTTTAAAGGCCAGTTCGGTTTAAATCAACCCTGTCTCACTCCCTTCCCGACCACTACTTCTCTTCCATGGCCCTCGATTCGTATAACTACCATCTGGTTTCTGTACAAATTGTAAACAGCCTTTCACTCCCTGTATTTCACCCCCACCACCTCCAGAATTTGAAAGAGAGTATTCCAGTCAACATTGACAAAAGCTTTTTCTAAGTCTACAAGTGCTAGAAACGTAGATTGGCATTTCCTTAATCTATCTTCTAAGATATGTCACAGGGTCAGTATTGCCTCACGTGTTCCAACATTTCTACGGAATCTAAACTGATCTTCCCCGAGGCCGGCTTCTACCAGTTTTTCCATTCGTCTGTAACGAATTCGTGTCAGCATTTGCAGCCGTGAATTATTAAACTGATAGTCCGGTAATTTTCACACCTGTCGACACCTGCTTTTTTGGGATTGGAATTATTATATTCTTCTTGAAGTCTGAAGGCATTTCGCCTGTCTCATACATCTTGCTCACCGGATGCCGTCAGTAGCTCTAACGGAATGTTGTCTACACCAGGCGCCCTGTTTCGATTTAGATCTTTCAGTTCTCTGTGAAACTCTTCACGCAATATCATATCTCTACGTCCTCTTCCATTTCCATAATATTTCCCTCAAGTACATCGCCCTTTTATAAACCCCCTATATGTTCCTTCCACTTTTTTCTGCTCTCCCTTCTTTGCTTGGAACTGGTTTCCCATCTGAGCTCTTGATATTCATACAGGTGGTTCTATTTGCTCCAAAGGTCTCTTTAATTTTCCTGTAGGCAGTATTTACCTTACCCATAGTGATATACGCCTCTACATTCTTTCATTTTTCCTCTATCTATCGCTGCTTAGTTGTTTTGCACTTTCTGTCGATTTCATTTTTCAGACGTTTGTACTCATTTTTGCCCCTTTCATTCACGGCGTTTTTATATTTTCCCCTTTCATCAATTAAATTCAATCTTTCTTCTGTTACCCAAGGATTTCTACTAGCCCTCGTCTTTTTACCTACTTGATCCTCTGCTGCCGTCACTATTTCATCTCTCGAAGCTAACCATTCTTCTTTTACTGTATTTCTGTCCCACATGTTTGTCAATTGTTCTCTAATTCTCTGAAACTCTCTACAACCTCTGGTTCTTTCAGTTTTTCCGTGCCGGCCGCGGTGGCCGTGCGGTTCTAGGCGCTCCAGTCCGGAGCCGCGCTGTTGCTACGGTCGCAGGTTCGAATCCTGCCTCGGGCATGGGTGTATGTGATGTCCTTAGGTTAGTTAGGTTTACGTAGTTCTAAGTTCTAGGGGACTGATGACCACAGCAGTTGAGATCCATAGTGCTCAGAGCCATTTGAACCATTTTTAGTTTTTCCGTGCCCCATCTCCTTAAATTTCCACCTTTTTCCAGGTTCTTCAGTTTTAATCTACAGTTCATAACCAATAGACTGTGGTCAGAGCCCACATCTGCCCCGTGGAAATGTCTTACAATTTAAAACCTGGTTCCTAAATCTCTGTCTTACCATTATATAATCTATCTGAAATCTTCCAGGGTCCCCAGGCCTCTTCCATGTACACTTGACAGCCAAAAAATCCGGTCACTGCTGAATACAACCAACATAACGTAGCTGTGTTGCAGGTCCTCTAAACACCAAAACCTCGTGGGGTACAGTCGTTTGACTACACACAATGGGTACCGCAAGAGATTACTAGAGACCAAAGGTCTTTATGGCAGTCAGTCTAAGCGTCAACTAATATCGTCATACAAAACATATTAGAAAACACGTTCTTAGCCATGAGACACCCAATAACACTCGTAAACGAACCTTAATTACAACAAGTGACATTCCAAAAGTTCTGAGAAAACGGATTATTTTACATATATCGTACTGTAATCCTTAGTCAAAATTAAATACTTGAGACAATATATGGAGTTAAAAAGCTGTACAGCAATTGGAAAAAAGTTTTTCGCTCTCGAAAAGGTTTTCCATCCACGTGCTGAACGTCGCTCAACGGCGAGTGGCTCTGGAAACTGGATATTGGACGAACCAGAAAAAAAATGCGATTAACGGCAACAAGCACTCTACGGAAATCTCAACATTAACAGCGAATCACCAGTAATATCATTGTCCTCATAACACATCAACAGCTTCGTGTACACAAATTTGAACTTTAAATGACATGACCAACGTCGTCGTTCTGGACCTGGATTCAAACCCAACACCTATAGCCATTGCTAACTAAGCTAAGCTTTGTTTGTGCCTTATTGAGACCTGATCACAAGGCATAAAGAGACGTGAAGTACAGACGTTTGTACCAGTAACAGTTATCAATTCAGATCCTGAAAATGAATGACGAAAATGTTTGTACTGAACTGGGAATCCTTTCATAACAGTTACCTTCCTGGGAGCTACCCCCAACGACGTTTAGTATGGTGTCATTCACAAGGAACAAGGTATGCTCATGTTTAAAACTGAAATGTCAACATGTAAAGCTTGTGACAGGGATGCGAACCCAGCACCTAATCGGATTGTTAACGAAGTACGTAAAATCAGAAGTTAGATATCAAATGTTTTCACCAATAGCGAGATGTTGGGACCTTAAATGACTATAGAATTGTTTTTGCCTGACTGGGATTCGAACCCAGCATCTAGCGCAGTCATTTTCTAGCCAGGAACAGACGATAAATAGCTATTGTTGGTTCACCAGTTGCGAGATGTGCGCATGTTTAGCTAGACATCAGACGACGAAAGTTGTGTGTTGAATGGAATTCGAACCCCGCACACTTGGTCATGAAGACACTTAAACTATCAAATTCTTTTCCAATAATAGCTGGGAGTGGCATGTTTGTACTTTCAATGATGTGATGGAAAATACTCTGCTGGCTAGAAGTTGAATCCACGGCATATCGTCGTTGGTGATCACAACGAACACAACGTCAAACCCAAATCCGTTTTCGCCAGTGATAAGAAGCTCATCATGTGGCTGTGAGTCGAAACGAACACCTTACAGCTGACAGCTCACGAAGAGACGTTGAAAATGCAACTATTTTTCACCAGTAGTTCGGAGTGCACATGCTAGTGCTTGAAATGAAATAATGAATATTTTGTGCTGATCAGGATTCGAAACCAGGTAGGTGCCTTTCGAGGAGGCCTAGAAGAGTTTGCAATCTTGTGGAACACAGTGAAATAGAATTCGACTCCCAGTCCAGCACCACAATTTTCAACGTCTGAGTTTCACATAAAGTAAGAGCCTTATGAACTTGCATGGCCATTGGTTCATTAAATGAAATACGTTTTCTAGTATGCGACGGCTTGCTGGTGACAGAGTCTCTGCCTTCTGGGATTTCTCCATCTGTCACAGCTCAAACGAATGTCGCTCTGCCCCAGTCGGCAGCGTAGGGATGCTATCTTTACTGCGGATATTGAACTATGGAGCTTACTGGCGTTCTGCACTTGGCGTTACAAGGATGAATGAGAGTTACTTGAGTGTGTTACGAATCTACGCCTGACGTGAGATGTGAACCTACATGTTTTACACATCAATACAAGATTAATTCAACAGACCACAGAACCCCCTGCGAAGCACATAATTATGAATTGCAGAGTATTCATTTAGATGTAGATGCAGATGTCAAGGGACGGGTAACAAGGAGGAGGGCGGGTTCTGGGAATGAATAGAAGTGCAGAAGTGCAAAATATAAGCGTGAAATGCTTGCAAAGTATTGCTTACTTAGATGGGTGCCACAGTTCGTTTTATCTTAGGACCGAGAGATAAGGGAAGTCCGTTTTCAGAACGAAGAATGGGTTACACGGTAGGGGAGATCTAAGAATACGTTTTCATAGGTGTTGAGAGGAATGGTAGAGAGAGCAGCAATTAATAGAGAAAATGTAGCGTCAATGGAAACCGCTAGATTTGTTTATAAAGTTTTGCGAGAATGGAATAGAAGGGCACTTGCGGCGATAGTGTCAGAGAGAGAGAGAGTGTGAGAGAGAATAGAGGCGATATTAACAACGAATAAACATAATATGAAATCGTTTGCGTATTGTGTGGAGGACGGAAGGTGTATTCTTGGATGGAGGGGAAGACAGAGATGTATCTGAAATAAAAAAAGAACTACTGTGACAGAGTCCATCTACGCTGATTAGTTTGTAAGTATCTAGACAGGGTATAAATGAAATCAAAATGGAATATTTAACAAACTGTATATTCAAAAGAAACCCACTTGAATTAAAAACGCAACTCAGAGGAAAACTAACACATATTGTATCTTTTCTGTTGCCACGTGATCTTCCACTAGCTCCCAATGAGGAAAAATGACGAAAAAGAAGACATAACAAAACATTTAAGGACTCTAATATTTATCCAGAATCCTTCATTATTTTATACTTCTATCATGCGTCTTGGCATAGAATGTATAAGCTGTGCGACGTAACAGCCTGAAGAAGCAACTTCCTCAAATGGTTCAAATGGCTCTGAGAACTATGGGACTTAACATCTGTGGTCATCAGTCCCCTAGAACTTAGAACTACTTAAACCTAACTAACCTAAGGACATCACACACATCCATGCCCGAGGCAGGATTCGAACCTGCAACCGTAACGGTCGCGCGGTTCCAGACTGTAGCGCCTAGAACCGCTCGGCCACAGCCTCCGGCAATTGTATATACGTAGTATATAATACACGTTTTGAGCACTTATAACATGTAGTCAGTGTTTCTGAAACAATACGTGCTGCACGACGGAAATTACTTTCTGCTGAGGCACTTCATTTACATCTCAATGATACACGACTACTAGAGAACATTGCTCTTTACGGCACTCAATCCACTTGTAAATTAACACCATGATAACGCAGATATTAGGCAACACGTTACTAGGGATGAGAAAGGCCTTAAGGTTTGCAACTAAACGTGCTACTCCTAGCTACTACTGAATAAGAATTTATTAACCTGTCTACATAACAATGTGTGCGGCGTTCGACTCTCAGTCAGCATAGACGTTTTCGTCGCCTTATTTCTAGTTAAACGTGCGTACATCTCGCTGATGGTGAACCAACATTTGACATTTCTCGTCTGTTCCTGGTTAGATAACGACGGCGGTAGGCGCCGGGTTCGAATCCCGGTCAGGCAATACAACTTCAGTCGTCACTTAAGTTTCCAAGCTTACTACTGGTGACAAACTGTGACATCTACATTTTGATTTTACGTGCTTATTCAACAATACAATTTGGTGCTGGGTTCGCATCCTTGTCACCAGCATTGCATGATGGCATTTCAATTTTAAACATGTGCATCCTTTGTTCTTTGACAATGCAACAATATACAACGTCTTTCGAGGTTAATTACCAAGAAGGTAATTGTCATGTTAGGGTTCCTGGTTTCGTACAAACATTATCGACATTTACGTTCAGGTTGAGAACTGATAACTGATACTAGTGCAAACGTCAATATTTAACGTCTCTTTCTGCCTAGTGATCGAGTCTCGATAAGTCACAACGCTTTGCTTGGTTAACAATGACTTTACGTTATGGGTTTGCATCCGGATCCAGAAAGAAGACGTTGGTCGCGTCATTTGAAGTACAGCTTTGTGTACAAGTAACTGTTGATGAGTAATGTTAACAATGATATTACTTGTGATTCGCTGTTAATGTTGGGATTTCCGTAGAGTGCTTGCCGCCGTTAATCACGTTTTCTTTTAACTGCTTAGTATTACATAAAGTTGATGTGGAACCACTCCCCGTTGAACGTTGAACGACGTTCAGCATGTATTGGGTAAACCTTTTACACAGCAAAGAATTTGTTTCCAATTGCCATACAACTTTATAAATCCATATACTGTCTCAAATATTTAATTG